>NC_071571.1:120165465-120791299 GCF_024509145.1 Vidua macroura | reverse complement strand
CTCATGTGAATGTATTTTGAGAAATATTTCTCCTGCAATTCACTGTGACTGGAAGATCTATTTAAAGGTAAGCTAAGAATAACTGCACATATCATAAGGAAACTATAAGCTGGAATGCATTGCTTTAGTATACTGCTTTTTATAAATATCCAGTTTACTCAAAGGAACTGAGAAGTCAGGATGAAAATCGAGTATAAAATTTAATTTAAAGTAAGATAATGAAAACAACAAGTTGAAGGCAAGTGTTTCAAGCAAGATAAGCAACACTTATTAAGTTAGAGAATGACACTGAATTGGAGCTAGCAATGGATCTCCTCAAGACAGGACTGACAGAAGGACCTAGGTGGGCTGGAACAATAGGCCATCAGGATCCTAACGGAATTCAGCAAGGACAGACACGAAGTCCCTCTGCTCAGAGCTCATTAAGTGGCACTTATGCTCAATTTTTGGACCTACAGTACAAAACCAGCTGTGATGAGCTGGAGCAAGAGCAGTGGAGGGCTATCAAGATGTTTTAGGGATGGAGTATTTGCCCTGCAGTGAGAACCCGGGGTTGTTCCTCCTGAAGATTAGCTGGACATGGTGAGGGGCTTCAGAGCAGCTGCCCAGTGCCTGTAATTAGGTTATAAAGAGAGAGAGCCAGGCTCTGTCAGGAGTCAGCAGTGCGTGGCAGGAATACAAGAGATAAGGGGCATAAGCTGAAACAAAAGAAAGTCAGACTAGATATAAATCAAAGCAAGCTTTTTCCCTGAAACAAAGTCAAATAGCAGAACAAGTTGCCCAAGACATTGTGCACTTAATATCTTCTGGGTATTTTCAAGATGCACCTGGATAAAATCCTGAGCAACAGGATCTAAACTCATAGTCTAGTTTTAGCACCGCCTGAGATCTCCCAAGTCCTTTCCAACCTGAATCTTCCAGTTCATTCTGTGAGTATATGAAATGTCTAATATATTTGTGAAGGGCCTGGTTGAGAGTGTCTTCACAGGAAAGGCTGACTTTCCTTATTCTTGACAGAGGCATAAAGAATTGACTTGACCATCTCCATTCAGAATATTTATGGATGAACACAGTGCTACTCATACAATTGAGCTTTGTGAGGGCAAAATTTACTTTGAGAACTAAACCAAAATGAAATTTCATTTAGTTCTCAATGTAAGTTCAATGAAATTTCAGTGTGAAGATTGGCTGGTTCTTTCCCTGCACTACACAGTACCTATCACTATCACTGCACATTATTCTGTGTCTTGTAACAAAGCTCCATGGAACACAATTTGATGTGGTATAACAAATGGAGACATCTCAAACTTCAAAATTCAACAATGGTTTCTACTGAGACTGAGGGCAGGAGAGAGCTTCAGACCAAGCTCTTCTCTCAAGAGTGTGGTACCTGAAGAACATGACTGCCTTTCCATTATAAGCAGCAGTGTCCTGAGGACATGGTTTCTGCTGTCTCTGAAACTTTCTTACAGGATGATTGAAAAAGTCTTTTGGAGTGAGCGCACCAAGGACTGAGTCCCCCTATCTAGCCAAAAGCATTCTGTCTCACTCTGTGTGTGGCAGTAGGGACAAAAGATGCCCAGACAGAAATGGAAAACATAGCAATATTTCTAGATTTTTGCAGAAGCAATGCCCTCAATAAATTGAAAATGTAGCAATTCTGTTCATTTGTTCTTAATGACAATAAAGAAGATGCTTGGAAGGGAACCATTAACCAAACAGATTTTTTCCCAAGATTTATTAATCTCTAGCAAGAGAACTGACAAAATCATCACTAGCAAAATAGAGCTGGAGACATGAAAGAAGAAGGCTTGACACTTCATCGTCAATGCCACAAGCTATTAATTTCCCTCTGAAAATCCAGTGTAACAATTTTCATTCAGGAAAGATGAATGGCCATAGCAGGGAAAGTAAACATGAACTGTGGAAAGTCTTTCTGGTTAAGCTGGAAAGGCTTCAGCCAAGATATTTCCCACTTAACCTTCATCAAGGAAAAGGTCAAAAAAGGCCAATGTATTTAAGCAGGGCACAGGATGGAACAGAACAGAACTTCCTATGAAAAAGATGAAGTTCACATTCTTTTGGTCTTCATTAAAACTATTCCACATCACTCCACACTTTCATTTTAAGCAGTTTTCTGACAGCATTGAAGACAAGATCTTAAAGCATCTTTTGTCAAAAGATAAAAGTGTAAATAGAAAACAATTTGTGTACTGTACACAAAACAAGGAAAAGTATGAAGGATGTATAAGAAAGAGAAAAGAGAAATAATACATTTAGCCGTAGCAAATTATATAAGTGGTGGTATACAAGGTAATCATCCACCCTGTGTACTTCCACGTACACGTACTCTAAGATGAACAGTTACCAAGGCATATGTGGCTTTACCAGAGTGGATTTTTTTTTATATGAAGCTTCTAAGGAAGAAAGTATTTTCTTCACTACAAAAGAGATGAAAATTAATGTCTACAGGTATGTAATTTCCAAACTGCTTAGAAAACAGCTCTGCTTTGACACTCTCACCTCCTCATGTCCTTAACAGCAACTACGGTTACTGGGCAATAGAATATAATATATGGTAAATGCCACACTCAGGATTTCTCCTGGAAGAACAGATAAGTATAACTTTGAGCAGACTGATACATGAATGGATCAACAGATATGTGCAACAAGCACACAGGAATGCTACTGAGAGAGAAAAAGAATATATTTTTGTTCCATTCTCCATTCATCAAATCTGGTCTGCTTTCCTTTGGGATATCTATCAGTCATGATTCAGACTCCTACTCCATCTATTTTAGAAGTTTCCTAGTCTCTCAGTCTAACATGTGATGTCTCTTGCTCTATAGTGTCAGCATGGCACTTTCTTGCCCACCTCAATTTTCATCCTTCATTGTTCACTATCATTTTTCCTGTTAACTGTATATGTTGGCAATTCATGATGAAGTGGGGCAAAAAGCTTCTTCAAACTATGAGAGTGGCCCACACAGACCTTTGAAGATAAGGACTGAGCCTCGTTTCATACCAGATGTGACTCAGCAAGGTATCTGGAAGAGACGGATGAGGCATTCTAGGAAACCTGCTCTACCTCCCTGTGCTAGGCTCTCATCCAAAATAACTGCAACACTTTTTTTAGCGTTGAGTTGTTTGACAGTTGGGTATGACTGCAAAAACCCAGACTCATAAATACATGCATTACTGAGATCAATTCTGAACTGAAAAGCCCAGCATATTTTTCTACTGTAGGCAGGGAAACAGCAACTCTGGCAGTCACTAGTGGCAGGAGACTAAAACAAACCAGTGAATAGTCCAAATAGCTACCAGATTCAACACTCTGGTACTCCACATGTCTGTGTCCCTCTTCCACTGTCATGGTAGCACTAGTGTCACAGTTCAGGCTTCAGTACTGAGCCGTGATACTGCAGCAAATTGGTTGAATTACTGTTGTTATCTGAATGGTCTGTGACTGAAGGGCAAACATTCTTGTGGGAAATGAAAATTTGCTCTGCACTGTATGTTGCTCTGGGGCTTCCAAGGTGTGTGCATGAGTAATCTCTGTCAGGGGAGTGAAGCAGACAGGTCACTGCAGCAGCATCACTCATCTGAACTTGAGCTGCTGATGCTCATATTGATGACCTCCTTAAACTGTACACACTAAGTAGGAAACAGCTTTATTCAAAGCAGCCTTGAACTAGCACCCAACAGCAGTGTGACAGGCATATAAATATCATTGCAGAAGTCCCTCAACACAGATTCAAGCTCCTCAGCAAGTGATTCTCTTTAATAACCCCCTGGATTTCTTAACAACAACTAATGATTCTTACACAGCATATAAAAGGAGAAATACACAAAGTACACATGATATTCTCACACTGCAAATGCTCTGCAGCTACCAGAAAGAGCAGTAAATTCTCCATCCTTACATACAAGATAGACAGGGTCATCAAAACACACAATATCAAGATACAGTTGCACAATGTCACTTGTCCAAGACAGCACATACATCAGCTATACTTAGCCATGTCCTTGTTTTATCTGGCTTTTGCAGATCACTTTGCATGTTGGCAACTATTATCCTCTCTAAAGGTTTCACAGGATTTGATAGATGTCCTCTTTGTGCTATAGATATCCATGGTACCCAAGACCAAAACAAATAGCTGTAACACAGACCTATTTCTTGAGATGTGGTTATATTGCATCTCAAACCCTTCACAAGTTTATGATGTGCAAAACTGTGCGAAATTTGTGGAGAGGAGATGTTTGCAGAGCAATTTTGAAAGACAAAATGGGACATGAGCTGCAAAGGATGGAGAAAATCTGAAAAAATGGTGTACTTCTTTCAATACCTCTCTGTAGCTGCACATCTTCCTATGTTGAACTGCTATTCTTTTGAGGACTCTGGCAATTCCTGACTATGCATACCTCAAAGTCTCTTCATTTTGCCCTTCCTCACTTCAGAGGATCTCTGCTTTAGAGGAATGCTCCATACCAAGCAGAAGGAAAACAAAACCCAAATTCAGTGGCCTTTTTCACTTAGCAGTCGAGTTGCAGAGCAGTAGAGCTCAGGAAGCCTTCCTCTGTAAGCCTATGCATTGGCAATGGACAGAGGTTTACAGTGGTATAAAAAAATACCAACATCCTACTGCTATAGAGATAAAAGAAACTACTGGAATTCCTGACAGTTTCTTGTGTTCACTTCAGAACATTTTTATTGGTCTAACTGTGGTAATTGTCTCCCTAAATCCTACCACCTTCTGGTGGCCAAGCAGATTGTGTTACAGTCTCAGTTCATAAATTGGCCCTAGATGTATAATAGATAACAACAAGTTAAATTCACATGTGTTTTACTAAACACACATTCAAGATTTCAGATGTTACAGCTAAAATAAAGTAGCGGAGAATGACATCAAAGGAACCTTTGCTCAATATTTCTACAAAGGTTGGATTAATGCAGAATTCTTTATTGTCACAAAGTTACCAAAACCCAAATATTATTCTAAAATCTACGATTCTTAGCATTTTTCCAGTCCTTGGGGGAAAAAAAAGTGGTAATTAAAAGGCATCCTGTGCTGGTTATTTACAGGATGTTCAGTTTATTATTGCACTACTGTTCTCTAATTTGTGACTGGCATGGTCCTAGACAGTCAAGTCACTGGGAAATAATCCTCAAGAGATTTAGCATAGGTAGATCCAGAGACATGGGTCCTGAATATTTTATTTTTCTCACTTTCTTCCATTCTTTGTCCAACATCATATTCCTCTAAGATCATCCAGTATTCCTCGTTGTGATTTTACTGCTTGTGGCACCACCACCACCACCATCTCTGATTCCCCTAAGCTTTATCTACCCCACAGGCCTTTGAAACATTCCTTAGGTAACAACACTGGGTGATTTTGAAAACATTTTTCTGTAACCTATATAATTTACATCCATATTTTTTTTGTCAGCATAACCCAGCAATAAAACAGGTGACACTTCAGAGGAGTACAGTGCCCCATTTCTACAGTCAGTACCAAAAATACATTTAAACTAAGTATCCTAGTCTCTTCAAGTGGATCATATCTCCAGGGCTCAAATGAAATCCTGCTTCATGCATTCTTCTGTGGAAAGTATAGGAGACACCCTTAAAGAGCTGTGTAGGAATTACATCACAGCTGTTCAAATACAATGTTTATCCATGGCATTGCTCATCTATGGGCTGATCAAGAAACTCAAGATGATACCAAGTTCTTCCAGGTTAACCTCCTTAGCAATCTTTGCAAAGCAAGCGAGCTTCATCCCTACATATGGAAAGAGGAAGGTGCCTTTGAAGATTTACTAAAGGAAATCCTGCTTTCCTAACTGCAGTGCCTGGAGGTCTTCAGGGGTACTTTCTTCATTGACCAGAGAGAGAACACACCTTTAGGTAGCTGCTGTATAAGTATTTAAGACCCAAGGGGCACCTTGGCTACGCAGGCTGGATCCCATCCTCAGAATCTCATTCACCTTTTTAAAGCAGCAGATGAGAAGGCACTTCTGCTGCTTTCCTCTTTTCTCTCTACACCACTTATTAGCTTCTCTCCAAAGCCTAGTTGTTGGGTTAGAGAGTCAGAAGTGGTAAGGGAGGACTTTCTATATTCTGAGTGACACTGCAGTGATTCTCTAAATAAAAAGGGATAGGCTTTCATTAAAAGTGCACATTTAGCCTCATGCTCGTGGTGACACTGGCACAGTCACACACATCTGTTATCACACTTCTACTGTAGACACACACAGTGCCCCAGTGTGTGGGTTGAGAAGGTGTCACCAGGTAGTTGAATATCTTACAGCTCACTGTTGGCCATGTTTCCCCTCCTCACCCCAAGCCACCAGCTCCAACCACTTTCATTGTTCCATGTGGACCCTCTGTCCTCTTGCTGAGATGAAACAACTCAGTAGGCAGGCAGCCAACAGAGCTTCCCACTGCCCTGATGAGTTCATTCAGCACTCCAGGAGGTGAGCCAAGAGCCAAACCTGGCACAAGGAAGGAGATGGGAACACACTGCTGCAGGCAGAGGATGGAAAGATCAAGGATGGGTTTCTCCAGGGCAGCAAGCTATTCTGCTGTCTGAGAGGAGACAAGAAACCTCACCCTCTGTTGCAATAAAATCTCTTTAACAAAATGGGAGTTTATCAGACGACCGATCAGAAATTTCAGGGGGAGCTGATTACAGTAAACCTCAGGAAAAAAAGTTGTGTTGTTTTAATTGCCAGGCATGACATGCACAAACTCACCTTGTTCACACAGCCTGTGTTCATTTACATAGGCAGATTTGGGATTTCTGTTAGTTCCCTTCATGTTTCTGGAGCTGCATGCAAGCCAGCTGTCTCAGCAACCAGGAGGATTAGGTTTAAAAAACCAGAAACCAGAGATCTGAACTTCTCACGTTATATCTTGACTCTTACACTTGAAGCTTTACAAAAAAGGCTAAATATCTTCAGACTACTGATAAAAGTCATGAGAGTTGGCAGTTTTGCAGGCATTTACAGGCTTGGCAACACATTTTTCTGTTTTTAAGTGAAAACAGACAAAACAGTGCACATGGTAGAATAACGAACATCTTGGCACATTGCAATTACAATACTGGAACAGACCGCTATTCAGTTTTAATAAATGCTTTTGAGAAAAACAATCCCCTGTGTTCAGCTCCCTGTTACATTTATTCTCCAGAACTCTAGTGCCAAAAAGCTTCCCCATCTTCTCTGTGGGCTTTCCAAACAGAATTCACCTCCTGTGAAGCACCACAAAAATACAGCTGCTGTCAAGCAGCTCCTCTCCTTGCTAAGATGGGTTAGAATCACATCACAGAGAAATGGCAGCATGCAGTGCCACAATTACATTCAAACCAGGATAGGATTTTTTTTTTTGCAATACAACATCACTGACTTTCTAGTCTTTTGCTTCTGTATGGAAACTGCATGAAGTATTCTATGGATAGTCTATCACTGATCTACAGCCTGGAATTCTATAACACAGTACCACATCTAGAAATCTTCCAGTATATATTCTAGCAATACTATCAAATTTGCAGATATAAATACTATAATGCAAGCTTATATTTAATTGTAAGTTACTTTTTGCTACAAAAGAAATAATTATATTAAAAAAAAGGAAATAATGATAAAATTTTGAGCATAAAGTTCAACCATTACAAAAAAATGTTTCAGTGCAACCAAACCACCAGTGGTGGTTATTACTGGGAAGGTTCAGAGCTCCAGGATTAATAGAGCACACACAGTAACAAAGGCTTACCAATCTTTTCAGCAGATTCTGAAAGTGGGAACTAAAGTTCTGGAAAAATCACTGACACTAAATCTGCATAAACCATAAGATGAAACAAGTATTAGTTTCCTCAGAAAACAAAATTCTTAAGACGCATGAAATTAAAATGGAATTACTCTCATGAGTTAACAGCTTTTGAGTATGAACAAGCAATGCTAAACAAAGGTCTTGCAGGGGCCCTCAAAAGCAGTCTACTGACATAACTGAAATGTACTAAAATAATTCAGCTAAAAAGAGTCTGGTTTGGCTATTAATTTAATAATTACTGTGCTGCATTCTGAGGTGACACTGCTTAGAGCCTTGAGCCTTTCCACTTTACAGCGTCCTCTCCAAGCACATGACAGCATTGAACTTGCCACTCTTGGTAAGAATAACAATGGAGTTATTGCACTCTGATCATATGGAAATGATGAATTAGCGTTGGAGCAAGAAAAGTGAAAGGCAAAAAAAAATCTGAGGGGGACAGGAGAGAATATTATGCTGCTGATCCAGCTGGAAAGGCAGAGCGATGACTTAAGGCTTGTTAAAGGGAGAAGCAGGAAGACTTGCTGCCACTGCTAGGGCACAGCACAGGGGACTGTACCCCCTGCCACTCCCTTCAACTGCTGCTTTCTACACATGTAACTGCTCAGGGACAAGGTCTACAGGTAACTGCAGTGCAGGGACAGCCACAACTCAATGGATTATTCACTATGTACATACACCCCCCTACTTCACCTGTAGCCCACTTGATGCAGCTCTATATGCGATGGAGGCATTAGGAAATTGTAGTATGAAGAAGATGACTGGGTCTTATGGGTGTCACAAAGCTCTCTTGAGAGCTGTGTTATTCAGTGCCTTCTGATTTAATATCCTCAAAATCTCCAAAGATGGCAGTTAAAATTTAAACAGGCGTTCTGAAAAGACACTCTTATCAGTGTCGTGGATGGGATTACAATGGGGGTGGTAATGGTGGAAATGTTTTAGGAGAGATCTAGTATCAACAGCAGGAGTGGCCACTAATTGGATTCTTTCTATGTCACCGCAGAGTTGTCACGGGACCCTCGTTCTCTGTTGAACACTGCAGCTCTCAAGGCGCTCAGAAAGGAGCTTTCTCAATTGTTATCACATCAGTCTGCCTTCCCACTCGAACACAAATCCCCCAAAGCTCTTTCTAAAGCTAAGGAAATCATAGAGCCCATGACTCCCATGACATCTGCAACAAGTGTCCTGCCTCATCAGTGTGAGAATGGGCCCTGACATTACACAAGGCTCAAACTCCTGATCCTGCATGAAAATTTGGTCATGTATCTATATATACATTTATATATATGTTATCAAGTGCAGGATGAAAGTTAAACAAAGCTACATAAAAAACCTGAGAACTGTCAAAATAGGCTGCAATAAAATGTTTCTAGCCAGAACAGAATTTGCAAATATTTCAGAATATTTTTTTCCTTAGCTGTCTAACATCCACTGAGCGTGGGTTTTATAATGGCTTGCACATCTAGGAGCACTGTCCCCAGCATCACAACATTTTAAATAAACTGTTTTTATTAGTTCCTGACTGGAATAAGAGTGGTTACAGTAATTTTCACACTGCTACTTGCAATTGCTATGGTACTTCTGGATTTCTACATGCAATTTTTTTCCTAACCATGTCTAATTTAACCTACTTTTTGAAGGTGCATTTACATGCCATTTGGAAATTCACCAAGGGTTTTTTTTTTTCAAACCAATCATAATTTTTTTTTTCCTCTGAAACAGAGACAAAAATCAATGAAAGGCCAAGGAGACATGCCAAGAAGCAGAAACTGAAGTTGTATATTGTGATGCAATGAGCTCACCCACATCAATTATAAAGTGCTAAGAAGAGGAAGCCCCTGACAAGCAATAAACTGACACATAATTAAGACAATTCAGGGCAGAACACATTTTGGCTGGAAAACATTTTCTTGTGCTCTACCTAACTGCTCAGAGCAGTGAGAGAAAAAAAAATCCAGGGTGACACTTTGAAAACTCTATGAAGACAATTAAGTATCCCACCTAGTTTTCACTAGCTGGGGGAAAAAGAAACACACCAGCTTTTGTGCAGTGCAGGTTGCCTCACATCACAAACAGAGTTGATAGTACAGACATGCCTGGTATGTTCAGCATTCCATATCAAGCAAAGATGAATTAGCCGCAACAAAAATGTGTTACAGCTTTCATGCAGCAGTTTATGGATTTTTTTTGTACCTCTGGAATTTTTTACCTTAAGCATATCATGGAACTTGTACTGTCTCAGATCTTTTCCTAAGATTATTTTTATCTCACTGTGAGGAACATCTTTGTGAGCTCTGAACACTTTTACAGCTGCTAGGATGCTAATGGGAACTTCATGTGTGTACCCAGCACAAGTGCTCTCAGGGAAAAAAAAAAGCCAATGTCAAAGGAAGGTATGTAGAAGTCACCATAAATATGTCTTTGAATGTTTACCATCTGGAACAGTAGATTACATTTTGACAAGAAGCTGGACTGCCCTGTGGGCATTGTCTTTTAAACAGCCCCATCATTATGAAGGAAGGAAAAACATGATTTGCTGTTCTTAGTTTCTCAGCCAGATTTTCTGGCAGTGCTAGAGAAACTAGTTTGGTTTTTTTTTTCCCTAGTAAAACAATAACAAGTTGGGCATGTGTGATTAGCTATGCACTTTCTTTAAAAAATATGGTTTTGTGTAGATCATCTGATCTGTGATCCAGTGATACCCACGAAGAGGGATAGGTTTCAGTTAGGCAGTGACAGCATCAGGCTCTGCAGCTTGCAGTGCTGCACCTCAGCTTTGCTGGAAGTCTGAAGCTCTGTGTGCTGAAGCTGGCATAGTGAGCTTCTCACAGGACACACTGGGAGAAAGAGGAGAAATCCAATATACAAGACTTGTACATGGAGCTATAATGAGGTTTTCCTTTGGTTTTGTTTTTCATTTTAAGCTTGTAAAAGTTTCCACCACTTTTTACAATGAGAAAGTGTAGACTGAGAGGAAAGACCAAAATGGCCAAATTTATTCACATAAATCTTAGTCTGGTTGTGCAGTGATTTTTGGGATTTAGCTAATTCTCTGTTTCAAATTGCTGTGGATGACTTCTGAGGACACATTCATACTAAAGAGTGTGCTTGAAAATACAAGCTGAGAACAACCTGTAAAGAGGCCAAATAGTCTGTTCAAGGGAAAAAAGCAAACAAAAAAGTTGGTTCGAGGCAAAAATATATGTGCAACATGAAACATGGGTTTATGGGCATCATTACACTGTTGAATACCAAAATCACAAAGCACCAGCTATAAATCCCCTTGTTCAGCCTACTAAACAGATCTTATTTCAGAGCACATTATAAACAGTACTATATATAGAATATCTCACCTGTAAGTGGTGAGGACAGTGTTAGATTTCTTTCACAAGTAGGAGGCCAATAATTCATAAGCACCAGAGGTATGTGACAGTTACTGTGAAGAACTGTTAAGGTGCAAAAGAAGCAAATAATTTTGTTACTCTGCACAGGAAAACAGCATATATATACAGCAAATTTTAAATTAAACAACTCCAAACCAAATGAAAGGAAAAATAATCCATCCTCTAATTTCTCCATCTAGATAATTTAGAATAAAACAATGAAAACATCTTTTCTGATAAGCTAACATACTGTAATTAGTGATAACATTTCTGATTTAGTTAATTTGCTGGGCTTCCCACGCTCCAGACATCAATGAACTTAATAGCGGAATTAAATGAAAATGATAGCAGAGTACTTCCATAACTAATTTCTAATTATATTTCTGCCCCTCTTCCTTCCTAAACATATATTTTTGCCTACTTCTAATTAGCACTTCAAATCGCTAGTTTAGAATCTATAAATATAGCGAGTCTTTAATGATCCATTATAGTGATGCTACTTCGTTTTCAATGACTTGTAAAACTTTCACAAACAGATCTGCAAATGAATTACATCCATCTGCTCTGCTGCAGCTGCAAGAGCACCATTACGTTGTACCCTGCCTTTCCCTACTTTCCTGATTTTCTCTTAACTTAATGTCCATGTGTAATCCAAACCATCTCGATGCGGATTTTCAGGAGCCCAGGCAGGTCTCTATAAAGGAGTCTTCAAACTTTACAGACATCTCAAACGCACTTTCAAAACAGTCTGGTTTGCCTCCCAGCTGAGCCCCAGACAGGCTGCACGCTGCTGAAGCATCCTTCTCAAAGCCTAGGAAATGCTCTGCTGCGGTCCCTTCTCCCACCCGACCACGCAGTTTCCACGGCTCTGCTGGAGCACGGAGGCGTTTGCAGACCCAGCACCCACCCGTGCCCGGCTGCCGCTTCCCCCGCGCCGCTCCGGGCACACACGTGTGCGCCGAGCGGAGAGCGGTGCCTGCGGGGGGAGCAGAGGAGGCTCCCGCAGGGCTGGGATACACCGCTCCAGGGGAGATTTTCCAATCTACACCTCCGAAAGCGTGACCTTAGCGGCGTTAAGAGTGTTAGCTGTATGAAGACAGCCAAGCATCAGGCTGTGCTCGCTGTTATCTGTCAGCCGTACAATAGCAGCATTGATAAGGCAGCAGCAACTGGCTTTGACAAGTGTGCTGTGCTAGCATTCCTCTGAAAACCGTGAAGGGGAAAAAAAAAAAAAAAAAAAAAAAAAGAGAGAGAGAGATTGAGAGAGGCAGGAGGTGCCTTTTACTTTACCTGAACAAAGTGTGCGGTTTTATTTTTCCCTCTGAGCTGCTGGAAACGACTCTTCCCGTTTCTCCCCCAGAGCTAGGTATTTCTTCTTTTGCTTGCAGCTCACACTTGGGGAAGACCACACAGCTCCAGCAAGGCTGCCTCTCTCCCCTAATCCCCACTCGAGTGTGATGACACACACTAACCCCAACCATCTGTTGAAACACGTCCTCAAGCACTCAGCACAGTGGTGTGTCAAGACGGGCTGCCCAATCCAATCGCTGGGGCTGGGTGGCTCTTAAGGAGCTGGAGGCAGAGACAAGGGCAGAAACTACAAGGCTGAGAACTCTTTAGCAAAGTAACCTGAGATTTTGAGAAAGGGCTGCTATTGAAAAAAAGAGCAGAAGGGGGAGGTACTCGCGAGAAGGTAGAGGGAGTGGATTAGTCTGGTGGCCAGTTGTGTAACTTCTCACAACTCCTTGTATTCCCAAGGGACCACTGGGACCCCTTCGCAGTGGGATGCACAGAAGCACAAGAGCAACACTAAAACGTTTTTGTGGCGGGTCTTTTGAGGGCAATCTCCTCCGAGAGACGCTTTTCTAAAAGAGATAAATGATGTAGCTTGAAATCCTGATAAAGTGCTACTGCGGGAGTCGTTTGCACGGCGATGTGACATCTGCATCCCGAATCCCAGCTCCTTACCGTGCCGCGGTTACCCCGTGGCTGCTTCCAGCCTTCCTGGGAGAACGGCGGAGAGAGACTAGAGGAAAACCGGGGTGGGAGCCGAGGCGGGGAGAAGAGGGGCTATCCGAAGAGCAAATATTTCTGCTTCTGCACTCAGACATCTGCGAGTCCTTCCCCCGAGCCCGCGCTTCCCGGGACGCGGGCTGGCCGCCTCTGCTCCCCGGCGCGCCCAGCGGCTCGGTGGCCCAGCGGCGCACGCTGCTTGCCCGCCCTCGGCTGCTGCAGCGGCCGCTCCGCGCCCGCGGCGCTGGTGTGACAGCTCCGGCCCCGCTTGGCGCCCCGCGGCCCCGGCTGCCGCCCCCCGGCCGGGAAGCTGCCACCAGCCTGTTGCTTCCCCCCTTCCCACCCGCTTCCGCCACCGCCGCGCCGCCCCGCAGTGTCCTGCGGGATGCGGCCGCAGTTTCGGAAGCGCTGCCCTTCCCCACGGGAGCCGTCACCGCCCCAGTCGGGGCCGGGGGCTCCGGGCAGTGCCGCGGCAAGTCTGGACTGTGTCTAGTCTGTACCTCAGTTTCCTTCTGCCACAAAGCAAATATTATCACACCTTCCTCCCTCTCAGGGACACTGCCAGGAAAAATCCACTAATTTACAGAAGATGTCCGGGAAGGATAGATAAGGGACACAGAAAAGCTGCTAAGTGCCAGAGAAGCAGTTCTTTCCTTTCCCCTCCCTGTAATAGGATAGCGTGGAAGAGAGACTTAAAATCTCAAGGGTTTTTACCTCATTACCAAGTGCCTGATTTGACACTTGGATTAAATCTACATTTCACATTATGACAGATGTTGTGTTTTCTTTGAACTGAAAGGGAAGGACATTGTTTTGGCATTAAAAGTTACTCTGAAAGTGTTAACATCCAACCTGAAGAAAGGTTTGCAATTGTGAAAAGACACACTCTGCCCAGCTATATGAAAGCCATATGAGAGTCTTGAAATGTTGATTTGGCTTACTCGTTCTTTAATACCTAACACAAGGCTGTTTCTGAAAGACTAGTGGCAAAGTGAATACTTAATAAAATGTGAGATTCAAGAGCTGGGGTCTGAGCCCAGATAGCTGTTAGCAAAGCTGACCTGGAAGATAAAGGAAAAAGAAGAAACTGTAGTCACAACTGTATTTGCCTAAATTCTTCCCTCAAGTGATGATACAGAGTCTGTTTCAGCCTATTACTCTGAAATTGCTATCACAGATGTTTGGTATCCACTCAAACACTACTCCCTAATCTGCTAATTCCAGATAAATAAACAGCTGAATAATATTTTCAGCAATAGTATGTGGTGAAGTAGAGATGCAACTACTGTCCCTGAGGTATTGTAAGATTCTTAATGTTGCCAATTATATCTTCAGGGCAAGAGTTTGGTTTGATTTTGTTTCATTCTAGCACACTGTGATCTGTAAACAGGCTGGATAACCTTACATACTCAAAAAGCCCTGGAGACTTTATTGAGCTCATTTGCATTTTCTTTTGCTGTACTTCTTACCCGTATTGTACAGTAACTGCATTAAAAATTTATAGTGATCAAAGATGTGCAATATCAAAAAGCCCCTCAAATTGTGCTGCATCATCCTGTGTACTGACTCATTTTCTAAAATGCAGCTCACCTCACAGATGCTTTATGTTTTATTGGTCAGATGAGAGCCAAATTCAGCAGGGTTCAACCTCTAACCAACATGAATGACAGTTATGTGCATACAATTATTTTATGTTGTGATGTGGTATATGCTTATCCAATGATGTTTATTATATCTGAGTATAAATATACATAAGCAAGTTACTGAGCATTTGTGTGATGCACAGGCCCAGATCTGTTGGGTTTTTATGCCTGTGTAAGTCAGGGATGCCTCTGCTGATGCCTGTCAAGTCACAATACTGTAAAATTGACATGTTTAAAAGGTCCCCTAATTTAGTGTTTTGTATACAGAGACATACACCCCCACATTTCTCTTCAAAGACTCTGCCATGACCTGAAATACAAATTTTCATCTCTATTACTAACATTAGTAATAGCCCTCAAACATCATGCATGATCATGTTTTCACTTAAAAGCTACTGCTGATGTTGTGGGATAATTTAACTGCTACTTGTGTGACTACAGCCAGATTTAGTTTGCTGTGACAGCTTATAACAGACTTTTCCACCACTTCTCCTCTATGCATACTGCCATCTGCAAAGAGTTTAGGTTTTAAAGGCTGAAATGAAAGCTGCACTGAAGAGCCATACCCGAAATGCTGTTAAAATTATGCATCATAAAACAGGTTCTCAAGTTGACTGTCAAATCCTTGAACTCTTGCTAAGGTCAGGCTGCCCCCACTCACATAAGACTGGTAGCAAAGTGAATAATGCTTTATGCAAATAATTCAGGAGTTCCTAATATGCAAGATTAATTGTAGGTAATTGTGATATTGAGAAATAGTCACTCCTGTTTTGTTCCCACAGATAACATGTCCCTCACATAGTAGTTCCAATTGGTTTCCATGGTAGCCAACAGCATCTTTAAGGCAGGGCACTGAGGTTCACTCTGTGTTGCCTAGACTTTAACTCATCACCCTTCCTCCAGCACATATGACCTTGGCAGTTTTGTGTGTCGGTGTGGAACATATGCACATAATCACACACGTGCATCTCTGCTCAGGAACCTCATGTAATTCTCAACTCTGGCATTTTTAGCTCTCAAAAATAATTAAAGGGGATTTTTCATGATTCCTGCAGCAACCTCAGTCTATTTCTCCTGCCAATATGAATGGAAGATGACTTTTTATTTCCTTGAATCATTTTATGTCTGCCCTGGATTCAATTATTTTTGAAGAGTTTATATAGGAACAGAAGAGGTTCTAGAACATGACTATAAATCTACAGACAAGTTTACTGTTAAATTCTAGCTTGAAATGCATGCTCATGCATGAATAGCATGCTCATGCTCCTGTTGAGTTTCAATGATATATTGTCAAAAATGAGATATAATAAAAAAAGCCTTTGAAATCCTGAATTGCAAAGAAAAACTAAATAATTAAAACCCAATGTTTCTTTCTAAAGATCCCAGCAAACAGCAGGTTCCAAGAAGCACAGGAAGATATGCTTCTTCATGTGGAGCACAGTGAAACCTTGGAGCTACTTGCTGCAGGATGCAGTGAGGATAAAATGACATGTATTCAAGTGTTTGGACAAGTTCAGGGAGAAAAAAAATTACTCACAGAAATTAAATACAAATATATAACTTCTGGTACAGGGAATCCCTGAATCACCTGCAGTGGATCCTGGACAAATATTCTGTGCTTCTCCTATTCTTACGCTTTACCCCAAGCATCCACTATTTTCCACTACTGGAGGGTGCCAAGCCTAGTATACCCATGACTTAGTGTGGCACAGCTGCTCTTTCTTTCTTAAAGAATTTGGCAATTTTGGGGCCTCATGGTGGGTAGTATAAGAGAGATGGATTCCTTTTAAGAACTTCAGCCAAGATTTTTAGAGGTTGGCTCATAAATCCATGTTGAGAAGCCTTAGTAAAAAAGGTCTGATCAAAAGTATTGAGTATACAGCAGCTGCTAGTGAAACCAGCCTTTCATTTTCTTTTTCTCCATATGTGGGCATTCCAAAGTCAGACATAGGCTCATGTAAAATTTTTGAGCTAAATCCTACACTATATTCTGTTCAAAAGTCTGCTCAACTGTTTCTTAACCTGGAGTCACCTAAATTTCAGAAACACATGGTCTTTTATAAGCGTGTACTCCATGCTGAAATCCCAGCACCGCGCAAGACTCAGGAGTCAGGCACCCCTTCACTACCGTCATCTAAATTGCTTCAGTGGGCTCTCAGAACTCATCTACCAAACTTGGAGACATTTGAGTGGCATAGCTAAAGATCAAAAACCTGGCCAGAGGAAGAAGAAATAAATAACTTTTAGGACATGCAACCAAATACCAGCTGGATAGCTTTCTTCTCACTGCCCCTGCTCAAACCCATTCACCTGAACAAAATATTCCAACAATGATTATGCTGTGTAAAAACACAATATGGGTAATGTACAAAAAATATTAAGAAATTTGGTGAGTTACATACAGCACACATGCAGAATTCTGTATCCTAAAAGTGTGGATGTTAATCCAGGCACCCCAGAACAATTTCCATATTTTCTGAGGAAATGTGCATAGGCTTATACATGTACTCTCTTTGTATGAAATGGGCTAGCTACAAAAGGACTGCTTTAGAAATGCATTAAGGGCACAGTTCCAGAATCAGGATTACCTGCCTGTGCATAGCCCTTGTGGGATGGAAGGATATAGACTTCATTTTTTTAAGGAAGCTCTTCTGCCCTGCTCCATTTTCCCTGCAATGGAATCAGATGGTATGGAAGTTATGCCCAGCTACAATCTGTTTTAGGACTGCAATACTAAAAACAGTTCCCCTGAGGGGTAACCAGAACAGAGGATAGAGTGCAGGTGAGACAGACAAAAGATCATAATTGACTCAATTCATCACAGGGCTTTACAATTTGTCAGATTGTTGTCATCACTATCACTTGCCTCCAGAAGAAGATTAATAGTTGAAATAATTGTCAGTCTCAAATTTGTGTTTCTTCACTTACACCCACTCTCAAAACACTGATTCTTTTTGGTTACCATTTCTTCTAAGGTAACTCCCTCATTAGTGGTTGCCTAGTAATTTACTACCAAACAAGGTCACTGCAATAAAAAGGCACATGTCTTACCCTAGCAGAAGAGCTGATTAGATTTGTCATCGCTTTTTTTTTTTTTTTTTTTTTTTTTTTTTTTTAAGTATCCCAGAATTAAATAAAGAAGACCAAAAGAACCCAACAAATGAAAACCCAGTATATTTGTCATGTCATTGTTAGGGAAAAAGAAAACAAAGCCAGTAAAAGTTTTTCCAAGCTAGAGCCTAATATGACGATTTAATGCACCAAGAGGCTGTGGTTCTTCCCTTCTCAGCTGCCAGCTGGCCAAGAGTTTCAGCTCCAGCACAGTAAACAAGTGATCATTGCGTCTGGGAAGAGCTCAACACACCAGACAGCTGGAAAATAGGGGCAAATATAGGCAGGAAAATCAACAGATTTGACCAGTCTGCACAAGGTAGGTGATCCCATTCTCAGCAGTAGGGAGCACACCAAGGAGAGAGTATATATGGAGTCTATAAGGCTTTAAAAGTGTGAGAACTCAGAGAGCAACATGCTCTCAGAACTTGTGCTGACTTCACATTTTTGGACAGAGTTCAATTTCATTACTGAAAAAAATTTGAGGTAAACCATCCAATACTTAACAAAAATTGAAAAAATGCCAAAAATTTAGAAGCCAGAATGTCTCATAGCTTTTAATGTTAAGTATTAGTAAAGTGGTGACCAGTGGTCATCTTTAAGTCCCTCCCTCTTACATAATTGTCATCTTTGCTCCTACTCAAAACTTTCAGCCTGAAAAAATTGCAATAACAAAGAATGAAGGATTTTGATAACTCCACATTAAACTCACCAAAATCAGGAAAAGTGTAATTATGAAGGTTTAATATTACTCCTCCTCCTTTGAGCATGCTTCTAATATTGCACATAATCAAGGTACCACTTGCCTAAAAAACCAACTATGTTCATGATGTTGTTCTGGACAGAGCGTGGGAATACACACAGTTTAACATACAGATTCATTTTTTTTCCTAGAGAGTCAAGGAAGCAACAGCCCCTGTAGCCCTTTTATTTTTATAACAACAAAGTATCAGCAAATCCCATAACATTTTAGGAAAACATTTCATTTAACCCTTTTTTGTGATCTTATCTCAGACACAACAATGAGGATATTTGGGAGCAGAAAGAGCAGACACATTGCAGGACCAGCTATACCTCTGTGTACAGAAATTTTTGTATAGTAGTAGGGACCTTTCAGTCTCACTTCTATTCTCACTGAGAAAAGAGGCCAATATGCTTACCTTGCCTCACATATAATTAACTTTACAGTTACACCTGCTAAGACAATTAACCTCAAAGAAACTGGCATCTCATGGAAGGACATACAAATCAACAGGTAGGGCAATGCAGCCATAGCAGCTGGCAGACTCATTCAAGGCCCTCCTGATCATAAATCATGACATAGTCACAACACCTAAGGTAAGCACAACCAAAGACATAATGGAGTTTTATGTCACCAAAAGAATGATAAAGCAGTATTCATTGCATGGAGAAAACTTGACTCCAGCAAAAGTGTTCTTAGAATTGTCTTGGGTGTAACTATTACCTTCTCCTGCCCATGGGAATGACTTAAATGGCAATACCTGTCCCTAAAAAAGTATGTGTAGACATGTGTAGGTACTGTTTATTAGTAGAATTAAATATATATGTATGTAAAACATATATATATATTTACATGTGTATATAATTCTATATCTAAGTTCTTGTTACTGGGCCTAAATTAGCGATATCATAGATTGAAAGCAAAATAAAACCATAATAATGCTGTATATTTAGAAACATGATGTATAACAATTCAAATGTAGCTAATCTAAAAAAAAAAAAGGAAAAAGAAGGAAAAAAGAAGGAAAGTTACCATCCTTATCCCACCAAACCAAGCCACTTGCCATTCTTTTTGTAGGCACCAAAATCCAATAAGTTCCTCCACTGCCAAAACCTCTAATTCACCTCCTTAAAACACCTATGCCTCACATCCTGTGTCAGTAAAAAAAAAACCAACAACAACAACAAAAAAACCCCAAAGAAAACCACAAAAAAAAAAAAAAAGCAACAACAAAAAAACAACAAACCCCCCCCCCCCCAAAAACAAAATTAATTGTAGAGAAAACTGAAAAAGTGAGGACAGAGTGAAAACTGAAATGTAATATTGAGAAAGCCCAAGAGAGAAGAGCTAATGTGGGGTGGTGAGTTGCTGGAAGACGTTATGATTACTTTGCAGGTCAGAACAATCATTCAAGATGCATAAAAATCCCAGTAGCAGGTGTAGGTCCTGTACTGGTGTTGCTGAGGGTGTTCAGTGCTAATGGAAAGAGAGTTCCCATTTCTTTCCAGGCAGATCTAGTTTGGGCAGAGTAAGTGGCACCATCTAAGGGTCCCAGTGCACAGGAGATTGTTCGACTGTATTGACTAATTGTACTTGTGCTCTCCAAAGGATAGGCAAAATTCAGTATTGTAGCAGTGGCAGAAGGGTGGAGGGGGGAGGAAGGAAGGAAAAAGGCATGGTACTTTGCAGAACAAGAAGGTATTAGTCAAATTTCAGAAAGTAAAAGAGGCTGAGGGCATTCAAGCTGATTGTCATGGAGTTGAAAGGTCTTCAAAGAAGGAGTAAAGATTTGGGGGGACTAGGAAAAGGTCCTAGGGGAACATCCATCCTTGATCCATATCAAGGAGGTTTTCACGAAAGTCAGAATTTGAAAAAAACAACATTGGGCTGTGGAGCCTGTTGGACATAGCATTTCTGAAAGGCTGTGGGTCAGAAGAGAGTTTCCTGCCTCTTTTGCTGGTCTGTTCCTCTCTGTACTTTCTCTTCAACTGTGGCACAGGAGGATCTTGTTCTTCATCCTCATGGCTTCCCCTTGTCACTCTCCTCCACTGCCCTTTAGCACAGCAGCCACATTCCCTCTCTCTCCTTAGACAGTCCTGTGGCACTTCCCAGACTGTGAGCACTAAAGGGCAAGGGACACAGGGGAGAGGAAAGGGTCAGGACTGAAAGAGACAGAATGGAATTCTGGCTGGAAAAGCACTTTCTGCTTCTGATGCCACCATGGGCCTGAGTACCCCTTCAGGTCTCCTTTGTCTCTCCCTGTCCAAATGAAACCTTCAACAGCAGCAAAGGAAAACTCTCAACAGATAGTCTCATCTGCTGTCCTTAGGCTGACACTTACCCAGAATCTCCTGTCATGGCAAATGTAATTATTATTTACTCTCAGTGGTAATTTAGGGCACTGAATCTTTTCCAAGCTTATGTCAGTAAAATTGAATTTTAGAGGGACTGGAGCAGGAAGTTGTACTATTTGCCTGGCTGGTTTACTTTGTTTTTATTTGAATTCCATATTCGGTTGAAGGGAGGGAAAATATTTTTCCTCTTCATTCTGGTATCGATTAATAGGAAGGTAGAACCTGGTTGGTTAGATTAATGTAAAAGGCAGAGCTGTTCTTTCTTCTGTACTGTCCTAAGGGATTCAGAATATTTTTTATAGTTGGCTCATTCTCTTCCCAAGGCTGTACACATAGTTCTAAAAACAGGACAGAAATGCCATTTTGCAACTAGTTTCGAAACTTGTTTTTAATCTGCACTTTAATAAATCCAAGGCCTTTCTAACATTTTCTTCAAACTGGATGCTATCAGGGAGTCACTGAAAAATTAGAATTTGCAAAAGAGCTGTAGTTTGATGTACAGTCCAACAATTGGCTCCAGAGAGGTGGCTACGAGCTCTACTCCAACTGCAGGTGATGCAGCTTCCAAGGACAGGTTCACATCCAGCAAAAACCTCTGGCAGGAACAATCCATTTTTTTCCCTTGCTCTGCTCACATGTTTCTTGTTCCTGCTGACTCCTTTGTGTTAGCTGACCACTTTGGTGGTTTTTTGAGTGGCTAAATTTTACTCCAGTTTAATCAGACCACAAAGCTATGAAAATGATAGTGCTGACACAAGAAAAGGCACAGAGCCAAGGGAGAGAAAAAATAAGATTCATCTTCCTTCAGAGACAATCTCAACTTAAATGGGCTTAAGTTGATCTTAAAATCAAATTTTAGAACTCACACAAACTCAGGACAAGTCAAACTGGAGAAACTTTACAACAACCACCTCCTGTGGGATGGCATTAGGGACAGAAAGTGTTCTACTAATGTGCAGTTGTCCTACTACAGGATATGAGACCTGTCCCTGAGATGCTGAATTATCTCAACAGGCAATCTTCAGATAAAAAGCATTATTTTTAGGTTTTAGCCCTGATACTATTTAAACCAGGCTAATCAACAATAAAAAAGTTTCAGTGGAGTTGAGCTTGATTTCCTCATAATGATAGACTGAGGTTAGAGTCTCTGCCATGCTTGTTGGAGACACAAGAAGGCTGACCTTTCCTGTCAGGAAGGTATCCTGATACAGGAACTCCATAAATAACCTTGCTTTTGCTGGAGGTGTATTCTGCCAAAGAGTGCCCTTTTGAGAACATCTTCTTTGGTTCTCAAGAAGGCCAAGATGGTATTTCCCAGATAAATGAATATAGAGGTTTTTATACCCACTTGTAAGGGTTTTTAAACCTGATTACACCCACTGTGTGCTTTCATGACTTTGCTTCATAGGTGGTAAAGTGGTCTACCCGAAATTTCTCAGAAGAAAAAGGAACTATATTTTATATAAATGTAAATATATGCATGTACATATACACACCATGTTTTATTACATTTAAGATTTTTCCTATTAGTTGAGAGTCCCTGAGCAAAAGAAAAATACTTTTAACCTGTAGTTTTTCCAGAAGCAGCTGACAGCCTGACTAAGCTCTGTGCTTTTACAGCCTCTCCCTGCAGTGGGACCAAGCAGACAGATCATTTCACTGAAATAAATCATGCTTACCCTTCTACAAAAATTCCTTTCACACAAACCAATCCCCAGCTAAGTTTTAAGACAGCAGTGCCTGAATTATAAGTAGTAATGTGATGGCTGATCAATAACTGTGTCACAGAACTAATAAATAAAGATATGCCAACAAACAACTAATTGCAGATCTCGATCCCTGCCTGTCTTGTGCTGATGTGAAATCCCCCCAAGTGAAAGTGGTGGAGTGGAATTCACTGCCTAGTTTAGAAGCAATTTTGAGCTAGAGATCTGATCTGCTCTCTTGTGATCTTTCTTAGGAAAAACAAGAGAAGTATTTTATCACTGAGTGAAAGTAATCATTGGCATATCATCAGGCCTTTTTTAAACCTCTCCACTTGTGGTGAGTTACTTATTAAAATAAAAATTGCTCATTTTTACTGGGATAGCATAGTTTCCTGCAAATTTTTTTTTCCATTCAACTGTTATTCCCAAAATTAGCACAACGTAAGGCAGCCTGTGTTAACTCTTTCTTATGCTAAACAGCCCTTGTTAGTTTAACAGAACAAAAGCTTTGATTGTAAGTGCAAATATGTGTGAGAATCTAGAGTCAAAGCACATTGGTGGCTTTTTTTTAAACTGAATGACTTGCTTTGGTGCAAGTTTCCAAATAAAGATTTAATTGCACCCACTTGCATCAATTACAATATCAAAGCACATAAGTTATAAAAACAGAAGGTGCGGACACAATGGCTATTTCAGAGTCTGTTTTGAAAACAGATTAGACAGAGTTATAATGATCATTTCTTCAAAAGAACTTAGAGATTATCAGAAACAGAACAGACTGTGGATTTTAATTGAAAACTCACTCCAAATTCTTTGTATCCCTCTACCCCAGCCTGGTCTCCTTCACAGCTTTTAACAAAATAGTTAATAAGTGGGTTTAACAGGGGGGATTTGAAACCTGGAGATAAATGCAGTTGCAATACCCAGTTCTTAATATTGCAGTGCCTGTGGTACCTTTGGGTGATCTCATTTCCTGCACTTACACTTTGACGTAATCACACTTAGCACCTGTACGTACAACTCAGCAATTCATTCCAGAAACCCAGACCCTCTTCATGGGGCCCTTGGATTTGAGAACAGCTATCTGTACCTTTCCAAGGAGAAATCTCACTCACATATCCTTGAAAACCCTGTGTGGTTCTGAAATTTCAGTTTGTCTTTCCAGAGAGTAAAAAAATAAGCTAAAAGAAGAGAGCATCTTTTATATTTTGAATATTAGTAATCTCAAAGACATTTGTTTAAATTATGGAAATTCCCTGGAAGATGTTCTTGATAAACATTTTGAAAAACTGGCTGACACTTCAGCCTCACCTAGCAAAATCAGAAGTGTTTAACGAGTATAGCTTAATAGTTGTTAGACCAAGATATGAACACACATAAGTTCCTCTGCATATTGATTATTGCAAAGTCAGGAATATATTGAAAAATATAGAAAAAGTTGATATACTGATTGATAGAAGGTACCTCTTTATGAACATGATGTGTTAATTAGTTCACATCATTTTTTCTTATGCAAAGATTGTATTTTCTGAGGTTCTTTATTTCCACAAGCAGAATGACGTTGCAGACATCCCAGGAAAGGCCCTTCATGTACCATGTTTTCTGAAGACACTTTCATTGGAAATGAATCTGGATCATTTTGGCAAAGCAAGAGTCACTGCAGAAAATGCCTCCCATTCCAAATTAAGCCTTGTCTCTTGTCCATAGGGTGAGACCTGGACCACTCGGATTCTTGCTAAACACACAGATTTGGTTTCTCAACTGTTCCCAGCTCCGTGCCAAGGCACACCACTGCTTTGCTGTCACAGTCCCTTCAGCTTCTTAGAAACTCTGAGTTGGTCTGGGGCCCCACTTCTGGGGCACCCCAGTTTTACAAATGCAGAAGACATCCTCTGTATCCATATAGTACTCTTAATGAGTCTGCCTCTGCAAAAAAACATGTCCCAATGTTTTAGGACACCGAACAAAGCTTTTGGAAAAATTGTTGCCCGCTAAAGTTACTTGACTTCTTGCTCTTCTTAAACTTAGAGCTGATTTTTATCCATGGTTTCTGTCATTGCAAATTTCTCTGAGGGGATTAAGCATTTTAATTGCACTGACATAAAAATGTTCAGTGATATGTCCATTGCATAACTGATAATAAAAATTGAAATATTCTAAAAATATCAGCTAATTTAGAGTATCAAGGACACCTTCAAGGATACTGAGGGATTAGCAGTCACAGCCAAAGATAGCCAGGTGGCCAATTCAAACACATTACAAAACCTTTCTGAAAAGTAAAATAGCCCTGTGGTTTTATATCAGATTGTATTTCCATGCAGTTCTGTCACTGTCTTTTTTTATATAACAAGCAGTCTCGGAAACAACTTTAGCAATCACCTACATCTCACACAAGTACACATGCTGGTCTGACAGGAGCTGGGATGGACGTGCTCCCTACAGTCCCTGTGGAGCTGCTTTGCATCCTCTGGCAGGCAGAGATGGCTGCCCTGGCACACAGCAGCAACCGGCGTGGGATGAGTGTGGGAACACCTCTCACAGCAAAGCTACTGTGGGAAAGACAGGCAGAAAACCTCTCGAGTGCATAGAGTTGGAACAGCAACATATTTTGTTCATGATAGACTTATCCCTAGTGACTTGACTTTCAGGCAAAAGAATGTATCTCCCTATATAAACCTAATTTGCCTACTGTCACAAAGAGGAAGCGTGCAGGGTACCCCGGATAACAAGAGCCATGATGACATCTAGCAACTTCTCCTAACTTTGGTGCATAGCGAGGAAGTTAAATAGGTGTCAGAAGAAGGGTGATGTGAAGAATGGGCCACCTGATGGTGTGCTGGTATGTCCCCCCTCAGGGTTCATGAGCATGGGCCAGGCAAGTACCTCACTTCTAAAGTTGCCACTGAGGTCACAACTTCTAATGATTTCCCTTTGCTTCCACACTCTCCCCAAAATATGTCACTATTGCTTCCTGGATTTCAGATGCAATGCTTTATTATTGAAAAAAATAAACAAATAGTGGGAGAAGGATACACTGTTTTAGAGATAAGGTGATTGAATGTCTTGGAAACCTTTAAACAAAATAGCAGAAATTCTACCAAATCGCCTATTTGTTTTATTTAGCTGGTATTCAGGGCTGAGAGGTTTCAAAGTCAAACGACTGTAATGAGTCTTTAAAATCCATATTTGGGTAGATAAACAGATAGTGCTGAGCACTGCTGTTGTCTCCATTTTGTAAATGATAAGTAAATGGCTTCCAGGAATTGAACAGCCACTCACTCAGGTAAACAAGTCAGTGGCTCTGGTGAATATAAATACAACGGGAATGGGAGTTAGCTCTGGGAAAGACCCTGGCATAGAAGAGTCACACACTTTCACCCTTTAATGAGCAGTGGAAACAGTGGTGTGTCCCATCCTCCTGCCCTGTAATGCTTGATTTTGCCTTAAAAATATAGAACAAATGAAACTTAAAGGAAAGTTATCTAAATTAATAAAGATTATTGGCAGAAGAGGAAGAACATTTTTGGGCTCCAGGTTGAATAGAAATGAGCACAGAGACACTTTGCTAACCAACTGTGCTGCTAACCTCAAAGGCTGTGAGGTGCTATGCTTAAAAAATGCGTTGTAGAGGTTTTCTTGTTTAGGGACAAGCCCAGCAGGACAACACTGGTGTGCAGCCAGGAGATTACTCTAAAATCACACCAGAACTACACAGCAGAATTAGCATCACAGTCCCTGGGGGACAGCTCCCTTTTGGTCAAAGTATTTTACAGATAGGTTGCCAGGAACTGAAATCCAGTGGAAACAGCAGTTCCCAAACTAGGACTCACCCTCTCTCTGGGAAAGAAGCGGGGGTATGAGATAATGTCAGGGCTGCAAACTGAGATGAGTGGCTGTAATCCTGAATGCTGGATGCTGAATGAGTTGGGGAAGAAAGGGGAGAGAAGGGTCATGAACAGTAGAACTCACTTGGGAGAGGGGCACAGGAAAAATAGTTTGGGAAATGCTGCAGCAGAAACCCTTTTTTCCCCAAATCCCTCCTTTTCCATTGTTCCTTCCTCGAACAAAAGCAGCCCATGCAAAGACAAGGGCTTAAAACTAAAAGGCCTTGTCTCAGTATCAAATGTCTCCTGCAATATTTACAATTCTTATACCATAAATAGAAATGCTTGAACACAGAGCTCATTTCCTGGTTTCTCAGAAAATGACATCCTCTTCCTTCTTGCCAGTTTCCCACATCTCCCCATGCTTAATGCTGGTGGCCTGCTTTTCCCCCCCATTGTACTGGTTCTCTTTTCCAGCAGCCACAGCCTCACATTCAGTAACCTTTGCCCTTCCATTCGATCAGAGCCAAAATGCCATCTTTAGAAAACTAACGTACCAGAGAAAATGGAAATATGAAGCTGGGCTGCCTACCATGCTGTTATCTTACCCTGTTTCCACTGAGGTTTATTTTCTTGAATACACCTGTTGATTTTAAATTCATGGAAGAGTTTCTAAATGAAGTGAAGCATGTGAAGACTCATGATCTCCTTAGAAGCAGAGCCCCTTTTAAAACTGAACCTCTATTAATGTGTTAAATTTGAGGCAGAGCAACTATTTACTGAAAAATAATAGTACTTTACCTGCAGGTTTCTTTGAAGTCTTCTTGTCATTACTAGAAATTTCACTGAATTATCTTCCATCCCCCAAATCAGCTTTCTGCTGACACAAGACAGCTTCACCTTCTTTTTGATCCTACAAGTGAAGCCATGTGGAAATGATTGAGAGTGACGTCACAAGTTCAGCATTATGATTTAAATTTAGGATCGAGCAGAAGGAGGGGAAAAAAATTACACTCATCCATGATTAGTGTGTTTGGGTCATTCAGATGCAGGCTTAAAAAAAGAAGGTCTTGTCTCAGTGAATATGGAATGTACCATGGAATCTTTTAATAGGAACTATTCTTTGCCTAGATATATATATATCTATATATCTATATCTATATATATATCTCCCAAACTTTGGCTTCTTCCACAGTCTTTCATTGTTTATGTGACTTTTTGATTGCTCTTGTCAGTACCAGAGGTAATAGTATGACTTAATAAGGCAAGGAGAGCCATTTCCATGCTGGAAAACACGTGCTCGAACTCAGGAAGCCATGCACGAAGTGGGATAGGACTCGTGTGTTTTCTCAGAGGGAAGAAGTGTGGTAGTTCTTTATTGTTCATTATCCGCAGTTAACTTTGGCAAGCAATCAAGTAGATATTAGTCAGAAAGACAAACATATAACAAACTAATGAAGTGGCTTTGGAAGTACCTGTTGTACTAATTCATAGCTGATATTGTTGCTAACATGCAAAAGTTTCCTCAGAGTTCGCTACTGTAGAGCACAAGGTGATTTACAGGTAGGATACTGATTAATCCATCTTGCTGCAAGCGTTTACTACCTTCCCAAATAGTCCTTTAACTTGATCATTACAGAAGTTAAAGTGACATGTGGTCTTTATGAAAGCAATGTTTCCAAATGGAATAAATAATGTGAGAAAAGTTATACAATAAGCACAAGTTTCAAAAAAATAAAGATATGTATTACATATTATATATTAACAATAACGTGGGTATTTGTGTTAGTGTCATTTTCTAGTAAATATAAAAGATGGCATGCAAATTTATTTTGCCACTTTCCAGGCACTTCTTGGTACCTTTAGTTAGAGAGATGAGACCCTGTCTATCTTCAGGGCCAAAAGCTGGCCGTAGGATGAGGTCCCTTCTCAATCTGTGCTAAGCAAATGGAAACACTTTCCTTGCTGGAGTTGCAGTCCCCTTTCAGTGGGAATTTCCATATGGTGTCAGGCTAAAGCAGAGCATGTACTACATGCAGTTGCTTCTGCACAATGAGAAGTTTTCTGTAACTCTTAAGTCCAGGGCCATTTTTGCTCTGCTTTTAAATCACCACTATGGCACCCAGGCTTCCTTTGCTACCAGTTTTATTCCATATCTAGCCTGGTTTTCTTAAGCTTACCAGACCATATGTCTTTGATGGACCTACCCTGTTGTATATCCCGCCCATCCCTGGGCTGTAGCCTTGAATTTAACTGCTCTAGAAATTTAATTTGAGCCATATCTTTTCTCGGACAGAAATTCCATACTTCTTTAAAGGCATCCAGTGAAAAAGAAGTCTCTGAACTTAGACATTGATTTCAATGAGGATTTTGCCTGTGTATGCACAGCTGAACTGAGCTACTAACTGCTGATAAAGGACTAGCTCTTTGAAATATGGTTTTTACTTTGATGGTTTTTTAAGGAGGAAGTTAAAAGAATTTAAAAGAACATTTAGATTCAATGATCAAGTATTAAAGGCACTTAGAAGTTCACAAATTAAGGTGTCATTTAATAAGACATGGGTCACATACAAATTTAAGAATATAGTTGGGGACAATTCTGAAGAGAATTTTGAAGTTTCCCAGATTATCATCATTCTGGTTGAAGTAATTTGTCTGAGATTTTATGCGTTTTTAACAGTTCTGGCACCATCTATCTGGTTTTAGACACATATTAAAAAAAAAAAAAAAAGGAATATTGAAAAACTGACAAGACCTTGATGTTCCCCAGAAAAAGTCCATAGCATTTATTAAGAAGCTGAATTTCTTGCCTCTTAAAAAATTCAGTTATTTTATAATTAAATTCAGTAAATTTATAATTGTTTATAAAGAAACAAAATTCTGTTTGTAGAGCAGTTACTAAGGGATGGAGAAGAGAAATCTACTACAATAGCTATTTATTTCTTAGTCAGCACTGGGCTGTTCACAGCTAAGTGAAGTGTAGTTCACAGCTATTGCACTTTAAAAACCACTTTTCTATTTATAAGCTATCTCAGTGTCCTTTGACTCTTATCAATCCCATTAATTTATTTTGTCTGTTTTGCATGTTTTTTCCTGCCTCATTCAATATCTGCAGCTTTCTGTATTAGTTAGGTTGTTTCTTCCTCCTTCTTCTGGATTGTGACAGACAATGTGTTAAATTAATGCACAATCTTTTTTCAAGTCTAGTAAATATCAAGTAATGTCAGGGGAGATCTGCACCTCCCTTGCAATTCTGGGAAGGTACACAATCGACCCAGCTGACATGCCAGAGCTGTATGTGGATGGAACACATTCAGTGCAGTGGAATTTTTTGCAGTTCTGCAATTTATAAATATATATATATATATATATATATATATATATATATATATATATATACCTCAGCCAGTTGTAGATAGATTTTCAAAAGGATGTAGAGGAATAAAACATTTTGATTCCTTGTTGCCAAGTTTCATCTCTTATTTGGAATATTGTTTTGTATAAATAATTAAACATCGAAGCCAAAGCAAAATTGTTTTTTAGACCAAATGGTCATTACATTTCTCTGGTCTATTGCTTATATGCCTGTTTCAAGTTGCACAGCATGACACTTTTTAAGCTGCTGTAGAAGATTTCAGGTAAATGATGTAACCAGCAGGCTTTTCTCAGAAATCCATGAAAACAATTCCAGGAGATCATTTGTTTGTTCTAATGTTAACCAAGGAAATTTTCATTTCTTGGCCACATGTCGCCGTGAAAAGTATACCTTCTATAAATGCAACCAGTACAGGCTAATATTAGTAGGAACAGACTGTAATAACTCTTGTCACCTTAACAGAAGAATCAAACATTTACTCTGAAATGTCTGAAGATCTAAATGAAAATCCCTGTCTCTCAAACACTTGTGCATGTGGGTCTTTAATCTGCTCCTGCTGAGTGCTTTTTTTCCTCTTTTCTACTGCTGCACACAACAAGCTTCAAGTTCTTTATAGAGGGTCAGTATGCCATATCATAAGACAAGAAAATGGTATACTATAGCCATCTGTGTTTGTTCTATGATAAACAGGAGGGTTTTAACCAAGATTTTTGTAATTCAAAGGAAATTCTCAGTTGAAAACACAATTAATCTCCTGATGCTGGTGACATACAAAATAACAGAGGATGGCCAATCTCTATTCTCTTTTGGACACAGATAGGTGCCATCTGTGATGCTCTGCTAGCTACTGCTGTAGGGAAATCAAGAGTGATGGTCACCTAAAAAGTGACTGCGCTATGTGTGGTGTCACCATCCCTGTGCACTTTGGGGACTGGCTGACTGAGCTCTTACAACTTGGGCATGTCAGATGTTGTCAAACATGGAAAGAAGTAGGCTTTTGCAAGGAGAACCTTACAATCCTGCTTATCTTATTTGAAGTGAATCCTTCTAAACATTGGGAAAGGGAAAAGGAGATGAAGGGAGAGGGAGAAAATGAATCCTATACCTCCCACATCAGTTTTACCATTCGTTTCATAAAAAGATATTAAAGCACAAGACACTTGATTTTACAGTTTTTATACCACACATTTTTTGGGAAAAACACTGCAAGACCTACAGGTTTCTGGGAAGAATGTAGCCTTATCTGGAGAAAAGTTGGTCTGTTTATACTGTGTTTTGTAACCAACCACTAATTCCCTAAATTAGTTTCTAGTTAACTCTCTCTTTGTGTAAGTATGTAATGGGCTGCTGAGTCAAATATTTTACTGACTTCAATTTGTGCTAAGTATGCTAGTCAAATGCTGTGGTGATGTGCATTAAATGAGTTGCAAAAGAATGATTGAGTTATGCAGTCTCCCCAATGGACCGCTAATAAAAAACTTTATACCTTATGAACCATCATAACTGCATATATGCCACATGAAATAAGGTATTAAAATGTTTTAGAGAGCTTTAAAAATTTTATTGGTGCTTTTTTGGTATTGCTCCGCCTATAAAGCTGGACTTTCTTAATTAGTGAGGACCTATGCACAGGGGAAAAAAAAGTGTCTGGGAAATACTGGACCCTTTAAATTTTAAGTAATCCAGCTATAGTTGGTTTTGCTACCATACAGTTAATGAAGTACTATTAGACCAAGTGGCCATCCATCCTAGGCAGAGTATTCATACAGGTTATTCAGTACATTCATTTGGGGTTTCTGATTTCATTTCAAAGTGAATTAGGTTCTTAGATCAGAGGAATTATGTGACTCTTCCCAGGATCTTGCCGCTCAGTAAAAGATCACTGCATACAGGAGTGTCATTAGCTATTCCATATATCATAACAGGAGCCACGCAAAGTACTGCTAGCTGTCAATGGAAGAGTCAGCAATGTTCTTGTCAGAAAACATTTCTTACAGAAAGAAGCAGTTGGACATTCCAAATAATTGAAAACTTCCAGAGGAACATGTGAATCCCATGTCCTAGAAAAATCAGGCATATTTCTTGCAAATGCTGACTTCCCTACTTCTGGTAGTTTGGCTGATGGACATGTGCTTGAACAGAGCACTGCAGCCCTACTCATTTCCAAAGGAGGCCTGGAGCCATAGATGTTTGTGAAGATCTGGAGTTTAACCCTTTCTTGCTGCTGAAATTTTTGTGCCTTGGCAAGTACCCACTAGAATGCATAGATTTCTTAAAATGTACCAAAACTTAATTAAGCAATTATGTTTACCTTAATGCACAAAATTCATGACTCTGAAACCCATAAGACTGTTTCTGCTTTATGGGTTCATGACTGGAGTGAGGAGTGGGCAAAGAGCAGTGCCAGCCCCTGCTGACAGGGAGCAGCTGGCTGGGGTGAGGCTGTTGAACAACTGGGAAGTTTTAGCTAGGACCACCTCCCATGGCAATACTCTCACCCCATAGGAGCACTGCTGTAGAAGCTTCTCTTGTCTCTGACCTCAAAGTTTCATCTCAGCTGTGGTTTCTTTTTCATATATTGGTGATGCAACCCAATGTTACAATCCTGTAAATGGTGTTCAACCACAATAAAATTTAAATAAATGTATCTTGTTCTTTTCTTTGCTGAACCAGCAAAATACCATGGTCTCAGTAACAGCTGCTCAGTCTCCTCTTTCCTTCTGCCTCCAAGTTGGTTTTTTTGGCTAAACCAGAAAGGCAAAATCAGGGGAATGGGAAAAGGTAGAGGGCACTCCTAATGCTTTCCTAAAGCTTTAAATTGTGTCTAATATCTGTTGCAGAGAGTGAGAGATGACTTCTCAAGGCCGTGTCTGCACCAACCCTTCACCCATTTTTATGGCTGAGATGTTACAGAAACACTCAAGTGTCACTCAGGTTTCCCAACACTATGCCATCTGAAAGGCATCCAGATAAATGTTGGGGATGTTCTCTTGCTTTGGATACTACTGCAGTGCAAACTACCTCCAGGAAAAGTTATTAGGACAGTGGGAGCAGGACTCTAAACAGGCCCATCAGAGGCTACACATGCACTACAGCTGGCAGCTGCTGCAGAATACCAAATAAGTTTAAAATTGCTGCTAAGAGGGGGGATAGTGCTCACTGCAGCAGTGAGACACCAGGACCTGGTCTACTTGATTGCTGCAAGAAGTACTTCACCATTATCAGTAGAGAAGACCAACTCCAGCTCTCATATAGGTACGCACCCCAGATTGCAACGTGGTCAGTAACTGAATGTCAGGACCTGAGAGTTGATCAGTACAAGTCTATTGTTCTCTGAATATCTCTGTAGGGAAAGCAAACCCAGCAAGAGTCAGATTTTACACCTATTAGATCTGTGGAGAAGGATCTTTAGGCTAATTTACTTGAAGCTGTCAAATTTAACTCATAGGATATCACAGTATTTTACCTCTGCATGTAAGGCTTGTCAATAGCTAAAAATCAGGGCCTGGCAAGAACGACCACACAATTACTTTGTGTATCACTGATGGTATAAGAACAGAAGTAAAGCATTTTTAGTAGCAGCTGAAATACCAGCATGTATTTTTAAGGTTTGTTGACTAAGCAATAAGGATGTCAATCCCTCAACCCATGGCTTTGCACTTATCCAATATGCATTAGTGGAACATACATGTGATTTGAAACATCTGCATCACACTTGTGGAGGGTCAGCTAGACACTGACATTTTTCTCTATGCAGTTCATAAGTTTTACCTTGAAGCCTCTTCCAGAGACCATCTTTAAGTCAGAGGTGAAAAGGAGAATATGGTCTCTTCAAAAAGAGTTTAGGAATGGCTTCCTTAGTCCATAGCATAGCAAGAAGCAACACATCATACCGTTCTTTAAAACAGAAATATCCCTGACTCAAATAAACACCCATATCCTGTTTGTAGGATAAGCCAAAATTTCCTTTTTCTTTGTCCCAGATCCAAATTACTCATCTTTTTTTGAGGAAAAAGAAATGTTATAATTCAAGTATATGTTCCAAACACAGTGGCAGATTTCCTAAGAGGCTCTTTTTTCAGGCCACTGAAGCTGGGCAAAGCATCATGCGGTGGACCTTCCCTGCCTCCAGCACACATTCCTGCTGTTGTTTCAAGTGCTAGGCTGGCATCACTTCCCAAATGTTCTCTTTTGCTCTGTTCCTTTGCAGTCTGGCCCTCTGCCTCTTTCCATCTTCATCTCTCACCTTCCTCCCACACTTGCCTTGTGGCAGAGTCCATTATCTGAGAGATTTAGCTCACCCAAACCAGGAGAGAAATGCACATGTTTTTGCTGTCTTTCTTGTCAGCCTGGGAAACTGAGCTGTCTCAGCCAAAATGCTGCCAAATTGAAGGGGTGGGAGAATGTGGCAGAGAGGGAGCAAGGAAGGAGATTTGTGAAAGGGAAGCAGGGCCTTCCCCCTTGGTAGTGTTAAGAAATGTTGTGCCTGACTCTACTTCCTTCAGGTCTGTCACCATCAGAAGCAGCAATGAGGATGGAATCATGTCCTCACTGGATTTTATACACTTTCTGCTCCAATTCTTTAACCATGACAAGGTCTCAGCTTCAACAAGGAGCTACAAATTGAAGATACTGTCTGAGTGCTCAGGAAGCAGTAACATCTTTTTTTCAGTGTTCCCTCTAGAGTTATTAGTATTTCACAGTGGCTCCATGGAGTGCTAATAGTATCTAGATAAAACACCATAGTTTTTTTAAGAGCACACCTGAGAGCAATTATGTCACCCTTTGCTTCTAAGTTTCCTCAACATGCCAAGCCTTTCTAGCTGCTTTTCTTTCAGCTGCCAGTACCACTTAACAGAGCCATAAGCATGACAAGCCATGTGAAGGCATGACAAGGCATGAGATGAACTTACCAGCACCTCCCATTTTTAACTCTGAAAATTCTGAATGATCCCCGTCAGTGTTGAATATCATTTGGCAAGTCAGTGCCCAGTTAACTTAAGTGATTAATCATATCTGTGTTAAGGCAGAAAATCTAAGTCCATGTTATCTAAAACCCTGATCTTATACTTAACTACACAAATACAGACAGCAAAAATGCAGACACCAGATCACACCTATTACACCAGATTAGTATCTTTTAATACATTCCAAGCCTAAACCAGAGTAGCCCATGCTCTTGCAAATTATAAAATAAGAATGATTGTCCTTTTTGTTATTTTCTTGGAAAACTACGAGGTACTTTAGGAAAAAAAAAAAAAAGTAGTGAGCTAAATGAAATAATTTTATTCCAGCTGAAATGCACCACATATGGCCATTGATACTTACAGATACTTGCGAGAAAGCCCCAAAGGGAGGAAAATTAATTTGGAAATCTTTTGTAATGGGATTTGTTAGAGAAGCGTAAAATTACTTCCACTTTAAAACTCTCTATAACAATATGATGGGTTAAAGTTTGATAGTTGGCTGCAAAGTGACTTCAGTCCTTTTCAGGTATCCTAGCAGTCCATAAATAGGATTCATAAATGTTTAGTTACCCCAGTATCTCCAGGTATCCTCTGATTCTGTCTAAAGGACCCATTTCATGCAAGATTGCCTTTCCTACATTAGACAAACTTACTGCCTTTCTGCAGTTCAGAGTTCTGGTTTTCAAGATCTTTGGATATTTGGAGATCCTGTTGACATCTTCAGCTCTTCAGCATTGCCTGTCACCACATCTTTCTCCCATTGTGGAGCTGTCAGAATGGCTCTGACCCTCTGTCAAGTTACGCAGAGGGACCACAGGCTAAGTGGGTAGCACTGACAGATATGCATTGATGTTGATCTTACTGCCAAAGTTAAGAACTGTTTTTAAGTTTTCATTTTTAATATCCACACACCAGCAAGAAGTGAACTGGAAAGTGAATAGCCTTCTCCAGCAACATGAAGGTGTTATACTCCCTAAGATGTTTCCTTTTTTTGAAATGCGAATATATACGTTTGGATGACTTAGCTCATAATCCCCCATATGTGAGCTCAAAGTTGAGAGCATCAGTAAAACCATTGTCCATTAACAGTGTCTAAGTGCTTTCTTGCTTTCTTTTGGCATCTGTCCTGAAATAAAGTACCTTACCTTGAAGTAATCTCCCTTTTACTCATGGAGAACACCACTTTGACTGGGAGGATGGAGTCACTGAGGGGGAGTGAAAGCAGTACCAAAGCCTATGGCCAGCTTAAGCATATTTGTATATTTGCATATTTGAACAGAGAAAGGAATGGAAAGCATTCCCCCACCCCCCCTTTTCAGTGGCTGTCATTTTGAGCATGGGTAGAGGTGAGATGAGGTTAAAAGTTCAGGAAAGAGAGAGAACACAGAACAACATCCTATGCATTCACTGGAACTTCGACAAGGGGCTTAAAACTCTTCCCTCGTATTGCCACATACAGTACTCACCACAAGCAGTCCCCTAAACTGTCTGGCTGTGGTTACAGTTCAGTTCTGAGCCAGGAATGGGGTAGGACAGTGCTGAGCCCAGGCAGGCTACTGTGCTTTCAGCACGCTTTGCTGGATGGATGAGACCTGGCATTCCCAATTAGGGCAGTTGTACAAAGCACCAGCCTGGCCATGGCATTGCCATGCAGCCCAGCTCCGCAGCGCAGGCTCCGCTGGCAGCTCCAAGGTAAGGACTGTGCACCCTGCCCTGAGCTTGGGTGCAAAAACCACGAGAGGATTTACACTTATTTTGATTTACACTTATTTCCTGTACACACTCTCCTCCTCACAGCGAAGCACACATGGCGATTTCTGCGCAGCACCATATGGAAAGAATGTGGAATGACGACTGGTTTCTCCCAGGCTTGTGAGGAGCTGCCATCAGAAAGCAGCAATTCGAAATGGAAGGAGTGAGTACCAGCGTCTCAGCTACAGCAAGCAGTGTCCCAGCAAGGCAGGGAGATGCCTGCCTGCAAAGCCAGCAGGTATTTGAGGTGGCTTATAGTGGAAAAGGGATCCGCTTTTACTTTGCTTGTGATGGTCTCATCCTTTATTCTGACACAGCCAGAGTAGATTTAATAATGCTCATCAAAAATAACAAATGATTTCATGCAGCAAATTTTGCTTGTGACTAAATGACACTGAAACACAGAATTAGACAATTAGTTATGCCCAGATTTGCTAGCCTAGATGTTCTCAGGTTAGAAATAAAAGAATTAACATACTTGGGCAGCAATGGAGGCCAGAGCATACATTCTGTATATTCCTGAGTTTCTACATTCCCACTTCTAGCAGCACAAACAATAACCCCAGAACCCTTGCCTTTTATTTCTTCTTAGTCTGTTTGTGAGGAAATAATTTTTGATTTCAGTTACTGTCAGAGATTGGTATGGTATCATAATTCACTGAGTTAATCTAATCCTTATCTCAAAACTTTGCATGGTAGTACATAGCTGCTGCCACTCAAAGCCTTCTTGCAGCTATCAAGAAAACCAGTCTGGGCTCATGAATATCACCAGCTTTGTGGATCACTCCAAGAAGCCTCATATTCTAGAGAATTCTATTAAAAATAATTTGATCACTTTCATCTACATCTCCCCACCTGCAAACTCACAGATTTCACTGGGCACTTTATCTGTTACATGGCTCCCTGATGTCTTTACCAGGTAGAGAATCTGCCAGAATTTTAAAAAAAAAATCCTATTATTGAAGTTTTTGTTCATTGATAGGAGGAGACCTGCTGTACTGAAATAACAACAGTAAGCTTCTAACAGGTGCTGTCATAATTGTTCCTGCAAGCAAAGATCTAATTCATATGATAATCTGTCATCGTCTGGCATTTCATCCTAAGTGATTTTTAATGCTATATTGATCTCAGCTTCCATAATTGGCCACTTCAAATAGTTCACTTTCTTTTTCACAGAGAAAGGGAAATGCAGGTTTTGTTTCTTTCAGCCTCTTTTACTATCTTGTATATGCTGCCACGAAATTTAATTCTCTGTAACTTAAACACTACAAAACAAAACCCAATCCAGAATTGAGATTTCTGGAGTCTGAATAAAATATAGACAACTTGCATTTAATCTTGAAATTCTTATGTAAGCCAAGATTTTTTACTTGAGAAAATAAATACTAAGTAAAGAAATTGAAAGCCTTTAATTTTCATATCTTTAAAAAGCAATGGTTTGATTACTTCATACAAAAGATGGCACTCCCCATAATATCTCAGCTGGAAAAAAAAAGATAAAGTATTGTCATTAAAAAAAAAAAAGAAAAAAGAAGAAAAAAGGGGGGAAAAAAGAGATGCTTGCAGGCTTTTGTGATTATCTTTCTGAACAGTTGTATTCTAACCCGTATAAATCAGTGGCCACAGATGCAGCAGCTAAGTTAACAAAGACGTATGTTGCTCTGTGACCCTCATCATCCCTGTGCATCTGAAAACAGAACTCAGAACTATAAGGTTACTGAGAATGTGGAAAATGGCAGGCAGTCAGCTCTTTCACCAGACTTAGCAAAATTGTAAGAATAAACAAAAAGAAAAGTAAAAACATGCAACCAGTACTTTGCACGTGGATGGGGGAGAGAGGAGAATTTTAGGTCATCTAACAGCTAATGTAAACTACAGGGTGGATTCCTTCCAGAACTAAGCTTGTGATTACATTAATCAGACATTCTAGAGCTAATGCTATACATTACACTTCCAGGATTTCAATAGCGGGTTAGAGCTACAAAAGAAGGAAACAGTCCCCAATATTGGGTGCACCATTAATAGAAATAAAGAACAGGAAAATAATTGCTGAAACAGCCAGTCAGCTGAACACCAGGGAAATAGTGAGTGAGCAATTATCAGTTCGTAATCGATGTGACCATTACCCTCTTCTCTTTTACAGCACATCTTTTGCACCTGGCACTTCAGGCAAACAGCAGCTGAAAGAGAACTGTGTAACATGTCCATAATAGACTGCTCCCCTGCCTTCAGGAGCAAGTGGCCATTTCAATGGCTGCAGATGTTTGTGCAAGAATGGACACTGCTCGGTACCATTCTCTGCTAATGCCGGAGTCCTTGTAGTCAACAGCTTGAGCTCTTTAATTCATGATACAGTCTTTTGCTAAAAGGTCTCAAGGAAACACTGATAGCTTCTGCTTCAGATGTTCTCTGCAGAGTGTGTAAGGGATGTGTTGGTTTAAAAGGTCACACTGATGTCCTGCATTTACTTACAGTAAAGGCCTTCATTGTATTTTTCTGATTCTGCCTGCCTGAATGGATATGCATGTTAGCTGTGTAGCTTGCTGAATTCTGAACACAGAAAAAAAACCCCAAGTATGTTATAACTGGTTCTCATTAAACTGCTAAATGGAATACTAAAAGGTAGCTTAAAATCAGGTGCATTTAATAAAGTTATATTTGAATTGGCACACGCATGGGTCCCATGTGTTTTTTCAGTTTGCTAGTGTTGCAAGTTTATCATGTGTATTACCTATGCTTAAATGTTACTTCACTCCAATAAAAACAGGCATCATTTACAATTTCTCTCAAGCATTGCTAAGTCCATGACCCAATTCATTAGCTAACCTTCTGAGGCAGCCTAACACACCCATTGAATTTACTGAGTCTTGGAAAGTGATTTATGCCTTTAGATTAGATATGGTTTTGGAAGATTAAATAAAACCACACAAGGGCATGAAGTGGACATTTTCTGTAGAAGATACATTTTTAGTTTGAACAGAAATGTACAGAGCATTCATTCACCACAGTTCACTTGCTTTCTTAAACCTGCAGAGGTTCCAGAAAATAAATCACAGGGAGGAGTTTCATCAGTGTAATTATATAAAAATTCCACATTGAAGAAAGCTGTGTGATGGGATCTGTAGTGAGAAAGAGTGTTTTCATGTTTTTTCACCAAATATCCTTTGGGAGAGGGCATGGACACCTCTGTGGCAAGCAGACCTCTGAGTCTCCCAAGGACTCCCTGCCCAGTCCAGGAGGGGAGCTGGAACCCATCCAGGTCTGGCCTCTTCCGATTCTCCGGATACGCTGCTATGACTCAGGCACGGGCATGTCCTAACTCTGACACAGATCCCAAAACAGATCCATATCCCAGCAAGACTGTGTAATACTCATTCATAACCAGACAGCCTTGGACATAATTTGTTGTCCCTGCAAGTCTGGAGACATTGCAGCCCTCAGATTTGATAGATCTCTTGAAACAGGAATTTTACGGATTTGCCTCACGCTGCCCTTCACATTCACAGTCAGAGAAACCACTGCTCAGATCTGGGACTTCAGCATACCTCCACAGGACTTTGTTTGGTTGCTTACATGGAAATACAACAGTAGGAAACTATTTTATGCAATTTAACAGTGAGAAAGAGGAAAGGAGCCAGCACTGTGGGATCATCCAGCACTCTGGACCACCATCAGGTTGTGCCTAGAATAAACTTCGGCCACCTCTGCTTTACAGAAGCACTAACATGCAACAAGTTTCTACCTTTCTTTATGGAGAAGAAAAATGAAGGTGAAATAATTTATTAGGAAAAAAAGTTAATAGAAAATTTATAAGAATTAAATTTATTAGAAAAAAGAATGTGGATTTTAATCAATAATCATGCCCATGGTAAGATAAATTTATGCTTGCAAAGGCTTCAACAGATGTTTTTCATTGTAATGGCCAAGATCCAGAATTTTTCTACATTCTTATTTTCTTTCCTCAAACTGCAATAAGACCAGAGGTCACTCCAAATTCTTTTTTTTTTTTTTTTGCGTGTGTGTGTGTTTTGTGTGAAGAAAGTGGGCATATGTAAAAAAAAAAGATTCCCTCTAAATAGGAAAATAAATCAGAAATACCACAAACCAGGACAAACTCAGATTTTCTGAGTGATGCAGACATTTGGAAATAAAAGCCAGCTGAAACAGCAATTTAGAAAACATTGCAACTTCTTTTGAAGTGAGATTTCTCAATGAGGAAAGCAACTTCTTTGGCTCGATGAAGGTGCAGTGGCACCACAAAGCTCATGCCTTTCCCAAATACTTTAGAAACCCGTACAAACTCATCCAAACCAAAAAGGAAAAAATAAAACAAGATATTTGACTCACAAACTAGCCACTAAATGTCAACTGGTTACAGAATGCTCCACCTGCCAAGGCTGAAATCTAGGACAAAGATCCCAGAGGGGTCACAATCCTGCAATTCCTACTCAAACCAAAGGCCTGTTAGCTCTAACACTTCTCTTAAAAAGAGAGAATATACATATATTTTGCAATCAGACTAGAGTAGAATATTTTTTATGAAAACAAGATATTTGTAGAATGTGCCAGGCTGTTCCAGAAAATAGAAGGCAACTATAGCTGAGGCAGAAGTAGGACTTGCTTGTTCATCAGCCTGCCATGACCTGAGGCCAGGACAAAGAGTTCAGTCTCCCTGCCTGCTTAAATCCTGGACTCGGGAGCTTTCGTAGCCAGTAAGGGTGCTAGAGTCAACTGTGGTGTTGACACACATGTACTGGGAAGCAGGAGGAGACCAACCTCATTTTTACAACAGCATTTCACTGAAAGAGCTTTTGGTTGGTTTGATTTAATGACTTGATTAGAATTTGAGATGATAATTTACAAGAGATGGGTGTTGTATCCACTGCCAGTCCTCTAAGCCAGTCAGCTTTGTATAGGATCAAATTTATATAACAAACCAGACTCAGCAGTGTCATAAATGAGGGTATGAATTCCGTGCCAAGTGTAAATGAGTAATAAAGTAGTTACCAAGTAGTATGTCTGTACACTGATTTGGCATTCCCTGTGTGTGCAGAAGCAATTTGGTATGCTATGGGGACAAAATTCAGTCCTGGCATAAATCAATGGGACTCACATCTATTGAACACCAGAACTGAAATAGGACTCAAAGGCATTTTAGACAGCATAGGAATTAGTGATGGCAGGGCGGGGGGAGGGAGAAATGTGAAGGGCAGATGGATGTGAAACAGCACAGAAGTGGAAAAGAGCAGGAATGAAGCAAGGAGACAGGAGTGTAGAAGGTGAATAGGACTTTCTCTGTTCTATTTGTTCATTTTCTTCAATTGGAACTTGAATATATATATTTTTTTCCTCTGCATCCAAACTGTATGATAAATTGGGGAACAGCTTGGAAACACTTAAAAGCCTTTTAATGATCAATCACACATGATGAGTAACAATCATTCAGGCCACTTCTGAATGAGATCCAGAGACCTCTATGGAATTTCCATGTGCTTGCCACAAAGATGTGCACGGGAATTTGGCCACCGAGTATTCTTGAACCCACAGCATTATAGTAGAGGTGAACTGAGCTCAACACATACAGGTTTCCAGACTTAGTTTTCCACAGCAAGCAGACCCTCAACTGATAAAAGCACAGTGGCACATACACTGAGACACACGGAATAAAGGATAATGCAAACCTGGGTGAAAACAGTGGAACACTAAGCTGTAAGAGTGGTAGCTGAGAGCAGACATGGTTTTACCAGGTGGCTAAGATGGTCCAATTGCAACTCATTTTGCCAGGCACACTTGCATTGCAAACAGCCAGGGAGAGCTGCACGTCTCTGCCCTCCCCAGTATAAACTGAAGCATTCCTAGCAGTGTTTGCTATTGCACTGCGCAGACCTAGAGCAGACCAGCAAACAATGGTGTATGGTACTACCTAACAGGTTCCAGATTATCCAAATAGTTTGTAAGTGGGCATGAGGGAGCAATGCAGAAGTTCTGCAAATTGTCACCATACATTTCAGACATTTATAAGCTCTCAGGTGTTGATCACAGTGGTTTATTTATATACTATGTGCACAGTGCTAAGGCCCTTGGCACTAGCAGGGAACAGAAAGCAGCTTTTTTTATTTTCTGGTTAGCTTTGTTTCAGACTGAGCGCTTGCTACTGGTTTGAGACAGCAGGTTTCTATATTTTAGTAAAATCTTATGGCATTTTAGAACAAATTTCCACTATGCAAACCTCTGCAGACATTACAGGCATGGCACTTGTCTCATCATTATGTATAAATGCATTTGGATTATCAAAATACTCCATGATACAATTTCTGTGTCTTCCTAGAGCAGGAAATAATACAATTCAGAATAAGGTATGGGTATGTGAAATCTCCACTGTTAGCAAGCTGCACAATTTCACTGCACGTCTTTTTTGTGCACATCACCTGCATTTTGTTACTAAACCCAGTAGGATCTAATTTACTGTATTCAAATTACATTTAATTTAAGTATCGCAGTATCTGAATATATTTTGTCCACAGCATATGGAAAGGATAATCCTTATAACTGATGTGGTAAGCCTAAATTTATTGCAACTAGTCACCTGTTTGATCAATATCTACCCACATACTGTCACTCCTTGTTGGAAGTTTTATCCACATATACTTTGAGAAAAGCATTTAAACCCACAAAATATCCCAGTGCAAAAGCTCTTTTCTTCTGAATTACTGCACCAATTAGTAGAATAAATTAAAATTGCTCTTGAGTTCTTAAAATCACTCAGACATAGGCTTCCAAAGGCCATCAGAAACATAAACAAACATAGCACATCACCATCACCCACCAAAACATTGGCTGCTGATATTTATGAATACTTCTGTGGCAACAGGTAAAAATTGACAACCACAAGTGAAATGATGATAAGTAAATAAGTACTTTCCATTGATATATAGACCCTTAAGAATTCTTTTAGATCCTCTGAGAAGAGAGAGTATGGAAACTCCAGGGACAGTTCATCTTTCTCGTGGACTACATTTACCTGAATGAGGCTTGTGAGATTGCCTTTGATTAAGTTCAGGACATATATAAGCCAATTCCAAATAATATCCAGTGAATCTAGCTCCTGGTAAGAGGAGCTCCTTTTCCATCAGAGAAAAAGCTCTGGGTTAAATAATGTGTTATCTAAACACCTGCCTGAATTAGAGATATCTAGGTTAGAACATGCACTACAGTAATCACAAGTTTTTAGCTCATTAGTCTAGGGTGAGGCTTATGCCTGAGCACACACTAAGGTGTTTGCATCGTCAGAACTGGGGTAGCAATTCTTGCAGGGCTGCCTATACCTTCTTGCAGGCTCCATACCTTCTTGGACTTTCTTAGCAGTCACACTGATACACAGAGCCAGAAGAAATTGGGATGAAAGATGCTGCAGGATATAGTAAAACCCATGCACAGCATTTTAATAAAACATTCTGCCAATCATGCAGCAAAAGTTCAAGCATTCCCTTTAGATCAGACTAGATTTACTCAAGGCTAATGGTTTCTTTTCCTTCACCAAAAAATTTATATATTACAAGTGTCTTGAGAAGTGAGTTCCTGGGTCATCAGATTTATTATCTGCACCCAAATCACTAAATGCCTTAATGTGCACACTAAATGTGTCCCTAAAATCAGAAATATTTTTCTCCTCCCCACCTTATTCCAGCTGTAGGTTTGTTCAAGATGTTGACTGCTCAGGTTTACACTGGGCCTGTTCATACCTGGCAGAGAGCAGTGAAGGAGTGTTTGTTAGAGTTGGATCAGCTTTAGAACACACAAAGTTATGCCCCTGGCAACTGGGACCCGCCAGGTAAAACAGCCCAAGAGTGAAAATGATGGAAATCCTTCTCTTGCTACCATCTCACACAGTATCCTTGTGAAGGCCACAGGACAGAGGAGGTGTCCAGTTTTCCATTACCACAGTGGAGCATAGTTTGTCAGAGTCTCCCAGCGATCCCTGTCTTTGTTTCTCAGGAGCAATCAGCAGCGTGTTCTGAGAAAAACTTATCTGCTCCTGGCTATCCTCAGCATCCAGCTGAGGAACAGATGGTATGATCCTTTAGGAAAATGGACGTAGATGAGCTGAGGCAAATTAGACCATTCGGATCTATTTATCTGATGAGAAATGAAGCCCTGAGCTGGCATCAACCATTCCTGAGGTGGCACAGGCAGGAGCAGATGTGAAGATGAGTTACTGAGATGATGAGATCAAAAGGCACCTAGTCCTGGATTTTACATCTCCATTCAGCAAGCTTGTGTGATGCTGGCCAGCTGTCTAGCTGAAATTAACACCTTGAGGTTTAGCTATCAAAGCTGGAAGTTAGGTAATACTGGGTGATGCTGGCAGAAAACAGAGAAATCTGCTGTTAGAGTACCTTTCCAGGGATTATCCACTAACGGGGTTTTGTTAATCTTTTTTGGATTCTTGCCTGTAGCCACAGCAACACCGTTTTTCCTGTGCCCAGGGAAAATGCTCTTTGTTAGTGAGGGTCTGGGCAACAGCTTTTATGATTTGATTATTTCAGTTCCTACTGTTGAGCAATCCCTGAAAAAGCTCCAGTGAATAAAGAAGTAACATCCTTGCTGAGGTGTTCCTAAAATTATCTTCACCCTCTAAAGTGCCTGTTCAAGAGGTCTTCAAATACCCCGACAGACCTGGTCCTTAGCACCGGCTGTAGGTGTTTGTTATGGAGAGAGGCTCCTGAGGTGGTTCCCATCTCCTCATCCTGGTGAGGCAGTGGTACATGGGCTACAGGATCAGACCTTGGAGGCTGCATGGCAGCTCTTTCAGAACTGAGTATCCGTGTAGGGCATTACCTTAGCGAAGCTCCTGCCTATCCATGAATCAATGTGTGCATCTGGGCTTGGAACTACAGTTTTGTCATAAGCACCTTGCTTTTCCATTGATATGGATTTAGCTGTGCTCATGAGAAGGGTGGCTGGGGTGGCACACTGACTCAGGTCCTGTTCCCTTTGCTCAGAACCTTCACTTTTCTGCCTGCCCAACAGAGTAAATGGGAAAGGCAAATGCAAGAGCAGAGACAGGCTTCTCCCAAACAGTCTCATTCCCCTCTCCACTCCTATGGGAAACAACAACAATTAAAAAAAAAAAAAGAAGAGAGAGAGAAGAAAAAAGAGAAAAAAAGGGAAAAAAGATGAAAACATGCAGTTGTCTTCTCCCCACAGCAGGAATCACAGTGTGAACAGCCACAGAGTGACAAAGTGAGAGTAGGAGGTTGGGCTTCACTGTTTTTATTCCTCAGTGCATGGGGCTCACAACAAAGGCCATATGCCCTGATCCTAGACATCTTTAGTCTTTTAAGCAGTCTTCAGCATGCAAGTAGCTCTATTAAGCAATATTAATTATTACAGCATATGGCTGTAAAGATAAAAATGAGAAATATCTTATCAGGCCTTTAATTAAAATAGCTATACAGCTAGCAATTTATTCAGTGTTTACAGACAGTAAAAAAAAAAATTAATAGTCTTTTTGGTGGGTGACTAATTTGAAAGGCACTCCTGATTTCTGCATAAGCACTCATTCTTCATAGAGACTGAAACAAGCAGGAAGATTTAGAATAATACCTGTCAAACTATGAGGTTATCTGCGAATTGTTCATTTCAACCATTCACTATCAATGACATGCAATTTGTCCCATTAAATATTTTCTACTACCTCAATGGATGAGATAGTTTTATACAAGAAAAACAGCTGAAGAAGGCTAGGACAGGTTTGTGAATGCCACCAAGTGAACTGCTATTCAACAAAAGAAATGAGACAGATTCTGCTCCTATTACTCTTGTATTTCTAAGGGACTATTCAATGCAAGATTGATCAAGTTGTCAGTTACAAATGACATCAAACAAAAACCTGTGTGGCTTATTGATGAGTTTATTTGCAGCGTTGTGTTTTCTTTTTCAGCTCTTGCTGAAAACCAAAGCATATTGAATTGCTTGACATAATGAAACTGATTCTTTATCTGCCATATTTTGGTGCTGAGTAGTTTTATATATTAATTTATGAATGAAGCTCTAAGGTATAGCTCATTTCTCATTTTTCCTCCTTGAAAATGGTAGAGGTTGATATACTTCTTAGAACTCAGTTATACCACTGAGCAACAAAAGTGTCTAATGAGATCTCTTGAAGTTTTATTAAAAAATTGGCTCAAGAAACAAACCCTTGATGTAAGAAAGAAATTTTACTCCATATATACATTTTGGCACAAGCAGGTCACTTGAAAGCCAGTTGTTTAAAATATTAATCTCATTAGTAAAAATAAAAGAAACTATTACTTCTTATCCTTATATTTTAGGAAAAAATGCTCGCTCCAATACAAGAAGACAGAGACCTGAGCATTTCAGTAAAAGCAAATGATAAAAAACTTGATCTCTATTTTGAAATGTGCCTCAAATTTTGGAAAGAAAATACAGCTGGGCCCTCTTCAGTCTAGTCTGTTAACTAACCTTATCAGGTTGAAATCCAGCCCTTTCCTATAAGCACCAGGCTTTTGTAGTGTTTTCTCGACCCGCAGTCAGCCGCCCAGCTCACTAAGTGCTTGCATATGCATAAACAGAACAAGGCATCCTTCCCCCGTCTGCCCCCTGAAAGCCTCAATGCTGAAGTAAAGGGGAACCTTTTAAGCAGGGTTTTAATTAGCACCCATTGTTCCCTGGCTGGCAGGACAGGCAGAATGGCCCAGTGGTTTGAAAACGGCTATCACAGTGGGAATCTAACTTTGCAATTGAATCAATCTGCAAACTCCACAGGACTTGTACGCTGAAAATAAAAAAAAAAAGAAAAAGAGGGAGTAGACCAGGGCATTAATTATAGTGGTGTATTCATACTGCTGCATTTAAGGGCCTGTGAGCATTTCTCTCATATATTTTTTAAAGGAAAATAGAATCATATAAATCCACTAGAGAATGAGACCTGGTCATACAAGTCTAAACATAAAAGTGAAATTCAGCATTAAGTCTACCACTTGATCTTTAACTTCTAGCATCTGTACTACAGATGGTTATTTCTGTAGATGTCTGAAATGGCTAACTAGGAAAAAGGGATTTTGGGAGGAAGATATTCTTTGGCTTTAGTAGGCTTGGTATATAATAAGCAGGGGTTTAGGTTTAACAGAAATTCCTCAGTTTTCAGTAGAGAGTTGTATGTGTGATGATGCATGACATGATGCGGCTGTTTCAAGAAAACCAGACTGCAATAATTGACTTGAATACCCCAGGTAAGAACTTGTACAGGAGGCTATCTTTTCAAAATTGAACAGGTAAAATCTGACTGACTTTTTTTTTGTTGTTCTGCACCAGCCTGGGCAGGGCTCAGTTCCAGTCTTGCTGGCTGTCTTGTGGTAGGCAGATAATTCACCTCATCATATCAGCTTGTTACTCCTGCAGAGTCCTTCTCCCAACCTTTTCAGGGACCAAACAAAAGTACATCTTTGACTCTTATGTAAAAAAAAAAAAAAAGATGGAAAACAAACAAGACCAGTGAAAGCAAACTATACCCAAGTTCATTTATCAGTATCATCTGTTTGAAAGATATATGGAGACTACAAAGATTTCTGTCTAAATAGAACATAGAAGGAAATGACATGAAATAAAATTCACCTTGTTATAGTTCTGTCTTTGAAAGATTCATTCTGTGTATTTGTTTCATTTCTTGATATCCTTTAGGAACAGTAGGTCCTCTATTCCATGTGAGAGTTTGCACCATGAACAGTACTGTTTTCAGGACAATAGTAACAATAACTCAGAGACAAGAGGACACTCCAAGCAAAAACCAGTTAGTTAAACTTCAGACTGAATATAATAATTTTTAAAATGAAAATAAAAAAATTATTTTGAATAAACCAAGGTTCTTCAAAAATTAGATTTATGTTGATTTCTGCAGTCAGTTCTATGAGGAAGTATGCCTACTCTCAGTGCCAAAAAATACAATAAGGTTTTCTTATTAGCACAAGTTTGCTTACTGAAGTCAGCTGAGGTTCCTTGACATCAAGATGGGGGAGCAGTGAAAAGGCCTGCTCTGAAGAACAAATATATTTATGGACCCTTTTCAGCTGCCTAGAATCTGATCTGAATCAAAACATGGATGTAGCCAGGAGCAATTTGGGAGCTACATGCAAAGCAAACCTCCTGCTGATTTGAAGAAAAATCTTTTAATTGCATGTTAAATATATCTCAAAAGTTTGCAAGAGCTGGCAAGGAAAACTTTCAGAAGTCGAGAAGTATCAAAAGTAAAATTTTCTAAGTAAAGGCAAATAGAAAAGGTAAAATCAGCTATTTTTTCCATCCCTCTCTTTTCATTCAATGCTCAGGATTGGCAGAGTTCAAACAATGAGCAGCTACACAATGTTTGTGCCCAGAGGCCTTATTTACTATACACAATTCATATCCTGCTCTGAAGACGGAGTTATTAAATTCCCCATGAACATTTTCATGGCTCTACTCACAATATTGTATCTAAGGGTTTTGTGAACACAATGGATTTATTTTTACAGCATGTTTCTGAGGACGGGGACACATTGCAACAGGAAAGTCTTATCATCCTTGCATTAGGGGGGAACTTTAGGTCAAAAGGCCAAAAGGATTTTGGCCATATAATTTAAAGAAGCAGGACCTGATATTTTTGAGAGTTCTCCACATTAAGAAGGGCTTTATCTGTTTGAAGAATGACTTGCTTTGTTTACTGCATCTCCAAGAAGGAGTGTTTTTCTCTATAAATCTGCCCACATTTCTCCAGAAAGGCATGCCAAAGATAAGTGACCATCTGAAACTTCTTTTCTTCAATAAATGGCCACAAATTTTAGAGCAACCCAAAATTTAACAACAAGGTTCATTTCCCCTTCTTGCCATTCCTTCTCTCCCTTAGCAAACTGAGAAGTCCCACAAACAGCAGTGTTTCTGTTAAATACTTTTGATTATATCTCAGAAAAAGTGTAGCTTCTCTGCATAGTGCAGATGATGGATGTCCTGTGGGATAACAATAGAATCAAGACCATCTGGATGCCTTTCCACTTAGGCACATATCTTACAAACTCCTGCATAGTGAAAGAAGAGAGGTAAATTGCCTCCAAAGGGAAATTCTGAACACCTCAGTGGGGTGGAAGGCTAGTGTCACTCAGTGTGACTTCCCCTGGATGCCCCTATGAGCCCACTGAATTGGGGGAGGATGGGCTTGTGTACCCAAAATACCAGTTGGTGGTACTTGAGAAAAAGAAATTTTGCAGGCAAATTGCCTTCTGGCATCATTCTTGGCTTAGCTTTACAACATTATAGTCTTCCGAGCTGGTATTTAAAATAGAAAATACTTTGGGAATTTAATTTCCTTCTATTTTCCTATCAAAAGCTGTTCTGGACGTCCCCAAGATTAGTGCAATCACAGTAAGTACCAATATATTTGTGGTGTGGAAAATTGCTTGCTGCTGTGGGGTCTGCACCAGCCAGAGCAGATCCACCATGGGCAGCTCTGATGTGGTGTGCAAGAGCTGTGTCCTGCCTGCAGACAAGCAGGACCCAAAAGCATTGTGATCTTTTCTTATCCTCCAGGGAATGGTGTGATGAGGTACACACAGATCTCTGTCTACTCCCTCATCTTATCTACCCTGCATCCCATGCAGGCCCAGTTACCTTAGGTCCAAATCTCCTGCACACCCCAATTCCTCTTGCAGTATTATTTTCCAACCAATTTCTTTCCCTCTTTAATTCCTATTGCTATCTCTTTCTAGTATTCCCATTGCTGCTCAGCTGTACAAGCCTTTTAAAAAAAAATTTCATTCAAATACGACACCTTCTTTTTCCATGTTGCTGGGACTTGGCAGGAAATCCTTATGGACATGGTTAAATGGATTTGATAGCCTAAACAGTCCCAAACAATCTTTGTCAATTACATACCCAACTGAAGTGCAAAAATATTCTTTGGAAACAGAGTTACCAAAGGCTTAAAAAGTTTCAACTGAGAGTTTTCAAGCTACATTTTAAAAAGGCTTAAAAATTGGCTGGATTTGGTCAACGGAATAGAAGAGCCCTCTTTTGACACAAGGCTGGCCTGAGTCACTTTGTGTCAGAAACACGCGTTGTTTTCTATTATACAGGATGGGATCCTTTCATATGGGCAACTGAGGAGTGTTTACCTCAGGATACCCTATATGAGAACATTGCTGTAGCAAGCTACAGAACTCTTAGCTGAAGAACATCCCATCTCTAATGTTTGATGGCCGAGACATTGTTTGAGAATATGGGACATACATGTTTAAATACTCTGGACGAGGAAAAAAATTGATTTCAGCTTTCCAGTTTTGGAAGAAAGACTTAACTGGTAGGCTCTCTGGAGAAAAAAAAAGGCAGGTTACCAACCTTGCTTAATGTGCTTAAAATTCCCCTTCATTGGCTTCCTCCAATTAAATGCTAGTTAGGAAAAAAAACTTTTTTTTGGTTATCTGCAGTCCAAATCCCAAAGATATTTTCTATCCTTTTTCCTCTTTTCAAGGACAATTTGAATGTTGCAGGTACCTATGATTTCCCACAGCAGGCAGCATCTAGATGCAAACCTGAGTCATATGGGACAAAAAAGTCTTTGGCAGCAATTGCAATGAAACTGATTTGGAAAATTGATTCTAACTCAACACTTGGGAATCTTAAGAAAGAAGGAGTGGAGAAAGTTTTATTAAAAACAAATATTTCCGTCACAAAATAATTTGTTAAAAACCTATTTTCCATGGGAAAACAGACTCAATGGAAAGTGTTTGACTAATCCTAGTAACTACCCTAGTAAAATATGACTTAACAATGAATTTGAGTTTTCCTGCCTTAAACACAAATGCACCACTTTTCTTTCTGTCTTATATTTAAAATGTTTCTATCACATTGTCTGAAAGTAAAGAAGAAAAATCAAACAATACCCCTATCTTTCCTTTGGGAAAAAAATGCTAAGGAATTTTTCATTTTTAGCTCTATTTTACTACAGATAGCAACACATGGATTTTAAAGTCAAGGTCACATTTAGCTAGTTGTCATGGTGAATGAAAACACATGGGAAACTGGGCATATAGCATTTAGTTTGACTTTCTGGGAGAAGTAACATACAAGAAACCCTGTTACGAAGAGTCTTGTACTATTGTGTTTAGCCAACCCCCGGTACCTTTAACAGTCATCATTTTGGCACTTGTGTTTAAACACAGTAACAAACCTTTTCCTTTCCTCATCTATAAATCAATACCACCAATGTGTCCCTTAAGAAAATCATTAACAAATTTTATAAATGCCTGACCAGTCAATAGAAAGATTTCCTTTTCAATTGCCCATGGAAAGAAACAAAACTCTTTTTGCAATATATTCAGAACAAGTTCTGGTTGTGCATTGCAGGTGTTTTCAAGATACATATTTAATGAGACATAACTGACTCAGTGCTAAATGGTTTTTTTGGGAAAAATAATAATAATTTATGTATCTGAGAGTTCATAATGATGGTTTTCTCCAAAGAAGAATTTGAAGTCAGCTAAGAGAAAAATAAGGAAAATGCAATTTCCAGACAAATCTTTCTTCTTTTTAAGTACCTTGAAAGGATACCTAAGAAAAGCTTTCTTAGCAAAGCATCTGAACTACTGCAGATTAGATTCCCCTAGAGGAACTCTTCTGGTAACTGCCTCCTCTAGGTATTAAATTAAAAATCTGGCCTGGAGAGCACAGGGGTAGCATTATGAGGAAGGGGCAGTGATAGGCATCAGCTGAGGAAAGACCAGTATACAGTTGCTATTTGAGTGTTCTCTAGAGGCTAAAAACCATTTGAAGACATCGTAAATTGGAAAGCAAGACAGTTTGAGTTTTCAGTGGTGAAGTTGAGAAAAAGAACACTTGCTGAAAAAAAAGACAGCAGAGTGCAATTTTTACAGAGTGGTACAGCAGTGTACAATAAAATTCTTTTCCTTGAGGGACCACGGCAGGCTTTAGAGATGGTCCCATGAGAACCTCATGAAGTTTAACAAGGTCAAGTGCAAGGTGCTGCTTATGAGTTGAGGCACTGCCCAATGCAGGGAGGATGGAGAATCAATTGAGTAGTCTAAAGGAGAAAGGATAGGGTAACCACAGCTTCCCTGGGCAACCTCTTCCAGTGCTTTACCACCCTCACAGGAAGGATTTTCTTCCTAATATCCAATCTAAACCTGCCCTCTTCAGCTTAAAGACATTCCCCCTTGTACTATTGTTACATGCCCTTCTGAAAAGTCCATCTCTAGCCTACTTGTAGGATCCCTTTAGGTACAGGAAGGTGTTCTTGGGTCTCTCTGGCCTTCTAGGATCTAATGTCTTTCAGTCTTTCTTCAGACTGAACAACCCCATCTCTCTCAGCCTGTCAGTTCTCTCATTTTGCCCCCTACCCTCTGGAAGGAGAAAGTTCCAGCTCTGTGTCACAGCTCCTTCCAACTAACTTTGCAGTTTGATTTGTCCTTTATTTCTTAAAAAAACTATTCAAGAGATAATCTGGCACTATACTTATGCAGGACCATGGTAGGGATAAAGGGGCCCTGATTACTTAGGAGTACTTCCTAAAACAATAGAACTCAGTATTCCTTGATGGAATAAATCAGGGAATTAAGAGAAAGAGTGGAATGCAAAAACAAACACCAAGCTGCAGTTTGTGATGAGACCAATTGAGGAAATACTAGTTTCTAATGCAGGCTCACAGTTCTGTATCTAGCTCAATATTTTAATATAGAAGTGATGAACTCTACATTTTTCCTGGTTACAAGGAGTGCCACAACTGACCCATGCTTGTGCAAGAAAAATAACAAAGCTGGTTTTCAGGTGAATTCCCTAAGCATGCAGAGAGACAAAACAAAGAATGAGAAGGTATAAATGATAACATCTAGTGACCCAGAGCACCCTAAATAGGCAAACGTAAAGAAAAGAATGAGAACAAGGATTTCTAACAGCAGTGGCAAATTCCTTATGAATGTGTGCAGACAGCTTCATGTGTAGTAGTGACTCTGGAGCAGTACTTTCTGACAGCTTGTGCCAGAGCCATTTTGTAATGTTAAAAGGCTAATTAGTCAAGAGAAGGGAGAAGGGAGCCAAGCAGACTATTGTAATAATTCCAATTAGTCTTGTAATACTTTCTAGCTTGCACTGTTCATAAACAACATAGAAAGAAATTTTGTCACATTGTCCTATGCTATATGATCACTCCGAAAGAATGTGTAAGCACATTATCAGACACGTAAGCACAGAGCAGGGTCCAATGGCTGCTGGAAACAACTAAAAATGTCCTTTGGTTTGGGCATACTGAATATAGCAAGGGTCAGTTTCATGATAACTCTGACTAATACAGGTATAGATACCAGCGATAATTAGCTTTTTCTGAAAGTGTAGAAAATCCTTTACACAAAGGCAAAAATAACAGTTAATTTCTTCTAAACCCTAAAGTCCTGTCTCTTTCCATATTTTTAATATCCTTAAACAATGACAAAGCAAAGACAGAGAAATCATTGCAATTCTGCCCATGTGGTGTTCAGGCAAGGGCCCAGTTTCACCAAGGACAATGTGCTTCAGGTGTTTAAGTGTGACAAGAGGACATAACCCTGATATTAATTGCACCTTCAAAGTGACTACTTCTTCCAGCAGCTGCAAAAGGAGATAGTTAAGCTTCATTAGCTAAATCCCAGCTCTCCTTTGGATGCTAATAAAGGATGTGGTGTAGCTGTCAGACAGTAATTTTTCCTCCTTGGAATCAATACAGTGTAAATTGCCCAAGCACTGGTGCTCTGGTCTGAAGGGAAAATCTTCATAGATGAAGCGTGACATCAGTGCACAACTTTTCATCTTTCATCCCAGAAATATTATTTCTACATGGTACTTTCAACCATGTAAATGATAGGCAAAGAAAGGCATCTCCATCAAGAGAAAAAAGAGAACCATTAAGAGAAAAAAAGTGAGAGAATTTTTGTTGCAAATGGAGATGTAATCAAGAGTTTGTGCTTAAGACAAGAACCTGAGGATAACACGAGCAATGAATCAGAGAGCATGGGCTAGGGAACACATCTCATGGAGGCACAAGGACTGTTTGGGACCAGGATGTAGATGCAGGAGCAGTTGTATTGGGATTAAATACACATGGGTAAAGAAATCAAAATATGTAACTTTCTTGTTCCCAAAACTTATTAATAAAAAATATGCACTGAATGGGCATGTTTCTGGTTATGTAGGCATGAAACTTAAATCCAATTATTGTTTCAATTAATAACTTGCAAATACAAATCTGCACATAACACCAATATTATCATATATTAATGAAGACAGAACACATGTACATCACAGTGGTGTCAACTGTTGGGTAAGACAAGCTTTCCAAAGGCAATATTGCTGTGAGTTTTGGCTACTGCAGACTTATAAAGCTAGGGCATGTGTTAAAATGGCATTCTGAAATCAAGTTAGAGTAGTATCTTGAAAAGCAATCTTTCTGAAATAATTTAGTGTCAAAGTAGGTAAGCGGTAAAACATAAGTGTTCATTACAAGGCTGTGACAAAAGGGCTAATATAATCCACGGATGTATAAATGTAGGAAAAATGGGTGACATCTTCATTTTTCCCTATAGCAAAGATGAATTCATTAGAAAGGAAGATATATTGGAAAAAAATTGAACTTTTAAAAGCAGAGTCACAGACTAATTCAAAAGCCATAGAAAATACCCTTCTGGGAGAGACTTAAATGCTTCAACAGATTTAGTCCATTAAAAATAAAACTGAGAGACACTTGACTACAGTAGACTTATAAGAAGAAAATAGAGGGACCTTCAGCAGTCAAGAAGATAGCATAAAGGTTAAATGCTAAAGCTGGACATATTTATATAAGAAATTATGCACTTCGGCTTTTCACACAAAAGGAGTAGTCAGCCTTTGAAACAACAGAAATTTTGAAACTTTTGCTGTTTGAAATCCTCATGTTTTTCAGAGGGATATGATTTTCCTCTGTGTGTGTGTATGTGTGTGTTATGGACTAAGTTTAGAACAAGGAAAAGAGAAATTCCATTTTCACAGGTAAATCGACACACAGTAGTTATGCTTAGTCAAAGCTGAAAAACTGTGGAAAGCAGCACTTCAATTTTAGATGTTTTCTCTATTTTTAAAACTTAATGAAGGTAGATTTGACCCAAAGCTATAAGGCTTCTGTGAAGCTGAATTGCATCTTTTGTTTCATGTACTGCTTTACCAACATGTTTTGTCTAGCTCTATTCAGCTCAGAGGTAATACTGTGAGATTTAGTGTCTTTGATTTACAGGTCTGATGAGACAATCAAATGATCTCACCAAATTTAAAGTCTATAAATCTATCAATTTATTCTTATTAACAAAGGAACTTTGCAAGCTGATGTTTATCTAGTGAGGTTGAATAACTTCTTTTCCTAATAATCAATGAATATATTTTCTCATATATTTAATTTCATTTAAAAAACATTCTCTTTATCTGCTTATCTGAACTGCTGGAAAAGCACATCCATTCATGCATAAACTATTCAATGAATTTGAAAATAAAGCTTTATGTTTAAATTAGCATGCCACAGTTTGATTCTGATGATTCTCTGTCTTCCCATAAGTGATATGAATTGTAATACTGGGTAGTGTGGACTAGTCTTCTAATGACACCACATCCTTTGAAGCAAAAATAGTTTGAGAAAAGTGTCATCAGACTTGTGGGTACCCTGGCAGCAAATACTGATGCTTCTCATGAGAAATTTTCTTACGAACCTGAAAAGCAACAGGAAGAATTTGAAAGCTGGGAAATGCAACACTAAATTCTTGGCAAAGTTCTCTTTTTATACTTAGATTCTGCTCTTCAAGATACCCCTCTGTGAGACAATGCAGGCGTCAGACTTCACTGTCTGTTATTGGAAAACAGGGTTGCCTAATCTGTATAGGCAGAAGGCATAGCAGAGTTGAGGAGTTTCTATGGAGATGGGAATTGGTGAGGAAGTGCATTTTGTCCTGATTCATCCTGTCTTCCTGATTTTATAAGGGGCCATTATAGCCATTTATCTCTCTCCAAAAAAAAAAAAAAACATGATGAAGCCTTTGGAAGCAGTAGTGAAAGCAAGGCTTAAGTTTCACCTCAAATAAGGATATCTGTTTTATTTTCGCCAGGTCCAGCATTTCAAAATATAGTTCACAACAAGATTTGGTTCTTAGACCTGGAAGTGTCTGCTAAATACATATAAGCTTGTAGACTGGTTATGACACTCAGTAAGAGGTAATAGAAAATAAGATGCATTTTTCAAGTTACAGTAATCTCATTAACACTAACCATGCTATCAAACAATTGTACCCTACTCAAACTCCCTGCAGAGCAAGCTTGTTGAATATAACTTATTTTTGATAAGCATGTGTAGATGCCAAAAATGTCTGAGTTACTAACTAGGGCACACAAGCATGCAAATTAGAGGGTCTTTGTATCTGTTTACCTGAGGGATGGCTGGAAATTTTGAGTCAGATTTCTCTAGTTTCAAAATACGTAGGATTACTCGAACTCTTATTTCCCTGTCTCTTCTGCCTCTTCCAGGGAAATTTTTTTTTAGGAACTGAAATGTATAACTGGAAAAGGAAATTGTTTGCAGGAAGAGAGATCTACAAAGCTGGATTTTTCTTTTGAAAGCCATTTGTTTGGCTGCTGTTCCTGTGCATGGATTTGAGGCTATTCCCTTATCTACACATGTATCTTTTGAGAGACTGAAGAACTGGGGAGAGGAGTTAAAACATACCTTGATGGAGTCATCAAAGAGAAATATATGTCTGGCTTCAATTTAGCTCAGTTCAGGGACATAATATATGTGGTGGACATAATGTATGTGGTGGGTGACACTCATTTTCAAGGGCTTGTGAAGAAATACGTTTCCCAATTTGTATTCTTATGTAAAAGTTTTTCTTTTTGAATCTGTAAAGACCAGATGTTTTCTCAGGCTTTGTAGCACAAGCTGAAGAGGTTGAAGGGAGCCCTTTGCCTTCCTCCCCCCACGCTCTCCATCAGCAGCAGTGGTGCAGCAGAGTGGGATGTGGAGCTGATCCTGTGCTCCTCTCAGAGAGCCCCAGTGCTGCCTCACACCCCCTCGGGCTCCTTTATTAGCCCTCCCGGCTCCGTGAGCACGTTCCATACGCTTTTGAATCTAAGCTTGATTTATTTAATAAAATAGGCTTTCTAGGAGAAAAATGGGAAAGTCCCACTGGGAAGGAGGGAGGTGAAGGGAGGAAGCCCACAGAATTGCAAATTCTGGTCCACTTCTCTGAAAACTCACACCAGAGCTCAGGGAAGGTAAAGGGCCACCACATAAAACAAGTTCCTCAAAAAGTGGAAGGAGCAAGGGTTAAGAATTTCCATAAAGCCATGTAAATCTTCAGGACAGAAATACATATGTGTATATACAGATACACATCTCACAATGACAGATAAACTGATCACAGTAGTTTTTTCTGAGTTTATTCTTAACATTCCCATCCCTTTTCTTTTCAGACTTTTGCAGTATATTTTAGTTTCCAATAGAAGCAATATTGTAAAATAAATTTGGATAATAATTATACAAAATAATCTGTATATATTTCAAGGAATAGAATTTCATAGTTTACTTCAGTGTGCAGAAACAATAAAATTGTGGAACATTCAGCTGATATTAACAGCAACTAATATTTCATTACTGTTTCCACTAAAACAGATACTCCTTTAATATAAAGAAATTATTATACACTGAGGCATTTTCAAAAGCAGAGAGGAAACAAAGATTATGACCAGTGATCTTGTTACTAGTTCACAGATTTAGAAGATACTATTTGCAGTATAATATTCTGCATGTTTTTTAACAAGCGTAATAAATTACTTATTATTTACTTAATAAAGCATTTTTCTTTGGCTTTACTTACTTCAGATTTTTACAATTACACAATCTTACAAAAAGCTTTTCTAAATTAGATTGCTAGCTTCTCCTTCTTTTTAATAAATCAAAGATATTTCAACTGTGGTAGACATATAGTGGCTTTTTTGCCAGATCCCCTCTCTCTCTTCTTCCCCTCTCTTCACAAGCCAATTACTCAGCTTGCTTGCCAGGACAATTCAGGAGTCATGTTCTCCTTGGGCAATGTGTATCACCTCAGCATTTTGTGGTTATACACGTTTTAGAGACTAAAAGATTCCAGGTAAGCTACCACTAGTTTTTTGTTTGTCTCTTTCTTGGAAACAGGGATAGCAGGCCTAAACTCATTAAAAGTTATACAAAAATCAGCAGGTCAGCAGGATATGAAAAAGTATGCAGGAAAATCTGGCCTCTAGAAGATACAGACTACAGTATTTTAATCTTTTCCAACACAGATATTCCCAGTAATATCACAGGACTTTTAAAGAAAACAAGGTGGCACTGTGGTGTTCAAACATTGCCTTTGTAACCTACACATTCATAGAAGCTCTAGTTTCCTACAGCTGTGGGGCAGCACAGTCCCCATTCAGGGGCAGAAGGTGGGGACAGAAGGTAAGGGAAGGGAAATCCAGAACAGAGCAAAAGATGAGTATTGCAGATGACAGAACTGTATGATGGTGCCTAGTAATCTTGATATCAGATAATACCATACCATTTTAGGATTACTTATGATAATAGTTTTCATCTTAGAGATGCATACACATTGCTGTCTTCTGCTTTTCACATGAAATTATGAAAAAAAAAAGAAGACTAATATTGGATCTTGATGCAGCAGCCAAAATGTATGTCACTAATCCAAATTTATAATCAAATTGAAGGAGCTAGAAGGCATAAAATTAATTGTTACTTCCTATAATTTCTTCAGCATGTGACACTAGAAAAGCCAAAGCAATAACAACTCCTCTAGTCTACATGCAGGAACTGTCAATGGAAAAAAATTAAACCAGTCCACACTCCAGCCTGATTAAAGATGTACAACATGTGAAAACTTACTGCAAATAAGGCAAACTCTGCTATGCATGACCGAGAGCAGTAAAACTGACAAATCTCAACTATACATGTAAATATTTGTAACAAGAGCTAAATGTCATCAGGTTCTGCTTTTCTGATAAGGTGTCAGTTTTAGAAGACAGAGTAGCTTATCCTTTTGTGATGAGCAAACTCTGGAGGCAGCTGCTGTCCTTTATGCCTTATTCATCTCCGCCAGACTAAAGAAGCGTTTGTAAGAACAGCAAACACCAGCAAGAAGAGTAGGTAAAAGGAGGAACTATAGCTCTGGATGTGGCAGAGGTTGGTTTCTGAGTCTCAGTGAGGTATTTCTGCCACCTGTGAGCAAGATGAATGCCTTCTGGGTTTTTCTCCCAGGAAGATATTGGGAGAAACCCAGCTAGGGAAATGCACAGCACAGCAACATCTCAGAGTTATGCCCAGGCTTTCCAGTTCCCTCTGTATTGTCTCTTTCTTCTGTCTCTTCTTTCTCAGCTAGGTATTTTAACAGCTTCTCCATCCATGTTTTCTTATGGCTTTTCTGTGTCCTCACCCTCCCTCAGCTTTCCATTGGTGTATTCTCCTCACAATCTTTCATTCCCTCACTGCCCCTCCAAACACCATCTTTCTGTTCCCTTCATTTTGCCATTAAACCTCTACTCATCTCTTGTCTGTGTAGTTGGCAAGCTCTTCATGGGAAAACCACTGTGTCTTCTGAGACCATGTTTCCATGAAAGTTATCAGTAGATCTGTGTTCAGTGTGGTTTTGACCCAGAGGAGGTCACACGACTGAGCTTTGGGAGCACCTGATCTGGGGTTTATGCTGACTCTGCCAGTGCTGAGGAAACAGGCTGCGGTTGGTTTGGTACCACAGTGGATGGCTGAGGAAAGCATTATTTCATAAAGCATCAGCATGTTGGCTCCTGTGGCTCTGGTGCTTTTGATCCAGTAGTGGGAACCCTGAAGCAGGATTTATTGTGTTCTTGAATGACAGCCCAAAACTGTGGGGCACCTAGCAAGGTGAAGTTTGAGCTCAGCTTGCTCCTTAGGCACTTTTGGAAGAAGCATTATTTTATTACTAATGCTAATAGTAGTAATAATATTAATAATTACTCTGTTCTTTAAGCCAAGAGCCATTCAGCTGGTGCCTAAGTTGTTGAAAATAATCTGGAAACCTAATCAGATCAAACCACTCTCTCTGCTTCCTGGAGGGGAAAGCTTCTACCTCCAGCATGGTGCTAGACCAGGTGAAGAAGTTTCTGTGCATGAGTTGCTTTTATATACCAAGCCCTCTTAAAGAGAGCAGGGCCACTTTCTCACATGGAAATCAGCCAGGCCACATATTTGTCCCAACATGCTTGGAAATTGCCAGGAAAATAAAGGTGGAAGATTGCTCCCTGTGTCTGGAGCTGCTTGACTACCCTGAAATCTGTTGATCAAAATTTCACCATCATTTCCCTGCAATAAATACCTAAAGCATATAAAAGACTGCAAACATTGTGTAACAGGAAAAAAAAATTGAAATAAGAGCGCTGCAAGATTAGCTGGACTGATGCTGTGCTTGGAAAGGAAGCTCCTGACTAGGTGGCAGAGCATCCTGTGGTTTCAGCCTGCTGGGATTCAATACTTGTTTGAGCACAGAGCTGACCACATAGCTTACTGCTTTCAGCACATCTCCTTTCCTCTAGACTCCCATACCTCTGCCCAGGGTCACCCAACAGAGCTGTACCATCTGTGCCCTGTGAGGTCTGCAGTGTGGCTGTGACTACCAAGCAATCTACATGGTCCTAGCAATCTGCAGCTGGCCTGTGATAAGCAATGATGTAGCTAAGAGACCTTGACAAGGGGACAGTGTCTCCTTTTTCCATTCAGACAATAGTTCTGCATGGGGGGAGAAAAAAGAAGATAACCAAAAAAGAAAAGAAAAAAAAAAAAACCCAGAAACAAAAAGGGGTAGCCCTAATTCTCCAAGTCTAATCTGCTGTAGTGTCAAAGATATCACATGTTGTTGAAGGCAAATGAACTTAACTGTGCTCAGCACATAAAAATCAGACTTTCCTATGACTGAGATATGAGTTGCTTAATCACAAAACCTCATAATCTGTGACAGTTCAAGCACAGTCAGTTTTTATATGTCTGAGTCCTTGGACAGCTGGATCTTGGCTGGGCTGCACTGTGGTTAAAATTAATTGCAGTCCTTTGTCATATTACCTTTGCTGAGGGTTAACACCCTCCTCTGAGGTTGAAACAGATGACCTGAGAGAACCAGCTGTGGCATAGCTCAGAGCCACAACAAATTCTAACTAACCATGAGCTTTTTCTAGCATAAACCTGTATCTGGATTGTGGTACAAAGTACAATGGGATTTAATAACTGCCATTAAATTGGCAGACAGCCCTGCTCCTAGAGAGGGTCCATATATTTAAGAACTATGCAAATTATGCAGTATGCATGTGACCAAATTCTTTGTAGAGGAAAATCCCTGGGACTGTGTTAAATTAAATAGGATTATGGCTTTCACTAATCTGTATCCAGTGTGACCATACAAGGGTATTAGTTTGATAATATTTAAGGACTTAGCTCTACAGCAGCAGCAATCGGCTGTCTAAGCTCAGTGACTGTGTTGTCAGTGAAAATCTCAGCTACTGAGGAGATTGTTATTTACATTGCCCGAATTAAACATGTGACACTCACCAGCTGGCAAATTAAGCACAACAAAGTTAGGCATAGGTCAAGCCATTTTTTCTTTTTGGAATAAGTAAAAAGAGCAAATGGTGTGATGTGACTCCTGTGAACAGTACTGCTGAGCCCTGCTCTTCTGAAGCTTCTTCTGAAGATGGGCAGTGCTCCCATCAACTCAGTGGGGGTGGAGACAAACCAGTGTGATGCTACCAAAAACCTCACCCTTTCAACCCAAGTCTTTTCCCTGAATGGCACAGATGGATTTTTAGATTATTTAGCAGTGTAGCATGGTTTCTGACCTGGAAGCTGTCCTGTCAACTCGGTATTTGTTTACCAGGAGTTGCAAGGCTCATCTCTCTCCAGTTGCTGAAATCAGAGGTAATTGTGGTATACCCTGACAAACGCTGCCATTGCAATGGGTCTCTCCAAAAAAAGCAAACAGATAACTCTCTTCAAGCCCATTTCTACACAAACACACATACATGTGTATAAATTTGTATGTATACATGCTTAACTGGAAAATACTAAGAGCCCTCTCAAATATAAATCCTAGAAATGAAATTTGAAAAACAAGCAGAGCAGGAAGAAGAACTAAGCCAAAGCTCGGTTTAAAAGCCATTGAAATTTTCCCACTGATTTCAGTGAAACAAAGATTTTCATTACCTGTATTTAAAGTAATATTATTCCAGTAAATGGATGACATAATCAGACTATTTTTTCTATCTGTTACCACATTTTTTTGTGCTAAAACTCTAAAAAAGTCTAAAGTTACACCTTCAATTATCTTGTATGAATGGAGTTTTTACCAAAAGTAAAATAAAACTGATAATCTGCTTGTTTGAAATTATGCTTACTCTAAGAATGGGTTATCTGAAAAGAACACTTTTTCTGTTAAGATTGTGTTCTTAAGGCATTCAAATCTCTATGTTTTTAACAGGAGAGAAAAACATTTTTAATATTTCCATTAATTATACAGCCAGCACAGCTAAAATAAAACAATATGTTTAGCATCTTCTCGCATGTCTTTTGTTGTTACTCGAAGGTCACATTTTTAAAAGAGACATCTATATAAATCCTATTGAGGATAACTCTGTGATTATAGTATGGGCTGCAGAATGATCACTCATAAAAATACAGAGCACAAGATGTAGTGGGTTGATTCTTTACTCCCAGATAAGGCTTGCAGGACTGCCAGGACAAAATATCCCTTGTGTTTAAATGGAACAGCCATGCAGCAAAGGTCAGTCAGGGACACAAAGATAGAAGAAGCCTAGAGCACACTTCCAGTCCCTCCAATTGGGTCCATCCTTTTCAGAATGCCCTATCAAGAAAGATCTAATCTGTCCCAGCATACTAAAATCCTCGTGCAGCTGGCTATGTCATATCAACAGGAAGGATACAATGCCAAAAGTAGCCTTACTCATCTGGGCACCACAGGTGACTTCTTCAAGTTGAAAGTTCCCTGCAATGTAGGGTGCTGACAGCACTTCACTGTCGTATCACCTCACTTCTAACTGCACATACAGTTCATATAGCAAATATAGCTATGATCCATCCAGTTACTCTGCACATGCTTCATAAGTTTACAGTGTTATTTAACTCACTTTTATTCTTATCTTATGATGAGCTGATTGGTTTGCTATGGGGTTGAGTGACCCAGATGAAATAGCTGGGAAATGTCTGAATGTACCCCAGCTAATTTTCCCTCTGGCTTAGTCAACCAGGTAGGATTTTAAGCCAAAGGGGTTAAAGAAATGCAAACGTGAGTTGGAGTCTTGCCAAATTTCCTTAGACAGTTTTTCCTAAAATCATCAGGAACGCTGCTTATGCTTCCTTAAGCTTTCAGTATGCTTTCCAGATGGATGTTTTGGGATCCCAGCTCTATAAGCAAAACCATCCAGCTGCAATAAATGTGTGTCTGGACAGGTTCTTCATTGTACCCTGGAGCCACTTGAACTTATAGCAACTCCCAAGTATTCATACAGCTATGCCAGTGCTAGGGGCTCTTCTCCAGAAGTCATACAAGCTGTGTCTGCTCTTGCTTTATTTTTTGTGTTAAAACTTAGAGAAAAGTCTAGCCTAGATAGCACAGATTTAAGCTAGAAATATTATCACATTGACAACAACAATGTCAAATGGCTAAATGTTAAACTACATTTACTTTAAATAATACTCAACAAGCTATTTGGAAAACTTCTTAAAGTTCTCATCGCTACATTTTTTAAACACAATGAGGCATTTTATAAAGGATCCTGACTTGAACCACAAAAGTATTGGACTTCTAAGTAAATTACTATACTATTGAAATGGCACAACGGTAATATCAGCAAGGGCAGTTTCCAGGTGTGGAAAAGGGCTTTGGGCAGGATCATCTTTCCTGGTGAGGAGGGATTCCTAGATACTGTAAAGTCTTCATGTTGCAGTCACCTCCATGGTGCCAAGGGGGACAGTGGATCTCAATGCAACCAAATCACAGAGACAGAAAATTTTCTTGTGTCAATATTTATCAAAATCTCTGAGTTATGAGAAGAGAATTTGGATAACTCCAATTGGTGTTGTGCATTGATGTATATTCTCTGGTAATTACTTTATCTGGGAAAAAACAGCTTTTTTTTTTGCTAAGATAAGTAGAAAATCCTCTACCTCCATGCCTGAGAGCCTAAACAGAAACAGAACAGCTTATTGACATTAGAAAAATATTACCTATCCATTCATTTGCAGCACTGTCTCTTACCTGAACAGGAACAGGGCAGAAGTTATGACTCTGTGCCTCTTTGTAATTGTTTGCCTACATGAAGCATGTTGCCAAGAAACATCTGTGTGTTTTGGCTTAATGTTTCTATCTTTAGGAGATTTTCAAATACCAAGAGAGAAAGCAAAAAAAAAAAAGATTCAAACATATCTGTGATCTCACATCCAATGCGTCAAAGCAAATCCTAAAGACATGGCAGTAGCTCATAACTAATTTTGAACATGGAAAAATTGACATTCAGTAGTATGCACATATACAGTTAAATGGCAAGAATAGTGTCTGCAGTGAGTTCAGTCTGGGCCAGCTTGAATTCTCCTGGCAGTTTTTGGACAGAGTCTGGGAGCTGTCAAAGTACAGAAAAAGGCAGTTTGCAGGTGGTCATTGTTCAGAAAAGAATGTAACTGTGTAGATGTGGAATGCTCCATGCCAGGCCCTTCAATGCCAGAGAGCATTTGCTGGCACTTTTAAATTTACTAGAGTAAGTATAAACCATATGTTCCTTTTCTCATTGTCAAAAGAATAGGATGAGGAAAATTAAAAACAACTGCCAATATATCAATCTATACTGAGTTTTAAGGTGCGAGGGAAAAATAGGCTGCTAATCATATTGCTATAGATGCAGCTTAAAGGCCAAATTCATCCTTGTTCTAAATTCACTGACCTTTATTTCTATTTTAGATCAATAATAATAAAATATTGGCAAGTAACATAAAATAAGTTCCTCACAACCTTTGAGCAATGCTTCATCATCCAAAAAGTAAGGCTGGAGTTGAAGTGGTTTGATAAGAATGAATCCTCTTAAGATGAATAGGTACGTCAGGGTCCACCTCCCACAGAGTAATATAGTTGTTTACTTCATTTGTAAAAAAGGCTACCATAATTTTTCCTGGTGAAAATTAATTCTCAAGACATTAAAAAAATCAATTACCTAGCACAAAGCTTTCTTCCTAATGATGTTACGTACAGAAAATTCAATCTGGATCTTGAAATTATGGTCAGGGCTTCTTCTAGATTTATGTGTGTACCACTTCAAGGTTTTGCAGGTAACCATTTGCTCAATCCCACTGAAAATGATAGCACAAAAGAGAATCTGCTGCTGTAAGCACCACTTGGGTGTGAAAAAGAAAAGGGAGCCCACTTTTCAATCATCATCTTCCTTCCCCACTGCCACATCTATCATTGACGTTACCAGCTGTAACACCAGAGAACAGTTATAACCTCTCTGTTACAAAGCCATTTATAAATCACCATTTTTTCTGATTTAAACAACATTTTTTTTGCATAAAATTCCTATTCTAGCTATGAATTCCCAGCTGTCTGAAGACAGTTTTATACCCCAGTTGAATGTCATGTATTCCTTATAGAAATTTGTTAAATATGCAAAAGACCAAAACTGACTAGCACTGATTTATGGGTGCAATATTTCTCATGCAAAATTACACAAAGAAACCACAGAATGTCACATGTTATTTAAACTTAATTCATTTGGCATGTGACTTTTGGATGTGTACATAGAAAGCAATTCTTCACAGGAATTCTACACACAGAGTGTAAACAAAAAGGACTTTAAAAGTTGTCAATTGCAAGTAATTTTAACTCATTTTACCTTGAGCATAACGCTTGATTTCACTGAGCTGTCTCCACTAGTAGGACCTCTCTAAACCACAGTGCTGGCCTCTCCCCTGATGAACCTAAACAAAATACCCCATATTCCAGTGTGAACATAATTCAAGCAGTCGTCTGGACGTAAGGACACAGTCTCAAACCAACACAACAGAAAATATTAAAAATTTCAGAGATCATAGCAAACAGTGGTATTTGTGAAGCAATAAATTCTTCTTAGACAGGGTATATTAACATACATTGTTGATCTGAATAATTCCACAGTGACTTACAGAACAGAGATATAAATACTAACTCATCTTAATGCCACAAAACACATCTTTTACCTGTTGATTTACTAAGAAGAACCTCTTGGCACTTCTGTGCTCTCAAAAGACTGAAAATTTAGAAGGATGTGGGATTATAATGGTGAGTGATTAAACATAGAAATAAAAGATGGGATTTTTTATATAAACTACTTAGGAACTTTGAAATTTAGGAAGAAAAAAATGATAGATTTAATTAAAAACAAAATCACTGCCTGAAACCCAAAGCAATTATTAGAAACAGATCACTCTAAATCTCTGTACTGGAAGATTGCAATAGGTCTACTAAAAAGTCAGCTTAAATCCACTGTAAAAGGAATCTTAGCTGAGACTAAGAGGAATAAAAATGCAGCACCATTACATTATCAAATTCTATTACAATAGTTAATTGCTCACATTTACAGTGATTTCATAATCTCCCATTATGGCAGCTGCAGGGAGGAGACAGAGCAGAGGGACATGTGAAGTCTTGGCACTGAAATCACAGAATGTATGTTAAAGGCTTATTAAGACTATTTAATCCCTTTCCCTGCTGATTATGGATTGTCCTCCATTGTACACTTCCTAGTGTTTTGTCTAACCTAGTTTTAAATATCTCAAGCAATGGGAATGTCTTCAGTTCCCTTAGGAGATTACTTCAAGGCTAATGGATTTCACTGGCAGAGATGCCTTTTGATCTCCTGCCTACATTTGCCCTTACTTTATTCCTTTTGATTATGAAAGTTTCTTTCCTTCTCCTTTTTTTGGTGTGATAGATACAAGATATCCCATGAATATTAGAAATTCCACTCCCTTCCCCATTTTTACAGCGATTGGCATTTTTTGAGTGAGGAATCTAGATGATTTCCATCCAGATAAAGCCAGTAGCAAGCTGCCAGCACTGCTAACAGTCAGTATAGTCATACTTCTTTGGCTGCTGCTGTGCCACTAGAAGTGGTTTCCATATGCAGCCCTCAGCCAGCTACTTGTCACCACTCTCTTCCTAGAGGTTATGCACACCCTCCCACTCCTGATTTTCTGGCTGAACTATTGCTAGAATTGCTGCTTAAAATGAGCCAACTTACTTAAAGCCTGTTTAAACAGTGAATTATTGCTTACCCATCTCTTTCTGGCTGACATGGCCTAGACAATCCTCCCAGCTCCATCTCATCTAGCCCAAGGGAGAGATGGTGACCCCCAGCAAGGTGGTGGTGACCTTTGATGCAGCAGGAAATGCCAATGCAAGCATTCACAATTCTCCCCCTGCTCCCGGTGTTCTGTGGAAACTGGGAACGACTAGTGATGAGACAATTAGAGATTGCAAGGAGACAGCTGCATTTTTTCCAGACTGAAGGTACCTACCTGAGCTTTGCACAAATGTCACTCTGGTTTGTGTTGCATAAACAACCTGCTTGTTCACCTACTCTGATAAGATTGCTTCCAGTAAAATTACTTTCTTAAAAAAAAAAAAAAAAAGTGCATGTTTTGTTCACTACAGATGCTGGCCATAACTCTGAAAAGGAGGACACACATGGAGTTGGGTAGTGCAGTGCCAGGTACCATGGTTGTGCGTGCTGTATACTTCCAGGCTAGCCAGAATGAGGATGGGAGACCAAGACTCCAGCCAAACAGAAGTTTCAGTCTGTCACTGGAAGTGTTATGCTTCTGTAGAACACTCAAACTGTATTGAGTTATTTTCATATTTTATAAATACTCTAGATGCCATCACGAGACACCTCAGCAATAGAAATCACTAAGAATTAGGAAGCAGTGCATTTTTAATAAATATAACAACACACTGTAACTCTCACTGAAATAAGAATTTCTGTCTGCAAAGTATAACCATTAAGAGAAATTTAAGTATTAAGGACTCTTTAATGCTTTGCAAATGGCTGAGGATGGGGTGATAAATGTTTTTTTCCCTGGCCTGTTCCAAATTATAATGTTTTGCCAACATAGCTATGTCAGTTGCCGGTGTGAAAAATTCACGTCCCCAGCAGATATTGCTGTTTGCAGAACTCCTGGTGTGGACGTAACTTTGCCAGAAGGAGAGAGCTTATATTGGCTCAACTTACATCACTTAGGGAGGTGGTGTAACTATGCCAGAAAAACTCCTTCTGTCAGTTTGAGCAGTATGTGCTGCGGGGTGCTCTGCCAGTGACAGCAATGGCAGAGCTGTGGGGTAGACAAGACTGGGATCGTTGTCGCTCCATACATTCACTTTTAATTAGCAGATTAATCAACATGCCACATTTGAGAAAAGCATCTCATCAAAGACTGCTGCATTTATTGACATCCTCAGTCTGCCTGTCTGCTAATATATCAGAACTGCTACTTTGATGCCTGTCTTGAAACAAGAAACCATGTGCTACTCAAAAGCCTATTCTTGGAAACCAGACAGCTTAAATTATGACCTCCCTAGGTGTGTTGGCATCTTTTTTGCAGTCATATAATTTTATGTTTTCTTGTCTCCCTTCTTGGCATCTACTGGCCTCCAGAACTGTATTTTGGAAGTCTAGTCCATCCAGTCTCTCCTGACTCTGTCAAAGATATTGATTTATTCTGATCTAAGCTTAATTGAAAAATATTTTAAAATAAAAGAGAAAATAATTGTTGCATTTAATTCTCTTGGTGTACTTTTCTCCAAAATATCACATCACCTTTCGCATGACTCTGAATGCTACTCATGCCTGAAAGGCATATAGATAGATACTAACTGCAGCAGTTGGTTTCAGTATCAGCTGGTTCCTTCCTCTAGCTAGAGCGTGCCTGGCAGTTTTTTCCGGTGCTGTGTGACTGCTGTGTTTATGTCTAATATCCTGTCTCCATTTACCAGAGAGCTGTAATACCATGCACACTTGGTAACACTTATGAAATGTACACAAGCAATGAAAAGATTGCTTAGGGAAGCAATAGAAAGGGAAATATTGTCAAGGGAGTGTTCATTTGAACTAGGTCTACCTTCCATACTTAATTGCTTCGGCTTTGCTTCTCATAACTGTGACAGAATGACTTGCAATAATTCAATCTGAGGAGAAATTCATTTCTGTCTAGAACATGGAGTGGTACCTGGTCTTTAGGAAAACAGAGAAGACATCTACCATTGTTACTATTATTACTGTCCAGCATGTTTCTGGATGCCACCTTAAAAGCATGAGAGCGGATACCTACAATGGCACCTAGAACCACCACCTGGAAAATCCCCAACTGTTCATTTCTCTTTAGATAATATCATACAAGTGGCTCTGAGCCAGCAGCTCTTCCACACCCCTTGCTCATCTCTTTTTAGCTGCAGTGTCATCTATGCTATACCACTGATTGTGTTTGCTGAAGAAAATACAAAGAAGGACATCACAACCTCAAAACATCGCTGAATCTTGTTATGTCTTATCAATGTCCATAACAGGTTAGGGATTAGAACAACTGGAATAGAATTTAGTCGGAGAAAAGAAAATGTGATGATAAATGGCCCCCACAGTTCTGACATGTTTGTCTGGAAAGCAAACAAGAAAAGCAGTATGACATTAAATATACATGGCATGTGTAAATATATTACACTAGCAGAGGATGCACTCAGAACAAACACAAAATATTATATTTGTGATCAGCTATCTGGAAAAGTTTTAGATCAAGACTTTTTATTCCATTTTCTAAAACACTCTGAATATTACCCTTAAACCAGTATGATCACATGCATTTAAATACTAATTAATTTCAAAATAAATTGCAAAACTACTATGATAAAATTAATGAAGAAAGCAATTATACGCTATAATTAATGCCAAAAAAGACCCACACTGAAAGTAAACTGGAAGAAAATTTCCAGTTGCACTGTGTGCACATCAGTGAAAGTTTCTTTAAATAGTTTCTATAGTTTAAATAGTTTCTATAGTTTCTAAAAATCATGTAAAGAAGCAAGATTACTATCATGCTATTTTTTTGCAGTGATTTCATTTCCTGACAGTACAGCTTACTTATAAAGTTTGCTAATAACTTAATTAACTAACAAGCTTAGACTCTGAGGCGCTTACTCCTGCCAGTCTCTGCTTTACATAGATATGGCTGCATTAAATTGGCTTTGTCACAGAACTCTTCTCTCTTCCTCCATCCCCTTGGTGTGACACAATCTTAATTTACAGGCAACTTGAATGGGTCCTTTAAAACTTGATGGGATGCCTCTCTCTATGCCTTAATTATGCAAAAAGCTGTGAAAGGAGTTTAAGGAAGAAGAAATCTTCTAACATAAATAAAGGCTTCTAATACAGAAAATTAAGCAAAACATAAAACTCTTTTACACACAGAAGATGTGGCAGTGCAGGCAGGCCACCATCTTACTGATTTACTCTCACTGAGCAGGACTGTTACATTTCAGAGCACAAGGATGTTTGGAAAGAATAGCTGGGGTCAGCCAATTTGTTAACCTCTCTGCTAATACTGCAGGCTGTGGTGGTGTTTGTAATGTGGGCACCTGTTCAAAAAAGAGCGGAACAGAGGCAACTCCCTTTACACAAACTTTTCCATTTTGTGAACCACATCTTAAATGAGACCACATCCCTCCCATACAGACTGAGGGCCACCTCCCATCCCACCAGTAACCAGCTAATATTTCAGTAACAGCTACAATAACTGAGTTTATTTACTCAGTGGGGAAGTAGAAAGAAAAAAAATAATAATAATAAAAAAATACCAGACCAGAATGGAAGGTTTTAATTTCTTTTCATTCTATTTGCTGTCCAGAAATGAGACAGCTACAGCTCTCTCCAGCGGACAGGCGTCCTCTCTTTGACAGCTGTCAGACTGGGAGGTACCTTGTGCACCATCCATAACCACTGTCTGCGGAAGACAAGGACATGGTGTGATGACAGCTGAGCTAGATGGCACCTGAGTGAGGACATATAACTGCAGCATCTGTGTCAGGGTGGTAGCTCCCTGTATTATCATCAGAGAGGGCAAACCACCTCCAGAACAAGATCTGGACAGAAAGAGTCTCGCTTGAATTTATCTGTTGTTTCCATCCACCGCCAAGGAACTCAGCCATGCACCTTAGTTTTTCTCACCTCCTGCATTTGACACAAGTCAGGGGCCTAAAATGTGGCCAGCTTTACCTATCAGCCACTACTGAGATCTATGTGCCATAGGGAAAATACAATGAACCATAAAAAGTGTCTTGCAAAAGCCAAAGATGCTCTGGGAACTGTCCCAAGGTGAACTTGCTGTGGGGACTGAACTTGCTGCAGCTCCAGGGATTCCTGCTCCAACACGCAAACAACATGTGATTTACTGTATCTGTTGCAGTTCTAAGTTTAAAATGTTTACTGCACTCCTGATGCTTTATCCACTCTGAAACAAAAATATTTTCCAACAGAGTGTTGAGCTGTGGCTAACTTCATAAAATGTCTGTTGGTGACTTACTGGGAAATGAACAAATAAACAAACCAAAAAAAAAACCCAACCCCAAACCATTACAACACAAAAAGACAAAAACAACAAACCACCAGAAACGTTTAATTTCCTCCACAATGAAGATGAATTTCTCCGGCTCTTTAAAAGTCCCTCAGTGCTCACTGTCCTTCCCAAACCCTCTCTTGTCTCCATAACATGTCATTTGAAGCTCATTTTCAATTGGGCAATAAATAAAGACAAGCTAACGCAATTGGGGGGTTTATTATTTGCTTGTTTGTGGAGTTTTCTGGCTTGTTTTACCTGGGAAAATCCTTAGGAACCGTTTAACAGCTTCCCTCCGCACGGGGTCCCGCGGGGCTCCCAAACGCGCCGCGCCCGGGCGGCTGCGGCAGAGGGACGCGCCCCGCGGGCGCTCCCGGGGGCGGCGGGGAGGATGAGGACGGAGCGGGCGGACTCACCTCGCGGCGGGCGGGAGGCGGAGGCTGCGGCCGGGCAGGACGGCGGGGAGCGGAGGCGCGGAGCCGGGGGAAGCGGCGGAGCCGGGCGGGCTGAGGGCTCGGCCGCGGGTGCCCGGAGCGCTGCGGGGCCGCGCTGTGCCCGGAGCGCCGAGCCCGGCTCGCCCTGCCCCGCTCCCGCGGCGCTGGGGAGGTCACGCCGCAGCCTGGTTTGCTCTCTTATTGCTAAGGCACCATGGTGCACCTTGCCGCAATTTTGCAGAAATATGTCAGCTTGTCTAAAGTGATGCAATTTCATATGAGTTGGGTTAGTCTCAGGGAAATTTCAGAATATTTAAACAGATTAGGTTTATAAAGCTATTTTGTCCTGATACCTTCCTATCACCCTGAGGAAAATCCCTTTGGAAAATCCCTTGGTAAAGACCAAGTCCTACCACTGTTTAATGAATCTCTTAGAAAACATCAGCATGGTTGATACTTTTGGGGATAATTTCATAGAAAAGATAAAGTTATTCTCCAGCTTCAGGAGAGAGAACTCTAACCTAAATGACCTCTAAACCAAGTTTCTTCTGGGAGGTTATACCAGTGATGAGGACAGACATTTGACTAAAGAGCTCAGTGTACAGCTGCACGACAGAAGCCAGAAACATTTAGCAAATATTTTTTTACAGTTGATTTTCTTTTATAAATAGCTTATATAGCTTTTCCAATTGCAAATCTCCAGCAGTCTTGGCATTTTATTTCAGCCATTGGAAGACTATTCATTAAAAGAACCACAGCTGCTCTGCAGGCAGTCACAACTCATAATTAATATCCTTCTATATGTGGACATATAAAAAAATATTTTCTCTTTGTCCTAGTGTTTATGGCACTGATGTGTCAGACTGCTAGTAAATTTGAAACCTGAGGAGTTTGTTTTTGGAGTCTCCAGTGGAGATCAAAGTTTCAATAGTCACTCTCTCACTGAAAACTTTTGCCTGTATCAGGCTCATTAGTAGAGTTGTTACTAGAAGTACTGAGCAATATCTCTTTTATGAAGGTTGGACTGTTATAACAGCAAAATAAATTATTGCTGTGCAAAAGCAAGACAGAAAAATTTCCCTGAACTGGGGACCAATATACTTCAGCAAACACTGGCTGTAAAACAAAGAAATAGTCTCCTTCTCCAGCTCCCTCAGATATGATTTTTCCTCTGATACCTTGGGAGGGAAGCTGAGCTACAGCTACTTCCTGACTTGCAGGATTTTGGAGGAATCACTGTCCATCAGCAAGCTAAACCTTTCTGAAATATACTTATTGACATATACAACCCACACATAACTCATTAGCACAATATTTATGCATGACATTGTCTTGACTCTATCACCCTTACATGGCCAGGAGTCTGATTTTCCATCTATGTCAGTCTAACACTGCTGTACTTCAGTGAGCCCCTTAATTTTGAGCAGAGGACACAGAAAAAGACTAGAGATATTTAGAATTTGAACAGTAGAGATATTTACAGCATGAACAATCATCCCCATTGTGAATGTGTGATCATAGAAATGCTTTGTAAAAACTTCAGCGTGGATAGAAAGGGACCCATTTGAAAGGATCCAAGCCACCCTTAGACTTTTTAATCTCCTGTTTCATCAAAGTAATTTTAAACCTTCCTCACTTTCTAAAGCTAAAGGACAAACATATTTTAAAAGCCTTTCAGATGTATTTATATGACTTTTCTAGTAAACATAAGATAATGATAAGATATGATTAAGGCATAATAAATTATCATCCATATGTGCAAAGCATCTGTCCTTGGTCTGTGAAAGTCTTTAATTCTGAAGATATAAATTCAGACTTTCATCTTTTTCTGTGGATGTTTTTGACTAGAAGTTAGTAATATAATTGTGACAGTATTATATGAATTTTGACCTGTTTGAAAAATACTCCAGAGGACATCCCACAGTGTTGGGTGAAAATAGCTTATATGACTCCTTTTTTTCCACCTTAACATTGACGGACTGATGATGAATAACAGCAACTCTCCAGTTCCACTTTGGCTCACATGTGCAAAGACCCTTGTCTGTCACACCTGTCTACCAACCAAGGCATCTGCTCTAGTACAGTCCTGTCAGCTTCATCAAATACTTCCCTGTATCATAACAGGTCATCCAGCGACTCTAAAACACATCTCTGCTGTTGGCAGAAGGCCACATTGCTTTTGAAACCCTCTTGCTTCTCCCAACCCTGGAAAAAACATGCTTGAAAGAAATACTAAGAGATTAAGAGTTTTCCATTCTCATTGCAAAAAATTCTGAGTCTGTGTGCTCAATCTCTATTTAAGGGAGTGTAAAATACCTCCAAGGCAGTGTCCCCAACAGATGACTCCTCTTGGATTTCAGTTATGTCACTGCCCAGCCAATAGTGCTGGGCAGAAGGAGGAGCTGAGGAATAACTGAATGAAACAGACCTGCCTGGTTAGAAAGATGCAAAATATCTTGACACACTTTGTCCTCTGCAGCTAGTCAAGGACACGTACAGATCTCTACTGACGACAGCCTTCCCTTCCATAAATCTTGTGGTTTTATTTTTCAGTACCAGCCTGGCCATCTTCTCACACTCACGCTGCCACATAATGCTATGGAACTGCTGGATTGATGTGGTGCTAAAATTGCCTATAAGCAAGGTTATCAAATGAAAAGTGCTGCTTGGTTATTTTTCAGCATGCCTTTTTTTTTTTTTTTTTTTTTTTCTTCCCTCAGAGTAACTAGTCAAAAATGCAACAATTTGTTACTAAATTTACTTCAATGCTATTGCCAACCTGCTGAATGTGACAGACCACATTGTGTATGGACACAAGCTTAAGACAGTATTTCACGATCCCTGCTTATTCCATTTGTAAGAGACATGGGAAATATATGACAGTCTCTCCTGCCTCATGATTAAGAGGCTGCTCTTCAACTCCCTTTCCCTACTTACCTGCCATAAAATAGGTTATGAGATTAAAATGAGTTTTATTTAATTCTAACTTTTAACTGTAATTATGGAACGTTTGACACGGGAAAAGGCTAGTGGAAATACTGAATCTGTTTTACTCAAGTGGGTTTAGGCTATGTAGTCATAGAACAATGAAAGACAAAGTTCTGTAGAAGAATGAAGCAGATTTTGAAATGTTCTTGCTGTTGGGTAAGGTTACACTAATTTATGATGGGAAAATTGTATGTTACTTCATTGTAATGCACTTCTGGGTCAATTTTGCACATTACAGGTATGACACAGCAGAATCTCTAAACAAGATTAGAAATTCTGCTTTTATAGCTTGTCATTCTTTTATAGCTTTGTCATTCTTTCACAGAAATACCATCTAGAAGAAATCAAGTAGAGATGGCTGAATTTTCAGACTTCATAACAGGATGCTCTTCATTATCATGCTGGCAAGGTTATTGGAATGACTAGAAGGAGCAATAAGGAAAAAAAAAACAATGCACACACACACACGGATGTGTGTGTGTGTGTATATGTTTGCATTATGTGTGTGTGCATAGGTTGGAATCTGCACATTGCTACTGCAACTGCTCTGGCCTTGGAGCTTCCCTTCAGCTGTCCTAAGGCCGCCAGCAGTTAGCAGCAACTTTGCTTGTTGCTTGCTGCTTCAAAACATTTTCCTTTGATTTATTTTGCTAGTTCTCTCTACCTATGTAGAGAGAACTAGCAAAAGAAATGCCAAGCAAATATAAGTTTTAGCTTCATTTTAGTGGTTTTCTTGATGTGACCCTTATGAAGGCCTAAGGATTTTTGTGCTCTTCTATCTAACACTGTTTCTTCTGTCAGTAACTCTTCCATGCCCTATCCTATGCCATTACTGAAGTTGGAATGCTATCCCCTTTAGGATCCTTGCTCTAATCTTTTACTTGTCCTGAGATGCTGCTACAAACAATAGGCCATGATGGCAAATTACCATAAGCATTTTGAGTTCACCTCTTTTGGGCTTTTGGTTTGGTTTTTTTTTTAGTCTTCATTATTTTCCTCTTTTTTCATGGTTATAGGATATGGTTATACACCACCAGATCCAGTTGATATTTTATCACCATACCTCCCTGAGAACATATTTAGTCCATTCGTGACTCAGCTTTGCTCAAAGCACTCAGAGATGCCTTTTTAGTTCAATTTAGAGTGCAATCAAATATCAAAATTTTGTACCAAGGAAAATAAGCTGCCAGTTCTGTTGTCTGTTATGTAAAAATTTGGTTTTTTATGCTAGAGCTTTCAATACTTTAGGATAATTGTAGCTTCAAGAAAATGCAAATTGATAACTAGCAGTTTTACCAAGGAAATAGTCATGTAGAGTTACATTCTGCTTAACCTTTATGATATTTCTCATCTCTAAAGCATATGCTTGATTTATGTCTTACAGAAATGAATATCCAAAATGAAAGGACAATGTACTGTTTTGTAATCTTTGAATACCTTGTTACTTTACAATGACCAGGCAACTTTCTGTCTGTAGTTTTGCAAAGAGGTTCCTGGCTGACCCAAAAGTTATGTGTTTTATCTTTGTTGGTCTCCAAGAGCTTAGCCAGGTAAAGTAGTGCATCTAGTACTTCATGTACAAGCCTCCTTTTGAAGTCTTGCCAACAGCCTCCTTTTATTTTGAATGACTTGGCAGATATTGGGGAAAAAAAATAAAATTGTGGCTATGCCTTGAAATATGTCCCCCTTTACTTTGCTGCAAGAATCCCGTCCCTGTCACTTGCGTTGAAGAAAATTGCTAGCTAAACTTATGAACTTGCTGTGCTGAGATGTTCTGTGTGGTATTGAGTTAGCATTGCTGGCTGGATCCATGAGGCAACTATGTCAAAAAAAAAAAAAACAACTGCTTAGGATTTTAGAAAAGCTCACTCAGTCGTGGATTGTGTATTGAGATTATGTCTAATTTCTGTGATTTAATTTCTTTTGTTGGTCATGTACAATCTTAATAAACAGTGACATATTAAAGCCTAATGGTAGCTGCATTTGTTTTAAAGTGCTCATGAGCAGGATGAAAGAAGACTGAAATAGGAGGTATGGATATGGAAATCTTATAGGAATTGCAGACCATATTCATCCCATTTGGAAATGCCATCCTCCAGCAGCTATCTCCTGATTATATCCCTGCTGAGCACACTGCCAGTAGGGGTAGGAAAGGAGAAGCAGAAATGACTGTATAGACCTCCCAGGTGATATTTGTGATGGAGCAAAACAAAACCAGTGTCATCTATCAAACACTGATGATGCTATGGCAGAAATAAATTATAAAAGGGAAGAAAAATTTCGTACCCTGAGATTAGTTTTTATCACAGTATCTTCTGCCCAAAGGTGGACTGTGGGTGGAAATGGAGACATCAGATGCTGTTGGATTCAAAACAAAAACGGCAAAATATGCAATGAAAGTGCAAGCAAACAACAGAATCAGCACACAGATTTGTAATAAGTATGTGAGCAAGTTAGCATTATTTTACCTTATTTTACAAGCAAGAACCCAAGCACAAAATTTAGTGCTAGTTTAAATTTCCAATTTCCTAATTTCTATTAATAGAAGTGTCTGATAAGAGATGTCATGGGTGCAGAAAACATTCCACATGAAGAGTGATTGAAACTGTCTGTGACTTTTTTATTTAGAAAGGAAAGAAACAGGAGAGGCTCAGTTGGAAAGAATAAGAATAATAAATGGTTAAATGAAGGCAGATAGAGTCAAGAGAGTTCCCATTTCCATGAAAGAAGAGGCTATTCTTTGAAAGTAAGAGAAAACTCCAAACCAGTAAAAACAATTAAATTTCTGGAAGTCAAATTGACAATGACTAAAGCTTGTCACTACAAGGTACCATTAAGCTAAAAACCTTGGGAGAATTCAAAAGAGAAATAGAGACAAAAGACTTCCTGACTAAAATGCAGAAGAATGGGAAGAAAATAAGCCTACCCAATAGGAAAAAAACCTTCTGATTGGAAACAGACATTAGATTTAAGACTAATGTCAATAGGAAGAATTTTTTTCCTAAAATTATGTTATTTAGTACTGTCTATCTACCACAAGGTCTTCTGCTTCAGACAGCATTTGACATTAGCTGGAGCTAGAAACAAGAGTCTTGCTCAATGGACCACTGCTAAACCTTGCTTGTGTTGTACCTCACAGGAAGATGAAATAGATTTTATAATTCAGAAAATATTTCTAATACTTTTTTCCCTGGAAATGACTCAGCACATCTTTCATTTGTGTTGGGAAAGGGATGGACAGTTCCATGATATGGGAATTGGTTATTTTGATGGCTGCTTTGGCCAGCTGTAATTTCATCTCAATGAATCTTCTATCTTTTAAATATGCCTGTTTCCTTTACAGTCTTTCTATTGCTCACAGGCAACTTCTTTGCTCCTACCTGTCTCCTTCTCTATTTCTCCTCCTTCCTAATCACAGCTTGAAACGACCATTTCTGGCATGCCTCAGTCTAAAGGACTAATATTGTACTAAACATTGCTTGGCCTGTAATTCAGGCATTATTTTAAAAACAATAAGTATTTTTCTCTTTTTCTTGCTCACCCAAATCAGCTGCAGTGGGAAAATTTTCATGCAAGATAAGAATGTCAACACCTTGCCAAATAAAACAAATTAAATATCTCACTAATGAGTGGGGTGGGGGGATGGTTTTAGGTATCGTTTTTTGCTGAAGTCCAGAGGATTACACTAGAATTATATTGGATATCCATAAACCACCAGGAAGAAAAGAAAGTGATATTCCTATCCCTTCTTGTTCAGGTGAGAAATAACAGATGGAATGAAATAAAACAAAACTGAGGAGCTCCTCCCTACTGTGTATAGGGAGTTTTGTGTGTGTGTGTGTGCAATTCTATGAGCTGCACAGAGCCAAAGAAGCACAAGCTGTTTACAAATAAATAAAATTCCTCCCAAAAAATTACCCATCGGAAACTGTTCACAACTTCAAATGAAATGTGGACTTCAAGTTCCTGTTTATTTTTTTCTGCTCTATGACTGATTGCACAATAATAAGGACCTCTATTTAGCTTAACAAATACTAGGATTTATGTTTATAATCTGAAAATAAGTGTTAGAAATTTTTTGTAAACTTACAGCACAAAAGATCAAAAAATATTTTCAAACAGAATGGAAAATATGAGATAGTAGTGTTTTACAGGAATATTGTTCAAGGTTTCTTTCAGCTGATCGCTAGGTGCAAGAGTGGATGAGAACCAAGAAAGAGAAGTTCAGAAAGTGTTCCAGTCAGGGAACAAAATCTCAGATATTTATGAAGACGTATAATTTCCTGTTTCTCATACATAGTTACCTAATAAATTCTTGTCTCTCACTGCATAACAACACTTTGTATGACTTTGTGTAACTCCATTCTGCTTGATATCAGTGAGACAACAGTAAAAGAGTATGAGCAATACATTCTCTGCAAGAGAAGACCTTTTTGATTGACTTATAAAAAAGTACAGAAAGCTCAACAATTTACCATTCAGACAATAAGCTATTCTCATGAAATTTATTTCTTTTTCAGTTTGCTTTCTATGTGCTAGCAAACACATATAATCAGCAAATTTAAAAGAGTAAAGTATTTATAAAAGCACAGTTTAAGCTTTTCTGAAATACCTTTTGCATTATCCCATGAAATCTGGATCATTTGAACTCTGGAACTGTGAGCTGGCCACAGGATGATATTTGTGATGGTTGTGAAAACACATCTTCCCCTCAGAGGGAAATGTTAATTAACATATCTACTGTTTAGATAGAAAAGAATTACCATGTCATTTCTATTTTTTCCCCGGCTTCAACTATTAGTTATGACTGGGAATAAAAGCACAAAATGTTGTTAGGTCTTGTAAAGCAAAAACAACCCACACCCACTGCCACCCCAAAAAGCCAAAAACCCACCCAGAAAGAAAAGCACACAAGAAAAAGACATTCATCAAGATCTGTCTCTCCAAAGAAACCTCTAAAATGTATCCAATAAATCACCCAGTCTTTTCAAATACCACTTTTATGTTCATGAGAGTGACTGCCATCTAGCAGGACAGTGTTCTCAAATATATTTTAATCTGCATTGAAAAATGTGAACATGTCCAAATGTCCAAGGTAGGATAGTTGGAAGTTAAAGAATCAACATCCAAATGTTATTTTGTGTACTATACGCTGTATGTTTTGGAGAAGACTTGGAGAAATAAAAGAAAAATCCCCTTGGGGTGGCAGTGGGTGTGGGTTAGCACAAGAACAATATATTTTATTGGATTTGAGTACCTAAGACATCATGGTGGAATTCTGCAGTGCTGTAACACCAGATCCATTTCTCTCATCTTTGAAATATAAAATACAAAAAGACTGCTAGGACTCACTTATTTCTTTAGGAATTGTAGCTTTTATCCCCAAGTTTTCTGGAAGATGTGAAGGCTGAAGAAGAACCAGATAATGTTTGCTAATCAAAATGCAGTAAAATAAATTAAATTTAAAAAAAAAAAAAAGAAAACAACAAAAGAATGCCAAACCAAAACACCAAAGGGAGAACTGGGAAGGACTTTGTTTAAAGCTGCAGATGAATGCTTTCTTGGCAGATGGATAGGTGTTAGAATTTGACACTACAGGAATGCAAGTAGAAATTAATTTTATGGGGCTTTTAGCTTGTATCACTACATAACTTCACAATGATAAAAGTGAGTAGTTGGTTAGGTTGTGCTGCTGTAGTATTCAGTCTTAGTGAAGCTGGATTGTAAAAGTAATGCAAAGAATTGAAATAATTTTTAACAGCTGCTTTGTAAATGCATAAAAAAATGTCAGTTCTCAAGGAACTTATTCGATATGACACATGTCAAGCACATTACTTAAAGAGAAATACTGTGAGGAAGGAAAGTCTTGGACTTTAACAAAGAAGGGACAGTTAAGACAATATACCAGTGGTTTTCTACAAACTGTGCTTTTTGTCATTTGTAATCTAGTAGCATCTGGAAATCTCAGATCATTCATGTTTCCCATATTTCCCCTGTCACACCTTAAATGTTCCCATCTTTTTAAGTGGGGCTTTAGGACTCATATAGTGCTAATTGCCCTAGAAAATGTTCAAGTGTTTAAGGTTAGTGATGGATGACTTTGGAGAAGAGGCAAAGAGCTGGCTTCTCCAGGGTAACTAGTGAACACAGTAATACAATCTAAATGTCTGAAACATCCTCATCATACATGACTCTATTGGAGAGTAAAACATGAAAAATTACTGCAATGGCAGCACAAGCCTTTTACATATAATAACTTGATCATTACTTCAAAAAACTACTCACAATTTTTTTTTCTGTAAGTGTCAGCAACTTTTATTTTTGTGCCAATGTTTTTTTCTTTAGATTTAATAGAGGAAATAAGATCATTTGAAATTGCCCAAGTGCATAAAAACTAACAATTTGCAAAGAACTTACACTGTTTAAAGTAAAAAATTAAATGATCAGAGAGACACGTTTTCAAGAAATAACTGAATCATAGGCTTTTATTGCCTAAAAGTTTCTATTTCTCATACTTTTCTCAAATTCCATACACAACTCATGAAATGTGCAAATTTAAGAGGCTTAGGGACTGAAATTTTGCATTATCCAAGGAATAGGGACAGTACAGTACAAGACTCCACATGCAGATTCATGAAAGTGTTTTAAAGCTGACCCAAAGGCTGTTAATGCAGACTGCCTCCATGTGCTTTTAGAGGGGAACATCTCTGTTTGAAGGAACTTTGCACTAAAGCACAGACATTTAGGAGTTTGGCAAAGGGCCTTTTGTAAAGGCCCTATTTATCTGCAGCAATGAAGAAGTACCGCAATGTCAGTGTCTTCTGGGATTCAGTCCCCCTTGATTTATGTTCCTTTTTGTCACAAATTGCAGCCTGGCATCTTACACCAAGCTGTGATGTTCCTTTCTGACACCTGCCTACAGTCTATTCTTAAGCAAAATAGATTAAAAAGCTTCACATAATCTGATACATATTATATTTCCTATTATAAATAGGCACAACTGGAGCATCTTTTTATAAGTGTAAGTTATCTAGGACCCACTTGTAAAGGTTAACTTTTTCCTTCAAACTGTGGTCATTTTGGATAATGAATCTGGTCTCAATTACTTATTTTATGCTGATTCAGAAAGGATTCCTTGCAGAACTGGGACAAAATCTTTGCCAAAATTATTTTGTTATTATATTATTTTCAAGAAATAAGAATTAGCTTAACCTGAAATGTTTTATTACATTGTCCCAGCATATTTCTGCAGTGAAGGAATATCAATTTAATCATTGAATCCAATCTCACTGGTTTCTATTGTAATTTCTCTTTTTTTTTTTTTTTTTTTTTTAAGTTGTTCAAGAATTAATTAACTTTATTTTAGAAATTTCCTTCAGTTTCAATTTTTAATCTCAATGCTTGACTCAGAAACAAAACATTCTGGTTTTGTCAGGAAGAAGGTATGCTTTACCGGAACAGAAACACAAAAATTATGTGTTATAAATAGCAGCTAGACAACAACAACCAACACTAGTAATATCAAAACAAGAATAATCATACTTTCCAGTTAAGCTAGATGTAATTATTTCCTTTAACTGTTGGTGACTCTGGTGTGAGCAGTCATAAATCAGCGATTGAGAAACTTTTATTTCTCACTATTGGACTGTATACACTGGGATTTCTTCACAGTGGCTGTGTACCAAAGCCAGTCTTGAAGCTCTTAAGACACATCTTGATTGTCCAGAAAAATGCAGGACACCCTCCAGAAACTGCTTCTTACCCCAGAGTCAGAGAAAACATCTGAGAAAAATTAGTGCATCAGGAACATTCCCATTGGCTAAATCATATTTGGTAACTTGATGAAAAGGAAATTTTTAGTTAGTAGGAAATTTTTAGTGTTATTTTTAGTAGTAGGATTTTGATGTCATTAAGTAATCTGAGATGCAATGAATTAATTAGATTATCTTCCCTTCTACAGTAAATAATACAGCACCTATTTTCTGATTTTGTGGTAAGTGGTCTACAGTAATTTTAAGGAGCAATAAGTTCACAAAAAACCCATGTTAGATGTTTTACTCATATCTGTGGCACCTCTAAAGTTATTGGACCTGCATAACACTTTGTCATATAATAAATCAAACTTTTAAGAATGTTGACCATGCTGTAATTGTAAAGATGAAAATATTGCTAACACAAGACATTTAGACTTTTCTAGATTTCTTAAATCTTAGATTCATGTGTCTTTGAACCAATGCCTCATGTTGATTTGGTTTTTGCACTGTTTCAATTCAATAGTCTAGTAGACTGCAAAAAAAAGATTATGTTTAGAGTCTGATCCTAAACCAGTGAATTTGATGAATGAACTCCCTTTTGTTTAAGCTAGGTTTAGGTTGGACCTGCAAATCTAGTAATAAACAATACAAAAAAAGCTTCATTTTGTCTAGAAGGCTTTCTGCCATCTTTTCTCAATGCTCCTTATGAAAAACTAAATCCCTGTATCCAGTCTCACTCACTTTAATCCATGAGTAGAGGTGATTGAAATCAACGTGAAAAAAGGACATTTTGACATTGTACAATTTCTAATGCTGCCAACACAATTTAACCAATCTTAGGAGACACAAAAATATGGGTTTACTACATCATTGTAGACTCAGTGGGGACCTGACACTGGGAAGACGTGAGTGCATTGAAGGAAGCACACATGGGCCAACGAGGGAAAGCCAGGACTGCTGTGAGAAGAGGGTAGTGATGTGGGAGGCATAGGCAGCTGAACAGCTATTGAAGTAAAGACAGTGGAGAAGACTTGTGTCTGAAATATCCTGATACTCGCAGCCCCCTTCTCTGTTATTTGGGTCTCAGAGCTGCCAAGGGGAGCTGTCAGAATTAAGCCAAATTTCTGAATTTGCCTTCAGGACATCCTGAATTTCCAGTACTGAAAATGGATTTAATTAAGACAGTAGCATAATTTTTCACCTTATATCCTGTGCAAGTGAACTTCTGCCTTTCAGAATTTTCCTTTCATTACATAAAAATATTTTTTGAGTGTCTTGCTCAACTGGGTGGACACCTCTCACTGTATTACTTTGTTGACTGTAGATAAACTTATGTATGCTCTGAAAATGTGCCTTTTCCTGGCGCACATAATTGTGGTGCCAGTTTGCACTGCCTCTGCATAGGTGTGAGCCTGAGTATAACTCTGTAAAACATGACTTCTGAAATGCCACCATAAAACATAAATGAGTGCAGTGAATGTGACTCATTAGCTCATCTTAAAAGAAAATATGCAAAAAAAAGATTACTGCAACTGGGCATATGATCCTGAGAATATTGGACACAAATCAAATACCTTTAATTTTTCTAACTTCAAAGGAATGAGTTTGGAAAAGGAAGTAAACAAAGTTTGTCTTGGATACACTGAATTCTCATGTCAAGATAAATTAAGAAAATGTGTTTATTTTTCTTGCTAGATCTTTGTGTTCTGCTTGTATAGCAAAAAACATTTAGATCCAATAAAAAGCACTTCCCCCTTGGATTAATCCCCAGTTTGTATTCTCATGTTTGAAAACTGGCCAGTGTGAAGGGCAGTTTGTGTAGTCCAGTAGGAATAAAAGAAGACAAACACCCATAATACCAGAAGGTCTATTTAATCTCTATTCACTGTGGCAAGGATCAATCAGATGCAGCTGGAATAGCCCCTTGAAGTTTGTGCCAAATTGCTGAACAAGGCAGTAGGTTTGTTAAAGTGGTTAGCAATCCCCTCTATGGAAAAAAATTGTGAAATAAAATGAAACCTTTTACGTCCTCTGATTCTCTAGAGTGGTGCCCATTATAAGCATTAAAAATCACCCATTTCTTTAGCACCTGCCTAAGTAATACCAACAAAGACGTCATCTCATGTGAAGACTTTAATATATTTGAATTCAATATTTTCATTTAAGTGTTCCTGCTGGAGTAGAACAGTCAACACACACTAACATAAAGATATATAAATAAATTAAGAAAAACAAGGATCATGAAATAACTACCAGTTAGACATGTGGTCTCCTTGAAAGAAAGGATACTATGCCCAAAGAGCACTGTATTGTGTTTTTCTGCAACACATGGTATGTGTATTCTTTATAACTCTCCCATGCCTGCATGAAATTTGGTCAGACACAGTTCCTTCACTGTTAAACTATCACAAAATGCCTTACAAAAAGGCCAGAAAGAATGAACTGTGGTTCCTGTAACAACTGAGAGTAACAGAGCAACTGTTATATGACCTCATTAGCAGGTTATGCACAACCTTAGCCATTACAACATGTTTCAGTAAGAGAGGGAATGTCAGGAGAGCCACTGGACTGCATCCAGAAACTTTTAGCAAATGTGCAGTACAAATTCCCAGTTTATGACCTGCTGGACAGCCAGCAAGGATAACCATAAGAGATTATAACTTCAATCCTTATGCTGATGACTGTTCCCCTAATACAGACCACTACTTTGTGTGAGTATGCTCAGGAAAAAATCTTCACTTACAAAAGTTACAGGAAGTTTTTATACAATTTTTAAAAATTTGTTTTAAACTGTCTGCAAACAATGGCAAGCAGCTGGTTTGCATTTTTTTTTTTATTTGTATCATATTATCTCACAAAAATGTTGATGAGATCAAGTTTTGGGGCAGTCTACTGTGAGTTATCCTCAGTCAGTCTGGATTTAAGGACAATATATATTTTTATCCCCCTTTTATATACCTGTGAATAGTAGGATTCCCTGATGAGTTACAAAAGTCCCAAATGCAAGCAGTGTCATTAATAAATGACCACATTATTAAAAAAACTCCCACACATTTTCCTGTCTCTGCCCTGCTAGCTGCATCTGTGTCTGGCTGGTTGGATGAACCATTAGCTAAGCCACTGACCAGGGAGGCAGATTTGTCACACAGCCCTAAATTACAGACATCACTTTGTCAGAAGAGAGACAATCAGCTACAATTTGAAAAACACAACAGTGGCATTTAAAAGTGAGCACAGACCAGGTGCAATAGGATTAAAAATGATGACAGGGTAACACATTAGTACCACATTCCAAGACTTAGAAATTAAATTATTAAAACTGACAAGAAGCTGGTAGTGTTGTAGTTTCTGGTCTTGGTGACAGAGAGCCCACTTCTCCCAGACAGTCACCAGCTGCCCACTTTGAGCATGCAGAGAGTTCCTCTGACATCAACAGCTCGAAAGCCTGATGGAGGAAGAGAAGACATGACATACCCCAATCAAATGAAAGAAAAATGGCAATGACTGTCTGAGGAGAAGCAATTTTGGGGGTAAGATCATTGTTCATCTCATTGCTGTTATCTGAAGTCAAGTAGCAGTTTCTTTCATGAGTTGGGGAAGGATCAGTGTGTATGATCATGAGTTACATGTTCATTAGGAGCCATTTGTTGTAACTACAGAAAGCAAGCGCAGCCTAAGGTGTACAAGGAAGATATCAGTGTGAGGGGGTTAGTAGGCTTTGCACAAGGAGATGTTGGACCTCCTTTCTTCCAGATGTAGATGACAATTCAGCAGCCTGTTGCACTCCTGTGGGGGCACAGTTTGGGGGCTGTCTTGTCAAGCTGCCCCTTCCCACATTAGCCACATCAGTTTGTCCTTTCTCAACCTTTCCACTAGTTTCTAGTAGTTTGTGTTCAGATTTGAAGGAGATGTAGTAGCATGTTGTTTATTCTGCTGGCGTAAGGAATTTCTCTGTATTTATTATACTCCTGGGGCAATGCTATTGATGAGTATTTGCTGAGGACTGCTACTTTACAATTACAGCTGTTTAAAAAATTGTCAAGGATGACCAAAGTTTCGAAAGAAAGGCAGTATGAAAAGAATTTAATAATTAAACAGCAAGTTGTTTATTTTTTTTTTTTTGGAAGTATTTCACTTCTGCCTTTGAATACAACTGGCCATGGATTTATGCTGAGTCTGTGAATTCCCTATAACTATGGCCCTCCAGACTCAATATTGATCTGAAATTAGGCAACCCATTGAATTAATGTTTAATTTTTCTTTTTAATTTCATTCATAGACTTAATTATTAAACTGGAAAATATGTACATTCATCTTAAAATTATTTTATTTTATTAGTGAGCTGGAATACATCTCCAAAAATATTATTTTTTAAATAAGCTAATAAAAGAAAAACTAGAGAGTGGTAAAATATAACCAAATTAACCAGAATGTTAAAAACTGTCCTCTGTGATTAGAGGAAATAACTCTGCCCATTTAGCTCTTCTCTGAGGAGAAATCTGAGTAAATAAACGGCCTTTGTAACATGACCAAAAGTCAACAACACTCAAGCTCTCTCCCAAATCCACCAGTGTTTGTGCCTAGGAGGGCATCGTTAGGGCAATTACTTGATTAAACAGCCAGTCCATTTTGTTTATTTGTTACACTCCTCAAAGAAGAAGAGTTCACTCTCCCAGAAGCATTTGTGTATCCAGTAAATAGAAGCAGGTTAATTACATGCCTTAAAATCACAGGGCAGAAAATGCTATCCACCTTTGTCTTCTGCTAACCCACAAGCAGGAGCACAGCTGGAGAAAGACAAGACGTTTCTTGCTTGCCTGGCTGTAGGCCTTGCACGTCTCTGAAGGTGCACAGCTCTGCTGAGGATGCAGCTCTCTTTCCAAAGAACTGTAAACAGATTTGCACTATATGAATATTATAAGATAGGTACAGCATTTATTTATGTCACTTAAACAGTATTACTTGCTTATTGTTTTTAAGAGATAGCATTAAGAAGTGTTCACTGTATCTCAAAACATCTGCCACTCTTACTGGTATTTACACACCTTTTCTTTCTCCTATCCTCAGATCAATTTGTCTTTAAGGAAGATTTTCTTTCATTTCAGGTTATTTTGTCCATATATTTTTACTTTCAAAAATCGCTCATAATTTAAACCAAATCTCTGGCATTCAACATTTGACACAAATACTTTCACTAAGGGGTTTGGAGTTTTTTTCAGGATCATGTTACCAGTCTTTGGCTTTGTCAATATCAGTCTTAAAGTAGAGCCTTGAAGAAGCCAGAAACATGGCATATTTCCAGCTCTGCTTGCTTCTAGTATATCCAGACAACTCCTGGGCAGCAGTTACAGTGATTGCAGAAATGCTTGCAGGCAGCCTGCAGATACAGAATGGAGGTGCACCGAGAGCATCCAAAGTGCCTCACACTGAGCTAACAGCACGTCAACAGCACATAAACCTCTAACTGTGCCTAAGAGGTGGTGTCTCATCTTGTCAGGGAAGCAAGACCCAGAGCTATGTTTCCATGTTCACTATCTGGACATCTCTCAAAACACAACGTAAAGATATTTACTGTGGCTTGCAGATTTTTTGTCTTTTTTCTCTCAACTCTCTTATTCTCATCTTTCTCCTCTCTTACATATGTAGAACATCAGCCAGAAAAGGTCTCTGCCCAATTACTTTTCTCTCCTGAGCACACTGACAATATGCCTGTATGACTTGGGATTTTGACAGGAGTATCACTCCTTATATATAACTGAAATGAGGGTAGGTGCCTCTTCTTGGTCTGACTTCAACCATAGCAATACTACAGCTACCGTTTTATACATATAAATGCATATATGTGTGTGTATATCTATCTATCTATATATATAGATATACACTCACAGTCTAAAGTCCTATAAAATATGAAGCTTTTGTTACTTCACTTTCCCTAGGTCATAAATTAAAGTAATCAGTATCAAAACTTAATAGACTGTGGGATTAAAATACTGGTATTTACCCAAATTTACATATCACAAAGTTTAAAGGAGTGTGATTAGTATAAATCCATAAATAACTGAAATAATTGGAAGAAAAGAAGACTTTTAAAACAATTTTATATGAGGCTTGGATATATTTCTGTTTCACTGTTCAAAGTTATGTTTTCAGAGATATAGGAAAGGAAACACATAATTCCTTTCTCTAGAATAGGTGCAAGAACATCTCCAAGACTGGAGTCCATCCAGAAGATTTGCTGCTAATCTGTTAATTAGAGATATGTGCAATGCTGGAGTGATTCACAGAATCATAGAATGGTTTGGATCAGAAGGGACTTTAAAGATATTTTTTTTCCAATCTCCCTGCCCTGGTCATGGACACCTTCCACTAGAGCAGGTTACTCAGAGCTCCACTCAATCTGGCCTTGAACATTTTCAAGGATGGAACATCCACAGCTTCTCTGGGAAGCCTGTTCCTGTGCCTCAGCACCTTCAGAGAGAAAAATTTCTTCCCTATATTGAACTCACACCTACCCTTTTCCAGTTTAAAGCCATCAGCCCTTGTCCTACCACTTACATGCCCTTGTACAAAATCCCTCTTCAGCTCTGTTGTAGCCCCTTTAGGTACTGGAAGGTGCTATAAAATCTCCTCAGACACTCATCTTCTCCAGGCTGATCAACCTCAGATCCCTGATCCTGCCTTCACAGGAGAGGTGCTCCAGGCTTCTGAGCATCTTCATGGCCCTTCTCTGGGCTTGCTGCAGCAGGTCCACGTTTTCCTGTGCGGAGGCCCCTGATCTGGATACAGTACTCCAGGTGGATATCACAACGGTGGAGTAGAATACAAGGAGGATTATCTCTTTTGACCTGCTGGTCTTGGTTCTGTACAAAGTACATTTTAAGGTATATCACACAGTCTCACCACGTTCTCTGCCTATTCTAAGTAAATCTGATTCTTCTGTCTAATTTTTCATATATAGAGTGCGGGGTTTTGTATAATATATTTAGACCTGATCCATATGTGTTTTGGCTGTGGAAGTTCTTCCTAAACAGGGCTCACACTGAAGACAGCAGAGTGTTTAACTTCCTTAGCCAACCTGAGTACAAGATAAGGAAGGAAGCAGAGCTGATACAGGAGCATGGCCTCATTTAGATAAATGTTCCCTAACCCAGCATACTGCATACATTCAGGGGGCTGGAATTTTGCTTTTGGTAAAATTAGAACTTTGAGGAGAGAATTAACTGTGCACATTCTGCTTACATTTTGCTGCTTTGCGGTGAACTCAAAATCCTTTAGATTAATTTGTATTTTTTCAGTCACACTTTTTTTTTTTTTTTTTTTTTTTTTTTTTTTTTAGGGACTTTTTTGTATTTCATTAGCTGAAAGGTGACTCTAATGGCCTTCTATCCCAATATTTCTTCACAGTTGCAGTACTTTGGCTCAAATAAAAATATTTGCTCTGTTATTACACTTTGGATTTCAGTGATTTGATTAATTAATTGTTTGACATCACTATACAAGTGACTTAATAGCATATGATATCAAACTTTACTGATTGCAAGAAATCATGCTGAAAGTTAATCTACTTTATTTGAGTGGAGCCATAAGCAAACTGGTAGAAGAAAAATAATGCTCAGAATAAAAAGCAGTGCATAAAGCATGACAAATATGTATTAAAAGTATAAGTATTTACTCAGTTATCTTTTTAATCTTGTAATCAGCTGTATCTTTTCAGAATCTTGAAACTCTTTCCTTCCCTAATCCTTTCAGACCTTTTAATTTAGGAGATATATTTCTCTCCTGTTAAAGAGTAGAGAGGAAACCAAAATGAAATGTCAAATTTTAAAAAGTACTGTGAACTGGCAGACCAATAGCTCTGCAGAACAGCACCAATAGTTGTAAGATTTCATCACATCATACCAAATCATTCAGATGCTTTTATCAAAAAGGAGAAAAACCTCACAGAATATCTTCTGTCAAAAAAAAGGGAGAAAAAAGGAAAGAAATGATTGATCTTTAATTGAAGAACAGGGATTAATTAAGTCATTAAATTAAAAGCTGCTGGGTCTTATGAAACAGGTATGCTCCCATTCAAGTTGTTGACCCCAATTGCAATACAACTATTTTCCTCAAGGATAAGAGTCTTTGAACCAGACAAGAGATCTTCAACTCCAGAGCAAGACTGTGAAATGAACTTCTGAAGGAACTAGAAGTCATAATTTCTTTGACCTAGCTATATTTAACACAAGCACTTTGCTGCATGTACATATGACAAAGTAAAACCTACCAGGGAAAAATATTTTACTTCATGAGCAATTTCTGCTTTGGGAAGAGGATAAGAAGATAAAAATCTCATGTGGCAGCTGCCACTCTTGTGTCCCAGAGTATTACTGGCAGGCACTGAGAAACCATGCTAATGAAAAGGCAACTATAACCCATATAAAGGTCTCAGCAAGAAATACTTCTCTGATAATAAAAAGGTGGTATACATCCAAGCAACTGATTATCCATCCCTTCAAAATGGACTTCTAACATTAGAACTTTAATTAATCAAGTCTTGCTGTTTAATGGTCTTCAAGAAAAGGTGAAAACCAGCACAGTGTGGAACCAATTATCTTGAGTGTCATGACATGGGCTATATATGGGAGTGTTGGTCTGCTGGAGGGCAGGAAGCTCTGCAGATTAATCTGGACACCCCGCATTGATGAGCCAAGGCCAGTTTTATGAGGTTCAGTAAGATGAAGTACTGAATCCTGGACTTGGGTCACAACCACGCCATGCCCTGCTACAGATTTGGGGCAGAGTGGCTGGAAAGTGGTTGCCCACTGGAAAAAGACCTGGGGTGCTGGTTGACAGCAGCTGAACAGGAGCCAGCGTGTGCTCAGGTGGCCAAGGCAGACAATGGCACCTGGCCTGTATCAGGAATAGTGTGGCCAGCAGACCAGGGCAGTGATTGTCCCCCTTGTACTCAGCACTGGTGAGGCTGACCTCGAATCCTGTGCTCAGGTCTGGATCCCTCACTGCAAGGACATTGAGCTGCTGGAGCGTGTCCAGAGAAGGGCAACAGAGCTGGGGAAGGGTCTGGAGCACAAGTCTCATGAGGAACATCTGAAGGAGCTGGTGTTGTTCGGGAGAAAAGGACTCAGGAGAGACCTTATTGCTCTCTACAACCACCTGAAAGCAGGCTGTAGTAATGTGGGGGTTGGTCTCCTCTCCCCAAGGTAGGACAAGAGGAAAGGGCCTCAAATTACATCAGAGGAATTTTAGATTGGATATCAAGAAAAAATTCTTCAAAGAAAGGGTTTTCAAGCAATGGAACAGGCTGCCCATGGAAGTGGGTGAGTCACCATCCCTGGAGGAGCATAGATGTGGAACTTAGGGGTATGATTTAGTGGTGGACTTGTCAGCACTATAGCAACTATTGGACTTGATGATCTTAAAGGTCTTTTCCAATCTAAATGATCCTATGATTCTAGAACCTGCCTGCTTGCCCCTCCCTTTTTGTCCTTTTTGATAGAACCTTGTTACTCTTTGGATAATGCTGTTCTGTGTTTTAGTGTATCTATCAAACAGATCTCTTGGATGAAGTAGCTGCTTTTATTTAGTCTAAAGACTTGATTTTCTGACCTTCTGTTTCCCATAAAGAAGCAGTAGGCCTTGAAAATGTTTTGGAGTTGAATCTTGGGCTGTTCAACTTTGCTGGAGGTTATGTTTCTGAAACATTCCCTATGTTCAGCAGTAAAAAGGAAACTCTACTTGACTGCGCCTGCCTTTAGTGCTACAACGCTGTGTAAAAAAGTGTTGGTAAATCTCCCTGCTCCTTTAAAATCTCTGGTGTTTAGGAGAGTTCTATAAAAGAGGTAGGAGCAGGTGTACCCTCACTCTGATGGCTAGCAAACCAGACATTTAGCATTTCTTTCTCTTTCTAGGACTGTGATAGCTGAGATTGCGTTTTTACTGTGGAAATTCTGACTTCTCTCAGATGGACAGTGCTAAAAGGCATTTTAAAGGGATGAGATTATGGTGACAGAAAAGGAGTTGACTCGTGGGCCCAGTTTCTGCTGTATTCCCTGTTGCTGTTGGGCTCTGTGCTGCAGGTCATGTTTACATTGCAGCATTACAAGCATTCCTGACTCTGTCTTTTCTCTTTCCCATTCAGTACACCAGTATTAATGACCATCGTGGTATCCCTTGACATCTTCATTGAAATATTTCTTGTCTTTCTTGTGGACAATAAAGACTTTAAACACAGAAAACCCCCTCCATCTGTGAATGGTCTTTGACATTTGCAAACACGGCAGTGTAATGTTAAGTACTTTTCAATCTTCATGTTTTCCTTATTACTCCAGAGCACATCTCTCTCTGGTTTTACTTCACTTTAAACTGAAGAAAGCTTCTTTTAATGTAGTGCTAGCCATGGGGTACATGGACTGCAGTTATGATATACACACACAAAATAAACAGGCTCCAGAAGGCAAGAGCAATCATGCCAGATGACATTTCCATAACTGTGGGAAATTGTAAAATCACTTTTTTTTTTCCAGATTAAATAATTAGATATTCCAAGTGTGACAATCCTTGGTACTAACAGATAAAAAGAGTGAAAAGAACCTCACATAGATGTTATGTTATGTATGTTATCTTTCTCATGTCTCTGTAGTGTTTTTTGGTATAGTTGGAAACTGTCAAATGGGAAAATCGTCTCTTATCCATACACCCCTACAAATATGACTATACAGAATTATGAAATTGTGTGAAACTCTGTCAGGGGAAAGCTGTCTGGATTGTACTTTTTTCCTGTAACTCTTGCAGAAAGCATTTTTCAGGCAAAACCATTTGCTTTTATAGAATTTGATACACAGGTAGACAACAAATACACGTATACTCAGTACTCATCATTAAGAAATTAAGCATAGATGTTAATTGTATTTTTAAAGAAAGAAAAAAAAATCATCTCAAATAGCATTAAAAAATTCTTTCTTAAAGATTCCTGCTACTTTAAAAGCCTGACTGTTGACTGTCTTCTAAAACTCTTCTCTGAAAAAAATACTTTTAGGAATAAGGCAAGGGCCATAAAACTGACTGAAATTAAAGTTTTGGCAACAGTTGCTACTGTCTTCAGTAGTCTGTGGAAAACTTCATAAGTATGAAATTAATTTTGTCCAAACATTTTTTAGGAAAACTTTATATGTGTTCTGGATTTTCTTTACCTTCATCACTGATTTCTAATGACTATGTGTGCAAAATTAAACAAATCTGTTTCTTCTCTTGCTTTAGCTATTTCCTGGTGCTGCATTGGCTCTGTTTCATGATGAGCTGTTGATATTGCAAAATCTGGCTTGTGGTGCACAAAATAATTCAGTTCAAGAAGTTAAATGATTCAAATATCCCAATACTCAGCAAAGTGGAGGAAACTGAGAGACCTCTTTAAAATAACTTGCTGAAGTTTCAGAAAGTTGGTACTTGCTAGAGTTCTCTGAACTTATTTTTCTGAGTTACTGAAAAGAATTGGTAATACTTCAGCTTTAAGAAAACAGTATTTTTTTTTAATTCAGTCTTTAGAAGTCTTTCAGCTTTTGATGTAGTCATAAAACACAAGTATTTTAAAAGTAGGTATTTGCTTTTCTTAATTATCTTTTGCTAGGAATGTGTCCTCAATAAGAATGGGAGGGTACTTTTCACATCATCAGAAGTTGTAATACATCAAGAAAGATGGCCCTGGAAAAACAAGGTATTCTCCTTGGAGGTTCTATCTTGTAGCATTCTAAAATCCCAAGTCTTAAAATTCATTCTAATGTAGGCAAAATTAAAACCAAATCCATGTGAGCATTTCTGTTTAGATGTTTTGATGAAAAGCTGTCATGATAATGGACAGAATTGCTATCTAGAAAGTTTGCTGTGTTGGGAAAAAGAATATAGCTGTTTCATACCTTCCATAAGGACAGACAGATTGCCAATGAGGAAGGAAAATTACTAGCTTCATCTAAACAAATGGAAGAAAACTCTTCTATTTGAAAAAAAGATAAATTAATTTTGATTTAGAGATGGCACTAGGTCACAGTGTAGAACGAAAAACATCAACAGTGATCTTCCCTCTGGCTACAGAACATCAACTAACCTGAGTTACCTATTTTCCCTTTGAAGGGAAATTGCTTCATTGGCTATTTAGGAATAGAATTATTGATATACTATGGTTTACACATTACTTAGTTATAGTAAGTGTATCATTAATGGTCCATTTCTAGGAATTGAAACATGCAATTCCTTATTTTTACTTTCCAAAATGGTTTTGGATTTCTGTATAAGTAAAATACTGCAGCATTTTGGATTTATTTGAATTAGAGTATCCAAGTGAGACTGTTTAAATCTATTTTTTTGGCCTAGTGAGAGAAAATGTTAAAGCTTGGTAAAATTAGCTGACAGTTTGACTTGATGGTCCTTGTGGGTCCCTTCCTACTCAGCATATTCTATGATTCTATTACTCTAATGCTCCCTGAGTTTATTACAAAACAAGCTGTCCAAGATAAAATAAACTCAAAACTGGGCTGTGTAGAACTTGATGAGATAAAGTTAGTCAATTCCTTCTTATTGGACAATAACTTTCATCTGATTGGAATCCAGACATGTGCACAGCTGCCCAAAGGGAGCAGGGACACAACTACCTTGGTTAGTATCACTGTAATTCTAAAAGACTCCACAGCACCATAAGCTAGCAAAAGCCTTTTACACCATCATTGGTCAATTATCTGCATGGTCATTTACTTAACACAATCACTGTACTCACTGTCTTGTGGAGGAAATGTTTATGTACAGTCTGATACTGAATAAAAGTGGAACTATGGGGAAGGATAGAAGACACCATTACTTCAGGACTGCAACATATGTCTATTAAGACTGTCCTTATTGTGGCTATGTCCATGCTTCTTAGATCTAAAGTTATTTTTGCACCTCAGGCTCAAACTAATAAATTACTTAAAATAAAATATGACTACTTAAAAAATATCAACAGTATAGATTTTACATATTGTTTTTCTTAGATTATCTATAGCATAATCACATTTATTCTTAAGCATGAATTGTATGCCAACTCTAAGAGGAAATTTCTATTTGAAATTTTTCATCTCTAGGATAAATTATTTGCTTTTGTTGTTTGTCCATGATTTATGCTGCACCTTAATTATAAATAGGGCGATATTTATAATGACAGAACAAAATGTATGCCCACAAACACTTGTATTTAAAATGATCAAGAAGTTAGAAGTAGTTAGCATCAGATCCAAAATTGTGAAAAATACTCTGAGGAAAATTCAATCCAGAACAGGAATTAATTTTATTCTTAATTTTCTGCTGTTTCATTTATATTCAAATAATCTGTTGGTTTGGAACCCTAGTGAGACAAAAAAACCCTTCGGAGCCTCTTTTGTACTTTACAAGTAGAGATGCTGTATCACTAAACTTCTGATTAGAAGTTCATTGGAAATGCTGTCACTTGGTGTGAGAGAGTTGGGGTCTTGTTACAAAGTGAAAAATGACATCTGTTTAGCACTGAGATAGCTAGAATTGGCAGTAGGTAGATCCATACTAAAGAGTAACCCAAGAGGATTGTAACAAGAAGTGACAGAGGAGACAGCAAAGGCTAATTAATTCTCACCTCAACTGGAGAACAAGATTATGCAGGGAACATGCTATGGGAAGGATGTAGTTTCTGTGACAGAAATAGGCCCACAAATAACATAACTATTTGCATTATATAAGGCAAATCTATATAGTTATAAATACACATTATATAATGCACACATCTATATACACACATACATGTATACTCTGCTTTCCCCCATGTACTTCTATGTGATTATCTAACTGAATTTAAGACATTCTTTTTTTTTTTTTTTCATTCATAGTAAAAGAAGAAAGTAACACAAAAAACAAGCAGTAATCACACTCTCGTGGCTGTCCCTGTGACTAGGCAGCCACCAACTGAACCTCACAGCTTGAGAGCTGATGGAGCAGCACCATTTTTCTCTCTATACCAGAAAACACAGCTCATGTTAAGCTTATGTGACTGTGAGTGAAAACAAGGGAACAAAGTTTTAAGTAGACCTTGATGCAGCAGTAGGTGTAACAGAGGAAACACTGAAGCTAGGAGATTTTTGAGTTAAGCACTAAGCCAGCCTCCCAAAAGGAAACTGTGAGATGACTGCCTCGTGAGAAGGAAGAAAACAGCATCAGGTGACAAATATGCATATTTGACTTGCTGTTTACTCTACTTTGAGGAATAGAAATACAAAGCCTTCTAGTTTAAAACCAAGTGCTGTCTTGAAAAGGCAGCTCTGTGTGACTGTGAACAGCTACTGACCTTCAAGTTTCCCAGAAAGTAACCTCAAAAGGATATAGACTCGTGTGGCAGAAGATTTCATGAGAGACACACATCAAAGAGACACAGACTTCATCCCACTCTGCCACCAAGATGCTGAAATTCTCTCAGATAACCTTAGCTGGTGATTTAAAGAGAAGGGTTTTGACAATTTATTTGGGGATGACATTAGAATGGAACTAAAAGTCAAGTCCTTCCCTCTATGTGTACAGCAAAATGTCTTGGAGTAACAATTCTCTGCACTGCAGTGAGACTGAAGGTCTCATCCAAAATGCAAAAAATGTAGCTGGATAGAAATTGGTGCACCATTCCCATCTTTCATCTTTTCTATCTTCCAGCAATGAAGGAGAAGTTTGGAGCCCAGATTTTTCACGTCTCTAAATTGTCAGAAAAATCCACAGGAGCTATAAAATGCCTGAAGTTTAGTCATTTGCTCAAGGAAGCTATTTTGTGAAACAAGAACATGGCTTAGAGCTGCTGTGGAATTAGGGCCTGGTCATGAGGAAGGATAAGATTGTGCACTGAAGGACCTTCTTATGAATCCCAGAAGACTGTAAACCAACCTGTGAGATGGAAAGTTGAAATTATGCACGTACGACTAGATAAAAAGGATGTCAGAGAAGTAAAGAATGGCTACAGTTTGATCTGTCTTGTCAGGCTACTCTACCTCTAGTAAAAACAGCAATATCCTCAGAGTTGCTTGGCTTCATGCTCTGTTCCTCATGGGTCCTTTACAAGCAAAGGCCGGTCTGGTCACACACCCACGTGGCCGTGCCTCAGTCTGCTGCAGCCTCTTGCAGCCATCCTGGATGAGAAAGTCATAAGGAAAAATCTTGGGGATATACTTCGGTTTGCCTTTACACTTCATTTACTTGCCAGAGAGATTTTAGAAGATTTAAGAGTAAATGGGGGATAAAACCTGCACCCTTTAATTTATGCTTCTTCATAATGTTCTTAATCCTTCTTTTTGGGGTTAAGATTTAATCAGTATAAGACATTGCATGTGCATTTAGTGAAATGTGGTTTTCACCAAGTGACACTGTCTCTGAATTTGGTCCCAGATGTGACACCTATTTTACACTTAATCTCCCCAGTATTTACTTCATTCTGAAAAGTAATTTACCTCACAAACAGCTTCATTTCTTGGTGTCAGGTAACATAATAACCTGCTTGGTTAAGTAAAAAAACCTAAATAAATACTGGAAAAGTTTCATTTTGCCCTTAACAAAGTAATGTCAGAACCCCAAATGAACTTGTGAAGATAGATAATCTAGGATTCTCACTTTGGATGTTTTCCATTGACTTACAAATAAAAAGCTTCTTTTTGCTGCTGACCAGTACAGGAGAGCATGTGATAGAGAGGAGCTGGAGAAAAGGTGTGAGTAAAATGAAACTTATTTCTCATGAATGAACAGGTACACCTCTGCTTACATATCAGCAAAGGTGACAAAGAAATAGATGCATCCCACTATTTGTTAGGTGAAACCCAAAAAATGAGATTTCAAATTCTGTGCTCCTGCAGAAATATTTTTATTATCAGGAGCTCTTCTAAACACCTCAGAACAAACTTCAATTGCACACATTATTTACTGAATAGAATTGTAAATGCAACCACTATTCTATAAAATTAAACAAGCTCTCTAAAAATGATCAGTAAAATTTTTGTTTGAAAAACACCAGTCTGCTCAGAAGGCTCGAAACCAAAATAATATACTATTTTACGGGAATGGAAAAACACAGTTTTGTTTTACATAGAATGTAAAAGTGCTTCTCAGCTATGTATATTTTCATTTATACACTTTTATCAGTATAAACTTATGTACTATTTAAAACTGTCTTGATAGGACTTTTTTTTATAGTCAGAACAATTTAAGCAATAGAAAAATTTAGGTTTGAGAAATGCCATACTATGATGTATTTCTGTGCATGAAGAACAATTTTACTTCTCAGAGGTAACACATTGGGTGCATTACATGAATGAGTGTGGTCTAGAAATATGGTTGTTAACAGAAGCAGATTTTGAAATAGTTCTCAATTTTAAGTTCTTTAGCTCCAAATGTATTCAGAGATATGTGTCATCCTCCTGTGCTGCCTGAATTGTACTATCAGGGATTTTTTCACTGATAAGTCTGAATAAAAGCCAATAATACTTGTTCGTTTAAAGGAAAACAACCATAAAGAGTAAAGATGAATATACAAGAACTGTATTTTATATTTTCATTCAACCTGTCAAGGAGGAAATGAATGAAAGCCACAATATGTAAAGTTTACTGAAGTGTGAAAAGATTTTAATAAATTGTTAAACAGTCCGTACCTGAAATTAAGTTCTCAAAGTCCTTCTCCATGTAGTCATATCATAAAAGTTTAAACTTCTGTATTACACAGTAAGATGTTTTTATTTCTTTATTCAGTCTTCTAGGACATAATACATAATGAAGACATTCTGAATGAACTATGTTAATTCTGATTTTGCTGAAATGCAGTTATAAGAAAAGCCCTCATCTAAATACAGTTATTTTTCTATAAAACCCATTAAATAATGGTATTCCTTAACCAATTATGGACATTAAAAAATACTTTTTCTGCACTACTATCTGCCAAAATAGAGTTGAATGTGATTTCCTCCAAAATGGCAAAAGTTTTAACTTAAAAAGGACCATTAAAAATAGTTTAAAATATTACTTGCCATATTTGACCTTCCAAAATAAGTACTTAATCAGGTTTTCAAAATATATGTTTGTTCTTAGTGATCCCAAATTGCATTTCATAATCCAATACTAGAAGCCAGCCATACTTTTCCACATAAATCCCAATGATCTTGTCTATTTTCATGCTACATACTAAGGAAAAAGAGAAGTCATATTTATCTTTCCATTAGAGCGTGCAGGCAAACCAAGCAAGCTTTTAACTTGCTGAAAGAAAAAAATTTTCAGAGGCATAGAATGGCACAATCAGTAAAAAGCAGGCTGGCAGAGGGGGTCAAAAGAATAATTTTGCTGTGGTTTTGTAGTGAACAACTTATAGTTTTTTGTTTAAGAGTTTTCTTTCCACCTTTTCCTAGAGAATGTAGTGCAGACCACAGGAAATGAAAAAATATTCATTAAGCTGTCTCCAGCATCAGCTAGACCTTTCCAAGGAAGATATAAATCCCCATATTCACTGAAGGAGGAGGAGAAAGGTAATACTTTTTTATCCCCAGGGCAAAGTGCAAAAACAATGAGAGAAGAGTCCCTCCTAAGCTATTCTTGATGCATTGAAATCATGCAGCGATCCCAAAACTGACTTTTGGAACTTCTCACATCAGGATTGCCAGTACATTTAGTTCTAGCTAAATTTTACACCAAACTGAGTATATTGGCAGAGTGACAGGTTCAGGAACAAATGTCAGGGATGTACCATGAATCCAGACACAGCCCAGTGCCCAATTTCCTCTCTGATAAGCTAGGATATTTCTGGCTTCAAGTAGGAATTCCACTTCTTTTTGTAATATGCTGGAATCCTGTCCATTTGAAGACAAAGAAACGTGCTGTGAAATACTTCAGACAGTTGTTTTGCCCAGAAAGAATGATTTAGAGCTAAAGTAAATGGCAAAACCATACAGAGACATTGGGATCTTGTATTCAATTGCTGGATCAAACAAAATAATTTGCATGTTATAACTGCATGTCCTTAGGCTGGATTTATGGAAAAAGGAGACAGAGGAGTGAGACCACATTAGAAGGTGCTACTTTAGGTGTGCTGTTGCTTAATAGCCAGGGTAGACAAGGGAACACAGGAACTTCACCTAGCCTGAGGTGTTTACTGCAGAAAGATGATGAATAGGTTAAGCAAAGCTCTGCCTTAGGACTCGCATGTTCTCCCAGAGCCCTCTGACTCATCTGTGCATTTTTAAGAGCAAAGTGACTAGGGTTAAGAATTTGTATAAAGCTATATTCATTGCTTGCTTGCCAAACTATGTTTGAAGAGGTTTAAGCTAGAGGCCAGAGTTCCTAGAGTGGGATGGAAATCAGAGGAAAATATCTGAGCCACTGCAAGATCTGAGAAACCTGAGGGATAAGTCTGGGCATTCTGGAGTCCTGTGTCTCAAGGAAAAATTTGAGAAGTACTGCTCTGTTACCCTACAGACCTCATTACTGAAAAAAGGTGGCAGAATCCTTACTTAAAAAAAAAAAAAATGGTAGATTATCATAAAATCATAGAATGGCCTGGGTTGGAAGAGACCTTGAAGATCATCTAGTTCCTATCCCCCTATCATGGACAGGGCACATTCCACTAGTCTAGGTGACTCAAAGCCCCATCCATATCCATATACCTGGCCATATACACTTAGAGAAAATCACATCTACAACTTCTCTGGACAACCTATTCCAGTATCTCACCACCCTGACAGTAAAAACTATTTTTTTTTCCTAATATCAAATCCTAATCTACTCTCTTTCAGTTTGAATCCATTCCCTCTTGTCCTAGCACTACATGCTCTTGTAAAAAATTCTCTCTCCATTTTTCTTGTAGGGCCCTTCAAGTACTGGAAGGCTACAATTAGGTCACTCTGAAGCCTGCTATTTTGCAGGCTGAACAATCCCAATTCTCTCTGCTTTTCCTCATAGGAGAGGTGCTCCACTGCTCTGATCAACAGAAGAAAACACTGTGCTTGGAAACAGGACCTGTGCAGCTGCATGCAGGGGTGATCTGGGAGTACTCAGTCTCCTTCACAGAGGTCTATAGCACAGACACAGTTCAGTTCTTCATTTCCTTCTACAGCAGATATGCATTGCAGGGCCCTGTGCTTTGGGCAAGAGCAGGATTGCCAGCTCTCTGCTCAGAGACTTTTAGTCACAACTGGAATGAGCAGAGCAAGACCATTCAAAGTCAGCATACAGCTTGCCAGAGACCATTTATATCTTTCCACCACACTGTGTGACACTTATTTGGGTCCAAGTCAAGGACTCATATGCAGGTCCCAAAACTTACAGTGTGCACTGATTCATCCCAACTCTCCTAACTGTAACCATTCCACACCAATGATCCCACAACGTGTTCCTCCAGCTATTGGCATGCATGGTTTTGTCATTTGTAACTGCTAAATTCTTTGCATGAATATTAAAATGCAGTGGTGTTACAAGACATCAAAGTCATATGTGATTCACTAAATCATTTTCCTATGAAGTACTTTATAAATGATGCATTAATTCTGTCAGGATGCAGCCCTTCAGCATGGCTCATTAAGTCTGGCAGTTGCCTACTTTTCTTTTGATCTTCTGCATGGGGAAAGGAAATAAAAGTCATTTTTATCTCCCCAAGAGCATTGCCTACCACCTGCCTTGAAAAAGAACAAACAACATTTTCCATTTGAAGAGGAATTTTTTCCCTATCAGCTGAGAACTTCTCTCACCTGAGTTTACATGAAGTATATTTTTTAATTTATAGGCTTTTGGTATTATTCTTTCTCTAAATCAACTGCACTCTGAGCCATAATGGTGATCTGAAGGACACTTAAAATTATCCCAAACAGGTACCAGGGGTATTTTCCCAAAAGAGAACAGTCTAGTTAATGTAAAACTCAGTCTCTACTTGACAAGTCTTTCACAGCAGGTGAGGACCTGAACCATCTTATTAGAGATGCATTCTGCACTCTTGACAAGAAGGGCAAGCACTGGTAAGAGGATATGAATTAAGTGCAGTTCGTTACTTTTTACATAATAGGTCAGTTGTAAATGCTGTTGCACAGAAACTATTAAAAGGTCATATGCATTTTAATTTCAAAGTGGTTTCACTTCAAAATGAATTTTCTGTGTAAAATATGCTATGTCTCTAGCAACAGTTCTATTATTTTTTAGCACTGTCCCTTGATAAGGGCTTAACAAGCAGAGGTTCAAATGACAGCAGCTGAAAGCAGTTCTGGTTATGTGTGGTTGGGCTGAGCCCAGCCAAGTGAAGCATTCCTTTGTGGATGACCAGTGGATGCAGGTGTCAGAAATGCATCAGCATCTCAGAGCACCTCCCCAGTGGGCTGGTTTGGTTTCATACATCTGCCTCCACATTGCCTCATCAAATCCCCCCTCCAAGGGGTAGACCAAATATCAAGATGAGGAAGATGACAGCCAGTTTTCTAAGCTTCTCTCTGTTGTGTGGGTGTACTGCTGCCTGGCAGTCTGTGGCTCGTTTGAGGGGGCTCCTCTCACAGAGAGTGATGTGACGGCACATTTGTCAAGTGGGGCTCAGTATGCTGCATGCTACAGTGCTTTAATGAGCACATCAAGGATGTTGACATCAGGAGATAGGACAAATGGCAGATTTTAGACTTCCAAAATTGTAAAAGGAAGCTCGTTGACACAATGAGATTAAAAAAAAAAAAAAAAAAAAAAAAAAAAAGCCATAGTGGAAACCAAATTACTGGGTAATGAACATAAACAGCTGTGCCTAGGATAGTCTAAGCAGAGCCAACACTAGATTTGAATTCCCAAAATGTTATGTATAATTATCATACTATATTTATGGTTTGACAGGACAAAGGGTAACTTTTAAACCAAAAGTAGGTTTAGGTTAAATATTAGGAAGAAATTTACTGTAAGGGTGATGAGGTACTGGAACACGTTGCCCAGAAAAGTTGTGAATGCCATGTCACATTCATAGTTGTGTTGCAAATTACACTTGAGTCAGTTTGGACTCCAGAATCATTACAGAATGCTCAATTAGTCACAATTGCTGAATTTCAGCTACAGATAGATGTAGATTATAGACAGCGAATATTTAACATATAATTATCTAATTAAGATGTCAGCATATACTAGACTTAACTAATTCAATTAGTTATTTAACTCCTGAACAGGAGTGTTTTAACAGAAATTTTTAGGACTTATTTTTAATATTGTTCCAGCTTACTTGCTAGTTTTTGTGCTATGTGCCAGCAACAGTGGGTAATGAAGATTTGATTTTTTTTTAATTGTACCACTATATATTGGTTCCATTAAGTAACCAATAAAGAGAAATACAATACTTGTGTTTTTCTGAAAAATTATAGCTCCTTTCTTCCCATTTTTTAGAAGATCTTTGTATCTCACACCAGCTCTATTTTAGGGTATTTTTAACAGATGTTGTCTATGTTGTCTGGCCTACACTGTGATGAAAAGAGGAGAATATTTCCTGTCAGCTACAACACAATCATTATGTGAAGAAAAATCTTGCCTAAGAAGTAAAGCCTTTGGGGCAGTTATGCAACTGCAGCACCCAAGTATGACTCCAGCACAGTCATCCCTGGTTTTCAGTATGTTCACACTGGAATGCACTGCCTTCATCCACTGTTGACACCACAAGCATTTTCCACCAAGGACAACTATGGTTGTTGCTTTGCAGAGGAAGTGAGGTATTGTGTAGCTCTCAGTAAATTACTTTCTCTTGGTAGAACACCAGTAGAGGCAATAAACATAAAATATTTTAATTTTCCTGTAGCTTAATAGACTAATGGTTTCATTATTACAAGTCATCAGGTAGGTTGTGCAATCACATAATTTTTATGAAATTTATACAGCACTATTAATATGGGAAAGAAAAACATGAATTATAAAATACTGTCTTGGGAGAAATTTATATTTGCCTATTAAAAAAAAACCCTAACTTTTCACAAAACAACAGCTAAATGGGATCTGAATCATCTCTCGGTGTAGCTGAATGTTTTAGGGTTTTTTTCCCCGGGGATTAGGAAAACACTTTTTCCTGTCATGAAAAAGACAAATCACAATCACTCTGTCACATATAATTTGACAATTTGCAATGCTTTAACAGCAGGGGACCAAGGCACATATTTCAAACATTGCTACTGATAGAAGAGTTTTACAGTAGCTCCCAATTTCCATGCTGGATAAATGTCCTGGTTAAAGCTGGTTGTATAACAGAGAGCCATGAAAGATTGCTACATTGGAACCAAAGGACTTGCCTGATTAGTTTTGGTCTTCAAGTTTTTTTAAACATGCATGAGAAATCAAGTAGTATGCTCCAAGGATCAAGCAAACTAACAGGTGTACATCTTGGCACCTACAAATGCTATGACTAAAAATGGGAACTGTTCTGCATTATTTATAAGTTATGACTTTAAGTCAATGGGTAGCAATTTGAATCTGGTATTTGGACACAAAAATAAGTAAGTAAAGCTTGTATCTTCCTCTGAAATTTCTCAAAGGAACTTAAAATACCTCCACTTCTCTGAGATAATAGCCATCTTCAAAGTTAAAACTGTCAAGTAACATTGATATTACATTTATTGGACCTATCAGGTGACACGTCATAAACACACTTAGTCACAATTTTATATTGCTTGATATACAGAAAAGTTTAAAAGAAAAAGGAGATAAAGATCAAAACTCTTTCTGTTTATGTAATGTCAAAAAACCCTAAAATGAAACAAAACCAAGCCTGAGTGTATAATAAATCCCACAGTTTGAAAAATACTGAGAAAACAGTTAAGTATTGCCATTAAAGAATGCAAAGGTACAGTCAGCTTTCTCCCTGCTAATTTATTTTGTGGCTTTATTCTGAAAAGCATGGCATGGGATTTCACACTGATTATCTCCTCACAATTTCCACATAAAGTATGTTCATCTTACAAGTAAACAGGTAATTTTTTTCTCTTCCTACAAAGCACTGGAAGCACAGCCTGCCCTCTGAAATGCAAGCCAAGTCTGCCGTTTCTTGTGAATAATCACCAGTTAAAGGCTCAGCCTGCTCTGTCACACATATTCACCAGCATTGCATGTGAGATGCTGACTGGAACAATTCTATTTGCAATGAAATAGGACGATGAATTAAACCTCCATTTCTTTCCAATTAGCTGCAGTGCAGCTCCCTCATAACTTGGTTTTGTGGGACTTGAGAAATAGGAAAAGCAAGAGTTAGAACTGTTTCTGATGGGGGAGAAAGCAGCTGAGACCAGTGAGCATGTTTGCAAAGGATTTTTTAAAAAATTGTAGCATATTGGAGATAGGATGAATTCTTAGTTGGTCATTGCTCCAGGCCCTGTTGAAATGCCCAGCAATATTCTCTTGACTAATTCCTGAATTTATCAAAATTATTTTGAAAACAGACTGTGTCAGGTCAAAACTCCATCCTGCACAGCTGATGCTGGCAGTAGGAAAGGCTGGAAAAGTGTAAGATCAAGTCAAGCTTTAACAATGCTTCTCCAGGATACTGGCTTACCTCCAGCAGCAGGCAGCTCAGAGATTTTCTGAGCCAGGTCTGGCAGCATCCTGAGGGAAGGAGTAACATATCTTGATTGCAAGCTACTGGCAAACAAGGTACCCTCATTTGTGTGTAGAATCTGTCCTATTCTAGCTTCATATAATATTATTTTCTTTTTTTTTTTTTAACTGGTGGAAGCATACATACCGATTGTTCTTGTATTTCACACATCTGTGATATTCTTCCTTATTAATCTCTTGCCAGGCTGAAGGGTCCTATTCTAATTTATTATGTCTCTCATGGATGGATGCCTTTCCAAATCCCTGGGCATCCTTCCCCAGATATTTACTTGTTGCTACGCTATCCTTCTTGACATGGGGAAGGGGAAACAGGATAGCACACCAGTGTCCAAAATGTGTGCACATCAGAGATTTGTGGAGAGGTATAAAAAATCTCTATAAGTTGTCTGTTCCTTGTCATCATAAGGTGTCAGCCTGACTGAAGCCTCTTGGCTCTTCTCACTATATAGAATTGGGTTTGGGGTGTTATAAGCCAGAATTCCAATTCTTAGACCTTGGAGTACTGTTATGATTTTAGAAATGAGAATTTTATCAGAAAATAAGTGGGATTGTAACCCTCAACCTTTGGAAGGATTGGCTGAAAACAAAATAGGTCTGGAGGGCAAAAAAGAAAAGTGAAAGTTATTACTTTTTTTTTTTTTTTTTTTTTTTTTTTTTTTTTTTTTTTTTTTTTTTTTTAAGTTAAAGAGCTTATGATTTAGCCAGTTTTTGAATAAATATAAGACTGATGGGTGAATAGTGGATTCCACTTTCCAGGCAGTAAATAAGTCATAATACATACATAATCACATATTATTTTCTTTAATACATTTACCAAGTTCCATCTTGAAACCACAGGGGTGCTTTTAGCACCCATTGATAGTATAAGAAGACTGAGCTAGAAATCTTCTCATGATTAAGGGTTTTCCATCCTACATAAATTACCAGCCATTTTACTCTCCCCTCAACTTAATACCAGCTACATCCTTCAGTTCACTTAGCTTTTCTCTCTTTATTGATAGAGAAAAATATGCTTTCTCATCAGTCATTTCCCTGCACTAAAACCAAGCCAGCTCTTTTGCTTGACTCTTCAATATTTTGCTCTGCTAATAGTTTTCTGCTGCTCCCATTCCAGATTGAATTAATCTATAGGGAGAAAAGCAGAATACTGCACAGATATGTCAGACTGGGAAACTCTTCTGAAATTCCCCTTATTTAAAAGGCCTCTGATAACTATGACAAACCTCCTATAAATATTTCACAAGCTCCCACATAAGATTACAAATATTTCAATAAATTTTCTAGCTTCAGAATACTTCATGATACGGGCACATTTTCATCTCATGATCAATTAGTTCTCCAAGATTAATCAGCTTCTTATATGTTTCAGTCATTTCATCATACAGCAGAAATTGCATTTAATTAAATAATACTTAGTTTGCCACTGTTGTACTAGTGTACGCATTACATGTGTGGAATTTTTGTGTACTCAGAATTATTCAGCCCTTCATAAAATATTCCTGCCTTTCTTTTTATTAATAACACTTTATATCTTTTTTTATAAAAATCATTGCATATACCTACTTTTTTTGTGTCAAGGTCACTAGTGGAACCACTCAATTTTTGAATAAAACTACTTTGATTCAGAAAAGTCTGGCAATTCTTAATTTGTCTCTATTGTAACTAAATACATTCTTTACATGAAGTCACATAAAATTATTTACTGGATTTCTAAGAAATTAGACTGATTTTCATCTCCCTATCTTAAGGATAGGGAGTCATCTAAAAAAGACATTACATACATTACCTTGCTTTGGTAAAATGCAAGTTGGGTAAATCTATGCTGCATTTCATTTTTATTTACCTCTACATTTTTGGAGTGTTCTAAAGTCTTGCACATAACTAACATTCATGTATGCCATTATTTATTTTCTATTTGGTAAATACCCATCCTATGTTGACTGTTTCCTAGTTTTACCTCTTCTGATTTAAGAGATTTATTTAAAAGCTCTGCTGCCTGATCTGCAACTTCATGTGTGAGTTCTTGCAGTGCCACAGGGAGATTATCTATTTCCCCCAACATGAGTACATTAGGTTGCTTGACTTTTGGTTTCCACTGCAGTTAAGATTTCCTTTTCTACATTTCCACTGCTATCATGCTTCTGTTCCATATTCAGCATCACTGTTCTTATTGAAAATCGATCAAAAGCTCTTAGAAACATAGCCAGTAACCCACACTTGGCCCACTGGAATCAAAAAGTTAAGATTTTTATAACCACAAGCAAAAACCTAATAAAAGAAGTTTGAAACATTTCTGTGCCAAATACTGCTTCCTAGTGTCTGATAGCTGAAGACTTACAATCTAGAAAAGAAAAAAAATTCCAAAGCTGTTTTATGCCGCAGGGAAACAGCAGGAGAAAACAAAACCACTGACAACCCCAAAGGACCCCTCAGTGGGAAAGAATGTAGTTTTCCAGAGTGCTGCTGGACTCCATGAGATTTTTAATATTATTAAGGAATGACCTTGCCCCATGCAACATGCTCAAAGTATGACAAGTTTCTGAATCTATAAAAGCAGGTGATTAGCTACTGCTTCTTCCATTTGTTCTCTGTTCCTTACAGAGCAAGAGCATAACATCTTGATTCCTGCTGCAGATCAAGGAAGAGTCTGAAGCTTTGGATTAATAAAAAATATGAACAATAGGCAATAAAAATATTCAATAGAGAGTATTTTCTTATTTTTATCTTTTTAGAAGGCTTTTTAAAATCTCTGTTCTAGGCACAAGGTAAAACAAAGCCCACAGGTTCTTCTGGTTTTTTCTTTACGTATGTATTGAAGGCTCAGACCTAATTACAGGAAGCCTGAAAACTGTCCTTATTATTACATACTAATGTGCCTTTCAATCAACAGAATACCTTCATAAAATATTTGCACTGTCCAAATTTGCCTCAGATAAGCCCTTAGCCTGTGAAAAGTTTTAGGACCTTGACTATGGGAGAAGTATTATCTTCTATAACACAGAATAAAACCTGCATTAGAAAACTCTTCATGTCTCTTTTAGTTCTTAATAATGAAAACTGGATTTAGGCAGAGGATGGAGCTAGCCCTAAGATACTGCTGAAAGATCTGCCCATTAACTTTTTTAATTTTTGCCACCCTCTATTTTTTTAGGTTGGCACACTTCTTAATTGAGGGATTATTTAAGACAATTTGAATTAAATCTTCAATAATAATTACTTTTTGTTATTTACCTATATGATTTTTCAAAATTCCTCTGACTCTGTATTAGTTAACTTCACAATACTTTACTCATTCTGTAGTGACTTTTAATTGTATTTACAAGAAGCTGTCACTCTCTAAGAATTAATTCTGACACCAGCTGAATACCTTGTTAATGTCTGAGGGGACTGTGAATGGAAAACATGTCAGAAAAAAAAAGCTCCTTGTAAGCAAAGAGGAAAGTAAAAAAACACAAGGTTTTTTAATGTTGTTATCCATGTATTATACTTGGAGTTTATCTTATAGCACCTTTGGTATTTGGTCTGTCTCCTTTCTCTTGGTGTTTACAACATCACCTTCATCACTGAATTAAGCTGATCCAATTGGGACTTTATCTCACTTATTTTCTCACTCCTGTCAGGAACACTTGATGCTGGCATGTATGGCAACACATGGGAGGAAAGGCTTGTTTTAACAACCACATTGACTTTTCAGCCCCTCTGTTACCACAGCCATCAAATTCCAATTTATTCTTCTAGGGGCCCTCATCATTCCACAGTCCAGTGAGGACAAAAAGAAAAATAATTTGGTCACTTAAGAGTGAGAAAGTCTATACTCCCAAAACAAAACCAGTCAGACAGCTATCTCAAAATTTACAGGCTCTGTTGACTGACTCCTTACCTCTTTCCTGACTCCAGTCTTGCCAGTGCCTCCCTTGCCACCATTCTGCACTTTTTCTGGAGGCTTTTCAACAGTTCAGTGACAGAATCATGTGAATACAAATAAATGAGAGGTGAAACAACACTCTTAATCAAGATTATTTTGTCCAAAGATCAAAAACTGATGGCAAGTAATATCTGAGACCAGCCCATAAGAAAACAAGAGAAAGATAAGAGCAATAAGAGCTCATTCTCACAGTCCCTCCCTTCTAAAAGGTTACCACTCTGCTTAATCTACATATTTTGTCTACTGAAAAAAAAAGTACAAAACCAAAGAAATTATCAGGCAACCAAAATTATTAATTCAAATCCTAAAAGACTGTTAATTCAAAGTTGACATGCCATCTTATCTCAAAAGTGCATAGTTAATTTCTGGAAAGATTTTTAAACAGCACAGAAGCGTAAATGAAACAACAGTTTTTGCTAAGGGTGGCAACTATTGTTGTTATGGGAGGAACAAAATCAATGTTTAAAGACCTGCTTCTGACGTGGTATTTTTCTACCAAGCCCAGACACTCACAGATAAGTTCATACCCTACATTTTTTTCTTCATAAATAAGCTTTCTCTTCCATTTCCTTTTATCTTTTTTGCTTTTTTATAAGTGGGAGAAAAATGCACTAAATTTTTTTTTATGACACTGAATATTACTAACTAGCAGTACATAGATTTTGTTTCATTTTGCTAGGTATAAAAAATGCATGGTAGAAAAGTGCATTTAGAAATTAATGCTGTTAATGTTTCAACAGAAAAAAAAAAGAATTCAGATTTAATTTTGAGTGCTCTTAATCTACAGTCTTGTCACTTTCTCATAGGCCTTTGCCAATTCCGAAGATTTAAAAATCATATGTGTTACAAGACCAAAGTGCAGAATATTCCTAAGAAAGGTATGGCAAATCTTATTTATTTCAATAAATTCCAAATTTTGTCTACGTACCCCATCCCTTAACTTTCACTTAAAAAGTATTAACTTCCACCACCCACTGATCAAGAAGCGAGTCTGGCTTTTGAGGCTGGAAGCAGTTGACATCTTATAACTTAGTGGCTTTCCATGATGTATGATTTCTTTCTATGATGAAAATGCACCTTTTAAAAGCATTTAAAACATATGCATGATAAATTGGTGAGCTACAATCTCCCAAACACATATTTTGCTTTCATATCATCCTGTCCCATATTAAGCAATTATGGAAAGGAGCACTGACTACACCACAGATGTTTTCTAATTAAGTAGGTCAAGGGAGCTACATCTGCTAATGACATTTTTTTGTTGTTTTATGTGTGTGCTATTTATAGCATGCTGTGCTATATATAGACAGTAAAGTCTTAGTATGAATCTAAATTCAACTACCTTAAGAAAGAGTTTATTAAAAATTAGTTGAAACTTTATTTTCTCAGATCTCTAATTTAGCACAGACTAGATGTGTGTCTTTAAGTATCAGCTCCTGAGGTTCACTTCTATGTTCCTTCTCTACTGTTTTGCATTTTTACTAATCAATGCCTAATGCTTTGGGGTTTTTTTTGGTTTTTTTTTTTTTTATTATTTATTTTATTTTTTTTTTTTTATTCTTTCTTTCTCACTCTTTTGATTCCAGTATTCCACCTGTTACTATGTAAAGGTGTTTCAATATGACAGTGGTTTTTCACTCAAAATATTTGGGTAAATGTTATGGCCTTTTAGTTGATTTTAGTATTGTCTACATTCATTTTTTGACAATATTTTTGACAATAAACCTTCATATAAAATTTCTTCTGATAACCTCAGATCTCTTCCTGACACAAGTAAAAAAGTTAGGAGTGAAGAGTAGGGTTTGAACCAGGGTGTACTTTGAAACTGATGTCCCGGTTGTCCCCATATGTCATCACTGAGTCATCTTAGAATGTGCATTTTGAATAGTTTTGCATAAAATAATAATAATAATAATAATAATAATAATAATAATAATAATAATAATAATAATAATAATTTGTTCCAACCACAACTGACCACTGAATATACATGACCAGACTAACACTAGCAAAAAAATGAATACCCAAATCTTATATAGTGGTATCTTTAGCTCCTCAGCCTCACTGCTTTCTGTTAACCCACTCCTCTGGGCCTCCCTGCCTGCCAGTGTAAAGCTGAACTATGTCACTCAACAAATGCTGTGGATGGAGTTGTCTTTCATTCTAGTACTACTTTCTGATTTTGAATAAACAGTTGTGATAAAAGTCACATAAAGAAAGTGCTGTTCCTTGAATGACATTATAGCAAAACTCTGAAACGGCTGCAGGTGAATCATTTAAAAAGTGCAATAAGGAGAGAAAACCACAGTTGGGATTTTGAAAACTATATCTGATGAGACATACAGATGAAAGGCAGATGAATGAGAGATGCAAAGAGAGACTCCAAGGAAAGCAGTATGGTTCCACAGGAAGAATGAAAGGACTCCTACTGAATGAACAGACTATCCTAAATATGACCTAGGATGGCTTTGAGGAAAACGGAGGATGGACATGTCACAGAAGAACAGCAATGTACTTAAATTCTGAGGGTTTGCTTTTGTCAGATACAGATAAAGTAGTTAGAAAAGTCCCCTGCTAATGCTAATCAATTAGGCTTGAACTAAACATTGTTTTTCATTCTAACATGTGAAGGACTCACTCAAATTTGTGGTAAAGATATAATCACAAGTGTTGTCATCTCAGCCCTGCTAAATTCCCTTGAGTTTATGCAGTTGGTTCCAATGTATCCATAAACTTCAGCCATGATGGCTGTATCCAAATAAGAAAATTAAACACTCTCAGGGTGCTGATGGGCTAAATGATTATATTTCTAGAGTGGCTGCTGCTATTCTTTTTACCTGCATCATCTTTTACCAACCAAAATATTTCCCAAATAGAATTTGGGAATATGCACAGTCCTACAAGTACTGTCATCTGGCAATGGTCCATTCCTTACCAGAGTGGCATTACACAGCATGATCATGGCCAGAATATGCCAATGATCCAGGCTGGGAAAAGAGACCCTGCAAGCATTTAATTTCCTAATATAGATTAGCTGCTGAATTGAAGAATGAGCTTTATGCTTTTTCTGGCTCAGTTTAATGGAGTGTCCCCAGAGGGATGGGGCATAGGAATTAACCCTTCCAAACTTAAGTGCTACCATTTCAACTGGGAGAACAAATCTGTAATAAAAGAGAATATCTTGGTGAATACAGGCGACTGTAACTAAAAGGAAGACATGATTTCACTGACAGTTTATAGAAAAGCTAAGCATTTTTTTTCCAGAAAGAAATTCCTATGTTTAGAGGTTTTAAAAGCCAAGAGAGCAGTTTTATTCAGAATAATGCTATTTGTTACCAGGGCAATGAACTTAAAATCTGTGACAAAAGCATTGATCCACTCAAAATGGATGAGTTTGACTCAATTTTGACTCACTCAAAAATGTTTCCATATTTGAAAGGACTTTGAATATATTTATAATCAGGAGTATACTGAATGCTGCTTCTCTCTAAGTATTCTTCTATCTTTCATCATCTAGGATATTGTGCTTTCAGACTTGTAGTGATAAATGATATAAAATAAAATAATTTTATATTTATCAAGAGCAAATTATTGTGAATTATTAATGCTCATAAAATAGCAAAGATAAAAAAAACAAACCCAAAACACATTCTTATCAACATAGCCACACGAATGAGCAGATAACTAAGAAAATAAAGTGTCTGGACTGCTATTGCACAGACTCCATTCCTTTAAAATTTTAATTAATAATCAAAAGCTACCTTTAAGGTAGCTTTTAATTATGAAAAGCAGGCAGTTTAGAAAATTTATATTCCCCACAAATCTATTACAGTGAAAAAAATACAAAAGATTTGCAGATACATAAAAGTGATACACTGTTAGATAAGTTCCTGCTCCAAAACTTTATTGCTCAGCTGAGACTGGACTCAGCAAACAAGACAAAAAAAATGAGGAATATAATATGCTAATGACAGAGGGAAGCAAGTCTAACAGAAAAAGGTGTCTTACTGAACAGACTGGAGCTAAAAAGCTGGAGGTCATAGAGGAACACTAAATATTCTTGAAGATGTAGGAGAGTAGTGCAAAGAAACAGGGACCTGCATAGAGGAATGTCAGAAGGGAGTTCATGGAGACCCTAAAGTCCTGGGATATCTCCTCTTATTTTATTTCTTGGAAACAAGGAAAAACGAGTCCAGCTAATGCTGAAAGAATCATCTGTTCACAGTGTGCTGAGCATCCTTTAGTGTTCAGCTATGAGTTGAACAAGGAATTCTTAGGAACTCACAGCTCAGTGCTGGAGTGTCGTTTGACTTGTCCTTCCTGGAATCATGGATTCTCCATACCCAGTGGAATTGGATGCCTAGTACATAAAATCCATGAATTCTGTAAAGATTTTAAGGTAAAATGATATATCTATTGAAACCGTTGATGGATGTTAGAACAGTTTCATAAAATGAAAACAGAGTCTCAAGGTTATGTTTAACAGCAAGGATCCCCAGTAGCAGGTATAATTTCTCCAGTAGTCTCTGAGGCTGACTAACAAGGTTCTGCCATCTTTTTTGAGGTGTTGGTTATATCTACAGTGATCAAAAGAAGCAACAGAGTTATGCTGGGTTTAAGCCATTAGAAGTAGAGGCCAATGAGGCACAGAGTGCATCACTGATGGACTGAATGCAACAAGATAACACTACAGGTAATCTTCCTTTGCTGAAATTGAAGCAGTACCAATCATGTCAAAAATCCCACAACAGATAATAGTACAAATAGAACCTTATTCTAGTGCATTCCTAAGTTTGATGACCACATTTTTTATGAGGAATGATTTCATACTGCTGTGTTGTAGGAATGTCTAATGCCTTTATCTTCTGCTTAAAATATTCTTTCTGATGCTCAAGGATCAAACACTTAATGAGTCTTTCAATATTATCTATTCACTGTAAGTGGTAGAGTAAAAGCTTCATGGAAAAGAGTGTATTTGATCTAATACATATATTTTTATATACATTATGAATTCCATATTTTGCCTTTTGATGTAAATTCCCATATGTGGTCCTTATGGAGCCCTTTCTAACTATTTCATTACGGCGCTAAATCATTCCTAATCAACAGATAGGGATTATGATTTCAAAAACATGATTAAGGCATTTCAGAATGTTTGGAAGAAAAACATTAAAACCAAACAACTGTTTCTTCTCATGCACAATTAATTCAAAAAATTTCTCTAAGAAAAAAAAGACATAATTAACATTTAATAAACGAGAGCGAGGAAAATATAGATTTTGAAGCAATTTGGAATTTCAGCTCTCCTTTTCACTGCTGCAAATTGGCTATGATCAGATGCCTTGCTAGTACAGAACTAGCTAAAAAGCTAGAAAGGATCTAGCTTTGTATTGTATGCCTTAGATAAGCCTGGTAGAAGTGATCTGTTCAAACATCTTTTGAAAATTACAGTTATAGTAACTTTGGATATTATATTTTTTCCTTGCTTTGAAAAACACAATCAAAATTATTATTTAAATACAAACACATTAAAAGATTATTATTGATTCCAAGGGTTTATTTCTGCTCCTACATACAGGTAATTTTTTAATAGTGGTTTGAAATGTACTTTCAAGTACTTGCCTGTAAAATGTTCTTCTCCTTTACCTGAGAATTGGACTGATTCCTTGACCAATTAATTATAATTTCATCTTTCAGCCTATTCCAGTTTTTATGTGATAATTACTGTATCTCTGAATGTTACAAGGTAGCAATATATATTTATTTCTTCTTCTTTATAATCTTTAGAGATTAAACTTTGCATTTTACTGTGGATATCCACTTTATTAGGGGGTCTAACACGTTTTGTGACTGAAGAACAGGTGGTATTTCGCGTTTTGGTTCTCTGACAGTCCTGTGAGGGCACTAGTGTAAACCTTTGTCATGGTTTAGGAATGGTACTCCCCAGTTTAGTGCCCCACTGAGACTCGCCTATCCACAGACGCTCACTTGTTCCTGCCCCACATCTTCCCTTCCCATTCTGGAGATGGAGTTGAGAATTGAAGGCACAAAAAGGTAAAAATTTTAGGTTGAGATAAGAAACAATTTACTGGAAACAGCAAGGAAACAAGAAATTTAACAATAACAGCAACAAAACCAATAACAATAGTATACAGAGCAAATGATCCACATTTAAAAATACTCACTGCAGAGCCCAACCCAGCTGGACCACAGACATATTTCCCCAACTGGCAAAGGGATGACCTTTCTTCTGGAAGTGAGGGAGAGTCCCTTTCCCCTACCCCTGGCAATGATGTAAGATTGTATTGAATGACATTAGGGTCTTAGCTACTCGGTCCACTAGGACAAGCTTTGTACCAGCAGTTTATCAGGAGCTCTTCAGCACAATGTATGCCCTTAAAGCTTTTGTGATTAATGGAATTTGAGTGGCATTGATTACGTCAACCATCTAATTATAAAGCAAAGTTTATGTAGAGTGGGAATACTTTTTTTTTAAGTTTATCTGGTTTAAGATGCAGCATTCCTTCTTAGAAAATGGCTGAATTCTATTCAGCCATTTATGGGTGATTGTTTCACCCCAAAAGAGGGACTTCAGTCACATTTTGGAAACACTGATAACAATAGATAACAACTTGGCTGTTGTGCTTTTCACCAATCATGGAGTCTATAAAGGAATGTTTGGTTAAGGTATTTTTAGAGATTGCATATCGAATAAAAGATAATTGCTATGATTTCATCCTGGAATTATGCTTAGTCAGCAAGTTTAAGGCTGAGCAAAGGGATTCTTACACACAGTGTGTGGAAAGCAACACTTTTGGTGATTCAAATATTCAAGAAGCAGAAGTGTGTCCAAATGCATCTTCCCAAGGAGGATATGCTCTTACAGAGAGGATTCTGCAGGGAATAACTTTGTAATAATTTCATTCTTTTTATCAATATCACCTAATCATCCCAAAGTTACTATCACCCATATGTTCTTTATACAAGTGTTGATCCCAATCAAGCATTAGAACATCTGGGAGTCTGCTTGGTTTACATTGAACTTCCATGTGCTGAACAAGAAAATAATTTTGGATACTATTGATTATTTATTCCACAATGACTTTTCTATAATTTTAAGTTCTACAAATATAATTTTAAATAAATGTTGAACAAAGAAGAAGGAGGATTATTTGGCTGATTAGTTTTTGAAGATATAAATAGAATCCTGTGAAACTGAGTTCTGTTTGATCTGAATGACCAAGGCCACGTCCTGTGAGTGTGCTAATCTTCCCCATACACTCACTCACTGAAGGCTGCAAAGCTTATATGGTACAAGCCATGTAACTCTAGCTCTGGGAATATGAGTATGACCACGAGAAATCTTACAGATTTGACAGTCACCTTAGTTTCCTGCACTTGAATAAATACAGGATGAGTGCTTCATGCCATTGTGCCAGTAAGGTCTGAAAACTGTCTAGTTTGTTCCAGGCTCTAGACTTTGAACAGATTGTTTCTGGCCCCTTGTCTTAGTCTTTCAGATTCTGTATTTAACTTGCCTCAACTGCTGAAACTATCATTCTTGACTGGATGTCTTTTTGTCTCCTATGAGGCCAGAATTTTATCTCTAGGAAGAATCTGAATTCCTGTCTAGACCCTTAAGGCCACGAGATATGCTTCATAGTGGACAATTTTGATATGAATTTTTAGAATTTTTGAGGAAGATTATTTTAGAATTACAGTGATTTTTAGTGGTCAAGTATAGAAGTGTCACAGATCCTTCAGTGGACACTCAGGCTATGATCATCTTGTCTCTTGTGAGTAATTAGGTCCAATCTACCTGTCAAAGTCAAAAGGCATTGCTGAGTTTTTATTTTCTGTTATCTTTCTTATAGATACCTGATAGATCTTTCTTATGATTACCTGTCATGTTTGAGGCATGAAAAAGTGCAGCAAACTGAGAGCAGATGAGTTTGGTAAATTTTTGTGTGAATCACCGATCAGCTTCACATCTTAGTCAGATAAACTTCACTTAGTTTAGCTGCTCTCTCTGGAATCTTGGCTTCTGAACAGCAGTTTAAATATCCCTGCATTACAATTCCCAGTTCCTGTGGTACTGGAGTTAGATCTAGATGAGATGCTACAGTGCCAAAACTTTGGGGTTTGCTCTTGGGCATCAGCTATTCTAATATTCACAGCCCTAGAAAATCACACTAAAAAACCAGAGGCGCTTGTTGAACACATGTAGTGTACTCCACTTATCTCCAATTCAGTTTCTTAATAGTGGTTCTTCAGATATTTGGGGAAAACTTCTTTTTATTTCTGCCACTAATAGACTTGTCAGTGAGTTTTGAATGTTAAAGTTTTAATCAGGATGCAGCATTGTTGGAGGACCTGGAGATGACACATTGTGGTTACTGGGGTGCTCTCATCAAGCCTCTGAGTCTTCAAACATAAGGCCACAAATTGCTGGCTTTGAGAAGTGTGTTAGCATATTCTCCCTTAACTTTAAACTTTTCTATATGGTTATGTTCAATATTATTACTCATTCTTGAAGACAGAAGAGTTACATATGCTATTAGAAGAAAATTATTTCTGAGGGAAGAAAACTAATTTACATTTTCAAGTAGAAGGAATGCTTTACTTGTATTGTTACCTGTAGCAATAATGATGGTGAAGGAAAGTATGTCTACAAGAGCCTGAGGTTGCAGTGTGACCTAAGTTCCCCAATGTCCAAGGTGATGCATGTTTTTTTGCCTGAAGTATAAATCCTTTATTTCACTCAGGACTACATAACTGAGCAGAACATTGAAATAATTCTAAAAATCCTGCAAATCAGTTACCAATTGCACCGCCAGAATAAACAGGCACCTTTTAACTACCCAGCAGACAACTCCATAACAAATGAGATTGTCCAGAAACTGCCTGCAAAGCTGTGGAAGTTATATTCAGCACAGGGGTCCAGCATAAAAAAACAAATGTCCACATTAATGATTTCTTTCAGCTCCAGTAAGTGGAATGATTGGAGTTCTGGATGATTGATGATTCTTCTATTAATCATAAAAGTCTTCTAGAAATGACCTGTTTAGTTTAAATTGAGTACTTAGTTTTCACTTGCTCCAAAGGCACAGAGTATTTGATATACAGTTGCTTTTGTAGTGCAGCAATTTTGCAACACTAACAAATTTGATCTGAAAATTCTGTTAAATTCTAATTATCCATGACAGTAAATAAATTTTAGTTTCTTGATCCATACCAATAACGAAAAAATTTTTCATTTATTGAAGTTTTCACTTAAATTCCCAAGCAGTTTTATATCAGAATGAAGGTAAATAATGCAATTGGTATTCCAACGATATTTCAAATTATTCTAGAAACCTTGAACCAATTAGATATGATTTATTAAGTGAATCTGAGAACTTTATAAAACCTTAAAAAGACAAATTTTTTTTAAAGTATATTTCATTTTATAAAGAACATGGCTTTTTTTCTTTCCCAGATCTTAATTTAGGGATATTTTTGTCATTTTATAAGAGGCAGCGAGGAAAGAAGCAAGACAACATGAAAAGAACAATTGCATGCTATATGGTAGCATTTAAAAATCAAATTAATGAATAAATGTCAGATTTTTTACTTTGTAGTTTGATTTTAACCTTACAAGAGCTGCACCTAAGTGTGAAAATCAAATTTGATAATTTTTATAGTTGCCATAATAATGTTATCTATAGTCTTCACAAAGACCTGTGCATTTTTCCTAGATGTATTCTTCAAAACCTGATTGAAAACTAATGAATAAGATCAAAATAGTACAATATAACTATGAATTACACTCTACGTTAACTAGTATTCATTCAACTTCCATACTGATAAGCTGGATACAGAACCATATATGTTGATGTGCATATACATGCTCACACATAATTATATATATATATAGACACAGACTTCTGAAATTGTTTGCTGGTTAGATTTTTCCTTCTGAATTTTTACAGTAGATTTGGGCACTGCTGAAGATATCATTAAACTACAAGTGTGATGTTGTCTTGTTGCTTTGCAGCTTTCCCCATCCTACTTTCACAAGTATGAGCATCCAAAGTTAATTCACCAATTCTACATTAAACTCTATAGAGGACTGAGCAAATAAGATTCTTCATTAGTTAGCAGGAAGTTGTCTAGCAATGCGTGATATAGTTTTCACCTAAAAGAAAATACAACATATGTGAACACTTGATGTGGATTTGAGACATTTCTTGTAGAATTCTGGATACATAATCCAATGGATGGACTATGCTCATTAATATTCATGCAATTCTTAGGTGACAGTTTAAATATGAATGAGCTTAAGCAAACAAGTTACAATCCCTGCTGAAAACATTCTTCATTTTACCTTTTTCCTCAGTGTTTAGTGTATGAACACAACTGAATGCACATTGTGCTTGCCAAATGGAAGAGAGGTTTCCAGCATTTTGCCTCGCACCGCAGACATTTTATGGCTCCGTGTAGCCACAACATGCCTTTCTTATCACTTGTCCACAGGCTGTGTAAAAACCTACCAGGTTCTTTTTAGTATTTAACCCATTAATGAAACACAGAAATTATGGAACATTTGAGGTTTTGCTACACAATGCCTGGCATTCTTCAAACAAGTGGCTGCACATCCAAAAAAAGGGACCATTATAATCTGAAGAGGTAAGAGGGGTAGATGAGGTTGGAGAAGAGGTGATGCAGCAATTCTGGGCTAGAGCAAATGGAAAATGTACAGCATGTGGAGAATGGTGAAAAAGAATGAGACTTGATACTAATCCCTCCTGATCTGGATTGCAACTAGAACATAAAGCTATATGCCAAAATTGACAGGTCCTGAAACCCACCTGCAAGGGAAAATAATTTGGGAATAACTTGATGCTTTTATAAAAGGCAATGAGGCAGGAAGTAAGATGACAGAAAAAGCAGGGAAGAAAGCTGGCTAACCAACATAGTGCTACCAGTTGCAATTGACCATTCCAGAAGAAGACAAAGCAGAAGAAACGATAAGGATGGGATAGGGAAGAGTTTTTAATCTCTTTGGAAAACTGAGGTTTATATCATGGTTAAAGGAGGATTGCCACAGGAGCTGTCAGGTTAATAGAGTTTCCATGGTAAATGAATAGAGGAGTGAGTCCTTCCAAATCCATCTCTATTCCTCAATTCCTAGCAAATTTCAAACAGCACAAAGTTAAGCCTTCTTTTGTTTCTGAAGCAGAATTGAGGCCCATCATTAGTTTTTTGCGCCACATGAATCTTATGCCAACCACCCTGAAAATATCACAAAAATATGAAGAACTGATCTTGAAGTGATTATTCCATTTAATGTATGGACACAGTTCATTAACTGTCTATTGTAATATAAACAATCAGTTCTAATACTTTGCTTGCAGACAAGGGAAAAGAACACAATTTCATTTTTATCCTTTCATATACAATCTGAAAGAGCACTTTGTTCTGTCAGTCATGAGCAAAGGGTCTGGTCCTACCCCTCCCCTGGCTGAACTCCCCTCCTCCTCCTTGCTGGGCTATAAAGCACACACTGGAAAATACAGAACTATTATAGCAATAGGTAGTAAGAGACAATATAGAGAAAAGTAGAAAAGTTACACTAGGTACCTTGAAGCTTAACTAAAAAAAAAACCCAAAAACCTCAGCATATCATGAGACTCACAACAATGTCCAGAGGGGATGTAGTCTGCCATGTGTTTCACCTATGTGGAGTTTATTACAGAGTTGAAGATTACATTTGTTGTCTTGGAACAGAACAAGTATTGATTTATCCAGGATGAATTACATTTTAGCTCTCTCCAATTTATTCTGAAAAGTAATCTGGGCCCCCCAGTTGTTCTGAAGTGATGTAGGTAATTCCAGAGAGCAACTCATTTTGTCCCAAAGGCTCTAAAATAAGAAGGATATTGTTCTGTACAGAGGGAGTCTAAATGTTAAATAACCGATAAAGTTTAAAAAAATCTTGCAGAACCATCCCTGATATTTAACAGTTTAATTCTTTTCTTTTCTTTTCTTTTCTTTTCTTTTCTTTTCTTTTCTTTTCTTTTCTTTTCTTTTCTTTTCTTTTCTTTTCTTACAAAAAATAGAAGAAAAAAATTACAAATAATAAAATAAACAATAATTACCAGGACAAATACCTATAAAGTTGTTATGAAATGTTTATAGATTTGATGCTAGACTAACTGTGGATAAACCACACAGTAATGTTTTATTCTATGTTGCATATTTCACTTTACCTGAAGCAGATATTTGAAGAATAGAATGGCTGTTTTTCTCCAGATATTTAATTTACTACTGTGATGTTTTTAATCTTGGTAAATTATGCTCCATCTCAATTAACAACCAGATCCCATGTCCTCCCAGTTATTTTGCTGTGAAGCTCAACCCAGTATACCTGCTCCTCTATTCTACTCTAATAATTAGGTAGCAAGCCAGACAGGAAGATGTTATCCATCTCTTCCTCCAGTCCTGTAATAACAAACATTTCTCTTAGCCAGAGTCCCATTAACATGCTTTCCTTGTCACTTTTGCTTCTGCTTTTTATATTATCTCAAATGGAAAGCTTTGGTGGTGTGGTAGGTAACTAACCCAAAATGTTTATTCAAAACATTCACATTGTTGTGTGAAACCCTGTGGTCTTGATTCAGAAGTCCCAAAGGTACTTCTTCCCCACAACACTCCTAGATGGCATACACTCAGAGCTCTGTATCTCAGTCTTCAGATAAAAAAAATCTCAAGATGAAGTAATCTCAAATGCTTGCTTTCATTCATAAAAGGGAAAGGAATACTTGTTTTCATTCATAAAAGGGAAAGGAAACTCTCATAGGAAGAGCAAGTTGGTCACAAACCACCCAAATGCAGAATCCACATGCTTTGAAAATCTGGGCACTCCTTGAGACCTGTGGTGTGTTGCTGGTGAATTGGCTTCTCTTTCTTCTCTGTCTAGCACTCACACATTTCCCTTTATCCTGGCCATCTATATTTCCTTTTCCTACATTCCAATCTTAAACCTGTTGTACTCTCCTACCCAAAGCTGGGCTCATGTGTGAGAGATTTAATCAATTAACTGAGCCCTCTTTGTGCTGAAGGCAAGACTTACATACAGTAATGGATGTTATTATATCTATACATTTTCTCTCTGGAACTTTCAAGCCCCACCAGAAATTCCTAATACTAAGCTTATTAGGGGCACATACAACAGTCTTGCGTAAACTTGTGCATCCTATGAGCTCCCTGTCTGGAATGAGGAAAATATCCTCATGGCTTTTGGGAATGGCTCATGTGCGCTTTGATTTTGCAAATTACAATTGAATATATCCATTTAGAACACATCTTAAGGATTTAATATGGGATACTGTGAAAAAATATTTTCAAGTCATCTGAAAGGACTTCCTTTTCAAGTAACCTTCAAAAAATTAAAAGCATAGTCCTTAATATTATTTGTCCCCAGCTATTTTTTTACTACAAATGTAGTATAAAATTTACTCAAAAGCTTCTTAAGAGTATACCTGCCACTGTGAGAAAAAATTATTTGTAGGGTACATGGAAGAAGAGAACATGTTCTTAACATTCCTCTTAACAAGAGCAAAAACTGAAACCTATCTACTTATTTTTATTCTGATGTTATGTCCAATGGAGGACTGGACTGAGGAAAATTTTCTTGTGTGCAAGACTCAGTTCCACAAACTCACATTTTCCAGTGTCCTAGTGGGGGATGACACCAACACTGACCTCTGGGCAAATGTGTTCTCAAGGGCAGCTACAACAGGGCTGCAGCTTCCAGGAAAGACACCGGGCACAGGGCTTGTCACAGAGCAGAGGGAGATGCCACTGACTGCACTCAGGAGAAACTGGAGCTCCTCCTCCATGGACAAGATTGCTGCGGGCCCAGTGCCAGTCACGTAAGACAGTAAATGCCAGACAGTAAATAATATGTATAATTGGTGAATACACATGACTTTCTCAATTCCACCAGTTAGGGAAATGATAAAAGAAATATTGTTATTGTTCTATTTAATTAGCAGTGGGATTCTGATTCCAGAAATTCTGCTGAGGAAAGGAGAGTGAGGAAAACTGAAGGGTTACTGAACAGCCTTATAAGAAACAGATTATCTAGCTGTCACAAAAGAGGACTTATTAGAGACATATTTCAAATCTTTCCTATAGAGTATTTTATTGTATGAGAATTTTTCTTTCTTTACTTCATTCCTTTTCACACTTTTTTCTGTCACATCTTTAACATATTTTTTCCATTATTTTGGCAACTGGACATCACTATTCAGTAAGTAAGCATCTAAAAGTATTTCAGAACCATCCAAGTTCAGATTAAATTGACCATCTCAGGAAAACAAAGCTTTATAAATAGTTTTGCTCACTTGAATCAACCATGCATGGCTAAAAACAAGAGCATTTGCATTTAAAACTTGGAATTTGAATTCTAAAACCTAAAACTGTACATTCTGCACTAAAATTTTTCTAAATATAACCATAACACTTCAGTGGACTATGATCCTTTCCCATACGTCTTTTAGCAGTGACATACCACCTTGTTATTTGAGCCCATGTTCTATACATGCATGTAAAGTGGTCTGTGCTCATGATAGGTTTGGAAACTTTTTCATAAGAAGAAATGGTTGGTTATTCAAACTTTCTCATTTCTCTGTATCTCATCTGATTATTTCCCATAAGTATATTCTGTCTCTTGTTGAAGACCACACGTGAAAAATGTCATACTCAATATTTTTTTTTCTCAACACTGATATACTGAAGTGTTTGGGCTTTCAAAATCAAGTCTGAAAGCATATTATAGCTATAACCATGGAATTGCTACCACAGCATCATAAAACAGTATAAAAGACTGTCAAACTTTCAGCACTTGAAAAGAAAGCCTTATTGAAAAAAAAAAATTTCCATATGTTAATCAGATGTTCACACTACTTCACTTTATTTTGATGTTAAATCTACCCAGAGACAGATATTATTATATTCAACCACCATCAAGTGGCATCAACTTTCTGGAGAAAACTGAAAGGATACAAATGTGTCTTTATCTATGTGCTAAAAGGAGCTTTGCTTTGTTAAACTGGCTCAGAACAATTATGCTGCTAAGTGACAGCCACATAAAGAAAGATGCATATGTGTAAAAATAACGAGAACAAAGCAAACTAGTTCAAGGACCTTCAGAATTTTTTCTGAATTTTAAAGTATGTCATCTACTGGAAGTTTTCTCAGGCAAATTGCTAAGGAAGGGTAAATCACTGAATAAGAACTTATTTATGAGGGAGGAGGGCAAAAGGAAAGTAATCAACATGAAAATAAAATGAAGAATAGTAAAACAATTCCATTTGTCCTAAGTCACTTCAAATTTCTTGTGATTCCATATATATCTTTCTGGAAGTCCAAATCTCTGCATTTAAGAACATTTTATCAAAGTGAAAATCAGCCACCATACACACAATTAAAATTATACAATCATTGTATATGATTCCTTTGTAGCACAGATTATTTAAGATCATTTGGTTAGCCATTCAGTTATCAGAAACTGTATTATAGCACATTTTTCCTCAATCCTGATACTGCTTCAGACATGAAGCATTTTCATGAGAAGAATTTCACACTAGAATTCTCTGTTGAAACTGCCCACCAGTTCAAGTTTATCTCTTTAATAGCTTCTATCTTGTTAGTGCTTTGACTTACAACTACCTTATGAAGGGGCATTTATTCAAGGCCTACAAACAGATTTTGTACACTTTCAAAAACCAAAAAGCAGCAAAATTTTATTCAGGCCAATAGAATAGTCTTCAAGCAGAATAAGATACTCATAGGCATGGACAAAACAAGAAACACTTGTATCACTACCTCATCATCCTCTTTGAGCAATAGATGGGATAGGATCCTCTCGGTGTCCTTTTGCTGGGCTCAATTTCTCCACAACATGGAGCTTCTCTCATCCTGGCTTTCTCTCCAGCTTCTCTGAAGTTGGTGGAGTCCCTTTGATTTATAATTAGAAGTGCTTTTCTTCTTCTTTCTGGCTCCAAAGTCTTCTTATGTGTGACTAACTTGGTCAATATGTTTTTAAAGTGCTTTACTTGCCCACTGAGAAAAATGTAATTAGGATAAAACCTACCCCTCTGGAGACAAACTACAGAAAAAAAAAATATCTTAAGATACTCCTGCATTTTATATGGGCCCAGTGTACACATAATTACACTAACATAATTCCATTATAATTATACAGATATGGAGAACACTCTGCATCTATTTTTACCAGGAGTTTGGGGAGACAGCACAGCAACCTCTGTAGCAGTCATTAGAGATTCTTAGTCTCAGTTACTGTTCAAAAGTTGTGGGTTTTGCAGGCTGAAGCATCATGCGCTACAAATTTGAAGCCATTGTTGCAGTCTTTGTCTATTGATTAGACAAATTCCTTTGAATCAGGAAAAGGATGACATTATTCCATGCTCTTCCCCATCCAATATTACACCCTTAAAATAGTAGTTAATGTAGTAGTTTCTCTGAATTTTCCTCAGTTTTCAGACAGGACTCGCGCCATAGAGGAGAACTTGGTAAAGGAGGCAGGAAGATAGCACTGAGCAGAACACTGCTTCCTAAGGAAATGGGTATCAGGAACTTAAAGGACGGGAGTTGGTTTAGCTGAGAACAGAATCAATTGATTTCAAAATCATGCTGCAAGGTTTTTTTTCCAATTACCACTAGGAATGAAATATCTGATTTGGGAATAGGGATGTGTGCTCTATTGGACCTGAAAAGTTTTGGAAGCTTTGTAGACAAGTTCATGGGGCAGATTTAGCTTAACTGACTTGCTGGGAATTTCCCCTTTCTAAAGACTGGCTGATCTGCCACTATGCTCCAGCTATATCCAGCTGTCAGAATAGCTCTTTGGGGCTGTGGGGAGATATCAGTGTGAAATTAACTATGAAATGAAAAAGACCTAGAACTGAACCTTTTCTGGCAGTTTTTCTAGTCCAGAGCAAGAAGCAGTGATTAAAAAGGTTGCTATGAACAGTAAGAATACCACACCCCAAACTATTTGCTTGCACTTTGAACCAGAGCATTACAGAGCAAATGCATAACTTATGTTGTAGCTTCAGATTGTCTCCAGGAAACATTTCATAAGGTTAATGGATAGAGCTGTCATCCTTTGAGACAAAGTGATCATCTGAGTTTAGCAGGAAAGCTGCAGCTATTGCATTCGGCTTGGGTTCATACTTTTTGAATAGTTCAGGCATCTAATTCCCACGAGTTTTGCTAGAGAGTAACACAAGCAGAAAGTGAGAAATAGCTTCTAGGGCTAATCCCCAAATTTGCACTGTAATAACACAGCTAAAAACAAAGAAATGTGGGTTCCAAACCCCAGTACATCAGACACAAACTAGGAGAGAAGCCCTGCGCCATGCTTAAGTTAGTTTTTCTCTTATGAGGTATGAACTAAAAACTCATGTTCTGAATGCAAGTATAAGCAATAAAACCAACACCCTAAGTAATAACAGCAAGATCTTGAGTGAATCTTGGACATTATAAATTAATTTTTCCTCTAGTAAGTTATCAGATCTCACTCGCTCTAGCAAGGAAAATCTACTTGCAGAAAATGTGCTTAATTATAAAGCAAAATTTATGTAGCATGAGAATACTTTGCTTCATTTTCAATTTTTTTTTTATTTTAGCTGGTTTAACATGCAGTATTCCTTCTTAGAAACCCATGCTTCACAAACAGAAATGTGGACCAAGCAGTCTTATTTCTCAGATCTTCACAGTTGTAGTGACTTTTACTAACATCGTGATTTCTAATTGCGATGTGCTCTTAGAGAGGAGAAATTTCAGTTCCCTAGGCTCAATATGATTAGGAATACTACTGGGAATGGAAAACCCAGAAAAATTTACCTCATGACTATCCCCATCTTCAAGACACACAGTGATATCAGTTTCGAAATCTAAATCTCTTTGTAAATCTCAGTTATGGCTTTAGGGCTTGTTGCTTAGGGATTCTTTTCTCTTTGCAGAATTTCTGATCTTTATCAGCATTCTGAGTAAAAGGCATTTCTCTTGAATGGCCCGTGTACCTTCACATCTGTTTGCAACCTGACAAGTAGAAATACAGAATGTTCTTTCTTTCCCCTCCATTATGCATTAAATTATGAAAGGAGGAAGACAGCTCATTTCCAGTAAAGATACAATTGAACATACAAATCACCTTGTCCCACAAATCAATTAAAGCAAATAAAACCCCAAGGATCTTAATTTAAATCCAACTTATTCAGTTTCCATTTATGAGCTAGCAATAGTGTTCTTGAAAGCTCAGTTCAGAATGAACTAGTATGCAGTTACAATAGAACTGAGAGAATGAAGAAGCAGAGGGACAACAGGGAGGGGAAATACCATTCACTGGGCTGAGCCAGGGTGGAAAAGAGAGTAGGGTGAGAATTGCAGTAGGGGAAATGGCAGCTAAATGATGCTGAGATATGCTATTTAACTTGCAAACCCTCTCTAACACCTTTTTATTATTGTGTTCAGTTTTCCAAATAAAATAGGATTGTGCAGTTAGAAACTTCTTATCTGATCAGATAAATCTACTGAGAAAGTAACCATAAACTGAGCAAATTGACAGCTGCTATTGTGGTTGCTGGAACTTGTGAGCTATTTCCACTTGTGAGGCAGTGTATTTTCATGGCATATAAACTAAAACTACACACACAAAAAAGAAATCAAGTTGAAGTGAACTATTACAATAGATGTTCATAGTTCTGAGGGAAGGTGATAGCATGATTTTGCTTCAAATATTTATTGGTATTTTGTTCATCAATAATATCACTATGGATTTATCTGTAGTAATTAGGCATAATTACTGGGGTTGCATGATCATTTAAGTCCATCCTCAGCAGTAGTGCATTTTGTCATAGTGACTGAACTGGAGGAGCTCATCCTACTAACATAATCTTACCATGTACTTAAAAGGAACCAGTGGCACAACCTCTTCTAAAACTTCCTTGCATCTTCAGAGTCTTAGACTTGTCTTGGTATTCTTCTTTACTTTTTTGATTTCTGTATCTTTACTTTTTTTTCCTCCTCCTTCAGCATACAAAATCTAAGGATATTCTTCCCTAAATCTAGCAACAGATGAAGACAGCTGCAGATAAAGTAACTTGCTGAAACATCAGCTGCAGCCAGCAGCTCCAGCTTGTTGGAACGCCACCATCTATATGCTTGAGAGACTTTCTGGAACCATACAGCACTACAGATGACTGCTAGGGGAGTCATAACATAAGACATGCAGATGTTCCTACTTACTCCACCCAGTCCCAGTTTATTTAATACACTGAACTATCTCAACTTCTTAAGGAAGCAAGAAATGATAAGCATTTAAATGCCATGGACCACTAATTCATGACATGTACTTCTCCCTTGGACCAAAAATCCTGATAATATAAGAGCAAAAGGATAACCAAGGTCTTACTTCAATGCAACATCTCAAAGAAAGATTACACCTGGGACTTTCTGTCTCTCGTATAACTGTTTACATCAGAGCAAGCAGATTTGTTTTTTTTTTTTAAACCCAGCAGTGAATCACTAGAAAAGTCTTCATTAAAGTTACAAGAAGCCTGAGAGGCTGATATAAAATTTTACTGATTGTAGAAGTCCTTTTTTTTTTTTTAATGTCTCCTTGCTCATTTGAACTGTAATGTACAGATAGGGTAAAACATGTAAAGTAGCTGCATAAGAATGCTAGGTTTTAAGTATTAAAACAGGAATGCTGAAAACCTCTTTCCCTCTCTCTGCCGCTATGAATGCTTATGTTCTCAGAGCCGCAGCCTGGGAAAGAATAGATAGTAGACAAACAAGGAAAATATGGAAAAAATTATCTCCTGTGTGCTTTTTATACAGGACATAGGGTTTGAAGGCACAACAGAGAAAATTCCATGTTATGAGGGAGGTCTGGAAAGCCTGTGTGTGTGTGAAGTTTTCCTTTTTGTAGTGCCCCAAATTAGATGATGAACAAAGCTCTTGAGCCAGCTGTTCCCAGCCTTAGCAAAAGTGGATGGAATGTAAAGCTGTTCTGTTCCACCAGTTTCCTCAACCTGCAAATACATATTGGTTTACAGGAGGAAGAAAAATTATTTCAACATCTTATCAGTAAGAGGCCCAAAACCTCTCTCTCATCTTTGTTAATTATGTTGGTAAGACTCATGCTATGAGAAACTCATTAGTACACAAGTAAAACCCAATGGAGACATCCAAAAGAGATCTAATTTCAGCACAAGACTGATCCACTTACCTCCATTTATTAAAATACATCTCTTTATCTCAGCCATTCCCTACTTCCCTGGATGAATGTTAGTACTAGGAGCTAGGGGAAAAAAAATCACAAGCGTCTGAAATACCAGAAATAGGTTCAAGATGAAACTTTTACTCTTGATGCTCTGCCTAATCCAGTTGATACATCATCTACCTTAACTTCATGAGCACCACACTGGGACCTTGAAGTAAAGCTCAGAGCGACAGACACCACCATGGCATCCTAAAAGTACTTGGTGGCTGGAGTGTGCTCTCCCCAGTGTCCCTGCCATGGTCACCTGAAAGCTGCCCAGACAGTGCTCTCAAGACCTCCCTAGTTTTTCCTGCCTTTCTAAAAGAGACCACAGAGATTTATTCACCCCCTCCCTTTTTCACACAGTAGAGGAGTGGTAATTAGGAAGCTGAAGTGCAATATCCTCCTGTCATGCAGGCCGGCAAACCCCTATTTCCCAGGAGCTCTTTAACCACAAGACTATAAACATCAGGCTATAAACAATGCACCAGGGTGGGGTGGGAGGGGAGAAGTTCCCACTTTGAAGATCAGTCATTGTGAAGGCATCAGTTCTACATTCATCATTCCAGAGAGAGAGGGTGACAGTGAGCAGACCTGGTGTCTACCATTAGAGAGAGGGTGGTAGGGTCTCACACTTTGAGAAAAAACTGTGCATACCAGGTTAGAGCATCATGCTATAAGAAACAGAAACATTCCAGATATCATTCTGCAGACTTTGCTCCTTTTGTAAAGCAGTTATTAATGCCTACATTTTGCATAAGGATCCTCCAGAAGGATATCTATCCATCAGATATCAAGTGCTTACATGTAGTTCTTTACATCCTGGAGGCACTCTAAAGGGCAAGGTCCTAAACAAACACAGCCAGCCTTAGATGGCTATGCTATATACTTCTGGCACACTGGATGCCTCATCTTTGTGCCAGGCCTACCTCCTACATTAAATGTAGCCTGAAGTTTACTGTGAACATGAGGCCAGGTGTCCACAAGCAGACCTGTTATAAACTGCTGAACAGATTCATGGCTGGCAAATTAGCTGTCTCACTGTCCTCCATATTGCAACATTACTGAAATTCACCCAGACACTTTTTAACAGTCCTGTAATTGGAAGTTTTTCTGAAGAATTTGGGAATGTTAGCAATCAAGACATCTGCCACTGCAAAACTAAAAATATAAAATTGTCTGTGTTCTTCTGTAAAAAGTAATTTTGCTTGAGTCTGCTCCCACCAAACAATGGATGTCATGCCATTCACTTCAAAGTGTGATCTGGGCTTAGATGTTTAGTAGGAACTGGATCAATTGTTTTACTCCCCAACAGACCACGGAAGACAGAAGTGCCCGATAGACAGACTTGGTTAAAACAGACTGGATTTAATCAAAATGTTTATATTGATAAACTCGTTGACAGGCCCATAGGATCACCTGTGCAACCTCACTAAATCTGGAGAAGGAAAAGACATGAAAACATAAAAAGAAATAAAAGACATCCTGTTTTAAATTACCTCGCTTGAAAAATTAAAAAGTTAAAGCTAAAAAATACAAACCAAAAAACAAAACTAAGAACTCTGAACTAACAGTTTAGTTCCACACAATAGCCAAATGAGATCAATAGCAAACTTCCAGGATGATTTGCGATTATTAGAATAAATGCTAAAGCTATTTAAATTGACACAACATGAGCAGTAGGTGAATAGCTCACAAGAGTATGTTGTGGAGATTGACCCTAGCACAAGTACACGGATTTGAATGGATAGAGTGCTGCTGACAGTCTTTGCAGCACAAGTGCCAGCACACTTGGCTGGCCAGTGTTCCCTCGTGACCTATGGTTACCAGATGTGCAACAGTTGTCTCACGATAATCTTCTATCTCTGCTTTTCAAACTGTAAGGATAAGTTTATTTTGAAGAGGTAGCTGACAGTATAGGAAGCAGACAGGTTTCTCTTTCAGGATCAGCTAACCACATGCAGATGTTTCTGCCAAGTGCTTTATCCCTTTAATAAAAATGATATCTTATTCATTCCTAGCACAGGAATCTCTTCATGTTTTTCTTCCACTGCCATCTACAATGGTATTTATCTTTCCCTTTCAGTCAGCACCCTAAACCACTTCCAATACAGACAGGGGAATGAGCAAAAAATAATTTCTAGGCAAAGGTCCCTTTTTTCATGAATGGACAAATGCCCCATAACCCTCTTTCCAACCAGGATGTAAATGGCTCATATGTACTGCCTTAGCATTCAGTGAAGTTAACTGTTGGACAGGCCTGAATCTAAAGGCATGTTTTACTAACTTCTCTCCTTTGGTACGGATATACCAAGATCTAAAAGTCTTGAGTTTCTTTTCTTGCCTTAACACCTTTGGACTTCACACAGAGGTGGCCTCAGTCACTAATAGGAACCAGATCACCTTCCCCTTTCACAGGTAGAGACCTCTTATTGGGTTACACATTTTCAGTAAAGACTCCATAAAAGTAGCTGAAAAGACTATTCATAAAAGCTATCTGATATATAATACCTAGTCCTAGATGCAAGTACTGCAGGACTGCAACACTTAGCAGGTTCTGATATAAGAAAATTCACGTCATTTGCAAGATTTGCTCATGCCCTCAAACTTTCCTTGGTAGGTGCATGCTTCTTTTCTTGTGGTTTGGAATCAAAGACATCTGGCTATGGTCATTCTTTTCATCTTCTCATCTGGATAGTTTTTACAGTTCAGGACAAAGTGATAGTTAATATTCTACATTTCTGTACTGTGAACACACAAGTGCCTCAGGATCTCTCTTCTAATTTTTTTCCCCATTCCATGAACATCATTTCTACCTGCCTCTCCAGTAATGACTCTGTTTTTCCATAGCCAGAATACAAAGACATTACAAACACATAACTGAAAACACTGGGAAAAGCTTTCTTGGCAAAGATGTAATTTATATAAATGAAACTTAAGAAGGGTTTTTCCCTTTCCCTACTGATTAGTGTTTTTCTTTTGAGGCCTTCTGGCTTTGGGATTCCATTTCAACATTCTGGCCTCTGAAAGAGCTGAATGGTTTCAGAGCCTCAGTCAGGAAAGAACAAACCCAGAGGTCAGACTTAGACTTATTAAAACAATAAAAGCAATGATAATGCAGAAAAAAAGTGTTTACAGATTGCTTGCCATGTTACATTACCAGTCTTAAACATAAGCCATTAATGCCACATTAATTGGGCACCAGGAACCATTGAAGGATAAAAGTGATGCAAGAACTCCTGACATGGTAAATTCTTCCTTTAAAAAACAGACAGTTTTCCCCAGTAGCTTAAATCTTGAAACCCTTCCCTTCACAACCCATCAGAAGTCCCGTAATAAGTATGTACAACTTGCCACACAGCCACAGAAGTGGAGAGACTGTGAAAGCTGAAGAGGGGATTCAGTCTGTTGGGCGAGTCAGTAGATGTCATGAAAACCACACAAAACAGCTGTGGTTTTCCATGCCATAATTGATTTCTTCTATGAACAGCAAATTAGGGAATGCTCAAAAGGAGAAGCAATTCCCATGTGTGAATTGGTCTAATACATAATTATTAATTATGCCCTAGAAGCTTTATCAGTGGAAATTTATTAGGAATAGCCAAAAGTTATGGAGACATCACAACAGAGACTTTGAATAAGCATTCGAGCAAGCCAAATAACATTGAAAGGAACAGAACAACAATGTCAAGGCTAAATATCAGAGTAAAGAATTATAAACCAATAATTTAGTAATGTAAGTAATTAACCGATAATATAGAAATGGAAGCCATGTCCAACTAGAAGATTAAGAAAATTAAGTCTAAAACAACACCAGTGGAAAAATAATAACAAAAGCATGGACAAGACAGAATATAACAGAATTTTACATCTTCATTCTCCTAGGATAGTGAGTTTTTGTTTTCTAACAGATTTTAAGGTGCCTTGAAAGTAGGCAAAAACATAATATGAAAGAAATATATAATTTGCATTACTGTTTATTCTGTAATGAAACTTTTGATGAAAAAAAAAAAAAAACCCCAAAAAAAACAAACCAGATGCGATCAAAGCTATCCTGACAGGACAGCAAAAGAAGTTAACAATATTAGACATTAAACAACAGATGAAAATCTGGGTTAATGAACACAACCAGACTTAATTGTATATACAATGTAACAGGCTGTAAATTTGCTGTGACCATTTGACAGGTACCCACAGCTGTTGGATTATTGCATAATAAATATCTACTGCATAGTGAGGTTCAGTCAGAGGCAAACAAACCAGGACAAAGACACTGCTGAGGGACTAAAGAACAAAGCACTGAACACTTTCAGTGCACACTCTTGTGAAAAGCATGTGCAGTTCTGGTTGCCCTTTATCAAAAAAAGACACAATAAAAGATAGACACCCAACAAAAATGTTCAATGGCAGTAAGTGGTTTCTGTATGAGGGAGAACTTTTTTCTTTGGAAAAGAGAAATCTAGCACGGAATGCAACACAAAGGCATAGGAAAGCTCAGTTTGGAAAAGACCTCAGGAAGACTTTAGGCCAACCACCTATTTTTAACAGGGTGACAGCTGGGTTTATCCAACCAGATCTGAAAAACCTCCAAAGATGTTAACTGTTGCCACATATGTTGCAATTGAGACAACTACAACACACAGAGTAGCACCCTACAATATCAGAAAGTTTTAAGCAGCCCCATATATCAGAAGGCTTCAGGCATCTGCCCATACAGCATAACAACACGACACTTCAGAAGGCTGCAAGCATCTGCCCATCTTGTTCTTTAGCCCAACCTTTTATACCCCTCATGTTCAGGCACTGCACCTGTGTGCCTTCTGTTCCCCTTGGTGATTGGTCAGTGCACCTGGGCACTCCATGGCTCATTACCTGTAATGCTGGTCACCAGCTTCTCACAGCTGTGCCCATTGGGGCTCTGCCACAGCCCCCACACCTCTTACACTGCTGCACTGCCCTCATGGTGTAAAAGCTTTTCTTTATAACTCATCTAACAATTTATTGTTTCAACATATGTCCATCATCTTCACATCCTCACATTGTGAAGAGCCTGACAGTTTTCTCAGTGACTTCATCTTAGGTATTGAAAGGTTGTTTTGGTCTACATAAAATCTTTTATCTTGGGTCAGTATTATAATGATCACTCCTTTTTTCATAGCATGAAAGGCAGAAAACAAAAAATTTTAACAAAGAGATTATTTTTAAAAAATCACATTTTTTTCCTCAGAAAAATATATATTTGTAGAGGATGTATAAGTCGGGCAATTTGTGACTTTGCAAAACTAATTGCAACATGATTTTGTCTCCTAGAAATAGGCTTCTGAACCCACAATTTGTGAAGAAAGTCTACAGGAGATTTAAACATGTAATGTCCATGCCACATTTAGTTTGGGAAACAGCTTGTTCAAAGACTATTTGAATCTGGGAATGTTTGCAAGAAGAAGCACCACCCTAAACTTTCCCAATCCTTGTACACTTTTCTGTATTATCTGCTATTTGTTGTTAAAAACAGGGTGGTGATCTAATGGCTGATGCAGGTCTCATGACACTCTATGACTTTAGTCACAGACACAGAAATATTGGCACAGGCTCATGGGCCAGGCTCTGCTCCACGCTGCATCCCTGTCAATGCCTGTTGGTTGTTTAGTCTTCTTTCTACTGCAGCAGCTTCTGGCTACTGCCGAATTTTCTCTCAAATATACACCCTTGACCAGCTTAATGGGAATATGGTAAACAACAACAGCTTGACTGTATAAATAGAGAAATTAATGTTTAAAGAACACATCACTGCTTTGGGTCAACCACAATGAAGCTGCAGGAGCAAGCAGGAAATAAACTGATTTTATGGGCTTTTGTTACCATCATGGAAGAGAAATACTCAAGCATGCAAAGAGACAGAGTACTTCTCTGAAAGCATTATATATTTCCATATATAATTTTATTTATCCTTTTGTCCTTAAGCCACCCACAGGAGCTTTTTGAAATGGAGATCTGTTTCCATTCATTCTTCAGTGTTGTCTGCAGACAGCAGTGGAGTTACACTTCTTGACAGACAAACTTCAAAAGGTTTGGAGGTTCAAAGCTTGTATGGGCTTATCTGAATTTCTCAGGTCTGCAAATCTCATGGTATCAGCCTACAGCTTGGTACTTGAAGCACTTCCTGGTGAAATCCCAGATGCAAACAGAGGCATAACTTGACTTCAGAAGGCCCAGACCAAGATATGCATTCAAGCTCCTGATAGATTTAAGAGGGGGCTGAAGACATAGTGCATGCTGGCAAAACACGCACAGATCCTTTTGTGCATGCCAGATATGCATAGGTTTTTTGATTCTTCATGAAGATCCCACAGGAAAGTCAATTTACACACATCAAAAAAGAGGCATCTTATGGGTGGTTTTATGATTCGAATCCATTCCACAATTCAATAATTTCCAAGATAATATTTGCAGTATTTCTTTTTTGTTTTGTGTAGTAAGCACATCTCTCTCTCTCTCTCTCTCTCTCTCTCAGGATTTTTCATAGAGGTGCGCAGAGAGAAAGAAAGAGAAAACAATTTCTATCTCTGCTCTTTGTTTTTCCTATGTGGAATGTGTTTGGAGAATTGTTTACCTGGGGTGATTGCTTGATTCGATTTTGGTGACGATTGTTTGAGCCTGATGGCCAATCAGATCCACCTATGTCTGGACTCTCGCGAGAAGGTCACAAGTTGTTAGTTAGTTAGATGTGGTAGTTAGAAAAGTAGGAATGTAGTTCTAGTATCTTCCTTTATATAGTATATTAATGTATTATAGCATAGTTATAATAAAGAAATCATTCAGCCTTCTGAACTGATCATCATTTCTTCCCATTGAGTTTGCCTACACTTTACAATAGTTTGGGTTTTTTTTACACAAAGAAAAGTCAACAGTCAAATCTCATAAAAATGAATGCACTTTATCTCCCTCATGAGTGACCAGTCTTCTGGTCTTTCCTTATGTTGTGAGTTGCATTTTGCCAACCACATCAATCTGTTTATGTCATACTCATCCATTCTGCAGTTGTTCCCTCACACCTGCCTACTGCAACTGCTTTAACTTCTGAGTACTTCTCAAGAGCACTGTAAACTTGCAGGAAAGTAAAACCAGTGGGGGTGACTATTTTTTCAAACACAATCATTCCAATACTGACAGGTCTGTAATGAAATATGCCTGTCTTAATAAAGTGTTTTAAAGTCTTATTTCTGCTGAATAGCAACACAGAAAGTGCGACTTAGTAATTCCTGACTTAAAGGCTTTACAATTTTAGCTTGGATAAATAACTTGCTGTAGCAGCAAAAAAGGTCATTTATATACGAGCTATTGCTAATTAAAAATTAATTGCAACATATAATCTAATATACCAGCTCCTTTAAGTGGATCTGGTGTTATAAATGACACATAAAACATGGATGAAGCACCAAAATATAATCAAACTTGGTCCTTCCTTTTCCTTCAGATTTTGAAAGTGGAGGAGCCACACTAGAAGACAGTCTTGGCCAGAAAGTCTTGGCTATTTCAACAACAGAATGTGTATATCAATGTCCATGGTTCAAACAACATAGTTCTGTATCTCCTCATATCACTTTGACTATGTTAGAGATCATGTTACAGATATTATTTGGATTAAAATAATGCTGCCACAATGTAGATAAAACAGATGTCTTTCTACTTAATATCAATTTCTCCTAATATTTTTCTGTAGATGCAGTTCTGTTGTCACCAATATTAATTCCATTTGAAAACAATTCATCTGCCATGCAGTAAGTGCAACAGGAACTGCTCCCTAGTATCATTTTTCTGCTCACTTAGTGGGCACATACTGACAAAATATTAATTACTCATGCCATAAGAACTTTTCTGTAGAGGTTAGGTGAAGAAGTAATTTCTCTGAAATAAGGGAGTAGTACGGGGTTATATGGAGAAAAACAAACTTTTAAAATACTTAGTTACAAGCTAAGAAAAAACAGAATTTTGCAAGTAGACATCACTGAGCCAGCCTGTTTCAACAAGTTCAGTATGCTCAGCTGATACAGTGTGCTCTTCATACTTCCAGAAGTATGACTTTTACTTCCACAAATTTTTTTGAGTCAGTTTATGCTATGACTTCTTACCAGCAAATAGATACAGAAGGCACAGCAGATTCAGTACACATTTCTTCTTGAACTCAGGAACCACAGCACAGAATGCATTCATTTAGTTCATTTTCCAAAGACTGTACATAATATGCAGTTCATCTGAATCTCAGTGAAACACGATTTTGAGAGTATGCCAACTTCAGAAAGTTCCTGGGAATATTTATCACTGGTGTTCTCCATTTCCTTTCTTGATCCTCTCCTTGAAAGTAAGCCAAGCAAATGTGGATAAATATATCTGATAGTTTCTAAAATGTCTCAGCAACTAATCAGAAATAACTGGACCAGCTCTTGCAGAAATAAAACTGAATATCTGCCACTTAATGTGTGGTTCTAAAATGTAGGACCTTATCTTTAATAAACAGGCCAAATTTTTGTAGTTCATTTAGGGTACTTTTACTGTGTTTTATAAATATACAAGAAATTAAGAAAATCTGTATTAGTTGTGTTTTTTCCCCCTCCCATGCTGAATATTAATCTCCGTATTCCATACAGGAAAGGCAGTTTTTAATATAGAAATTTCAATTTTGGACAATATTAGGATGCCTTTTATTCTGAAGAGTAATGGAAGTAGTAGAAAAAAATCCCCCAGTTCATATTTAATGCCTTAATAAATTCCAGATTTTGACTATGCAGATGATGGAGCAGAAAAAATTCTTTCTTTTCATTGAAAAAATGCATTAAAAATCTAAATCCAGGTTGCATTCTGTTTTTCACTTTGACTATCATCATTCATACAAATGTGCCTGTCTGGCAAGGACTTTGAAATATAGATATACTCTTGTGAGATATACTGGCTTTCCTGGAAAGTAAAGTGTTTTATTTCTCCATTAAATAGTTTCAACAGTGTTGGACACACCAGCAGTCACTGTGCTTCTACCTTCATGACCAGCAAGAACAGGAAAGAATTAAAAGGTGTTTTCTGAAGCTGTTACCTGACTATTAAGCTGTTACAGGACTGATCTTTCTGACACTTTTCAAAGTGAATAGCCTGTTCTAAGGATTTCCTTGGTTAAAATCACTGACAAAATATTAAAATGCTGCTACCTTAGAGTCCTTTCTATTGATCACAACTTCAATTCTTTTCGTCATGAATTAAGGACACATACTCTCTAGAAGTGTTTCTTCAGGATCCTCCACTAGCAGCACTTGTCCTCCAAAGAAGAAAGAGAAAGACATACTTCTTTTTGTGACCCCCTTGAAAAAAAGATCTCTGAATGAACTCTATATTTTCCCCCTTATTTATTTTTGAATAATCTAAATGCAGTAGATATGTTATCCCTTTGTCCTTCATCTCCCTAGAAGCCAATTCACAGAAGTACTTACAATTGTAATGCCAATTAAATTGCCTTTTCTTCACAGTAATAACAGCCCATGATTTGGTACCAGCAACCTCAGGTTCTGCTTGCAAGATCTTACACTGAAGGGATCCTGGAGAAATCATGCATCTTTGCATGCCCATGGCTTTTAGTGGGTGAGATAGATTCTGCTTGGCAGTAACTCCCTACTGAGGGGAGGGGCAGGTGGTGAAGTGTGCATTCTCTGGTCCTTTAGGTTTGTGTGGCTGGTGATGCTGGGTATTATATTTGGTGGTAAAAACATGCAATATTCTTGGGCTTTCCTTGTTCTGCTCCATTGCCAAAAGCTCTTGTCCATGCCCATCCTGCACTGTCCTCCCTCCACACCCTGGTTATGTTATTTAACAATAACACAATCAGGTATCTTCAAATTTTTGTGTTTGGACTAAAACATGTTTAACAAAGCTTATAATGAATTCAATTTCAAATATTCACATGACAAAAAAGCTCAATGCAAAAAAAATCCCCACCATCAAAAACTCATTGCATGCCTCTGTGGATTTCCTTGTGGTTACTTTACACTCTAGGAGAATTGTAGGCACTATAATAAAATGGAAATTTACTGAAAATGACAACTAAATGTTGAGTACATCCTACACTCTTGGCAATTTCTGTAATGTGATTTCTAAATATTTCAGAAACCAGAATGATTTACAGAGATTTCTGTGGGACCTAGTAAGGCTCAGATAAGAAGAGTTTGTAAAGCAGTAGTTTAATATTGACCATCTAGGTTTTTTCACTGTGTGCTCCTAGTATGTGTCGACTAGATTAAGTCTCTTCTGTTTGGGCTTGACTAGAACAAGTGTCATGAAAAAGTGAAGTAGCAGAGGCTTAATTTGAAGAGACAGTAAAATAAAAGGAAAATAGAGCTAATCCCAGGCATAGCAATATATCATATTACATGTTGCCTTGACTGTCCAACGAAGCCATCAAGCATGAATATGATTCCTCTGACTTCCATTGCCCAGACAAATTTTATCCTCAGCTGTGTTCAGAGGTTATTTCTTTTCTTTTTTTTTTTTTTTTTTGATACAGCATGTCCTTGCTTGCAGGGCTTTTACAACCAGTCTTGAAGTTGGTATTATCATACTTTAAAAAGTGGAATACAATGTGTCTCACAAACAGTATGGCAGGCTTTAAAAATTTATGGAAAGTTTCATCATTTCACTATTTACCTGAAGTCCTTGCTCTGAGATTCTTCAGGTTCTAGAAAAATCTTGTCTTTTTTAAGGAAGTTTTAAGGCAGTAATGGTTGTGCAGAAAAAAATTAAAGTATGTCCTGTTCTTACTAATCTGAAATTCTAAAAAAACCCAAACCACTGACTCATAAAAGTAGAAGTATACTTAGAGATACAGTGTGCATTTCAAGTCAAACTCAAAACATTCATTCTGAGTATTTGAGTTTGGCAATGTTGCAAATATCTCTTTAGTAAAGTCAGTATTTTTATCTAAACTTGATCCTTTAATACATCTTTCCACTGGCTTCATGCTATATAATATGCTGGTCCCTTGCAGTGTCAGTTTAGATGAGCTAACTAGGTGTTTATGATATAGTTACTACCATGATATCATTCTGGATAGCACTGCACCCGCTGGAGGTTGCTGTACTTCTGGCATTCTTGCTTAGTATTTCTGGTTTTTGCGCATTTCACTTCATAAAAACATTTATTTCCATAGACCAAAATAAGATCTGGTCTAAGCAAATCTAGCCTCATTTTAGGATCAACACAACAGTGGATTAGGACCTGTCTGCACCAAGGCTAAATATTTTCTGAAGTATTTATTTTACAGTGAAAGCAATACTATGATACTAACTAGGAGTACCACAACCTTTGTTTTTTAAACTTCTTTATCAGCATTAATTACAGGAATTAAAAGCTGTGTTAATGTAATTTGGAATATATAATCTACAACTGAAAATAGCACCTACATACTTAGAAATACATCCCACCATTTCTTGGAATGGAGAATTTAAAATATTAACCCTCTGGGTTTTTTTCTGCAGTAAAGGTAATTATAGTGTAGATATGGTTTTCATTGCAGTCGCTGCTCTAGGGAGTAATGAAACAACTCATAAAGGATTCATACACAAAATCAGTTAAAAAATTAATTTTATGATAAAGGCTGTACTTACCTCAGTCTGAGAGAGTTCAAGTCACCTAAAGACAAAGCCAGAACATGCCATCTTTTAAAGTAAATAGTAGTCATTTTAAAACAAACTTTTAAACTTCTCAAAATAGCCACAAGACACAGGAGAATAGTATTACTACTTAGCATAGGCAACACATTTACTGCATTAAAAAAACTCTCCTTTTTATAAGTAAAGAACAAAAATGGCCTTCTATAGTCTACTTGGTTTTATCTCCTACTCTCTGTGGGTGCTGATTTTTTGCCTATCTCACTTCATGACCCTTAAGCCTTTATTTTCCCTACTGCAATAGAATTCTTCAAGATGAGAATCAAAGATTATCCCTTCTTCTCTTGTTAGCTCCTTATCAATAACATTTTGTTACTTTATCAGAGTTTCAGCTGCCACATTTGCACAAGCCACTCTCTGCACTATGCTTAATCCATGTTTTCAGTTGTCTTGCAAATGTGGCACTGTCACCTCAGAAAGCTATTTGGTTCGCTCCTGTTTTCTGTGTACTGTTTCCCATTTCTGCACCAAATTCCAAAGCTGTTATCCATCTTGTTTTCAAAACTCATTCCCTCATTATCAGTTTAATGCTTTCTCACTTTTCTCCCTCATGCTTTCAAAACTTTGCAGGACTTCCTGTTCCAAATGCTTACCACTGTGCATTTATCTATTCCCTAATGCATCTTTTGAAATGGCTGTCAAACCTTATTTATCTATTTTCCCTCTTCTTCAGGTCTATCTCCCTTGATCTTTGTAGCTTTTGAGGAATGTCTCTTGGTCTGTCTTATTGCTCTTCCTCTTTCCTCATTCGGCATTCCTAAATGGAAAGGGATCTCTACAAATTTTATCTTCCAGAGTCCACCCTTCTTTTACTACTGAGCCATAAAAGTCATTGCTCCCACAAGTACCTAATCTTCTCCAAACTTACTTTTCTCAGGAATTTTTCTTCCTCTCTTACAGTTACCTTAGCACTGTCTATTTCAGTTATTCAGTTAGTATATTTTAATACTTTTTTCACAGAATCATAGAATGGCCGGGTTGGAAGGGACCGTAAAGATCATCTAGTTCCAGTCCCCATGCCATGGACAGGGACACCTTCCACTAGACCAGGTTGCTTAGAGTTCCATCCCACCTTGCCTTGAATACTTCCAGGGATGGGGCATTCAAAACTTCCCTGGGCAACTTGTTCCTGTGCCTTACCACCCCCAAAGCAAAGAACTTCCTCTTAATGTCTAATTCAAACCTGCTCTCTTTTAGTTTGAACCCATGCCCCCACCTGTCACTACATGCTCTTGTAAAAAGTCCCTCTCTATTTTTCCTGTAGGCCCTTTCAGGAACAGAAAGGTGGCAATTAGGCGACCCCAAAGCCATCCCTTCTCCAGGCTAAACAAACCCAATTCACACAGATTTTCCTCGTATGAGAGGTGCTTCATCCCTTTAAGTATCTTGGTGTCCCTCCTGTGACTTGCTGCTGCAGGTCCATGTCCTTCCTGTGCTGGGGACCCCAGAGTTGGACACAGCTCTCCAGGTGGGTCTCACGAGGGCAGAGTAGAGGGGCAGAATACTCTGCCTCGACCTGCTGGCCACATTGCTTCTGATGTATGCCAGAACCTTGTTTGCTTTCTGAGCTACAAGTGCACATTGTCAGCTCATGTCCAGCCTCTCACTCACCAGCACCCCCTAGTCCCTCTCAGAAAGATGCTTTCACTCTCTTTATCACCCAGCCTGTGTTGAGACTAAGTGTTTCCCCAAGCCAGGTGCAGCACCCTGCACCTGGTTAAACCCCAAGGGCCCATTTCTCAAGCTTGTCCAGGTCCCTCTGAATGGCATCCTGTCTTTCAGGTGTCAGCTGCACCACTCTGCTTGGTGTCATCTGTAAATTGGGTGTCATCTGTAAAAGGGTGCAGTTGATCCCTTTGTCTATGTCATTAGGAATTAGTCATTATTCTCTGAACTGACTAGACATACCTTCAAACTGAATGGACAAGTTGTGTTCAACTATAAAATTGCAAGGCTATTTCTTCTGCCTATCATGGTCATGTAAGTGAAGAACTATCTGCAGTTCCAAAACTGGTGCCCATTATTTAAAACAATATATAATATCTGATAATTCCTTGGCCATTAAATTATGTCATTAGCAATCTTTAAAAACTGCTTGTAAGATTGTCTGAAGTGAATGACAGTTTTAAATTTGGTTTTAATTGTTAATGTCTAACAAGACAGATGACAGTGCAGTTCATGTTGAAATACACAGTTCATATGTTGAAAAACTAGCTGAATTTTAAGTGAAAATTCTGCCATACTATATTTAAAGGACAAAATGTCATATTAAAATAGAGAATATTGTACAGATGCAAACAATTTCTCAATGTAACTTTTAATTCTTCATATAGGAATTGACTGTTGTTAATGCTTGTTAATATTATCCTGCCTCACAGGGTTCTGTCCAAATGTAAAATAAACCACAATTTGGCACTATATTCCCATGGTTTGCAGTTCTACTTTTTTCGTGAAAATTGTGTTTTGTTGTTTCTTCAGGTTTGCCTGTCATATTCCATGCTGCTCCATGTCCATGTGGGGTATTCTGAAGTGAATAGGTTTGCCACAGCAGTGAAATGGAAACTCACTTTTTAATGACATTCCATCATGCTCCATCATGGCTTTGTTTGAGAATATTTGACACTTACAGATGCATGTTAAAATGGCACATGGGATATCACTTTAGCTGCAAACAAGCAGCAAGTACAGGAGAGATTATGTGTTTAGGATAACAGCTTAATGGGGAATATCAATCACAGAACTATTTTAACTTAAGCAACAAGATCATACAAGCTATACGTGTCCAGCAACTCCCCAGATCAGCAAAATCAGCACCATCTTTAAAAAAGTATTTTGGGGGCAAAATAAAGCAAAGTATAGAAAAGAATCGGCTATGACAGATAATTTATTGCAGGGTCTTTCTGTCTTCAGTCAAGAAAAACAGCAATGCAAAACAGACCCAAAGAACCACAGTGCTGAAGTTACAAGAAAATTCACAATGAGTGCATAACTCATTGTCACATTACAGAACTCAAGTATATTGTTAAAACTCCTTCAATTTGGATAAATCTGCATAACCATGTCAGTTAATTTATTGGATCAATTTCTCACTGAAGTACCAGTCAGAGTAAAGAACTCTCTTCTTTGTAAAATAAATACAAATAGTAAATCCTTGAGCAGCTTATCAGCTACAGGACTAAGAAAACCAATCACTTTATCTGAGCTAGAGAAAAAATGAACAAAACAAACATGAACCTAATAAAAAATACCTGGTCCATAGCTTTTGAGAGCTACTCCTGCTTCTCAGAAGCAATGGGGTAGAAAAAGGAACATCTAAATTATAATTGACACTTAGCAAGGCTTCCTTCAAAACCCACCCCCTATCCACCTGGCAGAGAAGTATCCACCTACACAGCCTTCACACAGTTTTCAGCCTTCCTTTACCATTGATAAAGAAATAATAAAAGATACTTTTTCTACTTCATTAGCTTAGATTTCTCACAGTCAAGCCCCAGAAAAGATACAGTCCTTTTGGAATATACAGGCAACTTTTTCCCTTGGCTTTGAACAAAAGAGTTTGTAGGATTATACTATAAGCAATCCTTTCAGGCTTTTTTTTTTTTTTTTTTTTTTTCCCCCAGAGAGTTTTCCATACTGTTGTCACACATTCTAAATCCTATCAGCAACATATTTTCACTCATCTGGATCAACTCACTCAGTAGCAGTCAAAGTCTGTCTCCCATCAACTTACCCAGAAATTTCTTTCTTCCCAAACTGTCTAACAGCTGAGCAGACTCCCTAGGATCACATGTTCAAATATACCTACATTCCACAGCACATTTTGACTTTCAGAGTGCACTTCCATAACCTGCTTTGCTTACTGCTTTCTCTGTACCATCAAATGCTTGGTTCTGCTAACATGTTTTTAATAACAGCACAGTATCCCATGTTCCGGGACAGAAATACCACAACAATAAGATACAACTCAAAATCAAATGGTTCATCAAGAGGCAAGTTTGAGTTAAGAGGAGAGGCTTACTGGCCTTTTCCTCACAGCCTACTTGGGTGGCATCTTCCACCAAGGAAGGAAAAGCCTTCTTTTCATTCAGGTAAAGAAATTCTCCTGCCTACTTGAAAATGAAGAGATTCTTTGCAGCCTGAGCACCCAAGTGCATGACAGGATTATAACATACCCAGCCACCCACATTGTCACAGAGTGGTTCTGTTTTAAAAAAAAACCCACAAACACTAGGATGAATTTTAAGATGGAGAATGCTCTTGAAGCACTGTGCTTAAGTGAAAATGCACATAAGGACTTCACAAAGACACATACCTCAGCAACAACAAAAAAAGCAAAAAAATAACAGCAGATGTATCTTTTTTCTGTATAATGCAAATATTTCTAATCAAATAACGAATAATAAGTCCTCTCAACATTCTCTCCAGCAGGGTTAAATATATATAGCTATGATGTCACAGTCTGTAAGAATTCCCTTGGGAGGGGGAGGGGATTAGGCCAGGAAGGTTGCCCATTTTCTTCTCACGGTCTTTCTGCAAACTGACCTCTCGCAGCTCCCCATTCCCTTAAATACTGATGACAAATTGGAATGAAGTTACTTTCACATTTAAATCTACCGATTGCTCTCTGTTGCTTAAAAAGTTTGTAGGCTTATTCTTGTCAAGACCTGGGCCAGGAAAACCAAAACTCATGTAGAAAACTAGCTAATTTTGCTTCAAGATATAAAGTTCTTGCTGCTCTCAATGCCTGATGTTGTCCTCTGGGTTTGATGAGGCAATTTCCCATCTGCATTTTTAAATGAAAATACATTTGAGTCATACTCTGGGAAAGGGCTGCTGCATGTGCCAAGGTGTCATACAGTCAGGGTAGAAGGGAGTGTGTGAAAGCAGGACTGCCTCTCTCTTTCCTCTCCATCCCCACTTTACGCAGCCTCTTTACAGAGAACAGTTGCTGAAGGCAGGGAAGCAGAAAAACCACCTTCATCCTGGTAAAGAAACACCTACTGAGTTCCTGTCATTCAAAACCAACTTCAGGGGCAGGTACTAGGCAGGCACCATTACAAGCTGTCTTCAAAGTCAGCAGAACAAATGTCTTATTGAAATGATTAAATGGTAACCAACTATGTCAGCTTTCTGTAAAGTTCTGTAAAGCTGGCTATTTCTTTGCACAAGTCATATAGTCTGACAACTTTAAAATCAAGTTAAAAATAAAGAGATCAGAAATGTTTGAATCATGATTCCACATAACTATTTTATTGTTTTATGTTAATCCAAAGCATGAACATAGTTTATTAGAAAATTAAAGACAGATTTTAAGGAGCTATTACTGTCAAAGCTCATTACTTAAAGAACAATTAATAATTTCCTTGCATCAAATGAAATATTTAAATAAATGGTTATGGCAAATCTTCTCTTGACTAAATTGAAAATTTGCCATCTGTCTTTCATCTTCCCTATATTATCTATCAGTAAAATAAAATAGCAAAAAAAATTATTTTACATTAGAATAATGCTGTGATAAGCTGCTGGTGTTTATATTAGTTTGCTCTCACTCAGAAATGCACATGTTTATAATGCAGCATTTTCTCATAAATGTTCAGGCATATATTGTGAATTTCCTGTCACCTAAGGAAAAACTTACCAGAAAGAGCTGAAAGAAAATTGGGAGTTTTTGTCATTTAAAAGTAAAAAAAAAAAAATAGATCTTGTGCTGTCATGTGCTCTAGAGCAAAGAGAAGTGTTTATGTCACTGAACAGCACCAGCATCTTGAAAGATGTGTGCACAAAGGAGGAAGAGTTTCTAGATAGGAGGATGTCTCTGATCATTTCAGAGAACCCATGATTTCTATAAAGAGGATACAACTTTTCCATTCTGGAGATCACATGCACACAGCATAAACATGGACTCTTTCTTAATAAAGCACACTGGTAAATATATCCAGAATTACCACATCATCTGTATTTAAACCATCTGTTTATCTAATGTCTTAAATGCAGAGAGCAAGGTATATTTTACATCAACTATTCCCTTATTTCATATGATTCCATTTAAAGCTAAGAAAGCCTAGCTTGGGCAGCTGTCCTGCTATATGAACTGTGGTCACCAAGTGAGATCACCAGCCTGTTTCACTGAGAGATCACCATGACTGAATGCTCCTAGAGGATGGTAGCCGTGTCTTGAAACACTGACTAAAACATGCTGAGAAAGAAACATTGCCCAGAAAATGAGTGCTGGTAAGTGCTTCAGTCTGTCAGGTAAGACCTGGCAAGGTGCTGAAGGGTCTGTAGCTTCGCTGAGGAAACTGTCTGCCCATGTTTGCTGAGTTGTAGCTTCCTGTTAGCTTTTCTTGGAGAGCAAGCTTTCCTCTAGGGAAGCAGATCTTTTTCTCCCCATAATTATACACAGTACTTCCAGACCTCTTTCTCAGCTGTGAAAAACACCCATTTGTTTCCTGGGATAGGTTTTGGCCTCTTTTCATCTCCCAGGCACAGGCCTGCTGGGTGTACACACCCAACATGGTCAGATCCCAGAGCAGAACTGGGACTACAGCACTGCTCAGCATCCACAGGGCAGAGAGGGATTTCTACCAGCTCTCATGCCCCAACTGTTCCTCAACATGTGGCTCCATCCTTTCAACCACCTCAGTTGATACACAGGAGCATTTCAGTCATCAGTAAACAGTATCACCTTTATCATATTAACCAATGCAGGGAGCTTCATATATTCAGTAAAAAGAAAAATAAACTGAGATGCTTTATAAGCCACCAAGTGAGCCTCTGAACTGAACCCAAGTGGAAGGTATAATATGATTCTTTTTCAGGGCCACAGATCCAGGGAGATACTAAGTTCTTTGGGAAGAGAAAATCTTGACTTTTGGAAGTGGTGTTAAACTTGCTGTCAAAGCTCTAGCCATTTCTGGGCACCACAAAGCAGAAACATCTAGAGAAAAGAATATTAGCTGGCACAGGTTGAGGTAAAGGGTGGAGAAACTGCAACTAGGATCTACAATACCTAAAATCTTCTGAGGGCCAAAACCAAATTAAATGTTAGCATATACACACACATGTACATACCTTCAGGAATGAAATCTGATAACTAACTGGTAAGTTCCAGAAAGAAAGAATCATAGACTCATTTAGGTTGGAAAAGACCTCTTAGGATAAATAAGCTTCTGAGTGCTAATTAGTGCTAGCTCTAGGCTCAGGTGGCAACGTGTGTTATCTGTGAGAGAGGCACAAAAGAGAGCTGTAATAAACTCTCTCAGACTTCAGCTTTGGGGTGACTCTTCTGTCTTGGGTCTTCTCTGTTTTTCTCATTTTACTATACATGAAATGGACATTTACATTTGTGGTGTGTGTTTGTAGACTAAACGTGCTTCATTAAATTTATAGGTGTAGTGTGCTTTACAGATTTTTTTCTTTATACAGAGTCTGGTCATTAGAGGTAATAATAGTAAACCATTGCCTCTCAAATTATGTTACAGGACATTATTACAAAGCCTGTAACTGTTCTGTTATTTATAGTCTCTAATTTACTGCTTTTTGTCTAAGCAACCATCAACTAACTGTATTCTTAAATCTTGCTCTTTTGCTGAGATGTTTAGACTACCATTTTTATTGTTACATGCTTTTATTCTTCAATTGATTCCACACAGACTGTTTAGGTGATTTGTTTCCTGCCTATGTGCACTGACAGCCCAGACACTGAGAACTGGATTAATAGGAAATAACTCATGAGTTGGTTTTATGACTGAGAGTCCTATAAATGAGATTTTGATAGCACATATAATTAATGCTGTTACACAAAGTAGTAGTTTTACTTGTGATCTGAGACCCAGGACTAATAGTTTCTACTTTCTGCCAAAATTGTCACGACAATTTTTACTTCCATTTTTAAAATTACATTGTCTTTGAACAAGTGCGCCAAATCCAGGCATCCTCTAGAACAGATCATTTCCCAAAAGAAAATGAGCAAATACTACTGGAAGGCACAAAACTGAGCACAAATTCTCCTTTCATCTTACATAGGCACATACAAGCATGGTGAAATTCTGAGCCTATGAAAAAAGAGTAGATAACTGCTATGATATCATTTTCTGAATGCTTGTCTTAAAATGATAAATTATTATGGTTTTTTTTCAAAAGGAAACAAACAGTTTCCACTTCCAGTCAAGTGACACCCTTAGTAATTTCTCATGTTGATACCAGCTGATTTAAAACAGACACAAATTATTCCTCCCATAGTCTGCAATAAAAGAAAAACAAACTTAGTAATAAAATATGAGGAAATCCTCCTATTTCACCTTAAATGTCAGCCAATCCTTTGTTCTCCTGTCATGATTTTAAAAGTCAATTATGGAAAAAATGTTCTGGAGAAATTGTAAGTACTGAGGTTTTTCTAACAAGAACATGATACCGGGAACTTGTAACATTCATGTTTACGAATTTCTGCTGAATTGCTCATTCACTAGTTAAATTCCAGAGTCAGCAATGGAAGCCTCATTTAAGTGTAACCTAAAACCTATTTGTGGATTGAAAATGTCAATACAAAGGTTAATTCCTTACAGAAGCTTCTTTCAGAAGTGGAAATAAAAGTATTATAGCCTATGAGCTGAAATGAAGCCTTTCTCTCATTTATAATTTCTATGCACCATTTTCTCACTAATTAATCCTTCAGATCACTTAGGAATGCCAATAAATAGTTTTTTGTTCAAATCCAATTCAACAAGATTCTCAATATAATTTCTTCCTTCTTGCGTAGACTGACTCAAACTGCAGCTTTGTTCTCTCTTATTGGTTCAGGATTGAACTCAGCAAGCAGCTGTACCATAAAAGGCAAATTGGTGGAGTTAGTAAAAGACAGACTTCAGAGGCAGTTTTCAAAAACACTTCAGAATAACACAGACGGTCACAAGATGGATTTTCACCACTAGAACTGGTAGCTTGGATGGAGTAATACCAAAAACTAAAAGTATAATGCTTGTGAGTAGAGTTTCCTTTTTCTTTTCCTCATAGGTTCTACGTCTTTTCTTCCTGTTTCTTTGGGAATCTGAAAAAAATGTCCAGTTTACAGGGGTTATTGTTTGATTAAGGTGGTCATCATCCAAGCATGCCCAGCCAAAAGATAAGGTAGCTCAAAGTGGTACTTATATGAATAAATTTTCCAGGACACCATTATTTGAAAAACAATGACAAATCATGACTGTGGAGGAGCACAGACAGGAGTCCAAGGAACAGAACAATTCAGATTATTGACGTTTGTACGCATGAAATTCCTCTCAACTTTAGAAAGCTTTTTTTCAGAAACAAGTCAGAAAGCAACAAGGAAGTAGGTAGAGGAAAGATACATGACAGTTCTGGATTATTTATTCTACAATATACATCCTTGTAGGTCCTATAAATACTACTTATATTTCCTATCTATTCTTCATATATCTGAAGTACAAAACAAAAGTGTAAAACATTTTTCTCAGGAAACATCCACATTGATGTCATTGAAGATGAAATCAACTGAAGTCAGCTGTATGAGAAGCAGCTATGAGAGACAGCTATATCTTTCCACCAGCAGGAAGAATTAATAATATCCATTTTCAAATATTTAAGAAATATATTATGATGATAATCCTCTCTTATGAACTTTTCCTGCAGAAAAAATAAGGAAAGAACTGATGAAGATTAGACTGCATGAACAGGCTTGGGAAGGTAAGTGTAAGAATTTTTTTTCTTAAAGCTTCTAACTGGAGGCTCAGTTATATCCCTAGGTTTCAGGTCCCTTTCAAAAACTCTAGCATTAACAATCTTGTGTTGTAACTGTTCAATTACATAAAAAGCAGTTGTCTATATTTCTTTTATCCTGCTATATTCGTAGTATTTTTTTTAATTTTCAGAATGCTCCTTTTAAACCTTTATTATTTTATATTGCTTTGTTGCATATCCTTATTTTTCAGCTAGATAACCTCAGTCAGAGTTCAAAGGTAGGATGCACATTCAATTGTGTAGTCATTGTCTTAGAATATAAAAATTCTCCATTTTAATTTTAAAATCAAAAAAGGAAGATTAAGGATACCAGTGTAGATGAGTGTTAAAGATACTGCTTTTCATTAGAATAAATAATGAGCAATAAAACTCCACCCCTAAGGATGCTTTTATTTAAGAGTAAACCAAAAATGTGGAGGCTGGGATACCATGATCAAATCTACTCAGTACCTAAACTAACTTTCCACTGTTGTCCTGTTCATGTCTTCTAGAAAGGAAGGTAGAATGACTTGAGTTTTTGTGGATACATAATTTACTACTGCTTGGAATACATATATTCCACATATTTAGTGTCTTGTAATTCAAATATTCTCTTTTTCTACAAGTCTTTCTTTGGTTTTGATTGTCAATGAAACAAATATTGTCTTCTCTGCTTATTCTCCTAGGTTTTGTATATTTATGTCTCACATCCTGACATCTGTCCCAAAAATAAAAATTCTTTTATTTCGTTCAGTAACAGTTCTTGGCCAACCATAGGCTTATGGTGAGAACAGAGGCTCACCAAAGTTAAAATCAGGGACTTCTTTGCAAGAGCATATTGCTTGTTTTACAGCATCATGTGAGGACCATGGACAGATCTTACTCATTTCATGGTCTGCCATGAGCTCCAAGTTAAAAAATTGCTCTTGGCTAACATAAGATGTGAAGTTCTTCTATATTAAAAAAGACATATCTGAGAAAAGGAAAAAGAGAATGATGCAATCTACCAGGGCTCTGCATGTACACATAATTAATAAAGAAAACCATATCTGAATCCTTACTACTCTATAGTTCCCTAGTCTCAGGCAAAACAAAGGATATTAGTGGTACAACAAAGCAAATATTCCTTGAGTTAACACTATGTTTGGTCAGATTTTATCTGCACAAGTGATAATTTGGCCATGATTAATTTTGCCAGTGATTTTTCTCACTCTACCTTCCCAATTCTTCAGCAGTGCTTTTCAGCAGTTCCAGCAAAGACCATGGAAAAGTGGAAGAAGTGAGAGTAGCATCTCCAAGTAGGCATTCACTTTGGACAACAAGAACATCAATTTTTTTTTCCAGGAAGGAAAATTGTACAAGTTCTTTATGACTTAAAATAAAGTATATGGGTACTAATATATCTCGTAATTTCCCAAAATCTCCAAAAAAAGTCTAAATTACCTCAGACAAAATCTCTCAAAGTCACTGCTGTAGGAGGCTCAAGTATGTACTGTGGAGAGATAGCTAAAAGGCAGATGTCACCATATGGAACAGTGCAAAGGAGAGAAAACAGCACCACAGCTACTCTGAACAAAGTGCATTTGTTCTTGGTGCTTTTACTGAACAAATCCTGTGCCTCAGTAAAAGCAGACCTTTATTCTAGAAGAGAAATAACTATAATGTAAACAAATTACTTCAATCCACTATTCAGCTGGCCTCCTATGTCCTAAGATTTTTGTTGTTTCTTCTTTAGGCAGACTGAAATGCAGTCTTTGGCATGTCTACATTCCTAATGTACCACATTCCCTTATGGTCCCAGTTATCCAGCCTGTACTACTCTATTAATTATGGAGTACTAATTTTACTCACAAATTCTACACTAGAATGGCTGAAAAGAGAACTGGCAGAACTATCTTACTACAGTCTCCTCCATTACAAAATGACATCATGCAACATGACTGTTCTGGCTCCCAGAGAATCACAATTTTCACAGCTCAAGCCAGGAGAGCAAGGTGATGGCATTTTTAATGCTCATAGTTTGAGGTTTGTGAGTTAAGGTAGGTGGCCAGTTGCTATTTCCTAGGCTCATCTGTCAGTCTGGTGCTGTATTTGCAATACTGTGAGACTAAGTGAAAATGTTGAGGAATTCTTGATGCTGGAAATTCAAATGTTTTCTTTTTTCTGGAAAGGCTGTTGCCTAGAGTAACAGGAAGTGATCTAATATTGCCTGTAATAGACTTATTATTGTTAAAAGGCCTCAATTTAACTTAGGTAGTCAGCATCTCATGACATTCACTCCTTCATTGGTAGTACTTGACAGTGTGGCAGAAAAGAAGAGGAAGGGAATAATAACTCCCTTCAATCACATCTCATTATGTTAAAAGACAAGTTGGCAATGGAGCAGGAAAGCTCTCTGAATGATGGAGTAAGGACTGAGGAGAGATTTGGCATAAAGGTCTTCTATTTTGATGATCTAGGATCAAATGCCATTTTAATGCCTCATAATCCCCAATTATATGATGACAGACACCAAGATGGAGAGATGGAGAGCTAAACCACAAGTATCATGCAGTGGAGAAGTTAGATTCATATTCTTAACACTTGAATATATTAAAAAAAATATACAAAACAGTAAAGAAAAACAGTAATCTTTCCATTATATAAGTCACACCTTCCAGATGGACACAAGGGCAAAGTACTAGGCTCAAAATAGGTGGTCATTTAGGTAGGGTGTAGGCTTGACTTTTACCAAACTAATCTGGAAAATATAGCCCTAATAAGAAAAAATGTCAGTGAACACATTGCTTTTGTCCCCAAAGCTCTTGTGCTTAAACTCTTTGAATTTAAGCTCCCACAAAAGCAATGTAGGGGAATGTTGGTGTGATTTTTTTCCATCTTGAAAAAAATCAAGCCTCTTTCCAAGAGAGTCATGCAACCCAGTTCTATATACCATCATGATGAGGAATCAAATCCTTTTCAGTACTGTCAGTTGTTTCTGAAGGAAATTCATTTTTCTTTGAGAGGATGCTGCCTAGACACCTTAGCACAAGCTCTTCAAACCACCCCAGTGGGACCTGTTGCTCTTCTTTTGGGGTTGCTATTTGGGTGTTTGAGTCATCAGCACAAGTTGTTCAGAATTTGCCTAAAAAACTGCCAAGCCACATCCAACAGAGGGCAATGAATTCTGCATAGATGAACCAGCAAATGAGACATCTGTCACTGATCATCCTAAGTGTGCTCATGTCTGCTCAGTCATGACTCCCTAGGCCAACCCCAAGGAAAGTATGAAACATAGGCTTGAGGTCTATTAGGAAATCATAAAATATACCTGTCCACAATAACAATTCTTGTGCACTATTTAGTTGGCTGTGGTACAGAGGAGATCATGGGAACTTAGTAGAATTATGGGACAAATAACCAGATTTTGGACAAATATCATTGTGTAGGGAGAAACAATAAATATAGTATGCACATGCCTAAAGATAGAACAATGGTTCTCTTTAAAACACTTAAACCACAGACATTTCAAATCAGATGCATGTAATTAACCAATATAATTGGACATCTCATCAAAATTCATAACCTATATCCTGCTAAAAATAGCACTAATGATACTTATACACAAAGGTGTCTTTAGAGCCTGGTTAACACAAGTGAAAAGCTTTTAAGAACATCAGTATGAGACAAATGGGACTTAATAGTCTGGATGGAGAGGAAATACTGAAATACAGCAGAAACCTCATAAATTGTGACAGTGGCATTCCACAGAAAAGAACATGAAACATCCAGTACATGACTTTAAAAGCAAAATACTTTCACATTCAAAGGAAACAAAAAAGAAAACTACCTCCCAAAAGTACATTGTCTAATCTTCACTGATTTTGAACAAAGAGGCACTGGATTTTTAAGAAAGCCAGTAGTCAAAAAATAAATAAAAGGCAAGTAAGTTGAAACAGTAGTTAGAAATAAACAAAGTGACATTCTCTGTGAATCATAGCCCCTAATTTTTTCAGTTTTCATGAGTGTGAGCAAAATAAACAACAGTAATCCCTAGATAACAGTTATGTCTACCTAAAGCAAGCAAATCTATTCTATTTTAAATGGTTCTGAAGTAAACAATGATTATATGAGTGTGAACCCATATTTTTCACCTCAAGAGTATCTCAAATTACACTTTTCTGCACAAAAGAACCTTCACCATCTTATTTTCTATATAATATATGCATTAGGCAAAAGTCTAGATTTATGGGAGGCTGAAACCTTTCAAAACACAGCACTTTGAATATTGTGGAGAAATAGTCAACTCAGAAGAAAATGTTACCTTTTGGTTTTGCTATCAAGAAATTTTACTTTCAGCTTTGACTGACAAAGTCTTGCACTGTAATCAGTTAATGGAATGTCTAGGCTATTTAAAGAATTTCATAAGTTTTTTTCTAATTCAATGACAGCAAAAGTAATCACATAAAATTCAATCAGCTACCAAAATTAGCCTGAAATAAAATAAACGTGTGGTCATCACACCTGAAAATCTGATGATTTACAAAATCCTTAATGGATCTCCCCTCTTTTGTCCACATCCTTGTTTAAGTGAACCATTTGTATTTATGGTTTTACTCAATACATACATTCCTCTGTGTCCTAAAAAGAGATCAGCCCAGGAAAGGAGGCTGATTATTATTAAGGAGGCAAGGCAGTGCAGGGTTCTAAATCTTCTCAGTGTTATTGCAGTTCCACATACAAGAAAGCTGAAACTGCAGTATTTTTTGCACACATATAGGACTGAAGTTGATAAGTTCTAGTCACTCAAAGATTTCTGAGCTGCTCTTCCAGGTAACAAGCAAGTTATTTGGAGATTTAATTACTCTTGGCACAGTCTATCAGTAGACACATCAGGATCTGCTAAGCTGCTTTAGACATTATAGGACTTCATTGCCATATTATTGCCTAATTTTTACTGGTGAAGACCTGGTGACCTGGCAATCAGCAACAAAAAGCTAGACAGAAAGCAGGTATCATTTTCTGGCAAAGTCTAACCATGGAATCAGCAATAAATGGATCCCATATGGTCTTCATCAGCAGAAAATATGCCATTTGCTTTACTTGGCTGCATTTTGATGCCTTATTTTAGGTGGAGAGATATGAGGGATCTTGACAGCCTGACAGGAACCTCATGAGTTTCAAGAACAGTGTAAGCACTGCCAACAGATTATTTTTTTTTTTTTATTCAGCATTTGAGAGACTGCTTTTGGAATATAGCATCCAGTTACAAGCTCCTGATATAGTGGAAGGCCATCAGATAGTTAGGTACCTGCAGAGTACAACATACAGAGAGCCTTAAAGAGAGAAGTCTAAGGTCCTGCAGGTCTTCAGTGACATAAGGGGAAGGTGTAGATAAAAAACAGAGCCAGACTCTCCTTCCACATACACAGTGATAGGACAAAAGGCCTCAGGTAGAAGATGAAGCAATGAAAATCATGATTGATTCAGCATTGGAGAAAGGAAATTTAAACCATGAGAAACCCCATGATGAAAACAGGGTTCCCAAGAAGCTGGGGGAGGTTGTGAAATATCCAGCTTTAGAGATATGCAGGACTAAATCAGACAACTGTCAACAAACTGGAATAAGCTGATCCTGTTTTGAGCTGAGAGATTGATCAGAAGACCAAAGAGGTTTCTTCCAGTTTTACACATGCTAGGACTCTATGACACTCAACTAGCTTCAGCCTGCCTGCTGGAATTTCATGATGACTAAACTACATGCTTACAAGATGGAATGGAGTGGAAATAGTTTAACTGAACAGAAGCAGAACAAAGACGCAGAAGACCAGAAACATTTCAGTGAGCTGTGCTGGTGCTGCTGGTGCCTGGTGCTAGAAAAGACTAACAGTAGATAGTTGCCAGTTGCAGGAGACACCAATTATTTTTCAAGCTTGCTCTGAAGCTTCATTTGAAATATATATACAAACATATATAAGGTAGTGATGAATAATAAGTAAACCCAAACCTAAAACTCAATGTTTCCTATCACCCGACAGATGCTTACAGAATTTAGACATCAACCACCAGGCAGTTCACTGCTGTACTTTTGTTGTGTCAAAGTAAGCTTACTAATGCACAGCAACTGTTTTCAGAGTGTACAAATTGCCCATGAGCTGCTTACAATTTTGAGGACTTTTACTTCTTCAAAATTATTCGTTCCAAAATTTCAGCAAACAAGCAGTGGTCTGTAGTTTGTGAATGAGCTGTTTGTTGCCAGTATACAGCATGGACTTCATCCAAATCCTATTGAACTTGATGGAAAATCTCCCACTGACTTAAAATAGGCTTTGGATTGGCCCTGTTGAGTGGCAGTACTCATTTTGATTGGAATTATAGGTCACATGGAATTTTTTCTCCAATATTCAGTCTTTCTGCCAACTTTCTGGACAATAAGAGCATTTGTCTGAGTTTTGACACAAAGAAAATACAGAACAGCCATTAATACAGCCAGAATGAATTTGTTGAAAAAACTCAACTATTCATGGAAAAGAAAATGGTAGTATCTGCCCAGACATAGTTCTTTTGGATTCACATGAAGGAGAATTTCTTGATTAGGGGATTAATATTTACAGAAAAGTGTACCCACAGTATTTTTGTGCTGAATACTTGTGTGTGTGTGTTCCCTTCCGTACTGCTTTAAAAAAATGTTTATGGAATAACATTGTGAATTAACATGGATACAGCTTATTTTGATAAGGATCAAAAAAAATGGGGTATTTTTCATTCCACTTTGGTCAATAAACAGAAGTCTCTCAGAGTCTGTAGGCAAAAAGATTTAGTACATGTCTTCAGATTACCAGACCTGAACGTGCTACAGAGATAAACAAGGGGGCTACTAAGCCTAAGACATCCCAAATATAGGCTGCAATTTCTTAAATTTGAAAATATTATATGCCTCATTTCTCTTGTAGTTTCTCACATTGAAAAAAATGATGCTTACATGCTCAGCTAAGTAAATCACAAAAAAAGACCATGTCTTTTTTCCCCAATGACTGAACAAAGAACTTAAATCCAACTGCACAATATAAGGTACTTCTGGGAGGTAAAAAAAAAAAAAAAAAAGAAATTGGGACGTCATGTCAACTAAAATATTGAATGTTTTATTTATACTGAAAAGCAATTCTTAAATAAACTTCTTTAAAACATCCTACACAATTTGCAGTAGCTTGTCTGGGAAGATGTTGCATCTTGAAGGGAGCTGCAGAAAAATTCAGGGATTCAGAATTTTGGGAACTGGGCTTTCTCATGAATTTAGGCCCGAATTCACAAAAGGCAGACACCTGAAGTTGGTAATAGGCAACAGTTATATGCTGTTTCCTGATGTATCATACTGAAATCTGTTAATAGCCTCTGGTGTGTTTAAAGGCTGCAGACAGGAGACGTTTTGATATAAAATCGTGAAGTGCTTCAGCTTTTGCTTTAGTGCTTGCCTCAGCAATCTTAGCCCTGGAGGAAAGAGACATTGAGTTCCTTTCTCCCATGAAGTCCTGCTTTGGTGTTGCTCTTCCTGCCTGCCTTCTGCAGAAGTTCCATTTGAGCTTGTGTCTGTATAATTAAGAGCTGCCTGCAAGCATTTATTCCTACTTCCTCAGATCACATGAACAGTAGCAGCAAGCCAGTTCTGGGAAATTATCTGACTGAAAACCTAAACCTTAAACCAAAACTTTAAGTTTTGTCTGAATCAATTTCCAGAATGGGCTCACATAGTCACTCACACAAGGACCAGATCAGGCACGAAACAAAGGATAGCATGCATCTCCCAGAGGGACTCAGAGTGAGATGCAGAGGAAGGTGAGACCACAGCATCACCAGATAAAACCAAATTGGGCTGAGGAAGTGCAGGTAATAGAGAGATGGGTTTTCTCTGTATCATTATCAAGACAAGATTGATCTGTATAAAAAAAAAAAAAGATGTAAAAGTAAAACCAGCCAGAATAGGAGATGGCGGCTCTAGCAGAAGAACAGCTTCCTCATCTCAGCAGGTTTCAAATCCACAGGGCTCATTCAAGACAGTAAATTTGGCTGGAGACTGACATGGTGGGTGTGTGAAGGGGAAGCCATTTTAAGGTTGTGTAATAAAAATAAAGGAAAAAACCCAGATTGTAGCATTTTTGTCCCAGTGACACCCACCTAGGAGGGAGAAGGGTTCGCTTCTGCCCATGCCAGTAAACTAACCTGTACTACAGACAGGACCTGCTCAGGGCTGGAGCATCCACACTGTTGAACTGTCAGAGAGCACTCTGAACTGTTTTTGGCACTGGCCAATTTACTCTTCTCCAGATAGATCCTGGACATTGCCTGGGAATTAATGCATGCCAGGGACAATCCCCACAAGACAGTTTTGGAGGATGAAAATGTTTAGTAGACTGAATATGGGTCACTTTTTTGCCATTTAGTACATGTCTTCAGATTACTAGACCTGAACGTCTTTGTGCCAGCAAGTAGCTCCAGGCACATCGTCCTAGAATAGACACTGACTGTGGCTTTCGTTTCTATTTCAAAACGTTTGTACATTTTATTCAATGGTTGTTTATCACAAAATAAACATTAAGAAATCCCTGAAGAGGGTGTCAGAGCTCAAGTCTTTTGCATCATCAGGTGCCAAACTAACCTCTTTCCAGACCCTGTGAATCTTTCTTTCTGTACAGTGACAGATATAGAAAAGAACACCCAACTAATTAAATAAGATATTTTATAGGGAAATCTGCATTTGTTTTTGAGTTATGTGTTTGTAACTGTTTTTCAGTGAGCAGTCTTGCAAACTGTAATCTGGTCAAAGTCTGCTAGTTCAATTCTTGATATTTCTTCAAATAGACAGTCTTGAAAAGGATCTTGGGAGTTGAATGAGAACCCTTCTTCAGCATGTGCTTCCATATTCCAGCTGGAAACTGCAGGTGGCAGAACCAAGGAATTAAGGCCAGAAACCAGGTGGAGCCAGGTAAGAATGGAAGGTGTCCACCACACTTTCAGAATGATCTCCACCATACTTTTGGGACAGCTCTTTGCCTTCAACTGCTTGCATGCCCATCCTAAAAGTATCATCTGAGAGAAGATTCCCAGAGAGGGATTCCAGTTCTCAGTGTGGCTGCCAGTGCCCGATGTTTTGATGAGTGCCATAAGCTGCTCTGCACTAGTATCCCTCCACAGGCACGACCTGGAGTTTCTAAGTTGACTTGATCCCAGTTAGCTGTTGTGTCAATTCGATGAATCTCCTAGTGTGATCAGACAAATGCATAGTATATTCTATCCTTCCTAAATGAAACTAATCATAAACATTTTTCAGATTTTTAGAGTACATTTTCATGTTTTGCTGGTATTTGTTAAAACCAAGGTCCTTTCAGGTATATATTTATAAGGCATCTCACCTACCAGATGTTCTCTGTTGAGTCTCTAGGGACACATTTATTTTTTTGTACTTCTAAACTTCTCTTATGATTTATGCTGCATTTCAATCAGCCCATTTTTTTTCTGACATAGAAACATTCCCTTAGGTGCCCCAGTTCATGTAACTTCAATATAACCATATAAACTGCAATAAAGTGCCTGCTGCAAAATAATAGAATTAATAGTTCAATTTAAAAGTGGACTGCCAAAAAAGTTTAAAATTTTATTTTGAATTTTTTTTTTTTCAAAATCAAAAATTTATCAGGTTTGATAATTGATCAATTTTCACGAGCATTTTTCAAGCTAGGAATTTTTCAGTCTGCAGATGTCCTTTTCAAAAGAGAGAAAGATGAAAGAGCAAACAAAGAAGAAAAAGCAAGAGAGAAAGAGAAATAAAGAGAAAGAGTGAAAGAGGAAGAGAGAAAGGAAGGAAGGCTGAATAAATAGCCTGCTGGGTCCCCAAGAAAAAAATCTTTTGAAAACACTTTTTTTTTCCATGCGTATAGCAGTTTATCTTTGAACTAACTGCACTGTATTTTTTTCTCACATAATAGATGTTGTAGACCTTAAAAAAACAACTTGAAGCTTTATCTGATTGTAATTATATAAACCCAATTTTGATATATTTCCTCTCAGCTCAACATGACCTCTAAATACACACAAAATTACAAGCCCAGCTTCACAGCAAAAGATACAGAAAGATGGGTGTGTTTTCAGTGGACAAAACCTCATTATTGCAGAAGGATGTCCATCCTAAATAGCTTATGGTTTCTTACAATAATAAAGTATGTATCTTTATTGCTTGACCTTTGCATCTGAGATTTTTTGGCCAAACACGCTGATTCTCTGGCTCATGAAAGTCAAAGCATAATTTGAAAAGAGAGGGAAGCAGTTATACCTAATATTTTTGTCTTCCCATCTCTCCACTTTCTCCATACCTTTTACATTTGAGTGGCCTTTCTAAGACAATCATGTAATTAGGCAACCTCTTAGTTCCAGGTAGGAGGCAGGTGCACTCTTGAGGAGGGTTCTGACACAATTAAGTGCTAAACACACAGTACCTCCAGGTTTTCAGATGGATGGAGGCTGATCCTGTTGCAACCTGCCAAGATGTTTGTCCCTGGTCATGTTCTGAGTAGGAGATGGCAGCAGAGGCAGCTTGAAGGAACTGGGGTTAAAGGAGAAGATTGGAATTGAAAAGGGATAGCTGGCTACCCAAATACTTCACAATGACTAGATGAAGTGCTGTTATTTAACTGTGTAATCCTTTGGTTACTCAGGACTATCAAAAAGATATGGCACATTTTTGCCTTTTTGTGAGTAAGCAACACATGAAAATCCATCCCAAACAAATCCTAGAAGGTGAGAAAAGTGAGGTCTCTTCCTAGAAAAAGCAGTAAATCATACTAATTGACCCTAAAGGGACTAAAATATTGGGGGCTATATTGCTCAGGGACCTCTCACATTTTTATGTAGCCATTCTTATGTACTTGAAGGATAACCTGCAAATAAAAGATTTATTTTGGAATTCAAAAAGTGGGATTTATGTAGCCGAGATAAAACAAAAGCAAGATGCAACAAACTGTAACATGATAAGGGACTCCAAAGCTGTGGAGGAGTAATAGGTACATGGAATAATGTCTAACAGCACCTCTTCAATATTTCTACTGAGCCTTGTCTGAAGGAGGGATGCATTCTGTATTCTAACTACATTTTTGATAGATATTGCAACATAAAGTGAGAAAACTTAGTGCACCAATTCACCTTCCATTTAGACCTCCTCATTAAATATTTTCTAAATTAATGCTAGGGCAAGACATTTGACTGTTGGACAAGCCCTGATAAATGAACTGGCACTAAAGCACTTCATTCAGGTGTCTGAAGTCATGTTGTTCATTTCCTTAGAGTTTCATTAAGGTCATGTAGAAGCTATGGAAAATATCAAATTGAATGCCCTAAGATCCATTTAATTTAAAATGATTCTCAGGTGGGCAAAACAACAGAATTATAGTCTCTGAGCAGGGACTCAGGCAGAATAAAAGAGAGAACCAAAGTCACAGCATTCGTAAAAGCTGTTGACAGAAGAAATGGGCTGGTCTGCACTTCTGACAAGATGACCTGACAACTCACGTAAACAATTTTTGGTGCAGATTTGTTTTTCAGCCACACTTATTTTTAAAAATCTCTTATCGCCCACATGGTGTAAAGGAAAAATATAATTGATTTGAGCTATTAATTCAACAGTATGCCAGCCTCCAGCTCACTGGCACCATTACTACCTGTCATCAAGAACAACTGCAACTCTGAAAACACCTTGCAGATAAACAGATTTTTAATAACCCACACTTACTCCAGTTATTTTTTGCTTGTATGTCATCACATTAACTTGTGCTTAACCTCTCGCCCACTTCAAGCAGATATACACTGGGAGGAATTGTCAGACAGTACTCTAATGAGAAGCTTTGCACCTTTGGAAAATGAAGCATGAAATGGCAGCTGAGAAGAATTAAACCTTCTCAGTGGGTAGAAAGCAGATGAAGATGGCAGGATTGAGCAACTAGCTATAAAAAGTCACATGGAAAGTTCAGTGCCACAACCCAGACCATTTCACAAAGGGTGCCTTAGCACAAAGAGTAGGGCTTTTTGAGGAACGTTTAAGGAATTGGTGTATCAAAAAACCAAATTACTTCTCCCCTCTCCAAAAATTACTGAAGTTTGCAATAAATTTCTGAATTCATTATTTCTTTGGTAAAATAAAAAAGAATGGCTTTAACCAAGAGACTTTTTTGGAGTATTTTACTCAAAGTGTCCATTTGGACTATGCGAAACTTAGCAAAATTTAGGGATGGTTATTGTTTTATTTACTTTTAATGGTATTAATGGTCATCATAAACACATACATTTTTAATACAGCAATAAATCCCAAATTGAAAGTTCATAAGTGCTGACATTTTTACATCTATCTATCTATCAGTGTCTGAGTACGTCAGACATCAGTAATATCTGGTAACTGCAGCCTCAGGGGTTAATGCAATAAACAGGCAAAAAAATGGACTGTGTAATTCTTTGGAAGTCTTACACCTCACTTGATTCACAACCAAAGGATTTTAAGTGTCTGCCATTATTATTACAAAGTCACAGAATCAACAAGGCTAGAAAAGACCTTTGAGATCATCAAGTCCAACCTGTGACCAAACACCACCTTGTCAACTAGACCATGGCACTGTTTAATATCTTTATTGATAATCTGTGAAAAAGAAACAGGGAGGTCCCTGCCAATACAGTTAATAATACAGGCACCACAAGGAGGACCAGCTTCTAAGCACATACTTAGACAAAGGCATAGAGAAGAGATGGCTACAATTAACTGTTTAAGTAACAAAGCAGAAGAAGAAATTTGTCAATATCAACAGCAGAAACAGAGACATCCATCTCTGCTCTTTGTAAGGTGAAATTAAGATGCAAGCCACAAGTTTGTAAATTAAGGTAATTTGACTGTTTAAAACCAATACAAAACAGGTGACTTGAGCCAGCTCAAGTTTTAGGCTTCATGTTTTTCTTCCCTAGCATTTATTGCCCTGTCTCAATGTTGCTGAGAAACATCAGCCATGATTAATGTTTCCCAGTAGAAGAAATTTATAAGCCTCCAGCTGTAAAAGCGGGTGAACTCAATACCTAAATTTGATAGCTTCCAGTATAATTGTTTTATTGTTGAAATATAACCAGCATTTTCAGTTAACTGACACTTTTCTCATCAGTAATTCTTAGTTACTTTTCCTTCCAGAGAGTGAAACACAGGAAAATATATACTCTGTTTTATATGGGAGATAGGATTCCCCATTTTCTATCTGTCTATGTAGGACACAGTTAAGAATGGGTAGAAAGCAAAATTCATCCTGTAAACTAACAGCAAGCCAAAATATCACCAAAGGAGATATTTTGGTCAGGTCAGTTGCTAATTTATGTATGTTTTTAGGACAAACTGCATGACAGATTGCTGGACACACTCAAGCTGCCTGCAAGTGTCAGCTTTCTATTCCTGAGCAGAGCTGCAGCACTTCCCAGATGAGCACCAGTTCTGCCTACACCCCACAGACAGCAACTTCCCATTTGTCCCCAGTTTAAACACTGCTTTAAATAGGCCTTGGACAGTCACCTGGTCCACTTTTTAAACAGGTAGAAACAGGTCTCTTGAATGTTTATTATTACTGCAGGGGTAGCAGAAGATGTTTGCATTCTCAGCATATGGCCATGTGAGTTCAATAACGACTCTTCATTTTCAGGTGAGAGGAATAATCAATACTAATCAGCAGAAGGACCAGCAGCAAGATTACCCAGGCTTGTTAGCTGGCAGGAATGGCACCACGTGTAACCCTGGGACAGACTGCAGAAGGGAAGGCAGGAAAGGATATCTTTTAGATCTGTGGCAATTTCACTGTTTCTCCATTAAGCATTGCATATAACAGTGATTTGTCCATTTGTACCTGATATTGTGGATAAATAATAAGAAAAGCAATGAAGTGGACTTAGTAAATAGAAATGCAGTAAATGGGAGCATTCTCACATGGTGTGTTAGACTTTCCAATAAATCTGAGCTTGGTCTAGGGGATTTAAAAATTTAAAAATCCAGGGCTATATGAGACAAATACTACGTTAGCAACAAATTTGGATTCATATAATAAGAAGGCATTCTACACAGCCTCTTTCCAATAGAAAGGTATCAGAGTGTTTTACAGGACTGCAGAGAAAGCTAATGAGCATAACTGCTTTGTGCAGGCAGGGTTCTGTCTAAACAGCTCAAGACAAGCTGCACAGCAAGACAGGGACTCAGGCTGCACAGACCATCAGAGGCTCAGATCTCAAATTTTCTACTTTGTCTCTTAAGTGAACTGGTCTAAATAGTTGTTTGTTGGCTCCAAAATAAATCCTCTGAACTCTAAGCATCCTCATTTCCCTTTAGACTGTCTGCGAATTCAGTCTGGGTAAATGCCTGCACTAAATTTGAAGGTGTTCCACATCACACTCAGCTACAAATTCTTGCACTGACTGAAACTAGAATTGAACAAAATGACATATATCTCTTCACATGACCAGTCAGAATTAAGATGTTTATAGCAGAAGAGAAGCTGTTTAAGCTGCTACCACTCCATCATTCTAGCAGATACATCAGTCATTTCCTGTTCCATTTTCAAGTAAAAGCAGAGTGAAAAAAAAAAAAAAAAAAAGCCAGTCCTTCCCACTTTTGCCTGTGATACGGGTAACAGTGATGAACAGGATTTGGCCCTGCAAAATGGATACAGTTACATCATGGAGTAATTATTTGAGGAGCTTTTTAGCTTGAGTTAATTTTGAAATGCTGTCAAAAAGGGCTCCTAGAAACATTGGGTTAAATTTAAGGAAAGGATATCCCTGTCACCAACAATTTGATAGTACTTTTTGTATGTGCCAGCTCTTGCAGTTGAGTTAACATTTCATTGTCTGTTGGGTAAGTTGTCTGCGAACAGCTTTTTAATTTGTGGTACCATTCTGCAGAAGTTCATGCCTTTGGTTGCTTTGCTGATCTCCTGGTCTTCTTCATCTTAATTCTTTCTGATTTTGTGAGTTTTAATTTGTAATTTTTTCAAGGAGCATGTCAAAGCAAGCAATACTTGTGAGTGCCAGTCTTTGGTGTCTTCACTGGCATTGAACCTGATGTAAAAAGGGACTTTTCCCTTACTCCCTCCTTGTCCCCAAGAGCTTTCAAATTTTGAGTTACATCTATAATTCAGAGTTGAAATACAGACTACTGTCTTTCAACATACATTGAAGTAAAAGTGATATACTCAGGCTACAGGAAAAACTTTCATTAGTACCCTGTAACAGTAAAATAGATGGCTTTATACCATCCATGAAGTGATTATTTGGGAAAATAAATATCCTTTATATATTACAATATTTCAAAATATTTTATCTCGTTTTTGTACTATATTTTAAATTCAAAAATGTCAGTTTAACTAGCATTTTCATTTTGTTACCATCAAGAGCAGTTCCATCTGATATATGAACACAATCCCCACTAAAGGACATAAATTCTTCACTGGCACAGCATTTGCTTTGGTGACGTAACGGATCACTCTGATTTTATTCCTGAGACCACCTACAAGCATGATAGAAGCAAATTTAAAAAGGTTAAAAAGGCCGTGTGCCCCCATACTTAATTCACTAACACTGACCTTGATAAAATACTGCACTGTGACTGAGTAAACAATAAAGATACATATTTTACACAATATACAGTGGACCCACATGTGAGTAATGGAGGCACTTATTCTGTCCAGAGTGTGAATAATGAGAGCACTTATCCCATCCACAGAGCGCTTCGCCGCTGTGCTCCCATCTGGGAATCCTGTGCCCTGAATTGGTGCATACATCATGGACTTGCCACGGCGCTGGGCCAGCCCCTCATTGAGCAGCCACTCTGCATTGTTGTCCACCAGCATCACACCCTGTCAGCCTGGCCAGGTTCAACATACCTTGAACAGCAGAGTGGTGGCTCAGAGCTGAGCAAGTCAACTCAGCCAAGGGGAAGGATGGGGGGAAGGTGTTTGAAATATGCAGATGTATCTTCTGCAAACATATATGTAAGATAATTACTTCAAATCACTGTCTGCTATGCCCAGGCCAAATAAAGTAGGCAGGTTTACCTGATTGCTTTGCTCACAGTTGTTTCAAACATTCAATACTTCCAAATTTTCATGATTCTAGCAGTACATGTCTGTAATAAATGGCTACATATTTTGTTCTGCACTACACAGATCACCATCACTGTTGCATAGCTATTTTAAAGCTTATCATAGCCTTCCAGATACATTAAGTCACTGGAGTTTTCCAGTTCCTTAAGAAGTTTGCATTTATTGCTTGAGATAGAAAATCAATCACATGCTTGATATGTGCCATGTTTATAATTCTTGACTCCTCTTTTTCTGATCCACTAACACTCACCACAGTTGCATCACAAGATCAGAAACAGCCCTAGAAAAAAAGTACAAACCTATAGCCTGCTGTGTTCCCAGGGCTTTTAGGTTTTTGTTTCTCTATAAAATTTCAGCTGATGACCAAGAGATAGGGCTAGTATGGGAGTGCTGCAGCCTGTGTTTCTGAGATCACATTACAAAAAAAAATATTTTTTTTGGTTTGTTTTTTTTTTTTTTTTTTTTTTTTTAAGAAGTCGCAATGGCATTAATTTCTAAAAGTCCTGAAAATTCTTGGGAGAAAGTTCTGAGACTGATTTCTATTGTACTTGCCTTAGATCTCCACTATCAAAGGGCTTATTATGAACTTACACAAGAAAAAGACTCAAGCAGGGACTTTCCAACTCCACAGCAAAGCATGTATATAATAAAACAACTGGGTGGACAATGACAAATACAGAAGGAGGTCAGAAAATATTAGGCTTTTTATCAGTTCCATTTGTGCATCCCAAACTTATATTTCAACTCTTTATAGACAAACTTTTTGCCTTTATTAACAGTTTTGTGTACCCACTATTAATCCTTTCCACTAGGCAATAAAACAATCTCATCAAATTCAGAACCAGATCAGGTCCAGGGAAATTCCAATACACAAACTCCCATTCCCTATCTTAACAGCTCTTTTCCTGATCTTTGTGGTAGACTGAAACTGAACAATGGAATGAAGCAGTAAAATGGATGAGATGTAGACTTCACTTGCATCTCCATTGAACAACTGTATTTTCATTGTGGTTTAAAAAAATCACATTTCATAACTGTTTAAAAAGTCACCCTATTAAAAAAAAGTTAGCATCTTACTTGTGAATATATATTTTAAGATTAAAGTGCATAAAATTATATTAAGTGTTATTTAGGCTCTTTTATAAGTCCATATGATGTAGAATTTGTCTCCAGAATGGAAGACTGAAACAAGCAGAGTAGGTCTCCAAGAGAGAGATTTAACCTGCTGGAATATCCTGAACATTAGGTACCTGCGTCCTCAACACTGAGAATAAAAGAGACCAGATAGCTATCTTGAAAAACAAGTCAGTTTTAAACTGCTTGTGTCAAAGTGTTAATTCCATCTGTGGAGTGAAAATGCGTAGTGAAAATGCCTACTGATGTCAATCCTGCAGAGACTTCATCACACCTGCTGTCTTAAATGCAAGATAAGGTTGACACTAACCAAGAATAATAAAAGCAAAATATTTGTAAAAGGATTTATGTGCTGCAGCCTTTTGGCCCTTTATGGGGCACTGGAAAGATTGCCAGGAAAGGTGGAAAGGAAAATCATCACAGCCATTTTTATTTTTCCTTCATCTGGCTGTGTCACCAATTAGGTTTTTAGGGACATTCTCAAAGGCTGGTTTGGTGGATTCACCTGCCAAGTCTCACCGAGGCTTATTCAGATTGTGGTTTTATACAAACTGAGTCACACAATTCCTCATCTCTGCATACTAATAACAAAATGCTTTTCCCTCCCTTATCTGGCAAAGAGTCTTCATCCTGTTTCTTTGAATGCTGAGTCCACAGAGGGAACTAAGCCCAGAAGCTGCTGACCATGTCTTGGAAGCCTTCACTAGGATTCAGTGCCTGAATGTGTGGCAGAAATTTTAGTGGTGCTTACTTAGGCAAATAAGGTAATTTATATCTCATGAAGGCACAGATAAATAAATAGCTGTCCAAATACACTCACAGTAACATTTGCAATAAATGTGGATGTGCATTTAATATTTATAGCTTTTGGGTGCTAAAATGAAAACACCACTGAAGAAAAAATATTATCCAAAGGGATACAGTTTAGTTCCTACAGGGACAACATTAACTTCAGAAAGCTAAATTATTTTTTCTTGTTTTTCTCTGCCATATTCTGTGGCTGAAAAAAGATACAGCTATAAGCACTTAAGGACTACAGTAATTTTTGGATTGTATTACTCACGTAATGTGTCAATGACTACAACCCAGGGTTTAAAGCATGAGCAAGAGTACACTTCTGCAAGCACCATTTCCCAAGGGCAAACATAAAATCCTGCATTGTGGGAGATGCCAACGGGGAAGACAGGGCGAGAACACCCTGGGAAAACATCACTGTTAAGTTAAGGTGAGAGACTAGCACAATTCCCCATCATTCTCTGCTTCCACATGCAAATGCTGTCAGTCACCAGTTTACACTCCCCAGTTCTGTACCCTCTGTTCCCCCATTGGTTCTCTCCCAAAAGACTGCTCCCACCCCATTCCCCATTGGTTCAGCCTGAGTCACTCCACTCTAACCCCTCCCCTGACTTCTCTCCCCATTGGATAGCTTGTACTCCTACCCTGCCCATCTCCCTTCAGTTATATACCCCAGCCCCTCCCCTGTTCCTGGTTCTTTGCCACTGGTCCCCTTCAGCAGCTGGTGTCTTTCTGCCTTCCCTGCTCCTGCCTCTACCCTGCCTACCCACTTCATTCCTACCCTGCCTGGACCCTTGGATTCTTCCTCAATAAACCCTGCTGGATTCACCAAGTGAAGAGCCCTCTCGTCTTTCTGGTGGGCACTGATTACACCATCCGGGCTCGGCTGTCTGGTGGGCTGGGGGAGCTGTCAACGCAGGCCAAAGCAAGGTTGCTCTTGGTGCTGCAGGCAACCCGACAGCACCTGCTTGGGGAAGCTACCGCCAGCCACCAGCACTGCATCTGGGATGAAAGAAGAGCATGTAACAGTAAAGGCTTGGCACTGGTGGGAGAGAAAGAAAACAAGGAAGTAGGGATATTGGTGAACAAAAGCCAGAAGTTTACCTCTGCAGGGAGGAAGGACAGTTGCTTATTGGCTGCATTGTTAGGAGTATACTCTTGCCAGCAGGCAAAGGGGAGCATTTGTTCTCCTATATTTAATACTCGTGAGACCGCGTTTGGACTTATTCCTCCAGCTTTAGGCTCTACAGTATGAGAAAGGCAAAAAGACATTGAGAAACTGGAGCAAGGCCAGTGGAGGGCCATCAAGATGATGAGGGAGCTGGAGCACCTGGTACATGAAAAGCAACCAACAATATTGGGGGGTTGGTCAATCTGAAGAGGAAAAGGTTAGAGGTAGGAGTGTTGTTGCTGCCTTCAGCTACCTGCCAAGGGGTTCCGGAGAAAGTGGTGCTGGAGACATACAGTCCTGTTACAAGAGGTGGCAGACACAAACGACAGCAAGGGAAAAACAGCAGGTTGCTTAAGAAAGGCGGTTGAATATGCATTCTTGGAGATTTTCAAAACTTTCCTGAATAAGCCCTAAGCAACCTTGTCTGACTGTGAACCCATGACCTCCCAAGGTCGCAAAATTTTTCTGCTTTTATCTCTCTTCTCACATTCTTCCCCCTTAAAAAAAAAAAAACAAAAACCCAAAGAAACCAAAAAAATCCCAGTTAACAAAACAACCAGTATCTTTAATTCATCAGCTCTATACCTATATATGAAAAATGACTTCTTTTAGAAACTTTGTCTAAATTCTTGTCAGCTCACCTCCTGTGCTTCCAGCATTTCCCTGTCTGTAACAGGAGCACTCATGCCACAGGTGTCCCAGTGAGTAGGCAGATCTGGGAACAACCCTGCTCCAAGCCCTGCAGCTGATCATTGCTGAATGTCCTCCTAGGACACCTTGCATCCAAGAGTGCTGTGGGAAACACAGCCCAAACTCAGTCGCTTCAACATCACAGAACAAAATGTTCCCATTGGATGCAGGAAAAACTTTCCTATGCATTCTGTCTAAATAGTCATTCCTACAGAACTCCTCATTGAAAGAAATTCCAACTTTGTATCAGCTTTGTATCTTTTACTTCAGAAATTAATTTCCATGGATAAACTCTCTCTCTGTCCTTCCAGGCTCTGAGCATCTCAGCACCCAGCTGTGGGGGAGAGGGTTGTGAATTACATTGCACATCAATACAGATTGTTATATCTCAGACTTTTCACTTGTCATTTTTTTTATTTTTTTGTCAAAAACCTTTTAAATTTTGTGGGAAACCTTCTAAGTTACATGATAAGCACCACGATTGGTGCTTTAACTGGCATTTGACAGAAAAGGAAAGGGAAAGGAAAAAAAAAGTTAAGATTAGCCCTAACTTTTCCAGGATTCAAAGCTTCAAACACATTGGGCCAAAGAGAAGCATCTTTATCCAGCATCTGAAGTGCAACTCAACATTGTTTCAGTATGTTTAACCTTACTTGTCAATATCACTGCTTCCACGTTAAATTTCTCTGTTATTGAAAGATTACCTTTCAGACCGAGGATGTCCACAAGTAAATGAATAATGTCTTCCTTTGCTTTGTGAAATTATTCCTTTGTCTTCATGGACTACAGCCAAGGACTGTTTGTGATAGAGATGATTAATGCAGAAATCAAGTCGAACGTGAAAAGCCCTGGGAACAGTTACTTTATTTTTCAGCTTTTACTTTCAGTTACACCAGGATAGGCATACACATATTTCCTTCCATGGGAACCAGAGTCCATAAATTGTTATAGTGAATTCCTTACTGCTGGGAAGCTTAGATGGACAACCTCACATAGGATCATCTGCTTCATTACTCAGGGCTTTAGGCTGACTGTGATTATAATGCACTAAAAAAAGCCCAGCTATGGTCTTTTTCTTTCCTTGAGTATCATTCAGTTTAAAATGGATGACCACATTTTTGCAAGAATTTCTATTTCACTATACTAGAATAGTGCTTTTACTTCCCATTGTGTCCTTTGGAGAATGCTCTATTACCTTGATCTTGCAGCTTCTTACATTGAAAGCAAGAAGTGTTGCAGTCATTTTTTATCAGCAATGATAAAAGCTTTATTCTCCTCATGACAAGTGAAAAAAAAAAGTTGCCCCTGTTCGTGACTTTGTCTGGGTTTCTTTAGCTTCCTGGTTCCAAGGAGAATAAGTCTCTGGAATCTCAATCTTTAGGTCAAAGCACTGTTTATAGATGAGCTAAAACAAATAAAAATTGGAAAATCATTTCTCTGCTGTCGATCACTCTGGGCTACAAAAAGCTTCTGAAAGTAGACTGGAAGAACCATGTGTCAGGAATTAAAACAGTCTGATTTCCTTTTTTATGATCCCAAGTCAAAATCCAAATCTTCAAGCCAAGCACTATATTTTTTTTTTTTTTTTTCCAAAGTAAATTCATTAACTCTTCTAGTAAATCAGCACTTTCTTTCTTACTGCCCAATCCATTGCATTTTATGCTATTTACAGATGTGAAATTACCTGCTATTTGAGTAAATTTAGTCTTTCAAGAGTGGACTGGTGAATCTGAACTTCTGGAAGTTAATTGCTGCTGGGGTAATTTAAGGTAACCTTTCAATCTACTGCTCCTGGTTCTTACCGCAAAGATTCCACTTGAGACTCTGTTAATCTTTGACTTCCCTATTGTGAAGAAAGTAATACTTGTTTCTTATGTTAGGTCATAACAGTAATATCAAAAGGAGTGGTTCAATGTGCTTTATTAGGAGACTCAGAATAAGACTTAATACATTATTTACTCAGACCTGGCTAACTGAGTGGGTTTGTACAAAGACATTAATCTGGTATGTAACAGCTGCATTAAATACTAAAACACACAAAATCACACACACACACACAGAGCTCAGTTTCCACTGCTTATTTGCTTACAATAAATATGTCATTAAAAAGAAAGGCTGAGGCTCATCCACAGCTTTAAACATACCGTACTGTCGTGTTCCTGACTGCAGGTTTGTCAGCACCATAGAAGACATCTAAGAAAAGGGATTTATGCCTGTCTGGCTCTTGAACCTGTTACATCAGTCACTTGTAAGAGCTGCAGTGCTAGGGTCTCTTCAGGAAATAATGGGTAAGAAAGCGATTGCAGTAAAGCTCAAAGAAGAAATGTAAACTGTGTCTTTCCTAAGGATACCATTAAATGTGAATAACTGCAGCTCTAACACTTATTTAGTCATAAAGAAGCTCATCTGCCATTGGCAAAATATTGATGCACTGTCTTTCATGCATTTGCTGCTATAGAAGGGAAAGAACTTCCTAATAAAAATTTTCTCAGAGCCTTATAGAAGCAATTTTAGACATAATTTTAGTTTTCGTCTCATTGCTACCTTTTGGCAAATACTTTATTATGCTTAAACTCCAGTATGTATTTGACTTACAGGACTTTACATTAGTAGCTGAGTTCTTTCAATCTATATCCTAAATAGTAAGTAATGGACAGTCCACTGTTATCAGAAGATACATTACATGAAAGAACTGGCTTCAAATTCTTCCTGGATATTATCTTTCCAGAAATTATGATGTTAGTGGAACAGTCTGAGCACAAAAGGGAAGATAACTTGCAAATTTTTCAAATAGGGCCTTAAGCCCTCCGTTTCCGCTTGATTTGTGTTTGCAACGTGCTTCTTCAAATATTTGGTTTGCACAAATATTTTAACAAACCAGTTCACTGTGAGGAATGTTTCATAAAGACAGCTTCCCAGAAAGTTTGAAAAATTATAGACGAAACCAACTGCAACAAGAAACACTATCTGTTTCATTAAAGTCTTAATTAAAAGCATTGAGTATTTACTCTTTTAGATGAGAAGGAAATATTCTATGCCACAAGGTCAGTACACCTTGAATCCTCGGCTTTCAACAAAGTTTCTTGGTAAGTAGGCTACCCAGCAGATGAGTATCTATTTGCAATCTGGAGCTACAAATGAAAAATAAAGAGGTATTAAAAAAAATGAACAGGATGGGAACAAATTTGAGTTTCAAGTGACCTTTCCCCAGTGATGAGCACAGTGTTCATTACTGTTCTAAGCCCTGCAATTGATCATTGCTGAATGTCCTCCTAAGCAATTTTAAAAATTATGATCGAAGAATGCCAAACTTTCAGACATCAACTATTTACTCCTCATAATCACAGTTGTCATTTCTGATACAAGGTCAGTACTGTTGCATTAGAAATCTGTGCCAAATTAATATGCTGATTTTGTGTACTAGGCAGCAATAAAAACAACTGATGTTTCAGTGCAGAAGTTATCTCTCTACACTAAATTAGGGCTAAATTATTTTCAATGAACAGATGTTGACTATTCATTGCCTTCATTAACTTCTACTGTACCTGGGTACCATGTAGTGCTAATAAAGTTATTGCAATTGAATTAACTTCATCTTTTCATGGTACATTATCCCTTTGATGACTCTAGATCATGGTTTGATTTAATGCCCCTGGTGATCAGAGAGACAAAAAATTAAAGAAAGCCATATGTTACCAGCATTGAAGAAGACTTTAGGACTTTTGTTGACAAAATAAAGCTTTGTAAGTTTCATCCATTCTAAAAAATAACTATAACAAAAAAAATTCCAGGAAAAAGACATCTTTTCCATTGTACCTTTGGAAAGCACACAAGTACTAACAAATTCTTTTGGATCATTAATTTTTCAGAAAAAAAAATCTCACTTTTATTTCCATATGCTTCCATATTTCCAATGGAATCACCTTCAAGAAAAAAAATGCAGGTTCTTGAGGCAAAATAAAAGTGAAATATTTCCCATAGTTCTCCATGTCACATATGCAAGTCTGTCACTATTAAGGAAAGGTGGAGAAGGCTCTATGTTCAAGTCCTTTGGACTCAGGCAAACTGTGGCTTTGCTTGTATTTTATTTAATTTTATTATTATTTTCATTAAGTGAATACTTCTTGTCCCATTCTTTGTCCCCACTTTCTTTTATGGCATTGCAACCTAAAAGAGGGAATCAAAAGGCAGAAATTCTTTCTCTATGTGGTTTAAAATTCTTCCTTCTGGCAACAATTTTATTTTTAAATAAGTCTACAGAAATTAATTGTAATAATTTTTATTTGATTTATCATGCCATACAGCTGTTTCTGCCTTCAAAATCTTATACGCTTTCATACTCTGAAAAACCATAATTACAGTACAAGACAAAGCCTATTTTCAACTCTCTGGAGTCATAATTGAGAGAAGATACACAACAGACGATCAACAGGAAAAACACAAATTTAATTTAAATACTTAATTGCGCATTTAGATGAAACATTTTTAGACTCGCCAGCCTGAAAGAGCATGTATTTGTGCATGAAAATTAAACTGAATATTTGCTTTCAAATAGATACATGGCAGATAGGAAGATGCACTAATTTTGCACAAGATAATTTAATTTGCAAAAGTTTTGTCAAATTGGATGGAGCATATGACCTAAGTTTCAGTGATCCAGAGGGAAGATGATTCTTATTCATTATATATGGTTTCTTACTCTCTAAAGCTTTATAGAGTTGCAAATTTTTACCTCTTCCTTTCTTGCATGACAGGAGACTATAAATTCATGCAGGGCACTTCTGTATTTAAGGAGTTTTAGATTAAATATTTAACTAAGTACTAGTTACTGAGCAGTTAGGAACACATAAAAACCCTACAGATTTTAGTGTGTGCCAAATGTGGCATATGGTAAGTAATTAAATAAAATAGTTGCTTAACATTTACAGTTTTAAGGACACTTAAAATTTTATTACTCTACAGTTTTTTGGGTTTTTTTGGTTTTTTTTTTTTGTTTGTTTTTTTTTTTTTTTTTTTTTTTTACTTTGAGGGCGAAGAATTCAGTCAAATCCAACTTTCAACTAACCATCAACTTCACTGGAAAGGTTCTTGATCCCTTTGAACTGCACTCGCAAAAAAAATCAGGTGATGCCTATATTTATGATCTAGTCTTTCAGATATTGAAATTATGGGAGAAACAAGGGACAAGTATATTTTAGTTAAAAGAGACTGGAAGGAGAAGTGAATTTCTAGCCTCAGCACTCGTGGCAATGCTACTTTGTGCTGCTGATTTCCAGGAAAGTCTTTGGTGTGATTTTGTCCTGGATCAGTTACATCTCTACCCCATCACTCCCGTACAGGGCTTGGGAAGGGGCATGGAGATAATCCCAGTAGGCAACTACAGTGCAGTGGTGCATTTTTGATTTACTACTACAGTCCAAGCTGTTGAAGTCGCACTGAGTTCAAGGTAGTCAGGATTTACCCAGAATTTTTTGTGTTAAGGAGCAAATCTAGACAATAGGGCTGACTGGTCCTCATAAATTAACACTTCTTCAACTGCTCTGTGCAAACTACAGTTTCATTGTATCTACTTTCTTATAGGCCACAGAAAGACATTAGAAATCACACTTTATTCACTGTTCCAGAACTTGTGAAACCTCAAAGAAAAAAGAAATTGTTGTTTTAAGCCCTTAAAAGTATGGTGAATTGTTGTTTGAAGTTTTGTATTGTTTTATTTTGTTTTTAAAGGAAGTATCTTAGAATAGCATTATTTTTAATGACATATCAGGAATTATATTTTGAAATGTTTGTCAGCATTTTAAAATGTGCTATTGAAACCTATTAAGCTGTCAAGAGTATGATGAATATGTTAAGTAACATGATCTTGTTGTAAATCACTACTTCAGAGTAACAGATCTCAAAGCCAGGAGAAGAAGGAAGAAAAACAATTGTTTGCAAATGGTTTGCTCTAACATTTTGTCCTGTCTGCCTTCACAGTCTACTGAATCTCACTGCTCTTAGAGGCATTTAAATGCTTTACAGGCAGTGTAACCTGACCGAGGAAGCTGGACACAGAAGCAAGTGGGAATGGGAAGAACGGAGAAAGTACATCCAACGTAGCACTTTTGGTTTTCCGGCAATTTCAACCAAGAGTCAACATTTTCTATAGAAAGCAGCGTGGTTCACAAAAGGGTTATTCGATCAAAAAACAGTGTATTCTAAATAGTTTTGACTGAAGACTTTCAGTAAACCCTGACATCAAGTTAAATGATACCAGGAAGGATGAACTTGTATCAGATTAAAGCTTTTGTCTTCAAACATACAGAGGTATTTGTTGCTGGAAGGGACACAGGAGTGTATTCTTTGATTACAAAAAGGATTAAAACTGAATAAACTGAATATTTGTTTAAATTAGGAAAAAGGACACTCCTAGTTTTGCTAGGAGTGAAATTGCTTGTTCCATATATTAAGATAGAATCCGGCATCATAATTATGTATGATGCTGGTATCAATCAAATGACCTTCCATTTGCTCATGCATTCCCAATGAAAAACAACAACTGACATCTGGAACAGTTTTCGAACCATTTGATGTAACCATTTTCTAAAGAAAACTGGCTGAATAAAATAATTATTCAATCAATTGAAATTGGAGTTTATTTGTAACATCTGACTCTTGTATTTCTGGCTTAGCTGAAAGTAATTCTGTGATCCGTGCTACCTGATGATTTTCAATGAGTGACATAAACACAAAATATATTTGTAAACTGCATGACCTATTCTGTTTTGGATATGTAAATAGTATTTCTGTTAACAGATCTACTGAAGGTTAGATGACTTTCTAAGTGTCTCCCTCCTTTTGTATGGAGTAAGCACTGTTGGCAATTATGGCAGCACCTAGACCGAGTGGATTATGGCAGGGACCATGGCTTGGCTGGGACAAAGATGGTGGTCACTGGAGAGTACTTCTAGCCAGAACGCCTCGGTTTTATTTCTCCAGAAATTCTGGAGTGTGATGGTGCATGGCAAAGTCTCAACAATAACTCAGAAAGTGGAAGACACCCCCCTCACCCCCCCACCCCAATCTAGTCATTTAGATGTAGACACCACTATTCTGTTAATTTACAGGGCAAATATTAAACAGAGGCATGAAACAGTAAGTTGTTCAGATACTAGAGTGGTAGGAAGGAGGTAAGAATCAAAATGGAAGAGGTATGTGTTAAGAAGGAAACAAGGTTCCATTTAGAATGATTATTTTTCACTTACTACTCCTACTGTCTAAATTATCTTATGCAATTCATTTCAAAAGATAGAAAAATAATAATCCTTAACTACATCATGTGAGGAATCTTCAAATTACTGTTTGAGCCTTCCTCACAGGGACCTCCCAGAGATACATGGAAATTACAAACGCTACCAGTTCCTTCCTCCAGCTAACCCATTCATCACTTACTCAGCCAAGTACATCAGGGTAATTTGGGGTCTTGGCTACATAAAGGATAATGGACTTGGCTGCTTCATAAACATGAGTATTTTTTTCTCCCAACTATGTGACTACCTCAGAAAACCCTGATCATGGTCACTTAACTCTGCAAAGTATCTGGAGTGCTTGAATGCCTATTTACCTTTAAAACACCGGGAAAATAAGAAACCAAATGGAAACCCTTTGAAAACTGAGTACAGAATGGCTTTTTTCCAAGATCAGTGCCCAAAGACATAAAGTTTAGGAAAAGGAGAACCAAATGAATTACATTTTTCCTAATTCAACACGCCTCATAAAATTAATTCAATATTTCATCTAATCACCATAAATATATTATTTTTATTTTCTAACTTTTAAAAGTTAGAAACAAGCAACTAAACCGTCAAACCACTAGTAAAACACACATTTTACACTGTCTGCTGATCCTTACATGAAGTTTATTCTTCACACCTATTCCATTATCAAAATAAACAACATACGGTGGTGTTCTCCTTGGAAAAAAACTGTCAATACATGACAATGTTAGTATATCCTTTCCTTAGTTTATGATGCTTTATATGTTTTTGATCAACCTGTATTTCTCAAAACCCTTTAATGAGGGCATGATTAACTAGTATAGTTTACTAAAAAAGTACTTCACTACCATTATGTATTATGTGCACATACATATTTTTTCTTTTGATACTTGCAGCATTTTTATGGTATTACCATCATAGAAAAGTATCAGCTGTGATACTAGGTGAACCACTCCTGGTTTTCATTTTAGCTTTTGTATTCTTCTCCGTGTTTCTAATATAAACCAAAGATGGCTAGAATATGAGGTACGTGTGTTTTTTGATGTCTGTATATAAAATCTAGTGCTATATGAAATCACTAGACTAACAGCTATTCTAGTAGATGTATTATCAGACCAAAAAACCCCAAAATTGCCTATAGACATGTCTGTTTCCATGGGCCATCAGAACACATGAGCAAGTGCTTGTTTACAAGCACTGAAGACAACAAAACAGGAAGTGAAGCCTAAAATACATCTTATGGCAGTGCTAGGATCTTTCTACCTGAAGTTTGAAACATGAACTTCAGGTACGTGCAGTAGGCATTATGGATTATGTATGGAGACTATCTTCATATATTTTGGTATGACTTTCACAATACTGTGTATGTAAGAAAGATGAGAGGCACAATGACCAGCTGTGCTAAGAAAAGTGAACAAATAGAAGAAACACATCACTAAGCAATATGTTAAATCAGTGCTGGCAGCACTGCCATTCAGTGTAGGTCAATTTAGTGTTGAACTCTAACTACATGTTTTCCAAACTGACTTCTACAGGAGCTAATACAGGCCTGTAAGCTACCTGATCTGCAGCTGGTCTTTGTGAATACATTCCTCCTTATTCATTAAGGTAATACATTTCCCAGATCATCTTGCAACTTTATTGGATCATTGGTTCTAGCCACAGGAGTGCATTTGTGGCATCTCCAGTGGACTTTTCTTTGCTTCTGAAGTAGATATATTACACGTACTGATGATGTGTGTCTGAAGCCTGCAACTTTCTTGCAACTTTTGGCAAAAGTGCTAGTGTTCAAACATTATAAATCTGTGTGCTAGACTTAACAGTACAGAACATTCAAAAATGATCACAGTAACCTGGGCCAATTTCAGCTATGGTTTTGATTAAAAGTTTGATAGAAACCTCAGAGAAATGACAACATGCTTCCATAGATAAGCTCTGCAACATTTATATTCCACTTCACTGCACTGGGTTGATTCAGAGTTTATTTGCTTTTCCTGGCCATGGTTTAAGTGCTCAATAAAGTAACATTCTGCTACTAAGTGCTGACTCCTTTTCCCTAGATTAATGGTTTGCGTTGTCCAGATAGATGAAGCCTTTTGAAGGGGATGAAATATAACAACCTGAGTAACAGCACAAATACTGGGTTTTTGCCCTCTTATGGTGTAAAGAATGCCAAAAAATAAAGTATTTTTCAGATCAGTGGCCTAAGATTATTTCATTTTTTGTGCAATATCTTATGACCCTTGAGGAAAAATTACAGCATTTTTCCTAATGAAGATTGTTAAAATGTGCCTTTTATAAATGCCCATGAATTAGACCTGACACTGTAACTTGATCCAGTAATGAAAATTAAAGGCTAGCTTGGACTGTTCTGCAATGACAAAAAGCTGCACAAATTCAATTTTTCTTACCCTATTATTTAGTAAATTTTGTGATTCCTAAATGATTAAATAATTTTATGTATTCATTCTGTACTGTTTAACTGATCACATATTATTAACAAACTATGAATCAAATGTGCAAGGCCTAGCTATATATCTGTATCCCCACTGTAGCAGGACTCCTAGCAGTACATTGCATATTAAATAGCTTGAGAGCAGACTTCTTAACCACCCAATTTCTATTCACTGCCATTACAAGACTATCTTAGTGTCATCTGAACATAAAAGAAATGGTAGAATAGCAACACTATGCCCAGCAGTTCATTGCTGCATGCTCCTTGCATATTTATTTGTCATTTACCCATCCGAAATCACAATATAGTCAATACTCCAAATTGCACATTTTAGCCAGACATTGGCCATTATGCTTTTCTTTCTTTCTTTAACAAGATGAATTGCATAGAAATATAAAACAGACCCTAGCTACAAGAATACTGGCAGAGCAGTAAATATGACTCCATATTTGGAAAAAACTCTCAAAAACATGTTGGCAATACTGTTTGATCTACATTTTAAGTGTGGGCTTGAGGATACAGTCAGTGTAAACACAACTATCATGTAGGAATGTTCTCAGAAATAGAACATGGTAGGTCATGTCTTATTCCCTCTCTCAGTATTCTGGTAAAATATTGGACATTTCTGGCAGACAGCAAATATGTCACAAAAAAGCTACAAAAACCAAGGACAAATATTTCAGGTACACATCATACCTGCAAAACAAAAGTATTAGGGAGAAAAAAACTGCAGCTTTTACATGACATACCCCATGAGGAAGACTTCAGCACCCATCCACTAGTTAGAGGACCAAATAGTCACAGGCTGATACAAAAGAGCTGCATGAGAACATCCTACACTGAGAAACCAGCATACATTACATACTGTATCATTGCCACAGCAGTTTGAAAGGTTTCAGCAGAAAGAGTATTTGGAACCAGCTCTATATACACCATTCAGTATGGCAGGTGCTTGGTACAGTGCATATCTCACTGTCCAAACTACTGAAAAAATGACCTCTCTTCCTACCACCTCGCCCCCTACCTGATTCTGACATCCATCCTAGCCCTACATACAGTAAGAAAATAACAGCTCTTCCAGTGTCATGTTGTGGTCTTCTTACATGCCCAAGGGTTTGGGGCTGACAGCCTGTCTCACTGAATTAAATACAAAATATTCTATTATTTCAATAGAACTGGAATTTTTTTCCTTGGAGTATATGCTCAGTTGAATATAAGTCTCTACTCACTTTTAGGTAACCACTCTACCAGCCAGGAGTCTTCCCTGACATGTCTTTCCATTAGACAAAAACTGTCACTGTCCCATTTCACCTGTGCCTGCTGGGTCTCAAATTGCAGAAGTGTAGCAATGGAAAGGTTAACTGCAATCACCCACTCACTTTTACTGCATTTATAGAATTCAGGACTAAGTTCACTTATTTGCAGAACATGATCCTGTCTACTCTCTTTTAACTTTTCAGCTGGAGTCACAATTCTGCAGAAACTGATAATTTGGGCATGCTGATAGAGTTTGCAGCTCAGAGCCGGCAAATGGGTGAATATCTAGCTCATTTGCACCTATTTCATGTGCTGTCAAAGTAAGATGAAGGAGGTGCTATCACCAGCAAATAGCAGTTATAACTGCTCTTCCCTCTTCATCCTTTGCTTTACCACCGCAGACTAAGGAAGGAGGTGTACACAGCCCTCAGACCTGTGTCAGACTGTTTCCCTGGATAATTTATTCTAGCTTGGATCCACTCACTACATGTATTTAAGCTATTTGAAGGCCAACAAATTTAATCCTCGGCAGACATCACTTCTGCAAGGTTACCTTTCCCCTGGGAGTTTGAATCCATCAAATACAGGCCTGCTGAGGTGCTTCTACTGCAAATCAAAGCCAGAGCCATTCTCATCAGCTCTAAGCCCTCTTGGCACAGTGTCCCTCCCAGAAGATGTAGGCAGTAAGTATATTGTCCATCTTTGCACAACACTTCCATGCAGAGCAGATCCCACAATAATATTTATATGCTCCCAGCTTTGTCACTCTACAGGGAAAAATACACCAGTCCAGAAAAAAGGCATTCGTACGGACCCTGGAGCAAAAAATGATGCATACTTTGGGGGGCCATCAAATAGAGGAGTTTGATATCCTGCCATTTCTGAAAGCTCTCCTCTGTGTAGCATGCAGTGATCTTGGAGAAGACTTTTTCAGAGCCCAGGCACAATGTGAGTCTCAAAGATGGCAAATACTTGGGCTCAAATTTCTCATGCCCTATTATGCCATATTTCCATCCAGATGACAGGGGACTTGTGTGTTTGTGTTTCTAATCCCCTAATCAAATCTCTTTATTTTTGTCTGAGCCAAATCATAACATTTTGGTCTACAAAAAACACTCTTCTCAATACCAGTAAATTTACTTCAGACACATTTCTGGGGCCCCAAACTCACCAAAGAATAGCTCTACAGTTACAGCAAGTGGGGTTGCTTCTGTGGAAAGGTTTAACAAGGTGGATTAAAAATATTATTGGAGAATGTGGGCTGTAATGATTTTTACCTGGTGGGGAGTTATTCATCTGAATGTTGTTTTATCATTTCAAATGTTACTTGTGGGAAGGGAATGTCACAGCTCTCCAAGAGCTACATTATGTCAGCTGCCATGCTCTATAAACAGATTACACACACCTTGTATAAACAAACTGTGGTTAGTTAATTATCCTGAACAAAAATAGACACACCGAGAAGAAAATTCATTTTAAAATGATTAATAATATAAATTTTAGTCTCAGCGACATTTTTCCTATATCCCCATGTGTAGCTACAACTTAATAAAACTCCCTATAAGATTACCACCATTTAGTTGGTTTCACAAGTTCAGATTGTTATACACAATCATGCCATGTTGTGAATTCAGTGCTAACCACATTGCAAACTATGACCTAACTTGGCAGGGAGGATGTATATACTGTAAATAGATACTATGACAGGTGTATCAGCTAGTGCCAGCAATCAACTTTTAAAAAATATATAGTATCAAATGACTAGAGCCATAAATAAGTTGGAAAAACTGCATATGGTTTATTAAAATATTCAGGAAAAAATTTTATTCAGACAGTAATTTCTTATTACTCATCTCATCAGGTAACAAATTAGAAGCAAAATGCTAAGTCGGGTCAATAAATTTTACTCCTTTTTTTCCAGAATTAATATATAGTGCATAGTAATAGAATTTTGTAGAATGAAAAAAAAAAAAACAACACTTAAGAGCACTATTACTTTTTGTCAAATAAGAAAGTTCAGTAAAATACAACACAGCTATGTTTATGTCTTCCTTTTATGAAAACTTAACTTTGTAAAATCTGTTCTGACAGTATGAAGGTTGAAGCAAATATCACAAAAGACATCCAAGAAAGATGGTAGAATTTTCTCTGAGACTGGGTTCAAAGCATGCAAAACACTTCCAAATTTGGAAAGACCAAGATTCTCACAGATTCCAGATCTCTGGAAGAGATGAGGAGATTAACTAGCAAAGCTAATGATTTTAAATCATACTTCCCAATGCTAACACATAGCATTAAATACAACAAACAACTTAACTGATGTTGATACAGCCCAGGAATGGTTCCCATATGTGGTTCCTAACTATGTGCATACTGGGTAGTATATTTATTTCAGTGGTAAATAAAACCTTAATTCAGCAACCCAGTGGTTTACCAATAGGGCATGTGTGGATATCCAGCTTTTAAGAAAAACATTTTTAGTGGTATTCATAGCCACATTACAAAACCCTGCAGACAGAAAGTCCCTCATGAATTTCCATTGGAATTCCAGCCTAATATGGAACTCATGTGATATAATAAGGATTTGATTTTGTGACGTCTAAGGCAAAGAACTAGTTATGAACTGCTGGAAGTTTCACAAGTAAGTACAGAATTGACATCTTCAGTGTATTCTTCAGTATCTGAACAGTACATGCTGGCAGACAATCTACAAAGTTCTTGTAATGTCTTGTGTTAAAGTTAATTGTAACAAGACTATTGTGAAAAAAGCACACCAAGATCTCATTTTAAACAAATTATAATTGCTAAACAATGGTCCATTCCTCCTTCTACCTCAACTCTCATGAAAGCATTATGCAGGAGAACTGAAGCATTAAATATAATCAAGAGGTAGTGGAGATGCTCTCATTTCTAAAAGCTTGTTCCATATTGTTATCCAAGAAAATATTTACAAATATGTGAAAAAAAATAGGGAAATTAGAACACTCCTTTTGATTTCCACATTCAAACATAATTTAGCAAACCTCTTGAAAAATAAGAGGAACTCATAAAAGAAAATACAATACAAAAGAATTTAAGATTGCAATAATTAAGAGAAGTCAAAGACTGTCCACATAGCCCTAAGCTAGTATCCTGCAAGTACATTCAAGAAACCATGACATTGAAGACTGTAATGCACTATTTTCAGTTAAATTGTCCAATTGATTAAGCAGAGTAGACCATTGCCCACGACTCTCTTGAAAATAGGAACCTCTTGATTGCAAGACCTCAGCTTGCTGCGCAAGTTGAAAGAAACTCAAGAAACAGTGTTCCTTTGAACAATTGTATTCAACCTGTCGCAAAGAACCTATATGTTGTTCCACAAGGTGTGTTAGATTTATTTTGGCTTCTCTCATGGGGAAAGCTGCTTATCACTTTGTGTTTGAGTCTTCTGGAACTGGGTACTCAAAATGAATGGGCTACTTTAAAAAAATATCCACCTTAGTATTTTAAAGTGTGGATTAATATTTTCTAGGAAATCTTGATACAATGAGTTCTTTCTCTCACAGAAATGGAAAAAAATATTTTTAAGTGCTTTAAAAAGAAAACCCAAAGCAATGAGTCTTACAGAAGACTCCATGAGATGAGTAGTGTGGGTTTTATAGCAAGGTAGTACATAGCAATGCTACAGGGAGCACAAAAGGAAGTAAAGATTAAGCAGTTGCTCATTGAGTATGTACTGCTCTGAATGAAGCAGTGACCTTGCAGGAAAGAAGCACACGCTCACAGAAGTTATAGATAATCTAAAAGGTAATCACTGGAAAATTAAATAATTTTGGAAAACAAACAAGCAACTGTTGTATCCAGGACTTTGGGTTTAGATCAGGGTTCTGATGTGTGTTAGCAGATTCTGTGTACCCCCGTGTATCTCCCGCGTTTTCCCCCCTGCGGTAGCCAGTTCCCGGGTTGCCTTACCACGCGGGCCCGGCTCCCATCCCCCCTGTCCCTTCCTGTGGATCCTTCCCTGCCGTTACCCGTCCCCCGTGGCCAGAACTGCCCCGGGCCCCAGCGCCGTCCCTGCCGTGCCCCTATTGGCTCCCCTGGGCCACGCCCTGGGACCGCCCCAGGCCCCAGTGCCATCCCCTGCTGCGTCCCTATTGGCTTCCTCAGAGCATGTGACACCCTCTGCTCCACCTCCCATAAAAGCCCCACGCAGCCGGGACAGCATGGGTCATATTCCCCAACACAGAAGCTGGGAGCACACCAATAAAATGCTCTTTTTAGTCCTTCCTTCACCCCCTTTATCGAGGTCCCTTGCACGCGGCGGTGGAAACGGCCAACCCACCTTCCCAGAGCACACGGCGCCCAGGAACAGCGGTGGGACTGGGATCGGAGGAGCCATGGTGCCCTGCTGGGCATGGCGGCTGCTCCGGAGCTTGGAGAGACAGTAGAACGCCACAAGCAACACCCTTAATTCTGGTATTTTCTAGCTTACAGTTTCAAGAGTTTGCCCCCAAAGGCAGTTTTATGTATGCAATTTACCTTTTTTGGGTGGGAGGGGGGCTGCTAAATCTACTAAACAAAAAATTCTTTCTTGTGGATTCTCAAAAAGTGTGTTATCAAGGTATGACTTTCTCAGCCAACAGCATGAACTGTCTGAGCTGCAGCTGGTATGTGTAATGGTTTGTCATTTGCTGTGTATACCAGAAAAAGGGGCCAAATCTGATGGCAGGTTAGGAAACAGCTGAGATGTCTTGCTTTCAGCAGAGAAACAGGGAGAGTGAGGTACTTCCCAGCACCTCAACAAGTTCCCTAGAAAAAACTGTTGTATTGTGTTTTTATCTCTTTGTAACAGTCCTGTAATGGTTTGCCCCTTCACCCCCCATTGTCTCCCAATGGTTACACGCTGAGCTTTCCCGCCCTTCCCCCAGTGCTAATCTCCCTGAAAATGCTCAGTCACTCCTCTGTCCCCTCCCTGGTACCTTGTCCATCACTCAGCTCCTAATCCCACTCCCCCGAATTCCCCCATTGGGTGGTGGGCGTTCCTTCCCCCTTGTCACCATCCCAGTACTTAAGATGATTGTGAGAGCCTCGAGGCCACTTTTGGTCATCAGGACAATGGCATTCAGAGCTCCCCGGAGCTTGCATTAAACCTGAGACTTTTTCCCCGGCCTTGAGTTGACTCCTTCATCACCTCCTCGGACGTCGCCTCTCCTCCATACAAGGCAAACAGCGAAGCGCTCTGTCTTAGCCACTCCCCAAATCTCCTCAAGAAACTGGGGAGTGTCCCCTGCTGCTGGCCGTGCCTTGGCCGGGCAGACGAAGCCAGGGGGCTTCAGGGTAGGCACGGCAGCAGGAAAGAAGACTTTTTCCTGCTATATGGAATATGAATTTATCTTTTAATCCTACCAGACATTCGTTGTCCCCTCTCACCAAAGACTTACAGTGGCAGCTCAAATGACTTCCCAACAGAGAGCACACAAATGCAATAAAATGGAAGTTCCGGATCTTACTATTTCATCATAGCAGTTTATACAATAATGTGAGTTTTGGGTCCAACCTGGCTATAATGGATATCCTAGTTTCTCTTTTCCATTCCCCCTGGTTGTGGACCCTGCATTAATTCCAGGCAGCAGTCACAAGACTCCCATACTAGTTATTCCCATCAGCTGTTCTCCAGCCTCTTGCTGCCTGGCAGCAAGGTTAACGTGATGTGTGTAGAATTGAAAGCTCCTGAAGTAATCTTCTGTCTTGCTGGAGAGATTCAAAAGACTGTCAACATTTACTCCAGCAAGACAGAGAATATTGTGACCTGCTCAGCTGGGGAGAGAGAAAGGCAGGGAGGGGAAGTTCTGCTATGGGAGAATTTGGACTCAGACACGCCTGACTCCCAAACACACTCCTCTCATCCCACTGTGTTTCTGCTTTTCATTTAGAATATTTTATGTACTGGGAGGGCGTTCCAACAAAACTGTTTCATGAGGCTCTGATCATGCATTATCAGGCCAAGACAAGCTGCCAGCTGCACCATGTAACATGTCGCTCCTTTCTGGAATACAGGAAAGAAAGGGCTTGAAATGGCTTTCTGTGAAAGACTGAGACTACCTTGAGTTGTGTCAGCATGCTGCACATTGGTCTTGTCCTGCAACCTGTTCTCACCTAGTTTCTACATATACACACAGTAGTAATATTTAAGTTTATTTAAGTCTATCCATTCATGTTTTTTAAGTTCAGAGTAGATCAACTTACTCAATGAATATGACCTCCTGCATAACAGGTCATATTAATCCTGCATCTAATCAGGATACAGTGTTCATATTTCTAAATGCTTTGCCTTAATAAAGAATGTTTTCCTTCTCCAGCTGTTAAATTTCTACTGTCACATTTAGTATGACTTGTAATTTTATCCAGAAGTTGTTTAAGGGTTAAACTACAACCTTTTCTTCTCCATAAAAACAAGGAAATATCTTAGCAACTGACAAAAATCTTCTTAGGAATTGTTATGTTCAGCAGCAACAGCTGAAAGCATTTAGTTTATGAGCCAGTATTCATCTTCAAAGACTCCATTCTGCCCAGAAAATAAAGAACAAGAGATCAATTAAGATCTCATCCAGCGTGCTAGTAACAGTGGGAAACATACCTCACACAAGTCATAGAATCCTGGAATACATCCTAAGAAAACCAAAATCTGATTTTCACTTTCTTACTTTTCATAGACTGTACAGATGCTGCTTCAGAGTGAGATGATGAATTTGGAGGAATGTGAACAAAGAGAACCTTAGGGAGCTCAATCCCAAAAAAGGATCACATGTGCAGGGACCAGGTTCAATATGATTTACCAGACATGATCCAGGTAATAGATCACCTGGATCTAGTGTGATGTCATCCCCATGTAAAATCTGTAGTGTATGGAGAAGGAAAACTGCATGTGGTACATTGCCCTATTTAATCCTCAAAGGAACTCCATCGAGCTGTCATATTGATATTAAACATGGACTTAATTATAAGATTATGAGATTTTATAGAAAGAGTTATGAAACTACTGTTTATTCATCTGAAAATACTTAATTAGGTTTATTTATAACAGGTTTTCGTATTTTGTTTATAATATTCCACTATGTTTCATAAAGAAATACAGTTCCCTTAGACACAGACCTAAGAAAAACTCGGAACTGTGCTTGAATTTTCCTGAAGATGAAAGTTTCTCATATCTCAAGCCAGCTTGGCTCTCTGCGAAGGTACAGATGAAGACTCTGAAAATGGTAAGAATTTTCTCTAGCTTTTAAAAAGAGAGTTGGTGTAAGCTCCTCACTAATTTTAATGGTAGGCAGGAGCTGGTTTTCTTCATGGAGAATAATAGGAACAACCTTTCATCTCAATAGTTTTCTACATCAAATTCAGATCATTTGCAAAGGTGAATCGTATTTTTGGGGGGTCCTTTTTATGGCCACTGTAAATTCTCGGTTCCAAGGTCTTGAGACCAAAAGGACTGATGTAAGAAAACGTATAGCTTGTAACAGCAGTCCTTATAAATCTCAAGCCCACACAAAAGAGCAAAGAAAATAAAGAGACAGAGAACAGACTTGAAGACCAGGGAAATAAAAGAAAGTTTATTTAGAGGAGACTCACTACCAGACTGGCTTGACTTGAATGACGTTTGTAATCTGTAAAGAGTCTGTGTTATGTGAGGTGAATACAGACTAATATTCCTCAAGGGGAAGAGAACACCTTGTAAGGCTTTCTTGTGATTCTAGAACTAACTCTTACTGTGGAATATGGCTCACAGTATTGAATTGCAAGTGCAAAAATATGTACAATTAGTGAAGGTAAACAGTCCAGTAGAGCACAATTCATTAACATGCATGACAAGTAAATTATGGCTGTTTGTAGATAATTTTGAAATAGTAAATAAGTGAACATTTGCCCTGCCTGATTCTCTATGAAAGCACTCACATGCCTTTGTTTAATAAGGCTAGGGCAAAAGGGGGAAAAGTGGCTGGACAAGACTTTTTCAGTCTTAGTATACTCAGAGGGTTCTACCAGCTCAAAATATAGTTCCAGCTACCATAATAATCTTATTTTGAATCCAACCTCTTATTTTTCTTTTATGGCAATGATTCAGACACTATACAGTTAATAAGAAGCATAAATGTCTCCATACCATTTTCAGGTATATTCTTCAATAGAGTTTAGGAGAGAGATACCCACAGATGTATACTTGAAGACATTTTCAGGGTCTCCTCCAGGATATTTGCAGTTCTTACACTGCAAGTCAGATATTTTGCAGTAATTCAGAAAGCTGAAAAGCAACATCTCACCATATCCTCTTATGGAAAAAAAGTTATGAACTCATTTTGAAGAAAAAATATTATATAATTGAGCTAATGTTTGAACTATATTAGTAAACAAAGTCAACTCCAGAGCCATTGATTTTGCAAATGCACTTGGAGCTCAGTTTAGTCTTAGAAATCAGGAAAATGGTTAACTGCTTCCATCTGGACTTAGAAAACAAGGCCACCTTCAAAAGATTTTTTTACAATGAAACTTTTGGAAGAAATGGCATCATGATTCTCACATCAGCAATTCTTCTGTAAGAAATCATAATTGTGTCTTATTTCTCTGTGCAAGTGCATACAAAGTCATATTTCTGCCTTGTTATGAACATGTTTACAAAAAGTCATGGAGGTTTTTGGGAATTGCAGTCCCATCCAGTGCAGATGTGTTATAGTCATGCCTTTTCTTTCTAGTAGCATGATTCATCTCATTTAAGATACAGAAATGCAGACAAAAACTACAGGCATTGGTGTGCTACATTACAGTATCCTGTCTATAATCACTACAGGAAGAATGCCTGTGTCATTTACAAAACATTCAACTTTTTTACCCATTATAAATTTCCTGATCATAATATTATTAAATACAAACAAGTCCCAAATAATTTTTTTCCCTGATCCCATACAACCTTTTTTCTTCTCCAAAAAAGCAGTATGGTAAAAAACCCTACTCAAACACTCAGCTTCAAAAGCCATCAGGCTTTTCAGCCTGCAGGTTGAGTTGATGCTGTTGGGAGGATAGAGATCATTCTTACTGCAAATTGTAGACAAAGGTAGAGTCCCTTGGAATGGACCAGCTGTTAATATTTGTAGCAGCTATTTGTATGATATTTCAGTAGTACATGGTGGGGAGAAACTGAAATTACTGACTTGAACAATTTTGTACATAGATAATTAGAAACGGTGGTTGAATAATGGAATACAGTACTGCCAAGAATAAACATTAAAACATGTCAGCACCTTTTTATTGAATTAAAACATGAGTTTTTAGGTACCAAGTACAGTAAAGATTCAGTGCCTCTACTTTACACATTCTCTAAGACCTTTTTATCTTGAAAGTTCTAAGAGACTTAAGTGTAAATCCAATACAGAATAGTCTTACCTCTGGGGTGAAACGGAGCAGCTGTTTAACATCACATACAACAGCAGTTTAGGACAGCAGTTGCTAATGTGGGAAAACATACCCAGATGTTGACTCCTTGTCATTTTAGGATCACATCTTGCTTAGATATTCATGCTCAGAAGACTGATCTCTTTCATGCCTTTGAAAATTCTCTTTTCCCCTCAAATTCAAATGTGAGAGGAAACCATTATTTTTTTTCCATATATAAAAGCATGACATATATATGGCTTTACTGACAATTCTCAAAGCCCCTGACCACATGGTTTTGCTTTCTTGGACTTCAGAACTGTTGTGACCCATGCATGAATATTTGCATCTCAAAAAGCATTGGAAAAGGGGAGGAGAAAGGACTTATTGCCTTTACTTCCAGATGAGGTTCATGGAAAATCAGAAAGGGTCCCCACAAAGGTCACATAGATGTCCATAAAGACAGAAAGCTAATTTTGACAGCCACATTAAATTTTGTTTCAAGACCAGAAACTTATTTTCTAGGCTAAAGCAATGTGAAATCCTGAGCTGCTATCTGTCTTAAGTCTTTTAAAAATTTAATTTTTTGTTCTTTTATGCAAAAAACTGTTTTAAGTCACATAGCTACATTTTTATATGGAAATCCGACACCCCTGCCCAGGACTAATGTGTTCCAATAGATGCCACAATTGTATTGCTCACAATTCAGAGCAACAAAATGCTCCCAAAGTCAAGCAAGTATTAAGTGTTACATAACTTTATTGGGGTGGTGGCAGTGAAGAATTTATTTCAATGTCTAATTTCAACATCCATTTTTTTCTCTTGTCCACAGGTTGCATTAGCAAGGCAATGCTACATCCATTGCTAATGACTTAAAGGCGTGGTCCCAGAACAGATGTTACAAGGCGATCTCCCATCAGGCGTAACTTTGGAATTTCCAGGCAGAGTACAAAATAAAAGGGGCCGATCCCATGAGCTTAAGAAACAGATAGTTATTGATGGTACTTGCATGACAGAGTTTTTGGCTCAGTACTGTAGAGTTCAGGGACTGAAACAAAACTGGAAGTTCCCCACAAGGACTGCCAGAAGGACAGCTGCATAGGGAAAAATTAAAAAGCAGTGACCTACACTTCATAGTGGAAATGGGTGCAGCTCAGTCAATAGACAAAGTACAGACACAAAATGAACTGAAAACCCTGCTGCTAAGTAACATAAAGTTTCAATGCAAAAGTGATTCTGAAGCTCTAAAGAAGGCAAAATGTCTTCGAAAAAAACCGTCTGCAGGAGCCAAAGGTATATGATGTCCCTAATGATGTCCCTTGAAAATGAAGTGTTTGTTTATGGCAATGGTTTAAATCAGATCCTTGGTGATGATATTTTTAACCAAAGTTAACTAATACAGTTAACTACAGATGCAGATCATACGGAAACCAAGATAATCAAAGCTTTCAAGGCAAACAAGCATGTCTAGCCTTTCCTGCTCAGGCAGATGGAAATATGTTCAGCAATACAAGAAGTGACAAAACTCCCCTGAATAATAATTTTTTTGGAGTCACATCAATGATTTTATGTTCAATACAGATTGCATTTGTTTATATTCAAATAAATATATTTATTTACGTTTAAAATTACAAAGAAAAACCCCAAAAACAAGACCACAAATCAGTGACAAAAGCAAAGAGCTAACTAAATAAAAGTAAAAAATAGCTAACAATACCAGAGCAAATTCTTCAGGTAGCCTGGGAGAGAACATGATGATCTAAAGAGTCTTATCTCTATTCTGCTTGCTAAACTAGCAGGAAGATTGAAAGGAAGGTAACAGGGTTAGAAGGAGGATATAAAATCTTCTTGCTTCATCACCTCTCCAGAAAAGAGCAAAGAAAATGGTTAAAGATTAGAAAACACAAAGACAGAAAAATAGTTTGCTGGGAAAGAGGGGAAAGATCGTAGCATCCTTCAATTACGTGAAAAGCTCTTGTCAAGAAGAAGAAAATCATCTGTTCTACTTGCTCATGGTGGAAAGAACAAGCAGTGACAGCATCAAAGGTTAAACATTAAGAAAGAGCTTTGGAATAGATTTTTCTCAGAAGGTCATGGAATTTCCATCACTGAAAAAGGTTAGACAAACATCTTTCAGGAAAAAAAATATAGGTATAGCTGATCTTAGTTTAGAGACTTCATGACCTCTTGAGGTCTTTTCCAGGACTATTTTCTGTGATTTGACAACTTAAGCAGTGATGACAAACTTTAGAGACTCCTTTGAACTCTTCAGATGTCATTAAGATTGTCCAGGCCCTTTATTTTAGCTATTACTCAGTACATAGATAACAAAGGCAAAATTTGCAGGAAGACATGACATATTTTATTTTTCCAACTACATCAAGCTAAAAAGATACTATTTGGAGCACATGTGCCTTTCTGAATAGAGCAGACAGGAAAGCAGCACATTTGCATTGTTTAAAAGGACTGTTGGAGAAGAGCAGCTGTACTTTGCATTAGCTCTTAATATGAGGTCATGATATGACATCATTCTCATAAAGAACAATAAAAGCTAATGTGCTGAAGCAACATATATAATACTAGAAAAAAATTCTAATCTAGTTAACATCTCTACTATTTGTTAAAAACATACATTTACCTCTAGAGTTGCCATATTTCATACTGAGAGTGAAGATGTAAGGCTTCAAGGGATGAAGGTAGTTCATGTAAACTTAGTTCATGTCATTAAAAAAATTACAATTTTTTCCCTGTAACATTAAAAGGGAATTAAAATGATGGCCAAATGGGGATAATGGAAAAAGCAAGTATCATCTCTAGCATGTAGTCAAGGGCTCCAGTGACATGAAGAGATAAGCACCAGCCTAATCTAGCATGGTTCTTCTGCAGGACAACGTCTGGTATCTGAATTTGGTTGTGATAAATGCTCAAGAAGACAACAATAAAGTCTGGCTTGCAAGAACAATTCTTCCTGTCTGTGCCCTCACATAAGACTGTTATGGATGGGAGGAGACAAAGACTGGAAAGGTTTGTTCATTAAACCCTCTTTGACTTTCTTTGGAAAAAAAAGGTAATTACAGGAGTGTGCTAAGTAGAAAAAATACTGGTAGGAAATTTTCACAGGTGAATATAAATAACCTTTCTGCTTATGAGAAGTATAACTTCAGTCATAAGACATATTGACAGTGTTATCACATGGTACTGTGCCTCCCACTTCACTCAAAATAAAACTAGATGCCATCAACATAAGCTGTAGCATGGAGTCTTCTTTATAATTCCTGTGCTTCCTTCATATTTTTCCGCTATTAAATAGTGAAAACAGCTCTTCAGCCTATTTCTATATTTTCTATTTTTCTCTAAAATGACCAGTAAAAAAAATCAGGAGACCCTGCTAGAAACTGCATTCTACAAACTTTACACATATATGGGAGGTGAATTTCCCTTATTCCTCGTAGAATAATCTTCCAGATATTTTTTTTTCTTTCTTTCAGGAAATCTTCTATTCTATCCCCTCCTAGTCTATTCTATTTCATTCCATTCCATAGAGTGTATTTTATTTCCGTGTTTTAGTCCAATATTGAAAAAGTTTCTTTCCCCCAGTTTTGCATTGAATTTATCAGATTTGGTATGTACATACCAGATTATTTTAGAAATAGAAGTATGATATCAGGAAATATTTATACTACCACACTCTAATTACATGACATCATTGCAAGCCAGTCTATTAGATCAAACTTTGACTACCCTTTTTCCTGCTTTGCAAATCCCATGAAAGAGCTGATATTGCCATTGAAACCCCTTTTATATGCAAATCAAAAAGTCTGTCTAAGACACAAACAAATATAATTTGAGTTGTTAGCTATAGCCTAGAGACTCTGCTTGCAACATTTGGACAAACAGAAGCAGAGACTTCTCCCTGGTGATCTTCTCTTTTACACAGATCAAAGACTTTTCAGCCTTTTATGGGAGCCAGTTTAGGAATTAAAAGATGACTTGGCCTTATTCAAACATCAGAGTTCCATAATACTTGGAATGGAATTAGAAAGCTTTAACAAAGCCTGTGGTTTAGAATTTGTACTTCTCCTTTAAACTTAGAATCAAATCATATTTTCAGTGTGAACTATGTTAAATAAAACAGCCTCTCTGCTAGCTTATAAAAAATTGCAGACATCTTAGCTGTATAAAGTCTGTAGAGTGTTTATCTATTTGGAGGAACTAAGCTCTCACTTGCAGATGGATCGAGTTCAGCTCTTATTAAAATTAAACCAAATCAGTTTAGAGAACAGAAATTATATCCTTAATTACAACCTATTGATTGTAATCTTATTAGGTCAGCTGTACCTTTGTTAGAAAAAAACAAAGGAAAAAAATTCAAAATAACTGAGCATGTAAAGAAAACTTGCAGCTGAGCAGGCAGTCATTTTTGGAAGGAAAGCTGCAAAACCTCTCAGAAGGTGTTCCTGCTTAAATGGCCGTGTGTTAGTGTGCTATAGCAGCAACTTGCTTTTTACAAATGCCACAAAGACAGCAGTGGACTTTGCCACTCCTCTAAGGCACAGTAAACCATAGCTTCAGCTCATTATCCTGAGCACTTGTACGGCATAGACAGAAGTGGGATGTGCAGAACAAGCCCTACAACACCAGCATGAAGCAGAGTATGTCAGGAAGAGAATAATACAGCAGGCCACAACTTGTCTCCAGCTCTGAACTTGGACTGGCTATACATGCTCCCAAATCAGAAAGGGGCTTTCCAGTTTCTGAAAGCAGAACAGTCTTCTGAGCCTCTAGCACCCAATTAATTTTTGGTTATACTACTTAAACCAACATCTGCTTACCAGGCATGACTGACTGAGGGAAAACCCCCCCACAAGTTTCTTAATCATATCAGAAGTAAATATAGAAGTAAGGTGCCACTACATGGCAGTATGTCACTACAGGAAAAGAATGCTCAATCTATTCTGTCCCAAAGTTATAGAATACTTTTTGTTTGTTTTTGCACTTTTCTTTCTTCCCTTTAATATCATATTAAAATTAAATTAAATTCCTCAATTTACTCAGAGTAAAGGGATAAGACTGAAAGCTACCTTTGGCTAATTTGTTTATTGATCATGTACAGTAAGATTTACATTTCTGCGGTTTCTATGTAATAGAGAGAAAGTGTTAATAAAATTTTAACAGAGAGGAAATATATTAATATTGCAGCAGCATCAATACTAATGATTTCTGCTTATCTCCAATAATTTACTGATTTAGAGAAGGAATTTCAACAAATAATGTCTGTTAATGTCCATACCTTGCCAAATATTACTGTACATTCATAACTTTATTTCATTCACATTTCATCAAGTCTCAGTAAGTGCAATACATTTTTTGTCAGAAGCCTCTTATATAATATCCTTATATAATATACACAGCATATCTCAGCCTACTAAACAAGCTTACAAGAGCTCAGAGAGAAGAGAGTAAGATAAAAGAAGAACAGAAGAACAATATTCTTTTAATCTTCTGTGGACTCTTTGTAATGTCAGTTACCAACAGATCTCCTTTCTCAAGCAACTAACATGCAGCTTGTTCCAAAGATAGATCAGCAAAACACCAAGCACAGTAGAGTGAATATGAAAAAAATAAACAAGGCAAAACTGGCATCAATCTCCTAAGACAGTATTCCCAAACAAACCAAAGGCCTGGTCTATAAAGCCTGCAGGGACAATTACCCTTCTAGCCATCTGCAAATGAAACAACAGTATGTCCTTCCTTCCTAAAGAGCAAAATTCCTTTAAGGAATTTAAATTCCATAAGGTCAGATGTGCAGGAAGAAAAAATCTTCCGTTCCCAAAAGCTTGTGCAAAGGAAAAGAATTTGCAGTCTCCACAACACATGAATTTTGTTTCTGCATTTTTATCTGCTGAACAAAAAAACTGAACATAGTACTGTATTACTAACCAGTAGTTCACAGAAGTAAGGTACCATTCCGCTATCTAGCCTGTCAAAAATCAGCATTTAAGGGGGGAAAACAAATAGTGTAAATGACAGATAAACAACTTTGTCTTCACCCACTCAAAAATCAATGAAGTATACATAATTCATCAATTCAAGACTTTCTGAGACAAACTAGGTAGGTGCAGTACCACAGACAAACAGAGCAAGAGCCATGGGCTTGGCTCCTGCTCTTTGTGCTCTAAAAAGGTCTTCTGGGAGTCGAGCTCTATGGAGCTTGGTGTCCTGGAGAGCAACTCCCTTAACAGACTTTCCCACTTAACAAGCTCATACCTAAGTTCAGCTGGGACTACAAAGCAGATGGCCTCTCCTTAGGAAAACAAAGCTAGAATGGATCTCAGAATGTTAGGTAGGATGTTGTCAGTTCCTGTGCTGGACCCATTTATGCCATGCCAGTTAAGGCAAAAATCAGAGAATGCCTTCTCCTGTGGGGAACCACACTGCAGGAAGCACAGGGGACGCTGCAGTTTGCACCATCGGCAGTGCTTGTGATCAGTGATCTGGTGCTTCATGGGTTGAAATTTGCTGCCATGGCAGCAAGGGCTGAACACCACAACAAGCAGGAATTAACCTGAATTAAAGGGAAATGCCCGCTTCTTAAGTCTGTTTTTATAATGTAGAATAATATAATTTAGTCTGCTGGAAGCAAAGGAGGCTAAATCACTCTCCAGCACTCTCTCTCCCACAAAAACCTCTCACTTATTTTGCTGCTAATGACTATCTGTCCCTTCCCTCTTCTCTAAATGCTCTTTTGCGATGGTTCTTCCTGTGATTTATATACATTAGAATTGCAAGCATGAATAAGAAATACCTCCGTTTTTTATCATGCTGTGTAAGTACAACACATTCAACCTAATAAATGTTCATTCTTCAATTTTTTAATAGTTTTATTACTGATAATGGGAGTTTCTGTACTTATTCATTAAATTTGTCAAGTCCCTTCTTTAGGAATTGATTTTGAATTTATAATACATTTTGCTCTGAATTAATATTAATGTGCAATTCTAAGTCACTTTTGTCCTGCCTTACTGGATTAATTTAATGTCTTTTTAAAGGTACAGCTCTATGTGACATCATTCCCCTGCCAGATTTACAACAGCCAATGAAGTCACCATTATAGATTCTCATAATTTTCTTCTTTCACCAGTGGTGTAATATGCCATTATTCCTACTTCTCAATTATGAATCTCGCTTCTGGACAGGTAACCTTTACCTAGAATGCAATATTTAACTCACAATAATTGTAAGAAATACTTTACAGTTTCACTTTGATTAATAAACCATATATCAGTATTAGCAAATTTCAGTATATTTTAGATGCAATAGACATGAGAAGCACTATAGAATACAAGGGTTAATTTTGAAAATGTTGCACATGTTTCTGAAATAATCATATTTCTTTCTAGCTTTTAAATCTTAGTTCAAAATTTTTTATTTGCTCTGTTTGTACCTACTTATAACACAGATATTTCCTTGTATAAGGACATGCATATGAAATTACACTCAGTATTATATGAAAAATATCTATTGCATATTGTGTTTTCTTTTCCTTTTACCCTTGTTAATGAGTGATTTAGTATGTTTGTGCTCCTTGTCCCAAGTTTAACTTCACTAGTATAGAAAGTAGGTGTGAAATTAATACCTTTCTGTAAAAACATTAATTTTGGCAGTTCAAACACTTTCAGCTGTAAGCTGCACCTTGGGCAGGCTGTGCCTTCATGTCTGCACACTGGCTATTGGCTCAGTCACATTTTGTCCTCTAGTTTCTCTCAGTTCCAGGGTCCCTTGGATGACAAGAAGGAATATGTGTCTCTTCTTTCTGCCTCAGTGTTGTGTTTGAAGCTCTGAGTATTTATTCTTATTTCCTCATATTTAGACTTTGTGTGTTTTTGTGTGTGTGCATTGAATGGTGCCATGCCTTTGATTATTGACAAAAGGTTCACATCACAAAAAAATATTGTACCAATAGCTGGCCATAGCCATCATATAGGACCAGGTTAACTCTAAGATTCTTTATAACGAAAACAAACAATCCTCTACGGAGTTAATTTACATGGATCCATCTCAACTGGTTCTGAAATGATCTTGGGTTTGGCAGTCATAGCTTTGGTGCCCTGGGCTAATATGGCTGCGGGAGATAGATTTATGTTATCGCAATTGTATAACATTTTTGAAAATTAGGCAAAATAGCATATTGACAATCTAATAAGAACAATATCCCTGGCCCAAACTTCAGATGTTTTTAAGAAATAAATACTTGTGTGTGGTCTTTCTTCCTTTTCCCTCCTCAGCAATGATTCTATTTCTCCAGGGTCAGAAAATGGAAAATACTGGAAGCATGGTGGTGAGGAGAAATAGTAAGTCAGAGAAATAGCAGAAAGAAGGAGGAAAAATATGACAGATGAAACAAACTCTTGAGAAAGGTTTCCCTAGATTTCCCTAGATTTTTTAAGCGTGTATTATTATATTGTTGTGTACATTTTTCATTTATCAAACCTCCATTCTAAAAAATCACCCATCATGTCTATACATTTAACTTCTCTAAGCTGATTGCAGAGCTCAGGTGAGAAATATTGATGTAGAGGTTACTCTTTTCACAGCATTCAAAGTATTTATGGGAGTAATTTTGTTCGAGGATCATCACTTAACTCTTCTGTTTGCCAGAGGGCAAACAGTTCCCCTGATAAACTTTTTAACTCTAAATGTGAGAAAGAATGATTTTTACATTTAAACTCTTCAATCTAGGATTAAATTTACAAAGTTCCATGATATATAAGTTTTCCTTCTAACTTACCTTTCAAAGAAAACAAAAAAATTAAATGGGCATGAAAAATAGGTTAAAGGAACATAACCAGTCCTAAAACAAAACTTGTGTATCAGGCCCTGATTAAACCATATTTTTCATTAAAAGATCAAATGTCCTTATTCCTGACAACTAGAGATAATGAAAAAATACAAACATGTGCTTTGTCTTTGTTGCAGGGTCAGGAGATACAATCACTCACTTAAACTATTAAATGTAATGCATACAAGCATAGGGAGATGAAAAGTGCCAGTTTAAATTAGCTTGACCTGTAGTGTTGACTCCTGGACAGATGGCATAATATACCCTGACTTCATTGCTGAGGCATTAGAAGCACACAGCAAGAGCCCATTGTGATATTAAGAAAAAGCTCACAAGTAAACTCCGACTGAGATCCAAAAACCTGCTGGCCCCCTGTGAGGCTCTTGGCTTCCTTTTGCCAGACCTTTTACAATATAGAATGAAGTCTTCTCAGTTTTAGCTGAAGCAGGGCAGTGCTCAGGCAATGAACACACATTTTCTACTTTGCTGTCTAGAGTGTGTTTTAGGATGAGATTCAGAGTCCTAAAGACCAGGCTCACAAAGGGCAAACCAGTCAAAGTCAATGTATTCTTCCCAGGAGAAAGAAAAGCTAACTGTATCCAAACCTCACTGTTCAACAAAGCTGGCAATCCTTTTAAGGAGGAGTGTATAGGCATAAAAATTAGATAGATCTGTAGATCTATCTATACTATTTCTCATGACACAGCAAGAGTCTTCTTTAGAAGTCTATCCCCATAAATCCTTGTACTGTTAGTAGAAACTGAAGGTTCTTGCACACACAACAACCCACACATAATTTTGTGTAGATTTCAAATTTAAAGAGAAACAAAGTACTTATCCAGCTTCTCTTTTGTATTCATTCTCAAAATTGGAAGGGTTGTCTCTCAAGTGAATATATAACTCACTGTCTAACCTCCTGAGAAACAGAAGCAAGGGTGTAGAGTGCAGAGTACTAACAAAATAGCCAGGTATATAAAAACAAAGAGATAAAGGCCAATGGCATCCCACCAAGTGAAAGGCAGTTAGGAAAGCAAAGTAATTAGCCATTTTTACAATGCATGGAAGTTGGCATCTTGAAAATGGTTGGCTCCAAATATCAGTGGCACATCTGTCTGTTTCTTCACTAGCATAAGACTACAGCTATGCATTTTGGGAGCTTAGAATTTATGGGCTCTAAGTGGAAAGGACACATCACAATACTGTGATGTGCCCAGCATTTATCAAACAGGGTCACCTGCAGCTCTAAAGGTCATATGAGGTTTTATCTGGTCCTTTATAAAACTAGAGAAAATAATATCCCTGAAATCTCCTCATGCTTCTCTCTTCTGCAAAGGCAGAAAGCATAACAAAGGGCAAAGAAAGTTTAGAAAAGAGATTATGACATTGGATGAACCTTGCATGGAAGGATTGTGTGATGTTCTGTATGCCATGTTATTACTCTGAATAGACCTGCCCAAGCTTCTCTTACTCTTCAGTAATTTTTATGTACTGAGATAACCGTACAACAAGCCAGATACTGATTTATTCCATAAAATATACCAGATTCAAATTTTCTTGCCAGTGACCACACTTTCCATTTTGATTTGGAGCCATAGAGTAATCTAGTTATTTTCCTACACCCTCCAAAATCTTTATTATTTTACAACCATAAAGTTCTGGAAGCTCACATTTTAAAGGAAGAAATTATTTTAAAAATAGGCAAAAATAGACAAAAATATTGTCACCTACAAGTCAGTTTAACATAAAACGACAATCATTCAACCTCAAAGTCTGGCAGTAATCTGTGGCTCTCAGTTCAGGCATCAATACATCTTGCAGCTTTTCCAGGCATTTGCTTTTAAAATTGTGTTCCACCTTTGTTACGTGGCTTGCAGAAAGCCTGCAAGAAATAAAGTATCAAATGTGGTTTATTTTCAGCACAGACCATCTATTACAGTGTGAATGATTTCTCTAAAGTTTCAAGCACCTAACAAGAGAATGATTTGTGTTCCCGAGTCTGAGGTTTTTTCTAAATAGTCCAATAAATGATATTTAATCCTACTAATACTGCCTTGCCTAAAATTAGGCACCTGAGTAAGAAGGTTGAATTTAGGCATTCTGGCACCTGCTTTGTTAATTTAAAGCACCCTCTTAAATGTAAACATATTTAAGCACCAACACCAAAAGTGTTGGGCTGTTTCCATTAATCTCTTTCAAAAAGAAAAAAAAAGGAGAAAAACCCCACACATTTATCTCCCTGACTAAATTTAATCATGCATATTAAAAATGTTGGCTTTTATGACTAATGGAAAGTTGAAATACTTTCTTGCTGTATTTTTTTAAAGGATATTATTTTAAAGGACTTGCAACACAGTGGAGTTTTCTGAGCAATCACAACCCTGCTTCTTATTTATACCCCAATAGCACTGAGGCAATGGATAATGGCTCCACTGTTGCAGTTACTGTACAGACAAAACTGTTGCAGCAACCTTTGCCAAATGTACAGTTTGGGTTAAGACTGAGCTGAAGGTGAAGGTCTAATCAGAGAGCACTCAGAGCAAGTGAGGGAATATTAAAAGCTCCCTTGCAGTTCAGAGCAAAGAGAGGCCTCTAAGTAGGGCAGATCTCCATTCCGGGCTGTCAGAAGGCTGAGTTGTAACATGAGCTGGGCTCCATTTGCTTTTCCATTTATATAAAAACCTTTTTGTTTCTTTTGTTATAAACTTAGACCTCCAGAATAAAGCCTGGAGGAAAGGGGGAGGGAGAGGAACACTTGCTGCCTGAAAGATGTAGTTTGTTGTTTGACCACTGTATGCGACATACGCTTCCTATCTATCTGTCCAGTTTGCAGCAGCTCCTCTATACCAGATAAAATTCCTTAAAAAATAAAGCCCTTGTCCACATCCAGAGAATCTGACCCAGTCCCTGCCCCCAAGGACCCTACATTGCAGGGAAAAGACTAAAGCACACCTGGAAAGAAGAGCAAGAATTGTTTCTTTTTACAATACTCATAGAAAAGGTCAGTCTTTAGGAGACATTTTAAGATGGGAAGACTTTGGCAAATCAAGACTTCAAAAGCTGGTCATAGCAGAAAGGAAGAAATCAATAGGATGAGAATAGGGTTAGCATATTAAGAAAGCTCTGTATTTGACATTCCTGATGGCAAAGGGAGCAGACCTTGGACAGGAGATAAACCTGGGAGGAAGCTGTCTCCAGGGGCAGCTGTATCTATCGAGCATGTTAAGGGGCAGCAGATCGGTAAAAAACAAGAATAATGTATTGATCGTGCAAGAACAGCATGTATGGACATATGCTTCTAAGAGATTAAAACAGGAAGAATAATAAGTAGTAGGACCTTACAAGAGTTAACATGGAAGATGATGAGTGAAAGCAAAAATGTAAGTGTTCTACTTTTCTGCAAGAGAAGACATATTTACCTCTTAGTCATGCACAGAGGAAGCAACACAAGCTGTGTTGATGTATTGGTGAAGGAAACTATAAAGAAATTGAAATGCTTTACTCAGCTGAGACTTATGAGTAGTAATAAACAACAGCAACTTTGCTTTTCATTAAATCAGTTTTCATCACTGCTTCTATGCAGAACCCTTATCACTGATCCCATTTTACAGAAGAGGGAAAAATGGCACACAGCTAGGTAATACAAATCACCTAAAGCTGCTGAGCGTGGCAGTACAGCCAAGGACAGTGCTTGGAAAACCCCACAGCATTTCACTCATGCAGCTGCATTCTTGCTGAAGCCAAATGCAGCCACAGCTGAAGGGAATGAAGGGGGAAAGCTCTTTTGCAACAAGCAATGTGGGATACTTGAGAAGAGAAAATGAACTTCCAGGTGAGACATCCCTCTGTGAATTTCCATTGAGCAGGCTGAGTGCCTGTATAGTTCCCGTATATAACACAGGGATTAAAAAATTCACTCTCTCTCCAAATGTAAACTCTAGTTCTGTTTTTCTGTTCAGTTACCCACATCAGTTTATCTTAGGGCTTGTTGTCAAGACAACAAAACCTGAAAAGAGAGAGAGTTGCAGTAAATAGCCAATTATTAAACAATGAATTAGGGCTGTACATGCTTTACTATGGTAAATTTAAATTGAAAGAAAGATGCATCTCAAAAAACAGAAATTCCAGTTTGGAAAGCAGTGATATGATTAAATTTTGGTGGTTTGTGTGAGCTCTGTAACTGAAGCCACTGAAGGAATTAGGCAAAGATTTGCAAAGGTAAATAGACAACAAATTCCAGAAATCTGCAAAGCGATAGGAAATTTAGTTTTGAGACTGTCCTCAGAGGTACTCTCTCATTTAAAAATTACAGAGGAGAGCTTCTCATGATGAATATTTCAGTAACTATATACATCACAGGCTTTAAGGCTGTATATTTAAGGAGAAGGATCAAACAAGTAATGAATACATTTGAAGGTGGTAGCTATTTCAGGATTAACTATACACACATGTCTACAAAATGGCAAGTAGCTTATTACTGCATATGCCAATGAAAAACCTGCTCAGAAAGACATGAAAAGTACTGTAAACACAGTATATACATACACTGAGGAAGTTAGAGAAAATATGAAGGTCAACACAAGGGAAGAGCCCTGTTGTTCAGAACCATAAAACTGCATGAGATTCCAATGCTCTATGAACTCCCAGTGATTATGGAAAATATAGGGGCTGAATGCTTATAAGGTGAGTAAGAATTTAATGTGAACTTTCACTTGTATGGTAGCTCTGCCCTGCCTTGGCCATTTTGAGCCTCCCTGCTTCCGCTACCACTGAGGCTGGGGGCTGAAATGCTGGGAGGTGAAAGAATTACAATGGGAGAAACAGTCTCCTTTTTCTTTCCTCCTACGAATCCCACAGGGGCCCAGAAACCACATTTTATATCAGATTTTGAGGGCTGAGTTCTCAGCCAGTGTTCTGTAAAACATGCTTTTTCATGTTATAAAACCAGAAAAAGCCAACAGCACTAACATTTTAAATTTGATTCTGTTAAAACAGGCTTATTTCTATTTCCTTCAGTTCCCTCTTTTTTTTTTTATTTTTTTTAATTTTTTTAATTATTCCAAAGCCTATAGTGGCAAGTTTGATATTTGGCCAAGTTTCAGCATGAAATTTTATAGCTGAGATAATACAAGTTTCTGTAAAATGAAGTAGCAAAATGCTTCCAGTTAGCTTTAACAATAAATGGAAAGGAGAAAGTTGCTTCTGAAATAAGGCTTTTTCCTCTACTTGTTACTAACAAGTGCTGGAAGAGATTACTTTTTTATAGGTGCTATTTATCTTCTGATTCTCCTTGTTATTGATTTATAAACATATAAAGAACATGTAAAACATATCTAAATAAAGTTTTTAACAGCATAGACATACACAAAGTCTCAGAATCCACAGTCATACTGCTTTTCAATAGCATAATGCCATTCATTTAATCGACATATTCCTGAATTTTATTCCTGATTTATAAGCCACAGAAGTAGATCAGAATCTGATCCACAGAGCAATAGGATCTTTCTCTGTAAAATTTGGTTTTAAATGTTAAATAGTCAGTGCCGCAATGATCAAAAGATGCCACAACAGTAGCAGCATCTCTGTTATTCTGAAATTTTCTTGCTTGTAAACTTCAGACAAAACCTCTTTTTGTTTGTTGATGTGAGCATTTTAACAGGAAACAGGAGTTCAGCCACTAAAAAGCACTTTTTTTCCAACACAAATTTCACCATTGTACTGTGATTGACAGCCATCCCAATGTCTATAAACAACCTACAAGCCTCCCAAATTGACCATTCAGTTCCTGCGTCCAACATTTAAACACTGAGCAGTTTTTGCGCTCAATAAAATTCCTTTTCATTTCACCCTGGGTTGCCATGTCTCTTCAAACAGAGACAGAAAAGCAGTGCTCTGTGTCAGACAGATTTTAATTTTCAGTCCTCATCCATTCGTACAATGTAGACACAAGCAAACAAACCCTACCCAAAGCCTAGCAACCCACAGTTTAAACAGTCAATGCATATGAGCTACGGGATGAAGGCCTGGACCTGTTCACACATGAATAAAGAAGATTAAGATTTTCTTTCAAAGACATGAAGCCTTTTTGACAGCCTGTGTCAACAGCACTGTCTGCCTCTCAATGTGAAACAGTCTTCTATCACAGGTTCCCACAGGGAGGTCTTGCTTATTAGCATGCTTTACACTTCCATTCCTTGTCAGTATTTAATTTAAGAATAAGGGTGCAAAGTTTTGCAAACTCTTACTTACCCACAATGAAAGGATAACTTACTGGAGACACTGAAAGGAAATACCAGCTAACATGAACACCTACAGGGTACACTTTTTAAAGAGGATAACCTAGAAAAAAATAAAAAGAGAGAAAAGCAGTGGATACAGTTGTGTTCCCTATTTGTCATAGCAAGAATATACCAGTAAATTTGTTAACCACTGAATGTCTCTTCTAGCAGGTTACTTTTGTAGAGTTCTTGTCAGCCGATACTTTTAGTGTAACGCGTGTGCTGCTGTGCAGGACAATAGACCAACTAAAATTTTGGACATAAAAAAAATATCCATCAAAACAGCAGCAATAATAATGACTGGGTTAATATATAAGCACAAGATTGAAGGGGGTCTTCAAAGTCATCAAACTGAATCCACTGCTATCATAGGCAATATGACATATAATCCCTCTCGAAAAGCGACCGAGCGCCCTTCTAAAACAACACTGAACAACAAAAAGCCAAACCCATTGTTTTCATTCAAGACAAAGATTAGTCCTGACTGAAACAATTTAGATTCCATTTCTCTAAGTGAATGACAGCATCAAGTCACCATTACAGATTGCTGTTATCATATTGTTTAAAATGAAAATATTCTAAGACTCCAATCTTGCAAACACACTTAGGTAGCTGTTTAGAAAAAGAAGTGATTGGTCCCAGTTAAGGTAATTTCATCATGTAGATGTAGAGCACATGCAGCTTTCAGGATTGCAGTTTAAATTTCTGGAGCTAAAAATAATAGAGAAAAAATGTACTTCCTGCAATATTGGCAAAACTTTTTTTTTTTTTTTTCCCAGGAACAAACAAAAAATGTTACTGCTGTATTTGCTGTCTTTGCTCATTTCTTGGTTAAGACCACAGATTGATCAGTTTGATCATCTAACTTAATACTAAAAATTTACTTTGAAATTATTACAGGAGAAAGTTAGATTTTCAGGGCAAAAAAAATATTGCAACAAGGAAGAGATTATGTCTCAGTGAAATAATTGGGAAAAGCTCCAATTTTATCTCAATATTGGACTTAAAGCAACATGATTAAATAAGGATGGTCCTGAAAGCCAAGTCATAATCCATATCACGGGAAGGAAGATTTCAGGCAGAAAAATTATAAAGATTTTTTTTTCCAAAATCACTAAGATTTTTCTTAAAGCTCAAAATAATTTGTATCTACATATTTTAAGGATTTTTTTAAAATAAATTGTGCAGCTAAAAGAAAGGAAAATTAATGTTTCATGGTTCTAATGTCAAATTCAACATGAGATACAGAAAGAGCTGAATGACCTTGTAACTAGAAATAAACAGCTGAGACAAGGAAGGATAACTAGGATTACAAGGATCAACATTTAATGCATCAAAAATCTTCCTTTAAAGCTGTGTACTGTACACAGAAATGATTCATAGTCTTTTACAAGTATCTGCTTAGCAGATGCTTTTAACAGTATTCCTGATTTTTTGCCTCTGTGAAAATTGCAAATAAGTATGTGAAAGCTAATACAATTACATAAAAGATGCACTTCCTTTTATCCTGGTTCAATACATCTCAAAGAAATTATCTAGGCTTTTAATTACGTATTTTTAAGACAGTACACTTTGAGTTCTACAATTTGATTCTAGCTAACATTTATTTCTGTCAAGCAAGTATGTGACTCAGTGCACTGCAGTTATAATTCACAACATACTTAGTTACGTTCTCAAAGCTACGTATTTGTTTAACAGAAATAAATGTCACCTCAAGTTTTAATTTGCAAAAGTTAAATTTGTGTAGCCATCTAGAGGAAAATTATATAGGTCAAAACACAAAGAAAATAAGTAAAGAAGATGTACAAATACAATGTATACAGGACCCTGGATTTTATTCTCCCTAATGTCAGTTATTTATAGGTATTAATTTTGAGAAGGAACATTAGGTTCTAGCAGCAGTTAGTGGCAGGCCTATAAATAAATCACTTCCACTATAAAAGCAAAAAAAACTCTTCAACAAATGAAGTAGTTGATTTTTATTTTCTGACCAATTCTTTAAAGTTATAACATAAAGAATATGTCCATGTCTTTGCATTTTTTTTTCTACCCACAAATTAATTTATTCACTGTCTCTCAATGTCTCAGGTTGCAGTCTTTCATTTTGGTTTGGTTTGGTTTTTTTGTTTTATTTGAGATAAATCCATTACATGGAATAAAACACTCTTTTTATATTTCGATGAACAGTGCACACTATTTGCAAGAATTTCTTTTAAAGTAATTTGGACACCCCTGTGTAATTTCACTCACAGACAGGGACTTATCAGAGTGCCACATTTGTTTAAAAAAAAGGTTCTAAACCCCTATAGATTTGCTAGGTTTTGAAAAAAATCTATAAAATTCAGTGATTTAGATATTTTTGTGTTAATTTTCATCAACAAACAAGCTCCGTGACAAAGCTGATCAGTAGAAAAGTTCAACAAAGCCTTGTTGAAGACGCCTTTCAACATGGCTGCCATCTCCTCTTATTCTTTCCCAGCTGACCTCAGTGGGCTCTGATTTTTCAAGTGGTATTTCTGTCTCTTTGTTCTTAATGGGTTTCTCTTGTCTCCATCTCCTCACCAGTTACGAGGTCATCCTTCTCCCTGGGGGCATTTGGCTTTACTGTCATGGAGCACAATGGGAAATAGCCACCCTTCAAGCAATTGTCAGCAAGTTTCTCTGAAGAACAAGAATTGAGGGAACAGTGGTGGTGGTGGTGGTGGTATTTCATAATTTTCAGTACAGCTGGCAGGAGTAAATATGACCACATCTATTAAATACTTCTCAGGAGTCCTCACACACACTTGATAGCGTAGGCAGGAAAGAGGAAGAAACTTGTTTTAAGTGTGTGTCTGACTGAAGGGAAAATTTAGGAATGTGTGCTAGGGGAGGGGGATTTAGGAGAGACTGGGCAAAGGCTGGCAGATGAGAAGACAGAAAGTATGGTTGTTGCTTAACCATGAGCAGCTATTCCCAGTCATTTATCTGGGGGATCTTTGAAGATACTTGTGTAACATATAGACAGGACTAGTGGCTGCCAAAGGCAAGAATTACCAAAATTTGTCTTTGACTGAAACATTCTGGTACCTTCAGCTATTTCAGTCATCAAAGAGACATCCAACACTGGGTGGAGAGTAGCAGGAGTGCTCCAGCTTGCAAACTCAGATGCAGCACCCTTGTACATTTGTGCCCTTACCATCAGTTTACATAGACTGACAGGCTGTCCCACAGACACCAGATTTTCACAAACATAATTAATCTGTTACGGTATGGCATGCATGGCACAAAATTATGGGAAAATTGATGTTCAGATATAGCCTTTATTTAACTTAGAGTTGATAAAGTGAATCGCTCACATGAGTTTTTTCTTTTTTTTCATGGGATTTCTTCTTTTTACTTAATCCACATGTAATACACCTGTTCCTGGTCATGGGGGAAAAAGGACACATTCTGATTTAGGTTTTGTGTTTTCTTAATGATTTATCAAAATACTGAAGTGTTTAAACTGAAAACCAAAATCAGCATTTATTTTGAGATGTTTTCCCAGTACCTTGCATTTTTTTTCATTCATCAAGGACACTGACCAGGCTACCACTTCAACTGAAACTCCTTAAATTTCTCCCTTGGTACATAGTCTATGACACTGTATTTCCCATGGCAGCTTGTAAAGAAATTTTGGGTTGGTCACAGAAATGCCCCAAATAGTATCTCACAGGCAGCGCCTGAGTTTGTGCTCCTTGACATGCACAGCTCATAAACAATTTTTCACTGTTCCCTCAGTCAATATTTTCAGAGGGAGTTTTACAAATTATCATATTCCAAACATAATTGAAGCTACACTACAGTTCAAGGACGTGTCGCTGCATCAGTGACGAATTTCATGACCCCCTCCACTGTGCTCAGCTACAGGAACACAATACAAAATGTGAGGCTGCTCTATTCAATTTATTATCACATCACAATCCTCAAACCTCACTTGGTGGCATTAAGAGCATGGCCCTTCATCCTCTCTTATTCAGGTTTGCTCAGAGTGTGAATGTGGCCCAAAGTGTTAGACCTGGTATCTCAGGTAAGCAAGAATCAGTCAGGTTGAAATTAAGAAAGAGTTGCTTCTGCCCTCACAGCTGTGAGGCTGGTTGACCATACTTGAGGGGAACAGTAAAAAATCCTTCTGAATATTTGGGGACGACTTTCCCTTTGCCACACAGCAAAACTGTGAGAAGGAAAGGGAGCTGGGAGGGTAGTGCAGGGTGAGAAAAATTGGTTGAAGAAGCTTCTAGTCCTTCTGGGTCCTGAGTTTCACTCAACAAAGGGAAGAAACAGATGCAGCGACTGGAGGTATCTCTGGGCATGTGAACACTGAAGAAACTCAATCACACAAGAAATACTGATGATATCTAACAAATGGTGGTACCTATAGGATTCAACAATTTTGTAGAATGACTTTGTATGCATCAGTGTTGGACCTTAATCCACAATATTTCAAAATTCTGTCAGGTGATGTGTGATTAAGTAGCTTCCCAGTTGTCCCAGTACTTGTTACCCTCACCACAAAGGCAAATAAGGTAAAAAGCAGCTGCTTAATGTTTTCATAATTTATAGTGTGTTTGACATTCATTCAGTTTACTCATCTTGTTCCTAATCCTAAAATAACCAGCTTTAAAACAGGGTATTCTGCAGATTTTTACAACTTTATAACATCTGCACCAAATATTGTGGGAATGTTTTAACCCAAGTTCCAAAATTATACATGATTTAATAAGGGAGATGTTTATGTTGGTTAAACAAGTCAGCTATTGAAAACAGATTCACAGAGGATAAACAGCTCTAGTATGTGAATTGTTTAGGTTTATTGCATTGTCCATAAGTATATTTAAATATCAGTTATTAAATTAAGTTACTAAACTAGCTTAGCGTTACATATTTATCTTTGGAGACCTTGTATAGCATTTTGTGGCACAATGTTAATCCGCCTATTAGCATTTTTAAATTAACCTGTTTGAAGAGTAACTGGAAAACAGGAACAGCATCAACAGGAAATGTTAAACAGCTATCAATGTGTTTATCTGAGAAGATTTCCTGTCTGTAAATACAGTTGCTTTTGCACTGCCGTTGATGTCAATTCACTGTAAGGAGTTTAAAGCTTTCGTAACTATGGCTCCACCTTCATGCATAACTTTTCTTGAAAAGTACATAATGAAATGCTAATTTTGCATTACAGCCTAGATTTGACTGGTTTAGTAACAGAAAATTTACTTGAGGTCCCCAAAAAGTACAGTGACATCCCTCTTTGTGAAATCATTTTCATGTCTCCTGATTGATGTAAACTCTTTTATTTGCAATTTCAGCGTAGTTTTAAAAAGCCATAATAAAATGCAATTCCTTACTCCAGCATGCCAACAATCTAAAATAAATAGATAAAATAAAATGGATAAAACATATAAAGAGAAGATGCAAGTAGTTAGTATGGCATTACTAACAAACAATGACTTTTTTCTTAAATATTGTTCTTTTGCATCCAGTTCTCTGCAAGTTTCTCCCCCTATAGACTAGTGAGCATGTAGACCATCTTTACGAAGTATTGCCAGAAGATGAAAATTAAGGAGTAGAATAAGTTATGGAGGTCAGGAGGAAGATGGGTGGGGGTGGACAAGGAAAGAAAATTATGTACAGTCATTAGCAAAGCACCTCTAACTTCGACAACGTGTAAGAAGGCAGATGTCATGCATTTGCTAAAGTATATTTCCACCTGTTCTCTATTCCCCATCCTCACATCCTCACACACAGCTCTGCATTCCTTCACCAGGACAAAGGAAGCTTAACTGTGTTAACATCAGGGTTAAGAGTTTCCTTCCAGTGATCATTTTTATGTGAGAGAACGTACTCCTTTCTTTTTAAGCAACACTTGGCTCACTAGCAGGAGAAAGTGACAAAATTTGGGTAAGAAGGCATCCAAGGTTTATAATCCACAGAGCCAACTCTTCCCACTGCTCTCTGCCAGCCTCCTAGCAGATGTTATTCTGCAGGTAGTGCCAAGAGCCAACTGCTGCTCCTGTTAGAAAAAGCCATTCAGCTCACCTGCTGGAGGCAGGAGTTTTGCTATGACTGCTGCAGCCAGTTCATATTCTCCAATTTGAATAATCCAGTCTCTCCCCCTGGGTTAAAGGACTCGGGACCACAGGAGACACAGATGCCTTACTGGATAATTGAGACCTAAGCATGGCTAGACAGGAATTGCAGCCACCTGGTTTTCACACAGGCACAGCTTTTGCCCTGCCATGGAGGCAAGCTCTATGCAGGCTTCTGAGAAAACATAATTTCATCAAATGCCAAACACCCAGCAGTGACACACATTTTCTTCTTTGTTCTTTGCAACATGGAGCCAGTGGTCTGATTTTTGCCTTCCCAAAAGCAAGGCTAATTGTCTCTCAGTGATCCATAGAGCAGCAACAAAACAATGTGTTGAGAATAGATATCAGACAAGGCAAGAACAAAGAGAGGCATACTGATCATTCTTCCTCTTCAGCTGTCAGCAAGCACAGAGATTTGAGCTGTTCTGTCACAGAGCAATATTGAAGCTTCTGTGACATGGCCACAACTAGCCATGTAAGTGGTGAACCAAGTCTGGCAAATGCCCATTAAGGTAATAAAAACAGAACAATTGCAAGTAATCAGGTCTCAGATTAGTATCAGTAAAGTCTTCGGCACTACCATTTATCACAACTGCTTCAACACCATGCATAAGTTCTTGTTTAATACTGACTCACACAAAAGGGTATCTTAAATTCAAGTGATAAACAAACCCTTCTTCATAGTTCTGACTTTTGTTCTTTCCCAGTTCCAACAAGACCTGTCTATAAATTATCAGACAGGATGGGATCAGAGTGTGATTGAGGAAAGTCACGAGAAATCTGAAGCTTTTGGTAATTTTAGCGGAATAGCAACAGAACATAGCTGATGAATACAGTAACACAAATCATAAAGTCTTATTGTCAGTACTGGAAAAAGACTTTATTTGACTAGCCCCACTTTAACAAAACACTTACTTTTTCCACAAGTGAAATATTGGGTGATTTGGTTGTTGGGAGTGAGTTGAGGTCTGATATGCCTGGTTAGTCTTTGGTGGGTAATTCATTTGGATCCTGAACACCTAGACCAGATGTTTGCATTTAATAGGTCAGTGAGTCTCATAAGCAAGTCATTATTTAATAGTAGAATTGGGTATTTCAGCATCTCTCTCTCTCTTTCCACTACCAAGCAGACATAGTGTCACACATACACACTTTTAAAACTTGTGTGCAGCATACTGTAGGCATTCAACAGCTGTAAGAGTTGTGTGTGGAAGACTGATGTAATTCTTCACCGTTTATGAGAGCTCTAACTGTAGGTTTAGAGGATACAAAGGTTTAAGTATTCTATATATCTGGGACAGATTCAGAGAGGAAGCAGAAAAAGTCATGTTTGGAATATAATACAAGTGTGACACAAGTACCACAACAGTCATCTGTTAAGTCCTCCTACTGCCTAATTTCAACCATGGTTTTATTCATTAAATTGCATTCACAGCTAGATACTTTACTGAACTGTCAGGCTCTCCTTAATGTGAATCTGGAAGTGAGTTCACTGGGGTAAGTCTGAATTCCAGATCCTTTTGTTCAAATGTTCATTTTCTTCACAAAATTATTTTGGATTTAGTCCAGTGGGATAGGGTAGGGTTTGGCCCATCATCATTTCAAAGATTCGAGAAGTTTCAAACATTGGATTGTAAATGAACCTGTGATACCCACAACGTATGAAGAAATTTAATTACCAAATGAACTCAGATCTGTATACAAATAAGTAGAAAACAGTCAAGAAGTGCAATTTTGAAGCTTATCAAATATATTTTGCCCCTTTTTCTCCATTCTTGAAGCTGTCAACTCCCACTAAGTAAAGGAGATTTTCCAAAGTGACAGGGCATAATTTGGAGCCACAACTGACAAAAAGCAAAAAGAATTGCTTTTCTTAATACCAAGTGCCTTTATTTCCAATTATTATATATCAAAAAGAGATTTTGAGTAGTACCGTTATCAGAAGGATATCATTATATAATCCAGAATTTTAGAGTGGGATAATGTCCTGAAATTATATTTAAAAATGGGACTTTAAAGTAACATCCATTAATACGAAAGAACAGATCCTTTTAGACATATAATTAAAATTAGGTGCTTAAATCCAGCAGTATAACTGAAGTATATAAACATAGTCTCATAGTATCAATACATAGCTAAGTGTTAAAACAAACTTTAAAGTGAATATGGAATAAATTAATTAGAATTCCCAAGTTCACCTCATGTTAAACGTGAATGGTAACAATGCCTTGTTGCATAATTTTTTTCCCACAATGACTTTTATTTTGAGTGTCTCAGAAGTTTGCCATATTTCAATTGTTCTCCCTGAAGTATGTAATACTGTTTGCTCACTTCAGGCTGAATTCTTCTAGAGAGTGTCATCTTAAATGCTTCACCCATTTCCAGGAAGAGTATTAAGGTTAAAATGGTGTTGTCCATTTTAAAAATCCCTCCAGCTGCCTCATGAAAGAAGTCTGTTATCCTTGCTGCTTAGAGCAGAGGCATGAATCTGCTCAGGAGGTTTCTTGCCACAAAAAATCTATGTCAATTAAAATGTTGATGGAGCCAGCTCTGGAAAGCACATTGCTACATGCTCCAGACAGTCAGCTGAAGCCTGGCAGCTAAATTTTCCAGGGATTCTCTGGGCCTTGAGCATGCCTTATCCTCATACATGGACAAGGGGCAGATCTAACAATGCTTCTGGTTCTAGCCTACATTCTGCACCACTTTACATTTTTAAAATGACAACTTCTGAAGTCCTGCTGAGCTTAAGAAAATTTTAGTTGTCAATATTTTTAAGAGAAGGTTTCCAGAACTCACTCTTATAATGAAAATGCAGTGTAACTACATGGTAAAATCTTAAAAAATAGTTGAGAATAAATAAAACCCAAGAAGTCTAATAAAAAGAACAACAGAAGTTTGGGAGTTGGGTTTTTTTTTAACACAGTCCTGTGACTGTGAAAGCAGTTTCATGATCTGTCGTGGTCTATGTCCTGATATTTTAAATGCTTGTGGCTAAGAATACTGGAAATATGCATGTTTCCCTGGGAGAAATGCTGCAAGGGATGGAGCAGTTTTGTCATGCCAGTAGTCCAGAACTAAGACAGAAAACCAGTTTCTATCCATCAGGCATGCCATTCACATTAGTGTCCTGGCAGTAAAGGAAAGAATCTGATCCAAGGGGAAAGAGAGACAAGGAAACAAAAGGCATGTGTTGAGAGAGGTCAGAAGCTGAGGGTCTGGACGTAAGCAGAAGGGAGCAGGAGAGGGCTGAGAAGCAGAAATAAGCATGTCTATAGACAAGTGGTGAAATTGTTCCCTTTAGAAATCTGGGAAGAAAAGCAGAAGTCCTGGGTCCCTCTGTAGTGCAATGAAACACTGCTGTGAAAACCACTGCTAAAATGTGTGGCTTAACGCTAGGTAATAGCCAACCACTGCAGGCGTGGACTGGGGTCTTTGCTGAGTTCTGAAGTTTCCAGTCTTGTTGGCCCTGCAGTTGTGAAGTCATTCCTTTCCCTGCTCCTTCCCTTAGCTTCCCATGTTAAAGACAACCATGCATAATGGAACACATTAAAACAAACAATCCCTCACAAAAGTGACAATAGTCAGAATTAACATTGTGACAAATCTACTCTTTATACATGATCATTCTGGAAGTCTAATTGCCCATTTCTTGCACAGCCTCCTTTGTAGGATTATCAAACAGACAGCAGCTACTACATGGCTCGCAGTTCTATACTTTTTCTCAGATTAATGTATTAAATACACTACAAGTATTTATTCCCCATCTTTGAATTCAGTCCTATTGTTAGTACTATCACAATGCTTAACAAATAAGGATTATTTTCCTGAAGAAGTTCTCTTTCATTTCTTACAGCTAGTGCTGGGATTGACAGTAGGCAGCTGTGAGAAAGTTAATTAAAAGTATTTGATCATCTTTGCATGAAGAATTCTGTGACAGAAACAGAGATAAGGGCCAATTCAATGTTGGTGTATTTTTCAGTTTCTTGTAGTACTAGTATTGTCCTTTCTCTTCTTGAAAGCCTCCGTTTTTTTCACTGACACCTTTCAGCTTCTGTAAAAACATATCAAGTGTTCCCACAAGCAAACTCATGCAATAAATCAGGTGAACAAAGCTCCGTAGATGTAGGACTAACTCCTGCCCTTGGGATTTCTTTTTGCAGGTTATGTTGGCACCATGACTTCTGGCTCTGAGCCCAGCTGCAAGGAGAGACGTGTGCCTCCCACCACCTCCTCCCAGAAGGATGTCATCGAGGCAACCCTGCAAGGTCCCAGCATCTGGCCAAATGGAAGAACAGCAAATGACTGGATGGAAAGTTTCCAGACAGAGCTGGACTGGCAGCTGAATCTTGCCCTCAATATGTTCTGTGCACTTAATAGGTATTGCAATTATCATGTAATTAAAGAACATCATAACATGTACAAGTAGGTTGAATTAATATTACTTAGGCAGTTTAACCCCAGCAATTATTAACTTCTCAGTGCTTGACTTGGAATCTTAGTGTTCATGTAAAGTAGTTTTCTGGATGTAACAGTCTTTACTTATCTGACAATATGCTTCATGCTTCATTTGCCAGAAATGTTATGAGCTTTGAGTCAACACATTAGGAGCATGTCTCTGTTTTCAGCGGCAGAAGGCCAACTTTTAATTTCACTTATTTGCCACTGGCTAAACTGTGTCATTTCCTAAACATTTCTTAATTTTTAAAATAAACACCTAACCAGTATTTCAATATACTAAAACAGAGTGTTCAAGTGAGTGGAAGGGGGAACAGAAATATATGGTAAGGTGTTATATATAGGGGAACTCTACTCCATTTTTATTTTGACAGCAGAGGGTGAAAATTTTTTGCATATATTCCCCCATGTTTCAATTTATTGGAAGTTTTATTTTGGGTTTAACTATATTTTGCTTTGAGCAGGATTCTGTTTAATTTGCTTTACAGTTTTGTATTCATGATATACGATGTTACAGAATAAAACAGCAGCACAAAGTACAAAGTAGCTTGCGTGTCCCTAGAAATACAGTAGCATGGATTAACAAGATTTGGATGTGCCTACTAAAACATTTGGCTAATAACAGATTATCATATTAAGAAGTCAGATGATTTTACTTTTTCTGCAGAACCAGTGGATTAAAAAGACACCAGCAATGTCCTTCCGCAGTGGCTATCATCTGCATTCCATGTCTGTGCTGCTAGTGTTCAACAGTGGAACATCTCTATTTTTAGGGTAAAAAAGCTTCTCTATACTATTACAATTTTTTTTTGTGAATTCCCTGCAATATTGAGACTCTATTGTCACCAACAGAGTGTCACTCTTGTGTGCATTTGCTCATGGGAGTACTTTCTCTGTATGACAGATGCAGTTAATCTTTTGAGAGGAACAGGGTTATATTGAGAATGAGAATAATAATTAAATGTAATCTGTCACCAGACTGTAAATGTATATCAGATTGTAAATGTAATCTGTAAACAGAATTTTTTGAAATATCTGGGGTATGCTATGCTAAATGTGTCCCACATTTACACTAAAGATTTTACTATTCACCTGAATGGTACATCTTTAAGAAATGGAACTTTTCCTTCTTTGTGACTGAAGGCTTATTGCTGACTTTGATTACTCAGGTATTGCCATCATCACCTGAGCAATCTTCACACTCAGAAGTCATTCCCAGTTACAAAAACAGAACAGGCCTGTTTCACCTTCCCCAAGCTGAACTTTTAATTATTTTTAAGACTTTTAGATTAATTAACTATTCAATTACTTTTAAAATCTTTATTCATCACAAATCTTGAATAGTTTGAAGGAAGATCATTTTCTGCTGAAAAAAAGGCACCACCACTATACAGCTAAGAAATATACAGCCATTAAAAATAACTGGATCAATTGTCTTTTATTTTGCAAAATGATAGGTGGCTTAAAGCTACTGAGCATTAAGACATTAATAAAAGTGTCCAGGGCAGCAAGTAATCATAATAAGTGATGTCAGCATGACCTTCTAATTTTATAGCCTTTTATTTGATATACATTAATGAAGGAAGCCATCAATCAATACTTCTATATTGAAAAGTCAATTTTGAATTTCCATTGAAATTTTCCATTTCACCTATTTATATATCTATTGCATTACTTCAGATATAGAACTAATATTTCCATAGATGAGAGAGAGACAATTCACTTTAAATATCCATTACATGTATTTTTAGATGCTACTTAAAGCCCCAAGGAAGTGTATATGATATGCATGAGAACACCAAATTAACTCATTAAGATAAGCACAATTTTGTTAGTGTTAAATCAATTTCTAGTAAAAGACTGCTTTCTTGTGCTGATAATTTATGGAAGGATTTGACTGTTATAGCTCTCAGCAAATCCTTACGAGCATGTCTGTAATCTTTCTATGCTGGAAGTATTACAGATAGTAAAAAATATGCTTAGGCATCATTTTTAGAGAATGTACTGTACCTTAAGGCATTGTGGAATTTTCATCCTCAAGAATATCATTTTTCATTTTAGGGAACTTCCAAAACAGTACATGAAGTGGCCTCTCTTTGCCTTTTGGAGTGCTCACTTCTAATGGTGTCATGTGAACTTTCCCCTCAGAGGAAAAAGGGGCAACACAGAGATGAATTAGGGAACAGATTGCATTGAAAGGATGGTGGGTTTTAGGATCTGTAGCACAATTCATTCTGCTTATTTGAACAATCCCATTGCTGTAATGGTTCACACTGAATATGGAATGCTTTCTGAAATAGTTACCAGATAAGATTTTTTATCATGGTCCAGGCTTCAACACCACTCCTGTCCTGGTCATCCTTGGCATAGCTCTGTGACTGAGAAATGCCAGAACGACCCACCCTAGGTGGCTGACTGGCTGAAAACAAACCTTTGGTGGGGGAGCTTCCTGAAGGACTCTTGTTCAAGTATTTGGGCAACTCAGTGTGGCCTAAGGCAGAGGGAATACCAGTTTAGCAGGGTAGCCTGGATTTCAATCAGCTCCATCCACTCCGGGATCTTTGACACATGTCACTGAAACTTATTGCCTGATAAGGCTAAATTGTGTTGGTTTCAGTGAAATAAATCTTTCCACAGTAAGAAAGGAACAGTTTTCCAGGTAAGAGATTTTCAAATAACATATGGTTTGTCTATAAAACACTGAGATTGTGGTGAGCTTGAGGCACTAACTGAGCAGGGCAGATAGGTGCAACCAATCTCTTCACTGGAATTACATTTAATAACAGAAAACCACAACTCCAGATTTAAGACTCTCTGATAGAAGTTAAAAAGAAAAAAAAAAAAAAAGAAAGAAAACAGCAATCCCCCCAGAAAACCCATATCACAGACTTGTTCACTGTACAGATGTGCAGCAGACATGTGGGTTAGTTGCTGAGGCTGCAGTTACAGTCTGCTTTGTACTAGGATCATGAGCAACATGTGACTGTATCTACCCCAACAAGTTGTGCACCCCAACATGAGCAGATCTGGAAAGCAAAACAGCTGGAGCCAAGGACCAGACTTCCAAACTCTCTGTGTTTGGGAGGATAGGATGTTGGTTCAGACAAGCTCTGGTCTGCCCATGTGGAACAAAAGCCCCTCATGAGCTGTGGGGCTGCATTAGTTCATCTCCTGAAGCACATTTTCTGCTATGGCTTAACTCAAAACACTGCCTGTGTGCGAGGAGAAATCTCCACAACATGGATTGATAGAGAACAGAATGAGTCTCCTCAGGAATGCTCACTCAGCTGGACTAAGCTGAAAGGCTCATAAAGACACACCCATGTATGTGTATCAGTGCCTGCTGGGATGGACTCGATGGATATTGCTGAATTATCACGGACATCAAGCAAACTGCTGAAAGTTGTATTTGTGGAATAAACTGTGGTGTATCTTAATGCTCCTTTGCTTTTAGATATGAGGCAAAGTTCACCTTTGATACCTGCAAATGCTTGTTTAATGGTGTTTTCTAATTCATGGCCAAATGCTATATGAAGCCTTATATATATTCTCTGGTTTATTCCAGGCATTTTGCCTGAGTAAAGACATTAGGATCAGGCTTATAGATTCTAAATTTTTAAGATCCTTTGGGAGACATAAATCATGACTTCATATAAGTTGGCTGATTCAATTGAAAGAAAATACATTTAAGAAAGAAAATACATGTAAGTACATTCTAACATGTACTTGTTAGAAATATATTTTTAAAGATATATTGAAAAATCTAGTCCTGTTGCACTGATGTCATCTGTGAAGGTGGGGTACTGCCTGTGAGGTACTTCAATGTTTTGTGGGTTCCTATAAAACCTGGCCAAGGAGCAAAGGCATTTCAGTTTAACAAACTAATAAATGGTTTTGAATAAGTTACCTTGTGTCTCATAACATTTGGAATCAAAACATAAAGCAAAGCCAAGGAGGATAGGAAAAAAAAAAAAAAAGAAATGCAAGGCTGCCCTCTGTCTCTTGCACTGGGAGGGATGTAGGGATAGTTATGGAAGCAGTTGCTTTTTGACAGTTGTGATCCATTGGCTTTTCTGTTTTCTACACTCTACTTCAGTAAATGGAGCATTATGCTGTATTACATAAAACGAAAACTATATTCTGACACCAATTCAAGGTTCATTAAACAAAAAAGTGTTGTGCAGAACATTTTTCAGAGAATTATGTTGCCTCCACGAATATGCCAGAATATTCAAATATTGCAGGAGGAAATAGTCCTCTGTCTTGAGATTTAGTCTAAAATTGACAGATTGCATTTAACATCCTTCCTGTGTTTGGACTTTTTCTAGGTTTTTTTAATGTTCTTTCAGGATTGCAAGAAAGTCACCTTGGTGTTAGCATTGCAGCTTCCCCAGCTCCTAGATAATCTGGCAAAACCATTGTGATCCAACCAGACATTTCTAAATTAAGAGAAGTGAAAGAGAAGGAGAAAGGCCACATTCATGTAGGATGAAAAATGTTAATGGACAGACTGTATTTTATTGCTGGGAGAATTAAATCCATTGAAGTGACTTAGCCATAGAGCAAACATAAGTAAAAGGAGCCTTAAGTCCAAAATTTTTATTGTTAGCTGATTAACTAGTGTCTAAGCTGACAAGTTTTGACTTTTAAACTGAATTTGAGACGCGGTGCTTTTCTGTAGTTGGTGTCTAGAGGAGAAGGAATAAGAGAAGTAAATTATGAGAATAACATAATTCAAAAGTAGCGCTAATTTTACTGCAGCTGCTCTGACCTTTAATTGCTTAGTTTAGCTACTTTTGATGGGAAACCTTAGGCTTTTACAAGTCAAATAGCAGAAATAAATTTTAAAAATTAATTTTAAATATTAATTTTAGACATGAAGTATCCTGTCATGGATAACATCTGCTTTTTAGCTTCAAAAGGCACAAGACTGAATCCACACATAGAATTTTAACCAGTTCTTGTTGTATTTCATATAAGAGCACATGAGCACCTATGTGACCACTGTGGGGCCATTATGCAGGTTACCTACAAATCTTTAGATGTCTGCCATTTTTAGTCATACCTGAGTGCCCTCATTTAAGGTAGGGAATTAAGCATGCAGCAAATGAGAATCACATGGGTAACATTTGGAAAATAATTACAATAACTATGCTGATGGAAATCATCCAAGAAAAGCTTTGGCAAAATGAGTTCTGAAGTACATTTCATCTGTGTTTACATTTTTCACACTAAAATACAAAGTTTATATTGTTCCCCTTTACTCCACCTGGGAAATGAGGGATATTTCTCTTCTATGTTTCCAAAAAAGCAAATATAAGATTGGAAATAAATGTTAAACTGTTACCTTAAGGGCATATTTTCATCTTGTTTGGAGCAATAATTTTAATAGCATTAATAAGAGGCAGACATACTGGGAGAATAAGTCCACCTGGGCTTGTGTGTGTCAGAGGTAAGTGAGCTGAGCTGTGCACGTCTTTGTCTTCATGGAATGATCCAAGCACTTTTGTACCTTATGTGCACAACTACCTCAGTTGCAGCCTTTGCCCTTCATTTTGCCAGTTAGTCCCTGCATAAATAGATAAGAATTTCTGATACTTGAATAGATAGTACTTCAGAAATATGTAATATCCATTTGCAGATTAATTTTCACAGCAAAAAAAAGTGGAAAAAAAGTACTCATCAATGTCTGCTTGTGTTAATATATTACAAACACAAAGCTCAGAGGAGTATGACAGCTAAGTTGAAGGTGTTATTATTTGTACTATTTCTCTATTAGAGAAGCATGCAAGTCTTTCAAACAAGGCTAAGGCTCCTCATTGTAGCAAGCTCTGCACAGTCACAGACTTTTTCCCTGGAGAGACCTGCAGGCCCTCCTTGTGTCCCAGCCACTCACTAGTACCTTCCAGTGGGCCAGGCTATGCAAGAACCACCCAGTCAGCTCCCCTTCTGATGTCCAAATAAATATTGATAAGTAAGGGGTACAGTGGGCTACTTCAGCTAGTGAAATAAGGTAAGGCAGCTTCTCAGCAAGAATAAACTGAGATGGACCATAAATATGAATTGGAAGCTTGTTTAGTTGATGAGTTTATATGAACAGTCAATTTTTGACTGATGTCTTGCTTAGTAAAGAGCACTGCAGCAGAGCAGCAGGGATTTAAACAGAATAGATGGAAGTCTGGCTGGACTTTTCCCATGAATGCACAAAAGCCTGTAAAAACAACAAATGATGCCACTGAGGCTGGCAGAAAGGCTGGCTTAGCCAAGACAAAGGTCAGACACAGGACTACCCAGCAGAGGATAAGTGGTGCAAGGAGGAAGTTTTGTCCACCATAGGAGTCAATAGACTTTACCAACAAAAAGTGGAAGGAGAGGAGATTGAAAAAACTAAAGAGAGGATCCTAGAGGTGATGTTTTGAGATTAACCACCTGAAACAGATTAAACAGTTTCTTCTCTGACCTAAGCAGTTATAATTTAAAGCTACAACAGGTAAAACAACTAAGATACATCCAAACAAGATTTTTAATTGCATGTACTATTAAAGTCACTGTAATTTAAAGCAGCAGAAGACACTACACTGAGGTTAGTAAACACAGACCAAAAGGCAATAGCACAGATTACATAAACCAAATCAATTAAAAGTAAAATAAACAGAAATAATTTCAGGTTGTGAACTAGTAGTGGCATTAGCTCTTACAGCAAGTCCATCTACATTCTGTTAAAACACAGCTAACATTCAGATGAAATGAGTAAATTTGGTAACCAGTAGTCCAGTCTTGAGCATTTCACTACAATCATTAAGTCACAACTAACAAAACAAATACAGCAGTGTCTTCACAAAAGGGACACAATTTTATTCCACAAGGGCGGTCATCTAATTATCTCCTAACTTGATTTCTGAATACAATTTAAAATCTTCTCAAAGGTGTTCTGCCCTTGAATTCCATGGATCTTGCCATGGCGGATCGTACATACACTAAAGTACAAAACATTCAGAAAAGTCTTCACTCATAAATCCTAGAGTCAAATGCAGTATCGATAGGGAAGGGTGCCAGCATATGCAAACTTCCTCCACTGTAAGCTGTGGGAAAACTGTATTGCATGTAAATGAAACAAAAAATTTGCAGGCTGGTAGGAGCTGATTAGGCTCCTCGTTCTCAAGTTTAGCTTGGTTACAGCTCTGCATGTATTGAAAGTACCAAACAGTCAATTAAAGACTCTGCTCCTAACCTTCATGGCTCAATGTTGTGGAGAGAAATGTTAAGCCTACGTACTCCTCTAATTCCAAAGTCTACCAGTACAAATGTGGGGCTTTACCCTATCATTTTACAGGGTCTCTGGGACACGAAGTGGCAGGAATGCCAGAGATTCCCAGATTCTGGCAGATTCTGGAATTCTGGCAGAATTCCAGAGATTCTCAGGACTCCTCCAAAAAACAAGGCCTCTACTAAGATAAAGATAACAGGAATAAGAATTCACTGGCAAAGGCCTGTTCATAGCAGCTCTTCTAAAGGTGGACCCACACTCCTGGTAGAAACCCTCATTCATATTCCTGTCTTTAATCTAGCTTTCAGGATACTTTATGAAAAATCTTGGCAAAGCCTTATTATAGTAATCCTGAGATCCTGGGCTATCCACATGACTTATAACCACATTTCTATTTGGTTTGTGAGTATATCCTGAAAACAGCTGGAATTTCCGGGACTTCACTGTACTAAGAGCCTCACTAAATTGTAAATTCAGCCACACCGAGAGCTGTGCTGGACCCATCTTTATTGATTTTCCTACCCAAAAACATTTCTGAAGAGACATCAAAAAAGACATTAAAAAAAAAAAAAAAATGTTCTATTTTGTGCTCCAATGTGCCCTACATTTTTCTCTGTCCTGTCATGTCCTTAACCTGTGAAGAACCTAACATGTTCCCTCACAACTATCATGCATATTTTTTTCTCAAACTTTTAAAAGTTTTCCCTTTTGTTAGAATCAATCTGGAATGTTTAGAAACTCATCTTGGAGGTCTTTAAAGAAAATTTAAGATTGTATCAGTACTGATGATAAATATCTACATGAGGGATATACATGAAATTAACACTCTCTTTTTGTCATCCTCTGAGACAATAAGAGGACAGCAAGGTCATATCCCTCAAATAATTCATAGCTTTTTTGGCAAATTTTGAAGAGATCTGTTACTCAATAAATTGATTTACTTCCTGTATTGATTGTGAACAACAGACATTTTGTGGAATCTTTCCCACATTTCAGGAAAGGAACCTAATTTCATCTCTACAGTATGAGAATGACATAGGAGCCCTTGTGACAGCAAAACCAGATAGAGTCATGGCATGTGACATAAACCCTATACTTAAAAGCACTTTGAACATATATCTGCCTAAACAAACTACTCCCAGTTGTCTAAAATTTACCCATACTTATGTAATGTTACAGAAAGAAAAAGAAAACTCCCACAAGGTTTCTTCCTGATTGTACACTTTTCATTTACTCCATGTACAGTTTTTAGGAAAATGTGTTTTGTAGTTGCCAATTGCTAATATGATTTTGTGCTTAGTAGAAAATCACAATCTCCCTTATAAATTAAAAGCATCAGAGATAACTGATCTAACACACTTGCCAAGCTTTTTCTTTCTGTAAATTTAGATACAGTATTAAAAATAAACTTGAAATAATAGAATGGTTTATGAAATGCAGCTACTGTCTGTTCTACATTTTTTTTTAAGTAAACTTGTGCCAAAAGGAAAGCTCACTTAGAGCCAGAAAGTCTGTATGAAATCATTTACTACCCCCCAAAAACGCACTAAAGACAAATTAAGTTCTGAACTTTCACTGATCTCTAATAGGGCCCCCTACAAGAAATTGTTTATTGTTCATGGGCCAACACTAAAAATGTGATTAATTTCAATTTGTGAAATATGCTTTGATCATAATTATTACATATTTGAATGAATCATTCGAAAACCCCACCCTTGTCTGAGATGGGATTTCAAGTACACTGTTCTACAGTAAGGTCTAAGTCAGGTGGAGTGGTTGGAGGCAAGAAAGAGGCAGTAGGTAACTTTTAAAACAGGATGCCGTGACTTTGTGCACAATAACATTGATTGCAATAAATCTTTTCTGCTTCAAATCAGACATTCCAGTGCTCTATCACTGATGAAATTCAGATTTCAAAGGCTGCAGCCAGAAAGCCTGGTTTCAATCCACCATTGGAATGGGGGCATGGGTGAAGAAAGAGAAAAATGAGCTAAACTGAAGATGATGAGATCAGCTTTTAAAGTGCAACATAGTGTGCTTTAATTGTGGTTTAACATACAAAAATATATAATTTCAGGATGTCAACTGTCACGTTCAGAGAGACAATATGAGGTTATTCCAATCCTTCTTAGTGAAAGCAAAAAGCTAGCTCAGCAATATAATGGAAAAATAGGGGTTTGAAATCAAATTACATTGAAAAAACAAAGAGGTGATTGATCCAAATTATATCCTGAGAAAACTCAAAAAATAATATAAATATCCACTTCTCAGGCTGATAATCTCAGACTCCAAAAAAAGCACAAAAATGCAGCGAAGCTGCAGCAAATTTTGATTCCTGCAGTGCTGGCATGTTGACAGGGTATAGATGGAGAAGACATGTGGGCATGTTTTTGTTCATAGGGAATTCAGAAGAACTGCTGAATTATAGTCCTCTCTTGGGACTGGTCGTACAGTATTGATTGTCCAAGTACATAATCAGTTGTAATAAGACATGAACTGTACAAACATTATTACATTATCCATTACATGGCTGAGTTTAATGGTCATGTGCTTCAAGAAGACTAGATAACAGAACTAATGTAAACGAAGTTGGTCCAAAATAACACACATTTGATGATTGCAGTGTTAATGGAGTTGGGGCTTGTGGGGATAGCACTCAGATTCTAAATTAGCTGGGAACTAAAAGAGCTGACAAAGGTTTAACCAATACATCCTGCCTGTGTGTTTGCCTCCATTAAACATTTCAAAGGGCAGGGACTGGACAAAAGCAAAAAAGATCTCCAAAAGCTTCTCTACTAGCTTGAGAAAACTGCTCTGAGACCAGTATCGTCATGACCAGCAGATTCCAACAAACATGCAGTAACTCTTGCCCTCTTAAAATTAAAATTGCAAACCCATTAAAATGCAACAAGATGTTACTTAACTCATTTTGTTTGGAGATGTTTAAGCTCCTGTGAATGCAAATAATGACAGTTTTATACAGTGATAGACCAAGGCCAAGACCCAGTTAGTAGCTGCAAATGCTCCATAGCAACATATCCTAAATAACTGCTGCCAGAGCACCAGCTTTACTGTTATTTACTCCCCTCCTTTGAGTGGACACTTCCTGGTCCAGAATTTGTTGTGAGGAGCAAGCAAACTTCACAACTGCTTTTTGGTCTCTTTCCTGTCCTGGCTCCTGAGCCTGGGAGATGGATGCTCTCCCTGTCAGCATGTTTCAGAGTAATGTACAACAACAGGGCTAAGGAGAACAGGACTGGAGTCTTCAGGTTTTTAGAAAAACAAAGGTGTTTCCCTAATAAAAGGTACTAAGAAGGGAAGAGGAAATGGGGCAAAGGAGAGGAATGGGGAGGGAAAAAGTAATTTCTGAGGTTTGGGCTCTGCAGTCAAAAGGATGTTTGCCTTGATGGCCAGGGCAGGTATTTTGCAAGACCCTGACATTTTGTTCAGGGTCTCACTTGGTTTTAGTTTATGAATGTGTCTTTATCATGCACAAAAGTCTTCATGATGCTAAACCACAGACTAAATCAGGAGAGATGTAAGAAAACATTTAGAAAGTGTGGCAAAGAAGGCAGAGTATAGGATAGAAAAGGAAAAACAAAATGCGGAACAAACCAATAAGTACTATTCACCATTTACAATACTATATAAAAAGATTACAAAGACCAAAGCCACTGCCATACATGCAATGTTTGAAGGGGTTGTATTGCTGTGATGGATAGAGCTTTGATTCTTAAGTAGAAACGAGCTTGGTTCCAGCATTATATTGTAAAAATAAGGAGTTCAGCAGATATTGAAACTTGCAAACACTAGAGCAGTCCATCATAACTGGCAGATGCTTTGGAGGACATTGAGTTGAAAGAAATTTAAAATACAATGGCCTTTTCTACCTGAATATAGCTCGGTTTTTTAGTAAAACTGCTTTTAAATGTAAATGTCTTAAATATCAAATTAAACATATCTTTTAGGAGTTTAAACTCGTAGTGTCACCACCAGATATAAGTATTTTCATAGATCTACAATGACTACAGCCCTTCCCAGCACATTACTAAATCAAAGAATATGACTCTAAAAGTAGCAAATTAGATTTAAGGTGTTTAATTGTTATAAAAAGGTAATTTTATTAGCTCAATTATATCCAATATGTAGTACAGTTACATCAAAGCAATTAGCCCCATTGACATCCCCTTTCTGGCAGATCTGATTTGTGACAGGCTTCCCATACACACAATGCTAAACACAATAAGTAATCCATAGAAGTCATCTAAATTGCTGCATAGCTGTAGAATCCCCCTGAAACTGAATGGATGTCTTAGAGGTATATAAGAAGTAAGGGAATCAGTCATCATACAGCTGGAGATTTCTTCTCCCCCAAAAATATTAAAGTAGTTCTAAGGAAAAAATCTGGGGTTGTAAGAGATCAGCCTGCAGCCTGTAATGAAGCAAAGGACCCAAGACCACTTTCTTCCCAGCTATGTAGGCTGACTATCAAAAAACAAGGAGCAGAGCATAAATATTTCCAGAAAATGCACTTAGGCCAAATGTGCTTCCTAATGATGCTTAGTTCTTCCTGTTTATGAAAGCACTGTCTATTTATGTAGGAGGACAAATTAAGATAACTCCACTGATTTCCCCTTCTTGGAGTACCTGGTCTTGGCAATGAATTTTAAACAGAAGACATGGTGGGATATTTCTTCGGTAATTCCTTGTCAGGAAGTGGGTGGAAAGGAAAATCTATTCTGCAGCTACTGGGACTACGATACCCAGCTTGCAGCAACCATATGTTCACAAGAAACTGCCCTCACTGTATTAAAAAATTGATCATTACTGAATAATTCAATGAAATATCTTTTATTCTTGTATGATAGCAATAATATTTTATAGCAAAATAAAGGTCTGCCCTTGAAACTAATTCAACAGGGACATCAAGGCATTGAACCCAGACAAATATCCATCCTGGTAACAAGACCTCTGACCTATCCATGTGCAATAACCAGAATATTTTCAGCATAACTCAACCTTTACTACCCTGGCAATTACTGAGCCTGCTCACCAAACCAAACCCTGCATGTCTACAAAGCCACTGGCCTGTGATTAAATTATAATATGAAAAGACACACTTAACCTCTGCTGTGTCTGAAGTTCTGCCATAGATTTTGTGGCAGTCTTAAGAGACAATCACTGATTGTAATCAGTAAATCAGTGGCTATTTAATACACACAATATGGTATGGAGCAAATATGAGCAGGACCAACTGGCACCAAATGGCTAATTTAATTTAAAAAGTCAGACCAAACCAAACTAAAGGAAAGAAACCAAAGAAAGAAAGATACTTGTTCAACTCTTCAGGATGGCATTAGTAAGCCCCTCCAAATGCTGCTGCTTTCAAGCTGAATATCTTGATAGTTTGAAACAGCTCATTACAAGCCAACCATAGATTGTTCAGATTAGATTGTTCAGATAGGAAGGGTCCCTAAAGATCATCTCTTTCCAATCTCCCCCAACACCTTCTATTGGACTAAGTTGCCCAAAGGCCCATGCAACTTTGCCTGGAGCACTGCCAAGGACGGGGCATCTACAACTTCACGCAACCTGTTCCAGTGCTACACCACTCCACCACTCTCACAGTAAAGATTTCTTCCTAGCATGGAATCTAAATTTATCCTCTTTTAGTTTAGATCCCTTTCTCCTTACCCTATCATTACATGCTCTCATAAAATGTCACCCTCCTTATTTTAATAAACACCCTTTAGATACTGGAAGGCCACAATGAGGTGTCCCTGGACCCTTCTCTTCTCCAGACTGAACAATCCCAATTCTCTTAGCCTGTCTTCATAGGAGAGGTGCTCAAGCTCTTTGATCATCCTCGTGGCCCACATATGGAACTGTTCTAAAAGGTCCATATCTTTCTTGTGCTGAAGATTTGAGGCCTGGACACAGAGTTCCAGGTGGGGTCTCACAAGGGCCGAGTAGAGGAGCAGAATCACCTTCCTCATCTGTTGGCCACTCCTCTTCTGATGCAGCCCAGGATGCAGCTCACTTTCTAGGCTAACAAGCTCACACTGTTAGCTCATGTCCAGCTTTTCATCCATCAGAACCCCCAGGCTGCTCTCAATGATTTCCTCTCCCAATCCATCCCAGTCCAAACAGTGAGTGCAGAGCCAATCTTATTGCATTTTTCCTAACTCTCTTTTGGTAGCTTTCTGCATAATTTTCTAGATGTGCTTATCACATGTCATCTGTCTTTCTGCCTTCTCTGGAGACTGTGCGATGCTCACTCCATGCTCTGGATATAGAGGCAGGATTTCAAAAGGTGGCATTCTATCCACTTATTACAAGGGTCTTAAATCAATATTGGATTTGTTCCCAGGTAAGTTTGTGCATGCACATCTACCTGTGCAATGCTATGTGATGCAAGGCACAGGATGTACAATACTGCACTTGGCTAAATAACAGCTATGTAGTCCTTACCAGAAGAGCTAAATTGCCATTCCAAAGAACACCTCATAGTTATTATATCCTTATTGTAGTGGTTGGCTTTACAGTGGATTAAATGGGTCACCATGACACTTCCTTAATTTAATGCATGATTGAGAAATCTAAATGATTTATTACATCACCAAATGATTAGCAGTAGCTTTGACTGATAAGGAAAATGGTACGATACAGAAATGCCATTTAGAAATGTCTACACTAATAATTTCTCAAGTTTGCATTGTCTAGGCACTATCAAACAGAGTTTTCTTGCTCAGTGAAAACACATGGCAGGAGGTTAGTGGTACAGAACAAAGCAGAAAGATGACCATTCAAGCATCTATTTTTTCTACCGAGGCTAGTTCCTGATTTTTAAGCAGAAAACAAAATATTCTAAAGAAATTTTAGAAACTTTATCAACTCCTTCATGGAGGTACAGAGAAAGAAAGAAGGGCCAAGAGCTTCCAGTGGGAAATTTGATTGTTGGAAATATTTACAGAATTTTCCTGCATATGCACAGTCTTTTCCAAAAAATCAGATGCAAAAGTGAGAGGCCATGAACTCATCCAAGCATGTGTCATCACAACCAGAGAACTAGCTATTCTGCTCTTTTGTCTGGTAGAACAGTTTTTCATTTCAGTATTCAAAAGCCTGAAGCAAAATGAAAAAATAAAACCAAGCAAAAAAAAAAAAAAAAACCAACAAAAAAAACCCCCAAAAAACCACAAAACCAAACAAAACCAAACAAACAAACAAACAAACAAACAAACAAACAAAACCCAGACAAACAATAGAGAGGTTCTGGGTTCTATATCTTGCTGCCTAGAGCACTCAAGATGTTGGAAAATTATAATCAAACCCTTTCAAACCCTTTATCTGATTCCAGAAGAGCAATCCCATGCCACTGGCTTTTTGTGGGCAGGACCCTAAACACCAGAGTGCGCTACAGAGTGAAGATTTCTCTAGCTTTTTTAAGGCCAAGATTTGTGCTCAGTGAGAACTAGCAAAATTTCTGAATTTGCAGCCTTTTAAAAGACAGGATAGATGCTTTTCTGCTGTATCTGGCTGTATTTAGAACCTATCCGTGCTAAAATCTATTAATTGGTTTTCTGCCTGAAAGTTCCATGACATTTAGAGTTAGGTGATAACTAGAGCTGTTAAAATTTGAGATTTATGTGCAGAGTCAATAAAGTGGGGTCTGTTTGATTAACTCAGTATGTTTTGGATATGAAAGTGACACTTTGTTAGTTCTGAAATAATCTATATGTGCATACAGAGACATCCCCAGTAAAGGAATCATGCATTCTGTGAATTTCATTGCTTCAGCGTCCACGTGTAGTCAGAAACTCACCTAGCAGTGTTTATTCCATTTTGCCTGAAAAGACAGGAATGAAACAAATGACAACCAAAACAGAAGACTGAGTGGGTTTCTCTAAGCTGTGGGGTTGTGGGAAACAGTACATAAAAATCTTGTAAAATGTTTGATCCCACATCCAGATCTCTTATTGTTCTCAGTGGATGTAGGAATATTCTTGTGGAGATTTAAAAGACAAAAGATGAAACTTGATATTAGCATAGCATAAATAAGGGCAATAATTTTGCTGTGATCACTACAATGTCACTTGGCAAATGCTAGTATTCATGTCAAAATTGAGAAATAGCAGTTTCAATGCTGGTTTGTGTTTCTAATGTTCTACTTTTGATAAAATGCCTGTGCTCCATACAGGAAAAGTATCTGAACTATTAAACTTTGCTTTCATGATACAGTATAAGTATGAATGAGGGGGCTTGAAGAGGCTATTTAACCAATGTCCACATCAAACTTGAGACAAACCTTTTTTAATTAGCTGTCAAGTTAGTATAGATACAGTTTTGATGATTTTATAAACAAAGGTCATTAAAAGTCTACTATCATCTCTGTGGGATTTTACTGATAATGGATAGGAAAAGAAGTAGTGTTGTAATCCAGCCAGGTTTCATGGGGAATGCAGTAACATGGTATTCTAAAGTATTCCATAGAGTGATTCACAATATAGCTATTTTCCATATCTTCTAGATGAATAATAACAGAGAGGCCACAAACTCTAACTATGTTGGCTTAGCTAAAGAATAACAGTTTTTCCACCTCTATTGTCCATTATTCAAACATTGTTATTTAATAAAAGGCTAAATCACTAAATAATTTAACATTAACAATGTGAGGCATGGTATATGCTATATAGTCTCCATAGCCTCTTTGAAAACCAGCAGTAATGCACAAAGGCCTTGCTGTGTGTCTGGTTGCCACCATCTTCATATTTTATGTTTACACTGCGAATACAAATGTGTATTTGAAAACAGATATCATTTAGGTCAGAAATATTTTAGAATTTTGACATTTGAAAGGACTGATTTGTCATTATTACAATGCTGATTTAATGTGACCACAAGTGTATAGCAAACTAATTGCAACTGTCATCTTTTGGACAGGTTACAAAAATAGAGTCTAGTTTTGTTTGGGGTTATCCTGCATGCCCCAAGAACACTGTAATCAAATGGAGGGAGCTATAAAATGAGGCAGGCTAAAACTAGGAACTATTCAGCATTCTTTAAATCTCATGGTATTCATCTAGAAGTTATTGTCTTGGAATAAGATAGCAGCTAGTGGTTATCCTCTTGGAATATGATAGTGTCTCCTGAGCCAACAGCACTTATCATATCAGCTGATTTGACCAGTCAAAAATCTTGAAATTTTTAAAAAAAAAAAAATAAAAATCTAATCATCATGTCTAAGAGAATTTAATTCAGCATTTTCACATGAATACTCATCTGGAGTAGGATAGTAAGATGAAGCTTTTTGAAATAGTATTACCCTTAGCATGGAAATGTTTTTAAATGTTAATTTCAATTTAAATTTTTAAAATGTGTATAGAAATTTGCATCCCAGCATGCATTTGTGTGTGTTTTTTAGCAATGCATAAATGCAAAAGGGATTTTTTCTGGCTGCTAGAGAAAGAAGCCAATGGATGAAGCTACTATGAATTGCAACAGTACATCCAGCTGAGATCCCACCTTAATTATTACTGAAGCCGTGCCACATTCCATATTTTATTTGATTCTACTTTGCTGGGTTTAACCATCCAAAGTCAAAGAGTTTATAATATAAATATGAGGGAGACACTACAAGGGGTACCTATTAGAGCTGCTAAAACCAGATCTCAATAGGACCTGACTTGCCAGTGCTGTACCCTAAAATCACAGCAGATTAGCCGAGTGCTGTACTCACAGGGAACAAAAAGGCCATGTCACAAAATCTCACTTGCTGAGGAAAAGGGTTAGTGAAATTTGATAGACATTCTTCAAACATGCTTATGACAAGAAACTACTACTGACATTATATATCTTGGATAATCTCTATTCAACGCTGAGCAAATCAGCACATACACATCAAAACAAAGGAACACATCCATCAAGGTAAATAATGTTAATACTGGGTCCCTGATAAAAAGTAATCTTATCAGATCATGGCTTATTAAATTCAGTTCACAAGACCTGAGGAATTACTTCAAAACATGGGACACAGTGCATTTATGTATGTTCTAAGTGTGTCTGGAGGACAGAGACCATTTATCCCACCCAATTCTGAATTCTCTTTGAATTCAATCCAACTATAGGCATGAAATAGGAAAGTATCTCCTTGAACAGGGACATTAAATGGCACCTGGCAAACTAGTAAGGAAGAGTAGCTGAAAAAAACCAGAAGCTTGCGTGCAGAATTACGGGTCACAGAAATGGAAGTGGACCCAAAGGTATGACAGTGAATGTAATCATAATGCTGCCTTATGGAGAAGGGAAATAACTCAAGTGACTTCTTCTTTGCCTTATTTTTTGCATCCTTTCCACCATATACAGCATATTAGCAACTAATTTTGGCAATGGTGAATTCCTATTCTACCATCACAACTCAAAGTATGGGGAAGCCCTTTTCATGTAACACAAGACATTCCTCTATCAAGTCGCTCAGAAAAGTTCTTATTTACAACCTCCTCTAGTAATAGCAAACTGGTGGCTGAAAGGGATCAAGGACTGCATCACATGAGAGAAGAACAATTAACCTGCTTGTTAATTGTATAGAAGATAGTGCCATGTCAAGATTTATTAAAAATAGATGGTGTGAATTTTTTAGAAAGCCTGGCAATTTTCCAGAGGTCCTTTTAGTTAATTTTCCAATGCACTGAGCAGCTTTACAACTGAGAGGGCTAGGTCACTCAGCTCATTGGCAGTAGGTAAAGTAACTTCTCTCTTCCTTTCTGGATAAAGGGTCAAACAATTTTGGGAAGTCTGTAAATGTTCGGGGAAACATGTAATCTATTGGACTGCAGATGTTCAATTTAAAGCTGTTTTTTACTGTTCTTAAGTAAAGAAGAAGCAGAATTCTTAATTTGCTAAAAAGAGACACCAGAATGCTGTTGGTATCATTTTAATTGACACAACACAATTATTAAGTTTGAGGGATGGTCAACTCTCCTGGCATCTAAGCCTCTCCCTTTTAATTTAGTTCCAGACCACTAATGAAATCTGAAAGTAAAAGGTATGAAATCCCACCATGGAAAAATCAGTATCAAAGCTCTTAAATTTTACTTGTGTTGGTCTACAGCCTATAGTTGGAAGTTACTCATCATTTCTAAGTCTAAGAATTGTACTTCTCTAATCAGCCAAGTTCTCTTTGTACTCTATTTTCATCAAAGGTGGTAAAAACTGGCCCTACCTAATTGGATGGCAAAAAACTAGAAATAAAAACCAAGTTTCTCTATTTGTTTACTTTTATTGCAGTTTTGTTTGGTTTGGCTGCCAGTAAACAGTGATGTTTAATATAGAGGAAGTCAGTATATGTTATATTTAGACATATTTAGCATACTTGGGTAGAACTTAAGAGTCTTTCTCCAAAAATAATTCCCATCTGAATTCTGCTAAAGAAACATTATATTCAGTATTATCATCATTAGCAACAGAAGCATTTTTTCCTTCATGACAAATCAGATTGAGAAACCTATAAAACTAAAGGACTTGCCAGTGATAAATCTGTTGTAGCTACACTGACTTCTACCAAATATGGCTCTTATTTTTTTTATGTGAAGACTCAAGAAATGCATACATAATCCAACATCCCAAAATGTGGGCAGACTTCTTTAGAAGTCTGTTATGACATATATTAATAGGAAACAAAACATAAGTAACACTTTAAACACTACACATTTACAAGCCATATATTTAGAGCCTAAGGATATTGACAAGTCCATGACAGGACTGAGTTTTTTTAATGAAAGCGGTCCATTTTCATAAATTTACTAAATGTTTACAACTGCAAATAATACTACAGAAAATCACTGTTATTTCATGTGGCTAAAATATGTATACAAACCACAGAGTGTGTCTAAAGAAAGCACCTCATTTAGTAAAAAAAAAAAAAAAGAAAGAAAAACCTCATCAGGAAGACTAATTTGTTGAAGTTAGACACATAAGTGTTCTGGAGACTTATAGAGAGATATTCAGCAGGTTTTGGTAAGACCCATCAGGAAGGATAGTTAACCAAACCCAAATGCTGGCTCCTTGAACTTACATTGATAGACAACTTGGTGTGCAGGACCCATGAACAACTGAATGTCTGAAAGAATAGAGTGAGTGTCACTGAGAGCTAGGTGGTTTCCAGCCAATCTTTATTAGCGTTATTGAGGCAGAAGGAGTTCAACATAATTTTTTTTTTTATCAGATTATTTTTCTTTTCCTTGACTACAAAAATTACCACTCTTGTCTTGCCCACAACTTACTTTAACTCTTATCATTGCAGCAATTCATTCTCATCACAGATACTGTAAATGTGTTTTGAGCTTTCTCTCTCTCGCTCTCTCTTATCACTTAATTCTGTTTCAATTATAAAAGCAATTATGGTATCAGAAAGCACCTGAGAGAACTCGTAGTAAAGTCAGTAGTTCAGAATTGATTGCAAAAGGATCTGGGACTAGGTGAGAGGTTGTAATCATAGATAATGCATACTGGCCATGTTTTTCCACATGTGGTTTTACTGTTTATTTATATGCACTGTTTATTGTGGATCAGCATTTCTCCCTCCTAGCCCTCACCTCCCACCCTCCAACTCCACCTCCATATGCCTATAGTACAATCATATTGTGTCTTGGATCTACTGCTATTTGCATTTCAACTAGCTATAGGTTTCTGTAAACCTCAGCTCCATCTTTGACCCAAGATATAGTTTTAATCTTTAGGCTTAGTACTTTAGTGATTTGGGAAACAATCTGTCTGAAAGTGGTTAATTTTCAGGTCATCACATAGCCAGCAACACATAAGCCCCGGCACAAGGGAAGGGGAAGTTTCTCAGCAGTAACTGTAGTCCCAGTATGAACAGAACAGGCCTTGGTGGCTTGAGGAGGCACATACTGGCCCTTAGGGAGTCCAACTACAGAGCCAGATGATATTCAGCCTCAGTGGAATTGTTATGTCTAGCTCACAAAGCTTTAGGGAGTCAATAAATCATCCAATATCAGTCAACTGAAGGGCAGAGCTCTACACACACCTTTGGCAAGACATGTTGCCAAATGGGAGCTAATGTCATGAGCAGCATGCCCTACATAATGATGTTTGGCATGTCTGCTGGCACTGTCGCCAGGCAGTCCAAAGAAGTCCCCTTTCCAACCAGCCACACATAACCAGTGCATAAATAATGTGGGTACAGTGAGGTACCAAGTCAAGTCCAGTTCACTTGTACCAACAACACCCTCCTACAGTCCTGCATATCAGCCAAGTCACTGCCATCAGAGAATTTCAGTAATGGATATTTCCATAAATAGTGGAAAAAAAATTGTTTCCTCTCCAAATATAAGTGTTCCTGCTTCCAGCTTTGTTCCAATATGCAGTGCAACAATTAGAACTATAAAAATAAACTGATGGGAGGAAAAATTTCATTGTGAAAGATCTGCAATATTCTCATCCTTCCAATACATGAAGGGAGCATACAGGAAAGATGGAGAGGGACTATTTACAAGAGCATGTAGTGACAAGAGAAAGGGAAATGGATTCAAACTGAAAGACTGTGGGTTTAGATTTTATATAGGAAGAAATTCTTCACTGTGAGGGTATTGAGGCACTGGAAATAGATTATGTATAAAATAGGACTGTGGGTTATATTAAATAAACTGGTTCCATGGCACCTTTTTGTTGTAATCTGCTTCAAATCTACAATTTGAAAACAAGCTGGCATACTTGATAATTCAATAATGTCCAAATAATGCAATGAGGTTCAAAAGCCTGCCACATGTTTACAAAAGATTAAGAGATATCTAATTATGACTGGTTTGTGCTATCAATCAATATGCCACAATGCAGTATCCTCTATCTTAGTCACATTTCCTGGGAATAAGGTTCATTGCTTTGTGTGCTACTGACACAGGTCCTGCACAGTGCAGGTGGTGAAAATTGCCATATGGTCAATATTAAGTGAAAGTTGTTCTGCTATGAATCAGAGTGGTGCTGCCTGCCACCACTGGAAATACACAATCACTTTCCAAAAGGGTCAAACCACGGTATTTGTTTAGGGTTTGCACTGGGCTACAGCTCAAAAACTAATTTTCTAACCCTCACAAATAAAAGACACTTAGGTGTATACTGGTAGATCAAACTTTGTATCTATCTGCTTACTCTGTCTCCTATAAGTTAGCCCTAACTAAATCTTGTCCCTCTGAAATATGCCAGTAGAATAGTAACTCAAAATTATTCCATAGAGAAGAAAGCTTCATAGTTGTATGTAAAGGACAAGTATATTTTTACTTGATTATTACATGATCAATTTCAACTTCAAGGCAATAGAAACAATAAAAAAAGTCTCAAGTTTCAAATATTTCACCATAGGAACCTTAAATCTTATAAAAAAGGAATCTTTTTGAATGAAAAAATTGAATGTGTATAATAAATTTAGAATCCTGTATAACATATACAGGATTCACAGAGTCTGCCTCTACTCTGTGATATAAATATTGCTTTCCATTGCCAGCAATAAAATGATTTTCTCATTCTGTAAAGTTACAGGATCTATCACCATATGAATAACTTTTCTCTCCCTCATAAGAGAGGAAATTGGTACCTTTGTGTACAGAATGTACAAAGCAAAGGGCAGATTTGAAAGCTCTCTAGGTCAAAACTAGATTGCAGTAAATACTGCCTGTTATTCAAGTTCTTGGACTGAGAGAAGCACTTTCTGGAGTGTTTCAGCACATCAACATCAAATAGAGGGTTTGCAGAAAGCACTTCTAAATTCTCTCTTACAGTCCTGTCCAGAGCCAGTTACTTGCTTGGCAGCAGAACAAGGAACACTAAATTGTATCATTTTAAGGATAAGAACTGCACCATTTATTTGTGGATCTGAGCTTATTCTCAAACCTGAGACAGGACCGCTCATCTCAGGACATCAGCAGGGCATCTTCCTGGAACATCAGTGTCAGATGGCCACAGAAGTGTCAAAGTGCTGTCAACAGGATGTGGGAACTATGAGAGCACAAAGGATTTGGGGTGCATCAAAGAGTGTCAACAAGGATCTCCTTTTCCCAAACTGATCTTGCAATCAGTGGAGGGGTTCAGCTTAAAGTGATGAGGTAGCCCAGCAGTAGTGCTGTGAGTCCTTTGGAAATGCATGGCCAAGCACCTGAGAAAGAGCACCTTGGAGCAGAGATGCCCACCCAGCTCCACTCGTTCAAACAGAAAGCAGTAGAGATGTACAGAAATGTCCACATACACAGCACAAACAGCAGCGCAGAAACACCCGTGTGCAAACTCCCTTCACTTCCCAACACATCTCAAATTTTCCCCACCTCTGAAAACACATCTGAGGCCATTCCTACACTCCACCAAGGAGAGCTACAATGAAAACAGAGCACTCCAGTCTATAAGCAAAAGGAAGTGCTTCATGTGAAAAGCCATGTACTGAGGATAGACAATGAAGAGGACAAAAAAGTGCAGCAAAAATGCCCTTAGAGCCCTTGAAGCCCTTGAAGGAGAGGAATTCGAAGAGCTGGAAGAAAGTGGAATCCTTGTGGATCTCATGGCACATTTCACTGCATTTCAGTACATTTGGCAAATGCCTCTTTGCCTCTACCTGGAGGCAATCGGACTGTCATCATATTAGCTGACACTCAGCTGCATATTCTGGGTGGCTAAATACCATCCCGTTAGCATTAAAAAAAAATTATAAATATAAATATACGAACAAAATCCCAGAAAATTCCTCTTGTCCAGTGGCGTGTATTTTTCTACTGAGAAATATGAACTAACACAAGCTGAAACATAAGCCAAAACTACTAATTTTTTATTGAAGAATGGAGAACAGTCTTTAGAAATTCACATGAGCCTGTGAGAACCATAAATGTTAGTTTGCTATGAGGTTAGTTAGTTTGCTAAATTGAACTATGACCAAACTTCTTCAATACTGAAGAGGCATGAAGGCCATAAAACAGAACACTGCAGTATTCCTATGACATCATAGGGTATGAAATCAAAATGCAGACCAATTACTGGCACACTGAACAGAGAAATGACAGATTTTTTTATTGGCAGATCTTATGAATGTGTTTCAAATAGAAAAATGCAGCTTTTACAAGCAATATGACATAACAAACAATTTAAAATTCAAAAATTCAACATGCTAAAAGATGAAGTTTTTTATTTACGTCTCTCTCAGTTATCACCCTCTCTCCCCAAAAACCCATGGTAGTGGTAAATTGCAATTAATAGCAGGAAAAAATATCATTGGTTCTCAGAATCACTCAAAAATGCTATATTTGGATTAGAGTAGCCACCTCAATTAAGAACTTAAAAAAATATTTAATATGGAGGCAATGGGAAGGAGGAGAAAAGATATTCCTAATGGAAAAATTGTAGCCCTGTAATCAATCTATGTCAAAGCTCACCTATAATCAAAAGAAATAGTTTTGAAAGAACGATGAAAACCTTCAGATGATATTTTAAAAATGTCATGTAATAAAACTGGATGTCTTCCAAGCTCATAAAACATGAGGACTACGAGAGCTGAAAGTTCACTGTATAGTACAGAATCTGCTGGAAACACCATCCAGGATGCAACTGATCCTTCAGGGTGCCAAGAAGATGCAGCTGCTGGGAGGCTGCTCTCTGCTAGGACAACTTTGCCTTACAAAGAAGAGAATACACCAGGTTAAAAAGACAACGGGGCAATTAGGATATGACACTTTTCACTGTTCAGAAATGAGTGTAGCTTTTTGAACACAGAATTTATTAATGCTGTAAGAGAAGACCATTCTAAAGGATGTGGCACGTCACAGATGGGATAACCTTATACACAAACATCAATATTTCCTCTCTATTAATAAGTACAGGATAAACCTTATCTCATTGTCTCTGTTATTACATACCTGTGTTTCATAACTACATTAGGTATAGAACTGAAAAGTATCATGGGTCAGGTAACCAGCTGAGACAAAAGCATGACACCACATGACCAACACAGGACAAAGTCAAGCAAAAAACATATCAACATTCTCTGTAAATACTATTTCTCAGTATTGGTAATATCTCACTGCACCACTCTGAAGAGTTAAGGACCCCTCTGCATGACACTTGTCAATGTTCTCAGATTTCTGAATCACTAGTGAAGAAGAAGTAATATAAAAAGTATTATTAAGGGCTGTCGAAGTTTATCTTATGTACTTGAATGTGGTTCCAGTGGAATGGAGCAGAGAAGGATATACTGTATGTCTTTTACCTCAAGCTAGACAAATAAAGCATTCTGAATACAGATCACTATACTGGAATAAATATTCCTATGCTCTTAGATTCATTCTCTTACCCTTTTAAAATATATCAGGTACAACATTTATTTTTTCCTAAATAAGTCAACCTTCTTCTGACATGTCCAAATGCTGAAAAATCAGTGTTCCACCATTTGAACAGAGTATTACTCTTTACAAACATTTTGTGTGCAGAAAAAGTGATAGAAGATAGAAGATAACATTAATTCACACTTTGAATTAATTGCTTTAAAGAGAGATAGTGAGTGTACATCTGTCTCAGGAGTTTTGGCTATTCTTATATCAGGAACTTTAGCTCTGTCTTTTAAATAGCTTCCTGTCTTTGCATAGAGCAGACACAGAATTATAGATGAGGTTGATGCTACAGTCTCTCCCAGAAGGCCTATGCATCACAATACCCCAGGCAAGCCCATCAGATGTTTTCAACACATCCTCATAGGAAAATATTTAAAATTCTGCAAGATCTGTGTCCAGATGAAAAGTCAGTAACAGATAATGTATTCTGGACACAGAAATATAACTACACCTGGGGGGGATAAGAAGTATAAGTTGCTGTGGAATCTCAGCTGAAGGGCCCCAAACTTTATTAAACCTGGAGCTGCGAGTGTGTAGGTGTTGGATTACACACATCAATAAGAAGAGAATGATTTCTGGGGGCACTTAGGAGAGATTTTAAATTATGGTACTTATCAGGCCCTGGGGAATATTTTGGCAAGTTTTTGAAATGCACTCATGAAATTCTCATGCACTTTTGGAGACAGCTACTATGGCTGAAGAAAGGATGCTCAAAGGATGCTTTGCTGTTTCATCTCATGTCACTTTTAGTGCAAAAGCAGGGCTTCTCAGAGCAGCAGCATGTCCCCCTGTAGCGCACAAGCCCTTGCTGTGTGCTGCTGACAAATCTGTGGGGCTGTAACAATGCTTATTCAGCGCTGTTTGTAACTTGGAATTAAATCCTGGCCACATTTGCATCACTGCAAAAATTCAAAAGGGTTTACAGGACCAGTAATTCATTTTCTTGCTTTGGGTGGCATCTCAATTCATTGTTATCTGAGCTGAAGCAAAATGTAGACAATTAAGATATAAAGAATGTATTCAAGGAGAAAAGATTTTGTTCTGAGAAAGAGCTCTCATGCAAAATACAAGCACTTGTGTACATGACTTTCTAAAGATAATGAGAGGGGTTCTCCATCTCCAGAGCTGCATCAGGGAGAGCAAGTAACTGATATCTGGAGCCCCATTTCCTATTACACTCCCTCTCTAGGCAAACATGAGTACATTTCTGGGAGAAAAGGTCCCTGGTGAGCATCAGCAGCTCAGCATTCAAGTAACTCACAAGAGGAACTATTTCTGTTTGCTCTCCTGTGGGTCTCTTCAGAATTGTTCTGCAGCTGGTTTTAGTGGGCAAAAAGGTCTCTGCTGTCTCTCAGTTTAGAACAATATTCCATCATTAAGCTCTCAAAAGAAGGTCCAGGAATCTAGAGAAGACATAGGTTCAGTGATTCTACCTAAACATTTTAGAACTAGAAGCATTCTTCAGGACTAGCTAATAATAATTAAAGAAAAACAATGTGAGGTTCAAACACAGATACTCTTCATACAATAAAGATGCATGAGCTGGAGAGGGCAGCAAATTCTACAGCAGAACTTCTGGAAGAGCAGCTGGCGTAATATTAGTCACTAAAGCACTGCCATCTTCTAGCAACAAAGATCTACAAAGATTGGAGCTTCATAGATTAAATTTCAGTTCTTATTAAAGGGAAATTTCTACCTTTGTACTGTGTTTGTGTAAGTGAAAACACCACTGGACTGCTTTGCTGATTAAACTGAACTTATGGTTCAGAGCAGTGTTTTCACTTAAAGATGCACCACGATAGGTTTAAATCAGGAAACTTCTACAGACAGTACATATTAGATTTGCTGCATATCTAGGGCAGACAAGCCATAGAAAATAGTAGCTGACTGTACTATCCAAATGAAAAAAAAGTGTGTAATCAAACTAAATTTGATTATGCTTTAGTTTAGCATATTTGTGCTTTAGTTTTATATAACATGTCAAGAAAGAAAACAGCAACCAAAGTTCTAATGAATAGTTGTGTCAGAAATTTAACTTAAAATTAGATATCTTCTTTTAACCAGCAACTTGATAATTAAAAGCAATTAAATTCAGCAATATAGCAAGAAGTAAGCTAATGCTGTCAAACCAGTGGTCTATTTAAACTATTTTTTATTAATCCCAAACTTTTGCAATTTCAGCTAAAACTGTAAACCACAAAAATATCTACAAAACTAATTGTATTGCCTATCTACTCTCTGATCCATAAAAAAGTAGAAACTAGGGCAAAGACTGAATGGACATAAAATTCTCTGAACACATATTTCTGCATATCTTTTTTTCTAGTGAAGCTGACTGGAGCTAGTAATACAGAGTTAGTAAAAGAACAGTAACTTTATGGTTAACATGCTTACTGCAGAGCAGTCCAGGTTGCTGTAATCTAACCCAGGGGAGCTTTTCTGTGTTTTACACGAATAGTTTATTGGATTAAATGTGAAGCATGTCCAAGTACAGCCAGAGCAATGAAATGATAGCATCGCATTCATGCATGTGAGTTGGCTTTCATCAAATTCATGTATACTTCTGAATTTAGTTGTTGGATTATAGGACTTCCCCTGCACTTATCTAGCTACCTCTGTAAGTAAAATGTAGATATACCTGAAGCAATACTCCAGGAAGCAGGAAACTATTTTTCTCCCTCTATCTAAGTATTGACTCAGAAGAAAGACGCCTGAACAGTGAATAAGGTCATATTATTAGGAAACATATTCCCACAGGGCCAGAAGGTTTTGTTAATAGACAGTACAACCAATTGTTGTGTCAGTGTTTTTAAATTATTGCTGAAATTTTCAAGATAAGGATTTGCTCAGAGAAACCTTCTACTGGATATTTCAAAAGAAATTGTTTAATTATAATAGCTTTATGCAAGTAAAAGTTCTTCCCTGTTTTTCCCCCACTCATACTTACAAATCCTAGAGCTAGACACTGGGGTAGCAAGAAGGCAGTCTTTAAAATCTGATTAATGATGAAATTACTTTATATGGGCAGTACAGAAGGAAATCCATTAATAATATCATTGTATTGAAATGAATATAGATACATTAAGGTTGTTTTTAAAATTAGCCAAATAAAGTATTAAGGGTATGAAAGCCTTAAAAAGAAGCAGCAGTAACTCATATGTCAATAAAGCCTATTTTATTATAAATTGGCCTTTGAAAGAAAAACAGCTGCTTTTTAGACAAGCTAATGCATTTTTATATACTGAGACATATTTGGTTTTTTCATTAACAAGTGCTATTTAGAATCCTGCATCCCTACATCACTGCATTCATAAAAGATTAAAAAAATTAAGTTGCAAACATATGGCTAGGAAAAATGTATCTGTTTCTCATGACTCTTTTTTCCATCAAAATGCAGTAACTGAATAGCACCAGCAATGACCCATAAAGGATCTTTCTGAAAAGTGCTAAATCTGTTCTGTTCCATGCTACTAGACAGCAGCACATTTCTATGCAGCTTTACAATAGCTTTATTTGGATGACTTTAAAGTGCCTGGTGCAGAGTCAAAAACAAACAAAAAAAAAAACCCTCCACCTTGAAATTCTTGCCAAACTAACTAAAGCAGCATCAAGAGCATCCACAGCTGACTCTGAATTCAATTAGACACCATGTAGGCACAGTTTATTCATAAGCAATTGAGAAACTGCTTCCTGAAGCCAAAAAGGTCAAAGAGAAAATGAGTAAGGCTTCCTGCAGCTTGGAGGTGAAAACAAGTTTATCACACATGCATTCTGCATGGTCTGCCCAGCTGCTGCTTGTGCTCCCTGGCCCCCTAAGCTGAGCTGCTTGTTGCCTATTAAGTGCACCTCAGCTCCTCCTTGGAGTTCTCCTCACTTGCTACGCTTCACTGCCAGTTTGTTTGCAGCCAGGGCACAAGGTGGCTGCTTCTCCTCTGCTGTGCCAGCTCTGGTTCCTGGGCTGAGCACTAACATCAGCCAAAATTGTTTCCCATATGCTTTAGAGGGAGTAGTGCTAACTATGAGTGTTAAAAAATCATGAGATCATGTCAAAATTATAAGAACTAAAACAACAACAACAACAACAACAATTAAAAAAAACAAAAACAAACAAACAAAAAAAAAACCACATGGGATTTTCTGTATGTTTTAGTTGAAAAAAAATTCATATTTTCCGTGGTTTTATCCCCTGCCCTTCAGCTTAGAAAGTGACCCAGAATAATACCATTGTTCTGGCCAGTCCCAAGGACAGCCATATATCTCAGGAGCTCAGGGCTTCACAGCTTTTACAACTGAGACCACCCAGGCCATCCTATCACACCTTGAGATACTTGTGTACACTTAGTATGTGCTAAATTCTTAATCACTCCAACAACTCTTGATGCACTCACTATATCTGTAACTGAAAAGCCTTTTCCCTTCTGAATACCAGTGACACGATTGATATTCTGCCTTTCTGAATAAAGCCTGTCTTGTATTTCTTCACTTATAACCCAAACTTCTAACCAGACATGTCCCTGACCAAATATCTCTGCCCTACTGGGCCAAAACTGTCTTCAAGTTCTCATATGTGCCAGAACTTCTAAAATTAAGATGCTGCCAAATTCCAGTTTCTTTCTCAACTTGTTGTGAGCAATCTTGGTTCAATGAGTCAATGAGATTTTTCCCAAGGATTAAATGCAGTCATAATTTCACCCAGTAATGATATGAAGCAGAAAGCATGCAGCTTGGCAGATGTTTAGTGAAGCAAATGAAAGAAGAAAAGGCAATCCTATCTTATATTTTTCAGTAATGTTGAGGTAAAATGTGAAATGAGGGCCACTAAGAAAGAATAAAACTCATGAAAAGGAGATATTAGTTTAACAAGAAGGCTTTTCTGAGCACAACTGACTGATGCTAATATACCCTCCTATATGCAAACGAGTCTCCAAGTATATTGCAAATGCACACAGCATTACAGATTTTCTTTACTGATGACAAATTAACAAAGTACCTTCCTGAAATGAACTCAAAGGGACTTCCTCAGGGCATTTCAGTATGCCAAACATTTTACATATAGGAACTGTACACTATGATGACACATACAGCAAGTACTTGTTCACCACAATGTTAACTTCCATTTAACTTGTTCATGACTAACACAGACCATACAGTTTCTGTGTATTTGGCACTGTGCAGTTGTGAGACAGCAGAAAAAAGTTCACTGAAACACTTATGACAGACAACTCATTTTTATTTCTTAAACAAATAGATGCTTTGTAATACTGCATTTTTTAATAGTTGCAAGCAATTTCATTATATCATTCTGTCTAAGATACAGGACCCAAGCATACATAATTGAAGACAAAGGAAACTGAGAACACACTTGACAGAATTAACAAGTAAATGAAATCAGTAAATGCAACTGCCATATCCCATCATTTGATGTCTGTGCTAACACATCATCTAAAGTTCCAAGCACACAGCACACACCAGATAGAATATTTTAAACAGCAAGTTTGTTTCAGTAATTCATATGGGTAACTAATGCTTTATCATAATATGTGAAATTCCTTTTAGGTGCTTTATTACTGCATGCATGCACCACTCCTTATTGTGTTCCCCTTTTTAACAGAGTCTTTATTTGTTTTAAAGATCAAAGTAGATAAATTCAATACAAAGCTATGCAGCATGAGCAGCACCTGTTTCTGCTACCCACACACACTCTTTCACTCTTTCACTGTCTGACCTCTCTCTGCAGGTGACTATGAGGGAACAGCTAGCTCTCTGTGAGACCTGAATGGGACATACACATGGGCAGATGCAGCAAATACTTTAATGCTTATTAATCTAAAAAGGAGAAAATATTACAAAAATATAAGGAGTAGAAAACCACAGACAAGTTAAAATACATACGGTCTTTAGGCAAAGTTTGTTTTGGTCAGGCAGAATTTAGTTTATCAAATGTCAATCCAAAACAACAGGGGTATAAACTAAACAAAATATTATAGTAAATTTATACTAAAAGGTGACAATTACCCTTCTTTCCTAAGGCCACTGTACCACAGTAAATGCTCTCATTCAGTGCATCACAGCATCCTCATCAGAGCATTTTCACTCATGTGCTGCTGATACTAGAAAAATAACTTTATTTAAATTTTTTATAAATAAACTAATGCAAATTTTCAGGTGTAGTTTTGATCACCATAATTTTGTTTTTTATTAAATTGTTCTTCAATAATTCCACTGATTTCACAAACCTGTGAAATCAAACAGAAAAACACAGAAGTTAGGGCTCAAATGTAATGTACACAAAAAGAGAAGAAAAGGGAAAATTAATCCCTCACTGTGTTTTCATTTTGTAAGAGTTTTCTATTATGCTGAATTCACAGTTAAAAAGCAACATGGATCATTATGTTGGTGAATCTCAATTTTTTTTCTGCTTCTAAAATATTCAGAAGTAAACAACAGTATCCTTAGTTATACTATTTGTTCCAATTATTCAGTGTTTTCAAGGGTTTTTTTCTGCTACTTCGTTTTCAATAGTGGAAATAGACTGAAAAAAATAGCCTGTGTTTCAAAAAACATTGAATATAATATGCACCTGTGATGAATCAGATAAGCTGAGATAGCAGTGTTTTAATTTCTGGTTGTGTTCAGGTTGAGAACCTTCCCCAGAGCAAATGGAAATTTAGATTTTAAAAATATTTACAGATGCATATTGCAATGGACTGTTTTGCAAATGTTGCTGACTGGAACACAACCTGCCCTCTCCTTTTTTTGTATAAAATATAATGCTGTAACTGGACCTATTACATAGATCCAGTTAGAGAACCAGGGTTATAAACCAGAAATAAACACCACAACATCATTTAATTGTACTGCTGAATAATTGAATAATTGTACTGGTGCATAAAGGTCTGTGTGTTACCTGAGAAGCCTTCACCATGCCATTTTTAAACACTGAAGGAAATCAGGCACAGCAGTTTCACCCTTTTTGAACATTTAAATATGCAAGCCCTTTCTGGGAGATTTAAGAAACTTGGCATGAACAAACTCTTCCCATTATCTCCAGCTAATTAATTAAATACAATTGGAAAAATTTTCATTTTATCAGGTGATAAGCCTGGACTTTGTATGTGATTCTGTACTGATAATCAACAAAGCAAGGCACATACCATGAAAACCTCTGCAACAACAAAAACAAATGAACCAACCAAACAAACAAAACACAAGACATAAAGCCTAGGAAAGCTTAGTAACAGTTCTTATCCTTTATTACCTTTATATGGCTGGGGGCTTTTTGTCATTTATACCTAATGTTCAGTTGTTTTCCTTGGAGGTGCTTCTTTTAGCAGATATTCAAGCTCTATCACAGTTTGATCTATAAATAATGGATTTATCTTATGATGGGATAAAGAAAAGCAAAGATGCATAAGCCTTATTCTTCTTGTGACTGTTACCCACAGAAAACCCAGGGACTGGTCTTAACTGGATAGGTTAAGAAGAAGTTAAGAAGTTAATCACATGTTAATGGCTTTGAGTTCATTGCGTCCCTTAATTTTTGCCTATAACACTTGAAGCTCCTGGTTGCTAGGACAGAGCATTTAATTTTCTTTGTCACAGTTTGATGAGGTGAATCTTTTTTATTTAAACATCTACCTACAGATATCACGTTATCTCTGAAGTTCCTGGTTGAATGCCTTTATGTGAGTGAGGCAAATTCCTAACAGGGTTTCCCAAACCTTCTGAAATCCCCTGAGTAATCCCAATCTGTCTTAATGGAAAGACACCTAACCCACAGGTTTTTTTTACTGATATTATGTGGAATAATTACTTTACTACTTAACTTCTAAGGCATTGAAGAAATGGTCTACCCTTCTTTGTGACAGCATTATGCCGAGAGCTCACACTGAGATGATCTTCTATGACCATCCTAAATCCATTAGGTCACTGCTTTCCAGGACAAAGCCTCATTATTCTGCAGCAGAGACAGATATGTTTCTCTGGTGCCAGATATATTTCATTTGGTTTAAATATACTTCATCTGGTTATAATAAAGTGCATTTTACTGGAATGTGGCCATTATACCAGGGGATTCATATCATTTAATAACTTCAGCTTGTCCTTCCTACCCATTATCCAAACCTATCAGACCCTAATGAGCCACATTCATCTACATCTTCACATTAGAAACTCTAGTTTTTGATTCCTCATTGAGCCAGCTTTTAATTTACCTAATGTGTGTCCTGATAATTATCCAGGCCATTTTTTAAATTACAGTGTCATTTTTTATTACATTGAATGTCGTTGGGAATCCAAGTTTAGCATTATAAGGCAAGCTGTAGAAAAAGATATCTGTAGGTTTGGAAGCTTTACTGAAAAGAGCTTTCTGCACTAAAACAGGTGTTGAATTTTTTTTTTTTTTTTACTCACTGCAATGGAAAATTCCCTTCTCATACTAAATATTTAGTCCAATGCGAACTTTTCCAAAGTGAAACCAAATATTAGTCAGTATAAATAAAGCAATGTGCCTTAAGAGCCTTAATAATATAAGAAGATAGTAGCAGCTTTGGATTTAAGCACATCCATTCAAAAAATATGAAACTTGAGTCTAGCTTCAACTTTCCCTAATTGCATTTGAACTCACCATTCACTGTTCAACAGCCATCTGACTTCTGGTAGAAATAATGTCAATCTCTACTTTTGTTTCACCATCAATAAATAATTAAATCCAAGTGGGCAGGTTTCCATGCTAGAAAATTATTTTCATCTACTTTCAGACTCAAAAAGCAGTTACATGAAGTGATGCAGCTTCAGCTATGAGTGTCACAAGACCATCCAATAGGCCTGGAGAAATTCTGTTTACAGGAGTCCTTTCTGGTATCCTATTTCTGAAGTGGACATAGAACTGTCTCAAGCTAAATATGTAGCCAAGCCAATGGCAGGCAGAATGAGGGACAACATATTTTCTTTAATATATATGAGTGCATACATAAATATTAACTCATATCCCAAGCAGACAAAAGCTTTATGACACTCTTTGGAAGGGGGAGATATGAATTTTTTACTGCAGTGTGTATTACCATTTTTGAAATATTAAATGAAAGAAAGACACCAATAGGTTTCTCCAGAATATTCATGAACCAGGATAAAAGTCTCCCAAAAATTCATTTTCATTTGAGTGATGCCTCATAAGCACCTTACTCTCTAGAGAAACCACATCTAGCCTTGCCCTAAACTCATACCCACTGAAAGAGACATTTCCAATACATCTATGCTCTATCAGAGCAGAGCACAAATACAAGCAGCCGAATTTGAATGACAGAAATTGAATGTGTTTGTGTAGATGTCATAAAGTTTTCAATCAACAGTTGTTGCTCTAACCCCAATTCTATCATTCTTACTCATATTGAGTAGCACCTGGCCCTAGCAAAAACAAACTTTCACAGCAAAAACATATTCCAGCAGTAGACTTCTCCTTATTGTTAACTCTGGCCAAGTAATCTTCCAAACCTTAGGAACACTCATTTGCATAATTAGGATAAATTGACTGTTTTGGCATGTGAATTTACTCAGTGCAAGGAACTTTACCCATGGACAAATACTGTATGGATTGGAATTTTACTAGAACACAGTCTGAATTTCTAAAGTCTACAAAAAAACTCCAGTCTTTCATTCTTTTGGGTTTTCCCCTAGGCAGAAGTGTACATATAGCAAAATGAAGGTTTTCTTCAACAACTGTTGAAGTCATCAGCAGAGTGTCTTTGCCTGCAGAGTTTCAAGACCAATGCTAGAATGAATGGAGTGGAAATCCCACTTCTTCCCAATGACCATTTGATTTATCAGCAGTAGACATTTCACTGTCGACCTTAGCAAAGAGTTTGCAGATGAAGAGTAGCAAAACATTTAAATTTCCTCCCACAGGTCAGAGGGCAAGAGTTCAAGACTTGTCCTGGATCAACTGAGCTAGAAATGAGCATCTAATGCTCCTTTTGGCAAGATGGAATGAAGCGATAATAGACACACAACTTCATGTGCCATTGACTACAGAAACTGGCATGCCTTAAGCAGATTAGCATGAAGGAATGTTTTTACACAGATGATCCTTAACGGTGCTTTCTAGTCCTTAATGTTCTGTGGGTATATTTAAGATGGATTAACCAAATAGCAAGCTTTTCAAGAGTCTACTTCATGCACCTATCATGTACATCTGCTAGGTGGACTGACTGAAGGTAGGGACCCTTTATGTCCAAGGCTGTGTGACCTGGGGAAATCTGCTGTGTGGTTACTTCTTGAGTTCAGCACTCAAGAAAGCAGACTTAGTCTTTTGGGCAGCAAATCCTTGCCAAGACTACAGCTGGCAGGTCAAATTATACCAAAAGCCCTGTCTTTGTCTTTTCAAGGTTCTTGGAAGCTAGCAATACTTAAAAAATTTCCAATCTTCAATCTTTGTAGGACTTGTTCTCAAGGGAAAATTCAAGCAGACTCTTGTCAGTCCCCTGAAAGGATGAATTTCTTCTCATAAAAGCTGTCTAAAAAATGTTGTGGTGGCAGTGGATGCAGTTCTTCTATTTCTGCGCATCAGTACCCCATAAAGAAGAAAACCTATTTTTGCCAGCTCAAAGAACTTTCATCAAACTGAAGGATTATGCAAGTAGTAAATATTTCTTCCAGATCTCTCCTTTTCCCAAGAATGATCTCTATGCATTCTCTGAAAACTCTTTGCAGAGAATCAGCACAAAAGCAAACTACTGCAGAAAATAATGGGGGACTGTCTCCAGAATCACAGAGGAAGAACACACATGAGGTTCTGTCTAGAGACATTTTTAGTCACTCTAAAAGAACGCCACAGGTCCTTGATTTTGGATTACACTGCCTTGACAATTTTTATCTCTCTTTTTTTTTTTTTGTGTAGAGAATTTCAAAGGAGAGAATACATTTTGCAAGCAGAAGAGATTTTGTTTCTAAATTATAATAGTTCTTAAAATGCATGTTTTAATTCCTATTTTAATAACAAAATGTACATTACAAGAGCAAATAATTATATACTATCTCTTTCTCTGACTTATGGCCACAAACTTAATTAAGTGCACAAAGAGGAAAAGGAATGGGTATGCTAAAAAAATCAACAAAGCTTCTTAAAATGTTTTTCTTTCCTTCTTTAACATAACAAATCTTTTAAGCTAGAATAATTTAAACTCTTTTATGTGAGTAGCTATTTGATTTAAAATTTTGTCATAATTAGTATGAAGGTTTAACAATTCTTGACTTCCAGTTATCATTGAAACTTGCTGGTAAGGACAAATTTTTAAAATGCTGTCAGAGAGCCTGGAGAATTTAAAACGTAAAGTCTGATTTACAAGAACTGAGAACCAAGATCTCATTTCCATAAGACAAGATATGCACTGTTGTATCTGTTTTGCAAATGATGTTTCTCGAGAGATGTTGAGATTCCAAAGTGACCCAGTTCTGTTCAGTTATTACTTTCTTTGAAAATAGCCTCTCTAAACTCTTACATCTGAATACATTTGAAACTGTTCCCCCCTTTTTTTTTTCCCATTCTTTTTCTTCTAAAACTCTAAACTCAGACAATATTACTTTTAAAGAACTCAAGGTGACTCACACAGTTTCTCTTTCTGCATTGTTTTCCCACTACCAAAATCTAGCTTTACACCTGGCTGCTATTATTTCAAAGTAGTCAAAGAATGTGGTAAATATTATCCACATGTAATTTATCAAAAGCTGAGTCAAAGAACAGGTGTTACTATTGTAAAGATTAATTTTGCAGCTCTTCTGCTCAAACTCACAAATTATGGACTCCTGGGCCTTCTCAACACTAAATCACACAAAAAATACCCACACAGATTTATTACTTTGGGGTGAAAAATGATGTGTAATCTTGCCAGCTGGTCTACAGTGGCATCAGCAAGTGTGCCAAAGCCCCTCGCTGACTGCACTTTACAACCAGGAATTGGCAGCTTCTCTTTGTCAGCAGTGGCAGTTCTGCACTTCCTTGACAATGTCACTACCACAAAAACTCAGACAGGGATATTACCTTTAATAAAATTTTTCACTATTAGATTTCAGTTACAGCAAGTATTACTTTAATAAAACCCTTTTGTTCCATCCCTTTAGTTATAGTAGTAGAAACAGTGATAGAGGGTACACCAGCTAACTACACTGAGGTCAACATGGGTTCACAAGGGGAAAGTCCTGTTTAACTAACTTGTTATCTTTCTATGGTAAGGTCACCCACCCAATGGATGAAGGGAAGTTGGTGGACACGGCTTTGCTGGATTTGAGTAATGCTTTTGATACTGTCCCTCACAGCATCCTTCAGGACAACTTGTCCAGCTGTGGGATGAGTGGCTGCAGGCTGTGCTGGGTGAAGAACTGGCTGAAGGGCAGAGCTCAAAGGGGGCCACTGGTCACCAATGGTGTTGCCCAGGGGTCAATTCTAGGGCCAGCTCTGGTCAATACATTTACCAACAACCTGCAGGCAGGAGTTGAATCCACCATTAGCACATTTGCTTATGATCCCAAACTGGGAGGTGCTGCTAACTCTTTAGAGAGACAAGAGGCTCTGCAGAGGGATCTACACAGACTGGATCACTGGACAGTGATTGATGGCATGAAGTTTAACAAATCAAAATACCAGATTCTGCAGCTGGGACAGACTAACATAAAGCAGAAATATAAACTCAGAGAGGAGTGGCTGGGAAGCCTCTCTGCAGAAATGGATCTGGGGCTGCTGGTTGGCAGCAGGCACAGCAAGAATCAGCAGCGTGTCCTGGAAGCCAACAGGACTCCTGGGGTCCATCAAATCCTGGGGTGCATCAAATACAGAATCACCAGCTGCTCAAGAAAGGTGATTATCCCACTGTGTAGAGCACTGGTGCAGCCTCACCTGGAGCACTTGGGCAGTGCTGGGCACCACAAGTTAAGAAGGACGTGAGGGTCCTTGAATGGATCCATAAAAGGGCAACAAAGCTGATGAGAGGGCTGGAAGGAATGACCTGTGAGGGGCAGCTAAGGATTTTGGGCTTATCTAGTTTGGAAAAGCTGAGGATTGACTTCACTTCACAGCTTCCTGAGGAAGGCATGTGGAGAAACAGGCACTGATCTTTTCTCCCTGGTATTCAGCAACAGAACACATGGCAATGGCTCAAAGCTGTGCCAGGAGAGATTCAGACTGACATCAGGAAGCATTCCTTTACTGAGAGGGTGAAAGACTGAACAAGCTTCTGAGGGAGATGGTCAATAGCTCAAGCCTGTCACTGTTCACGAGACATTTGGACACTGACCTTAACAATATGCTTTTAATTTTTAACTCACCATTTTATTTTTTGGGTAGTGACAATGACCTATCAGTCATTTGAGTATTGGAGTATTATAGCATTCTTGGAGTATTATAGCACAGGATTTTGGCTGCTCACAAGTCCTCACAGCCATACAATTCAAGTACAGCAACTATACAAAACCATGGTGTGTATCTGATACGTCCTGGAGCATCAGTCTCCCTGGTCACATAATTAGCATCAGCCTGTGTGTGCACAGCCAATCCTACCAATGTTTGTGGGACTGTAAATTCATTACAGAAAATACTGAGGAAAAATTGCACACACATGAAAGACAGGTCCCAGAGCTTCTCTTGAGCCACCCAAGGGGAGTTTCAGCTCAAAGGTAACTGAAATGCTCTGGTGCAAGTCAAATTGGACTTACTGGCCTTGGACTAAAATCAGCTGGATGCACAGAATCTCATTGTAACATTTTACTGGTGTTTAAAAAGACCTGGCACATGCTCTTTAGGATCTCATTGTGTAAATTTAAATTTTAGTCAAACTCTGGGCTATGTATGAATTTGTGAAACTGATGTATGAGTAAAAACCAATTTTTAAATGGGTTTAAAAAAATTAAACCAATAATTTAAAAAAATTAATAATTTTTAGAAAAGCATAATTTAAAAAAAATCTATCTGGCATGTTTCTTATGAATCTTTAATCCCTTACAGAACTGTTCCCTTCTGTAAAGAAAACGTCTTTTTTGTATGTTAACTCTTGATGTTTAAACCAGTATTGAGTTTTCTAAACATGCTGATTAAATAATCTGTTTTAATGATTTAAATATTTTAAAAAACCTAAAATATGTTAGGAAGCAGTATGCATATTCACCCTTGCAGATCACAAAACTACTGTGAATTAAAAGAGATGATGTGAAACAGTAAGATCATTTAAAGGTACCTTGTAGGCAGGGAGAATTTTCTACAATTTGAAAATATTGCAGTTTATAGCCTGTTATGTGTTCTGCCATATAGGTTCTGATCCTGCTGACCCTCACTTCCACGATTAGATAAATACTTCAAAGAGTGTAGAACATTAAGGATTACTGGTATGATTAAGAACTTTCTCATTAATACATATAAATTAAAAAGAATGTAAGCAAAATAGATGTAATGGAGTGACAGACCTAAGGAGGGAGGCTCTACTTTTCAGACCTGGACTGTTTTACTTTGTTTTTTTTTTTTTTGCTATGAATACAGATTTATGAAACAGATTATCTATTTCAAGTGCATGTTATTTTCTGGAATAGCTGCTTTAACACATCAGGACAAATTGTTTCACTTAGCTTAAGTAAACTGTGTTCTGTGATCATTTTGTCATTGTTCAGTGACTACAGGAAAGCTTCTGCAAATCAATCCTATAAGGTTCAGCCCTCAGACAAAGAAGCAATTGGTACTTGTGAGAAAAGCTCCTGTGAGCAGGCATGACATCTCCACAGTATTTGAAGATATGGAAAATAGAAGTAAAGTTGAGGGGTTTTGACATATTATCTAGTCCTTACACATGTACTTACATTTGTCTTGGTCAGCTTCACTTTCTGTGTCACTCGGCAATATCCAAGGTTGAGGAGCAAGTTGAAGCTGTTGTAAGAATTCATCCTGCCACAAACAGATCTATTTTAGATAAAATGACAGACAATTGTTCTGTATAAATGAAGACTGCAGCAAACACTAGCCTTAATTAACTAGAGAAGATAAAGCCTTTAAAAACAAAAAAAAACTTGCTATGAAATAAAACCAAAATATAGAGGATGTGCAGGATCCTTGGAAATTTGATTAATCTATTCAGAAAAACAAACAAACAAAAAAAAAAACCAAAAAAACCCTCAAAATAAACAAAAAAAACCCAAAAACCAACCAAACAAAAATCCACAAAAAACCCAAAAACCAAAACAAAACCAAAAGCAAAACAAACAAACCAAAGAAACGACAAAAAAAAAAAAAAAAAAAAAAAAAAAAAAAAAAAAAAAAAAAAAAATCAAACCCAGACACACCAGAATGAAGGGGTCTATTTAACTATCCACTATAAATACAGATATGTAAGGTCATCTTGGAAATGCAGTGACAGGACAAAATTGCAGATATTACATATGACCCTGCAGTTTTTGGACTGCATAGACATTTCAAGTGCAATTTGCTTAAGTGAAGCTTTGATCTGTCAAAATTTTCACTGTTTCTAGTCTAATAAGTGCAAAAACCTGAAACCTGATTTAGAACCTATGGTTTTGCTGCATAAGGAGAAGGCTTAGGAAGGAAAAAATTAATGGAAACTTTTGTCTCTAAGATACCATTAAAACATCAAAATATAAATATTTTACATGGTTAAAAATCCATATTCAGCTGAATATATGCTTTTGAAAATGTTTTAAAATTGCCTACTTTTCTTTATAGTGTATATATGTATGCATATAAAAATATTTTTCCATGCAGACGCACACATGTATGTGAACAGGTATACACACAGACACATAAAATACTTTGACACATTCCTTTGCAATATTCACAGGGAGAGATGAGACTGGAATGCACAGTTTTATTTTCAAAGACAGTTCAAACATGCAAGTTTAGTCTCTAAAAGAAAACTTTAACCTTGGCCAGATATCATAAAATTACTGGCCAGATTTTTATAAGTTCTTGAAGAAAAAGGGGGGTAATAAGCCTGTTTTGTGTTACATCAGCTGAAATGAGAATCTACATATTTAAAGTTAAATTGTATTATAACATAAATTTTATTCTTAGGCTATCTGATTTAAATATAGAATCCAAGCTTGTTTAAATCAGTTTTGTGAGACTGAAGGCTGCTCGATTAAGATCTAACTCACTGCGAGTAAATTATTAATTGTGTCAGTAAGGTGTTAAAAATTCCACAAAGACTGCTGCCATGGCCCTGAGTAAATACTCATGTATTGCCATTTCCAATGTGCTGTACTGGAGAAGATTGCTGACTACAACACAGAACATGTTTGGTTCAAGGGACAAGATTCTTACAGTAGGCATGTGTGACTCTCACACTGATCCACACACTTTTTAATCTTCCAAAGACACAGAGCAGAGACCTGAGCCAGGCAGTGGAACAGAATGAGAGTATCTGACCAAAAAGAGAGTCCTCATCACAAGTTACGCTCTATACTCCAGTAAATAGGAGTCAAAATTTTGTTAATCAAGGCTATATTCAAATAAGACGAAGTTTTACTGCTCTTAACAGTGACAGACTAATAAGGATTGCTGAATACCAATTTAAATTATCTGAATAAATGAAATTATTGCAAAATTTAATGTGTTCAGAAAATTATATAGCAAACAAAGGAGTCAGTGTTATTTTAATCTCAAGAGCTATTGACAAGTATCACAAAATTGTGTCACTTTAATGGAATCCATCCTAAAGAGATAAGCAGGGTTCAACATTCCTTTGCCAATTTATACAAAACACCAAAGGATTAGGAACATGCATAAAAGTATCTCTGCCAAAGGATTTGGAACCCTGATTTATTACCTTTATAGAGATAATAAAACTATTTCTCTAGGTAGCATTTCTTTGCTATAATTCAATTCAGCCTTGAACAGAGCTGATAATAAAACACACCTGTTAGAACTTAGTAATATTATGTGTGCCAGGAGGCAGAAACTTGTCCACAAAATCTCAGATCATTATAAGTCTTGAGCATTAAAAAACCCCAAAACATTCTTAACAGCTGATAAGTTAAGTACTTGCCAAATTATTTAAGATTTGTGCTATAACAAGATTGAACCACCCATGCTGCAGCATGAACTTTACTAAAGCTTAAGAATTTTGAATTGTATTTATTAGTAATATTTTTCTATTTAGACTTAAGTTACTCTGAAACACATTACAATCTAGGAAGCATACATAAGGCATTGAGAGATATGTTAAAATTCCCAACAAATAAGCAAGTAAACAGATAAGTAAATCAAGCTCCTTAGGGAAAACATGCTCCTGGCACCCAGTAGTCACATTCTTTTCAACTGACTTATTCTTATCAAATATATATCAACGTTCTACTGATTGATTCCATTAATATCACCTAAAATTAAGGAAGCAGAGTTATTTGCAAAATCTTATCATAGTATCTTCTATAGGATTGGCAATATAAGCACAGTGTATTTACACCCAGTAGAAATTCCCAGTTGAGACCATAAGGCTAACAAGAATAAAGGCAATTTCCCCTCTTTTATTTTACTGGTTTTATACAGGAAGAGGATACAAAACCTACAATGAAAGTCGCAAAACAAATTACAGTATCAGCCTTGAGTTTTATATGTTTGTGATCTGTAAAAGTACAAAGACAGGGCTCTTGTTCTTCTACCCTAAACCACTTCTGCCTTTTTAAAATATATCTCCATGTTTAGAGACAAGTTGTGACACAAGAAAATGAAATCATATGGCCACAAATGGGAGGAAATGTCTAATATGGCAAAAAATGTCACAGAACAGATGTATTTCCTGGGTATGTTCTGTCTAAATCCACTTCTCTAAGTGACCAGGAACTTAAGTGGGCAAAAGACAGCTTGAAAGCTTCTAGTATAACACCCCAAAAATTAGGCCGGGAGTGGCAGATTGGCCAGATCTCCATCAGCTACTTTCTGATATCCATGGGCCTTCACAACCTGGCAGAGGAAGGTCTTCAGTATGAACATGTCATACCAGCAGCTTTCCCTTTGGAAGTAGAGCTAGTCCCAAGTTGAGTTTCCATTATGTCAAAGGTCACTTGTGCGTGCCAGAAAGGATAAATAGGGTCTGAGCTGGGTCACTAGCAGCCAAGGTACTATTGTATCCAGCGAGCAAAGAGAAAGAAAAGAATTTGTCACTTCTAGAAGGGATTTTAACAGAGGATAAGATCCTGCATAGAAATGCTGAGGTTTAACATCAGCTTTACAGTGGATTGCTGGCTGAATCTGGACATGCTATTCTAACAGGAAAATAGCATAATAATATTGCTCACTTCTTAAAATTCTTGAGACAAATATATACATATATTAAAAGTATAACAGGACACTTACTGTGAGAGCTATCAGCAAACAGAAGTAACAAGACACAGCAAATTAAATGGGACTCTTGCTTATTAGTACCATAACTACAGAAAAGGTCAGGAAGAAAGCATTTTTAATTGTCTGCCTTTTTACAGGAAAGATCAAAAGTGATGGGCAGATTGGATATCTCTCACACATTACATACACATAGTTTCAATTGGAGTATATACAATAATTTTACTTGGCATCACATGACTGTGTATCAGTTAAGAAGTTAAGACTGCCTAAAAACAAAGAAAAGAGGGGTGAAGAATTTAGTTGGAGACAATAAAACCCTTCATTTCTTCTGAACATTTTTTAGTTAAAAATTAATTTAAATTCTCATTTTCTGGTATGAGAGAAAATTCTAACACACAAACATACCCCATACTTCAAAAGAGGACACAAAGTGATTTTTTTGTCAAAAAAAAGTGTTACAATTACCTTTTCTTTCATGGGAAATGTGGTTTGAAAATATATCAACTGGCAGTGAAGACACTTTCAGGAGAACTGTAGTCACCTTCAGTCCTCATGTCTTTAATCTGGATATTCAATTCTAAGTGAAGGAACTGCTCAAGTGATGGGATTAGTGCACTGCCATTCAAACACCAAAATAATGAGTATTTATTTCACCACCAAATTTAAGTAAGATTTCTTCCCCAAATTCTAGAGTAATCTGTGCTTCATTTCCTTTCCTTCACAACAAATAATGGACGTCATATAATTAATTGAAGGGTTATGCTAAATATTTAATCTCTAATTTTCCTAAAAGCAACCCTAAGCAACACTATCATAAACAACATTTGAAATTTCCTTTAGAAGTCATGAGACCGATAACACATTGTGTCAAGTGTCACACCCAACAGATTATTAAAACAGATGATACTCCTCAGAAACAATCTAAAGGTATGATATTGTTTTCAGTCTTGGAAAAAAGGTCTCCAGGTTTTGACAAATGGATTACAAAGAGATTGGTAATAATGGTGGGAACCAACATGTTCCACCACTAAAAAAATTAGCAGTCTAGACACATAGTTCCTTCTCAAGTCAGTACAGAAGGACTGGCATATCCTGAGAAAAGACTCACTGTTGTAAGGCATGTATAGAGATAGACAGCAGGGGTTTTCTTTCACAGGTGCTTTTATTTCCACTGCCCACACACTGAAGTTATCTTTAAGGCAGCTAAGGTTAGCAGAGGAGAATCCTACTCAGAATTTACAAGGTACTTTAACTTTTTCTTTTGTTTTGTTTTAAACAAAGACTAGTCCTGTAAAAGTCAATTATATGTGACAGGAAATTTTTATGCTGTAAATTAGCCTACTTACCATGCATATAGTTTTAGACAGTGATTCAACAATGTTGGACATTTTCTCTTGCAGTTCAGTTTGATGCTTTGGAAACACCTGTCCTTTCAGTTATGTTTAACTAATCATTCCAATTGCCCAAAAATATGAAATAAAAAGTAGATCAAGAAAATATCATGCACTGCCAGTGCAGCAGGAAAAAAATACCATGGAACATAAAGATTAGATAAAGTTTTGTTTAATATTCCAGAGATATGCACCTGTTAGAAACTGTAATGCTAATAAAACTGCTATGCATTGTACAGGCAAAGCCCTACTGAGCTTATGGTAAATTTGGGGGACAGAAGTGTTTCAGTATGATTTCTGTAATAATACTGACAGTCTCTAATGAGTACCTCTCAAAGCTGAGCAGTATTTCCTTGCTAATTTTCTCATCATTATATTTCAAGTTCTTTTCAGCACAGTAGGTTACATTAGGTATACTGATGTTACTTGAACATAAAATGCAATCAAGTCTTGGCATTATTAAACATAGCAAAAAACATTAAATCGAAAATCTTACTTCTGATAAACTGTTTCTCTGAGTAGTGACAGTTCCAACAACATCTCCACTCACTTGCACAGAAAGCCCTGAAGCAGCACTGAGGGTCCTCCCCATTTGGCTCTTAGATGACAAAGATCTGCTTCTTTGCATGCTAATAATGCCTTCCCTATTTCCTTGGTTGCTAGGGGTAAGAGGCCGTGCCAACAAGGTATTTGGGGTCATAGGTCTGCTCCCTGGAGCTGATGGCCTGTTGGTTTGCGTACTGCTGTTTGTGACACTAGAAACCTGTGTTCTGCTGTTAGTGGGCAGCGGTGGTGATTTGCTTCCTTGGAGCTGGATGTTCTTCCCTGGCGGAGTTGGCACCTGAGGCCTTGGGGTTTGGCCCTGTGCAGCTTGAAGATTGCCTTGATGGTCAGATGTAACTACACTGGGATGCTGGACACCAGGGCTCCTCGAGAGCCTTGCTTCTTCCCACAGTGCGAGGTCCTTCTCAATGTCTGTGCACACACACATGAACAAATGGAAAAGAAAGAAAATCACTGTCTGTTTCTCTCTGGTTTAAAACACTCAATTATTTTCTCCAATGTGAGTGAAAACCTGAAGCTGTGCAGAGAAAATCTATTCATGTTTAAAATAAAAGGCATCAGAATTAACCGTGCAAATGTTTGGCAAGCATTTCCTTAAAGTTTATTTACATTTGATTCACTGCAAACACAGCTATCCTGCAGAAATGAAATATTACCTCTTCATTGAATGTCAACACAATCTATAAAAATTCCTCTTGTTTCATCAAAATTATGTCTCTGTAGCTTTTGCACAGTTACTGCAAAATCAAGATTAGTAGCAAACCAAGATAGAGCAGTGATGTAAAGCTGCCATCCTCAGCTGCAATCCAAAACTGGCTCAAGGCAAAACTTTTGCTTCTGGCCCTGCTGTCTACTGCCCAACCAAAACTCTGAGGGAAGTAACTATTGAAGTCTGGTATGTCTGGATGTGTGATCCTGTCTGAACCTGAATCTCGTGCTCTGGCCTGCCATCAGTGCCACAGCAGGTGATGGGGTCACCAATATCCAGAGTCCAAGGAGAAAAGGTGGTCTATTGCCTAACTCGCACACAACCATAAGACATAAGATCTGTTTTAACACCACAACAGATCAAGGACAGTGAATGAAAAGTGCAATAATTTAAATCACATTAACGCTTCTAATGAATTAAATCAGAATACAACCATCAAAGTCAGGCGAGGGTAGCTGGAATTTAGGTTAGCATTAATAACATTGAAAATCCTTGCAAATACAAATGCAGAGCTTAAGAAACAGTTTAATCAAGTTTATTTTATCTTACACTACTGTTATGAATTTTCACTTTCACTGGCATGTACTCTATTGTACTTGATTTTCATAGAGACAGCTGATTATCTTTAAAATAGCAATGCCATTTCCCATGTCCCAGTCCCAGAAGCTGTAAAGTAGCAAGGCTCTTAAACACTCATTAAGCCAACTTGTCTAAAATAAGCATTTCATTTTTTTATTTTGCTAAAAATTATTTCAGGTCCTAAATGTCCTAAAAGAAACAGATTCTAAACTGCATATTGGAAATTTTTTTTTTTCACTTGTGTTTACCAATTGGTATAAAAGGAATGTTGTATGTTAAATAATTAAAGATGTGCTGCCTTTAACATGTTTTAACAGCATCTTGAACATATAACATATAAGATCTTGAAAACAGGAAAATAAGCCATGCCAATTTCATGTTACTAGTCTAATACAACATATTGCACACAATTCAAATGCTATTGCTAGAAAACCTAATAAAACTGAAATAGTTGTGAAAGTCTCAGATAAAAGTGTCTCTCAACTTTTTAAAGATTAAATATTTTTTCTGTTAGCAAATTTCAAAACATAGTCTATAATTCTAGCACACAGTTACAAATATTTCTAATTGACCCCTTAAAATTAATTATTTCTATTTTGAAATTATTACATCTTGAACTACTCTTCTATTATGCTTTCACTTTGGAACTTCATAGCATCAAAGAATGGTTTGGGCTGGAAAAAACCTTAAAGGTCACCTGGTTCCAAAAGCCCTGGTTATGGGCAGGAATGCCTTCCACTAAATTATTGCTCAGGGCTCCATCCCATCTGACCTTGAGCACTGTTAGGGACAAGACATCCACAGCTTCTCTGGGCAACCTGTTCCAGTGCCTCACCACCCACACAGTCAAGAATTTATTCTCAACATCTAATCTAAATCTCTTCTCTTTTAATTTAAAGCCTTTATTCCTTGTCCTATCACTACATACCCATATAAAAAGTGCCTCTCCAGCTCTCTTGTAAGCCCTTTTAGGTGCTAGAAGGCCACAATTAGCTCTCCCTGCAGCCATCACTTCTCCAGACCAAACAACCCCAAGTCTCTCAGGCTGTGAGAGATGCTCCAGCTCTCCGAGCATCTTTGTGGCCTCCTCTGGACCCGCTCAAACAGGTCCACATCCTGTTTACCTTGAGGGCCCCAGAGCTGAATGAAGCACGCAGGTGGGGTCTCATGAGTGTGGAGTAATGAATCACAGAATCTTCTGAATTGGAAGGGAGCCACAAGGAACATCAAGTCAAACTCCTCAGTTTGGTCCCAGTGAGGATCAACCCTGTGACCTTGGCATTTAGCACCAGGCTCTGACCAACTGAGCTGATCTTAGAGGAGGAAGAAGCAGCTCCCTTAACCTGCTCCCTGCTCCTCTTTTGGTGAAGAAGGTGTAAGATGCCCAGCAAAAAAATGAGGGGCCAATAAATGATACTGTGGGCTACTGATTTAAATCAAATGAAGAATGTGGTCTTGTAAAGAACCAGACTAGTCTATTTCTTTGCAAAATTACAGACATCCAACTTGCCTGTAGGGAACTCAGTATGCTGAGAAATAGCATGAATATTGAATGACTTAATAGAGTTAAATAAACATTATATGCTGGCTCATGTTTCCTTAATTTCATATAGCAATCAAGCCTCTAGATAAACCAATTATAATAATTTCTCTATACATAATTAACATGTTTCCATAGCATAATTATTCAGTTTTATTTACACATCTTCTGTTTGATTTTGCTTTAATATAAGCTTTTCAGCCAGAAAAAAAAGGAAGTCACACATTCCCAGCTTTGCAGTATTATCTGATCCATATTAAATAATATAATTGAATTATGACTTAGGATTTTTAAAAATTTTTGTTGATGTCATTTAAAGGAAAATAAAATGCAACAGAGCAACACAAAGGCATTTTGCTTTCGAATAAAAAAAATATCCAGAATAAGGATATGATTCATATGCACTTACAAACTGTTTATTTTTTAACAGTTCTTCTTGTGATAAAATATTTTCCAGAAGTATACAAAGACCACAAAATCAGTGCAACACACCAAACTGGCAAGATACTGGAATAAACTACCAAAAAAATCACAAAACTTCTTCATTTGCTTGTGATATAAAGCAGCCATAATAACATAAGAGCCTGGATTTTAGACAAAAAAAAAAAAAAAAAAAAAAGCCATATGTAGAGAAGGAAAACCGCTCCAGCATCCGATTTTGTAAAACTGCTGCTTTCAAATATCAAGGTACTGAGGCAGTTGCTGGCAATTGGTGCTAGCTCCTAATTTAGGCACAGGCCTAAATTATGTTAGGAGTGATTTTTATCCAGCACATAGTCCATAAGGGAAGGCCAGACCCCTTAAGAAGGTGTGAGACAAGGGGCCATATTTCATCATTACACAGGTAATCCAAGTCATAGCTCAGGCATCTAAATTACTGCCTAGATAGGCAGCCATTTCGTGGAATTAATAGGTTCCATTGCTCTTGCTAAGAGAACTGAAACAAGAGACTCACTGATATCACAGACACTTGAACTTTTGCAAATGTATAAGACAAATGAGGCTAAGCAAAACCACAGTACCATTATCTGAGGTACTCTGAACTGATTAGTCACAGAAATTATGCTATTCTTGTCTTTGATGGGAGTAATTGTCTCAAGCACCACTGGTGTTATAATAGGGCATGAATTATTAGGAATACAATAGTCCAATGTTTAATAATTTGGCTGTTTTCATGTGAAGTTCTCAGTCAGACAAAAATTACTGAATAGTAGAATGGCTGAACCTCTTGTAACAACAGCTTTACTGAAATAACAGGCCCAAAGCCAAAGGACAGGAACAGCACTGATGTGAGAGAGAAAATCTTGTAGTCACACAACTGCAGAAAGAATCTCAGAGATTAAGTGAATGTACCTAGTTAGTTTACAGTCAATTAAGTATTTAAAATTCCATATTCTATTGAATATTGTAGTTATTACTGTCAGCTTTGCCAAGGGACTGCATTTTTCACAGCACAATGCATGTAAGAACAGCTTGTATGACCATGGAAGTGAGACCAGTTAGGACATAAATCAAAGCAGGGAGATCTTCACCAGACTCCTCTTGAGTGATAAGGGAAAACAAGTGGTACCTCAGTAGCAGGGCCCTTGGGGTACACAGATCCCTGCTATGCTACAAAAACCACACATTGGTTTGCTGCTCTCCTGATTCCCACTACATGTTCCTGGGTGTTTCAGTTTAGAAAGAGGGCTCATGGATTTTTCAATCTAGTTTGGCAGTGGCTGCAGCTCTAATAGCTGCAAGCTTTATGAACCTATCAAAAAAATTTAATTACAGCATCTCTACTGTCTGACTCAAAACCCAGCTAAAAAGCTTCATTTGCATATATCATAATTTTTAGTTCTTGTTCCATTATGAGAAAAACCTATTCCTAAAAAGCTTCCTTCACTGTGCTTATAGCTTTGTCATCTGCCTTGACATCAGCTGCAACACCCCCTTTCTATAGAGGATACAGTTTTCTCAGCATTGTTATTGGCAAGATAAACATCCAAAGTACTTTAAAATACCACACCAAAAGTGCTCTCTGCCTCACTCTCTAAATAGCTTAGAAGAATGATCAAATAAATTTCTACCTTCATTTTACATATACAGTCTTTACGATCAGTGAAGCATTACCTTTCATAGAATTAGCCTATGAAGCTTTCACCATATGACAAATAGTATGCATAAATAGGACTACCACAATATAGATCTATGTCATTTCTTTTAATGAAAGCTGAAGATAGAAAACATTGGTTACAAAGAAGAACAAATTGCAAGCTAAATTTTAGAATATTTCTCATTAATTTTTATAAAGCTCAGAAACATCTCTTTACCAAAAACCCCATGCTTTTTTTTTTTTTGGCTTTTCAGAAATGGTTACCCCATCAAAGATGTTGCAGATGTTCCAAGACACAAAAATTAACAGATTTCACTCAGCCAGAATTCTCATGAACAAGGTGAGTTTTTCCTGAAAAGCAATCTGTCCTCCAGTTAAAGATCCACTGCAGCCTGCTGTAAAGACTATTTAACAGTAAGTAAAACATCAGTACCTCCTTATTGCATAAGTTTGGGTGAAACATGAAAACAAAAAAAAAAGGTGTATTATTATGCTTTCAGGCCACAGTATATTTAACATGGTTTAATTACTATTTAAGTAGTGTACTTACTGTGATTACAGTGAAGTTCATTACATCTACAAATAAAACACTAATTGTGTTTTCTTCAATGAAATAAAAAAAATAAGGTTTTCATCTGTTTTCATCAGCATGTGAGTTAGATATTTTTTTCCTTCATCTGAAAAATTGGCAGAGCAAGCTGGGTGAGTGCTTCTAGGCATTTTATGGTTCCTTGATCCCATACATACCAGCTAGGTGTTTTTCCATGGTCTGAAGTTCTTTTGCTGCTAAGGAGTCCTTTAGGAGTTTCTGCCTTGGGGAACCTCCAGATCTAACAGTCACGGTATCCAAGGTCCAAACTGTCTGAGACTTACACAGATAAAAAAAAAAAAAAAAAAAAAAAAAAAGGAATGCTTTTAGTCCAGTTTCATATTCATATGAAACAATAAAAAGAGTGGTGTCCCCATCTAGGATCAGGAATCTGGTGCTATTATGTAGAATATATAAAATTTTATGCAAAATACTACACAATATAATTTCTTAACATACATAAAATAAATAGTAGGAATTATTTAAAAGAAGCAGTTCTAAAATAATTCAGATATACACCTTCACAAAAGCTCTTGCTCTATGGTGAGACATCATAATAGGACAAATTCCTCAATGATTTACATTCTCTGCAGTTCCAATTATTTATTAAGGGTTGCACTTCTTTTAAATTACTATAACATTTGGCTCAGCATCTCTGCAAAGCTACACTTCTGGCAATATAATAGGATTTCCTAATCAAGATTTCCAGTACTGTTTTATCATTGCAAGAAGTATTCCTTTCAGAAATGGCAGCTAAATCATCAGAACAACATAGCAGTTTGAATGGGTTGCCAGCAAACACACCATCGCCCCAGAATCTTCTTTATTGAACAGTGTGGTGCTCAAAATTATTTGCTTTTTCTGGAATCCACTCCATATAGTTTTAGGATTTCTTTTTTCAATATACTATGAGGTAGACTTGATAGATGTGTTTGTGAAACACGCAGTAAAACATATGACCAATTGTACAAGACTTGCTCATAAAAAAACAAATAAAAACAACAAACAAAAACATAAATTAAATAATTCTTGACAGTCTATCTGAAATAAATTTTACATTATTACCTCACCAAAATATTTCATCTGTAGTCTAGGAAGTTTTGTTGGTTTCCTAAAGAAACAAGGCTTATGCAATGGTCACATTGTCATTCACCTCTTACTAATTTTTAAATCTTTCATTAAATGCCAAGCAAATTTAGAGAGGCCACTGTTTCAAAGACATTAAGCTGAAGTAATTTCAGGGAGAAGAATGATTGATCAGAGGAGGGAGACCCAAACTGGTGGCCCCATTCACAGAGGGCACACAGGACTCCACAGTCCATCAGGCTGGAGCTGCATCACAGCTGACACCGGGCTGCTGCAGATCACTGCCCTGAGTGATCACTGCCCTGATGGCACTTCCCTGGCCAGATTCTGTCCCACAGGGAAAGGTGCAGCACAGTTCAAAGGATGAACATGAAAATATGGGTTTGATATAATCTCTATTCACAAAAAAAAAAAAAAAAAAAAAATAAAAATTTGCTTTAAACAGTGTAGCTGCCTTCCCTTTTAGAAAAGTAGGCATAATTCTACAGAAGTAAAAGGTTAATAGGGGATATATTTTACATCATTCTTAATCCATTTCAAATAAACACTGCTTTGAATGCAAGTGATCATTGTGAACCGTACATCTTTAAAATATGATAACACAGATTTATATTTTTAAAGCAACAGCTATATTGTAATGCTGTTTGTGCATATGCAAAAAAGCCCAGTCACATTTACCAGCATACAAAATAGTTTGAAGCTGCAGATAACTCTGTTCTTATTAATTCATAAAATTTTCAGAACAGTAACAACATTTTTTAAATTTGCCAAATGTTTTTTTAATGTTAATTCTTCCCTGTTAAAGTTACCTGTATTTAATCCCATGCAAATATAGAGGAATAGCTGAATTAAACAGTAAATTACTCAGAAGTGAAGGCACCTTCAAACATTTTATTTCAGACATATCACTAGACCTGATTCACTTGTTCCCCTAAAAGGTTTTGAGCATTTTTGACTTGGGTCCTCTGTGTGAATTCTCCATCCAAATAGCAACTGGGATTGTTGAGCTCACTACAGAATATTAACTTCTATTAAATTACATTACTAAATGCTTATTTCAAATGGATATCAATTATCCAATATCTATCTCTAAATGGAAGAATATATTATTCTGTGATCAGTTCCTCTGAAATAAATGAAATTAAGTAAGAGATGGGAAGGGGGAAAAGGTACGTAGGAGAACTCCAATTTTTCATTTTCAACCTATTTTTAAATATACTCTGTCCCCATATTTTTATGGTGGAAAAAGAATATTTTTATTTGCACTTTATAGGGTATATTTTCAAATCTGGGAAAGAGCATATGAAAAAAAAAAAAAACAGGGTTATAAGGATTAATCCTTTTTTGAATATACATTTTTATTCATAAATATAACTCTGATAAAATATGGAATAAAAAATAGTCAGTAGTCTCTGGCAATACTTGACAACCAAACTGCTTTTCTAATATTCTTACACTGGACTATTCAAGCTTATTATAGCAAATTATTATCAGCTTTCAGTAACTCCTTGACCTCCTTAAAACCTACTTCCAAAGATTAGCCTGATGAGATGATTTCACTTTCCATCTCCTGGAAATGCTTCTGGAAATGGAGTTATCTTTCTGTTCTACAAACCTCTGCTGCTTTTTGGTACATTTTGCCTTTACTGTACTTCCCTTTATGCACAGTAGTTATGTAAGACTCATACAAAACCAGGTGACTGAGTACAGGAAGCTCTCTACTGTTACAAATACAGATACACAGTTCCAACACCCTGTGAAACAGGGACTACTTTGGATGAATTTTCCTCCAAATTTTGTAACTCTTCCTGCGCATCTTCTATTTCATGTAATATCGTAAGCTTTTGACATTTTTTCAGGCAATAGCTTCACAAAAGATCAGAACAGTATTGCTATAGCTTCTATGGAAGATGAGATATTTATTATTAGCCATTTCATTTCATAACAAATTATGTGCTTATAATAATAGTAACTTCCAATTAAATGCTTACTTAAGAGAATCAAAATGATCTGGGAAACAAAGGGCATAAAAATTCATTATAACTGTTCTGCAACCATTTTTTGTTCTTTCTCTGAAGCTAAATATTCCACAGTTATAACCAAAACATTTTTGGAGGCAGGCTCAGGTAATTTTTTTAATTTTTTCTAAATAACACTTAGCATTAAAAAATATGTTTTAACATTTTGAGACTATGAGTTCATCTAGGTGCATAATACATAAACACAGACAGAGGTCCTCAGTGTCTCCAGCAAACAATTTATGCAACAGTCTTATTCCTAGAAGATAAACAAACACAAGCTGAAAGTAGGGGATGTTATCAAGACGGCTTTGGAAGTAGGTCAAGTCAAATGCAAGGATAAATGAATTTGTACAGCTCTAGCAGAATTCCCTGATGTCCCTTCTTCCCATTGGATACATAGCAGTTCAAATATGTCACTTAAGAAAGAGATTCAGGCTTGCAAACCATTTATTTAAACATTCTTACTGCACTTCACCAAGACTTATCCTTTGTCTGCTGGTCAGGAACTGCAGAGATGAAACACTAATGTCAGTTATCTTGGACTTTAATGATAATCACAGCAGACTGAATGTAGTTAAAAAATACAGCATGTATGTATAAAGTAAGTGCATAGAATCCTTCCAATTATTTCAGCATCTTCCAAACTACCATTGCCCTTGCTCATTCATTACGCTTTATAAATATTAGCACAAAATTTATAAATGGCCTATTTGCATTAACAAGATTAATGAGATCTAAATATGAGGATGTGACTGAAAGACATTCTTGCCTTTCTAAATTGCAGAATCAACTCTGTGTCCTGTTCATCACCTTCAAACTTTGAAGGTAAGGCAGTGAGCTTTGCACCAGAAATATGTTCAAACAAAGTACTTGGGTTACATTTGTCAACTTTGAAGGTCAAACTGCATGTCAATTTCTTAAGTGACTTTCTTTATATATCATCATCATTTCTTCACATACAAAACATTCATTATTGCATTTTTCTTCCTTATATCCCTTGGCCAAATTACTGCTAAAGTAAACAATTACACACAATATGGCCAGAAATAATTTCTCTCATCACTGATTCCCCAAACTTCTGGAAAATACCATAACTTACAAAGAATGCCACAATGGAACAGGAAAAACATTAAGGAGGTCATGAATAAGAGTAAGAAAGTTTTTTAAGCTCACTCTCTGTGCTTCAATCTGCAGCACAATGCTACACAGCATGAATCAGTACAGCTTTTGTCCCTCAAAAAAAGCCAGTGCAGATGTTAATATTTTTATCTCACTGTTGGGCTGAATTGACCTGGCTATGTAATACCCAGTGACACCGGGTGAGTTCTACAGAGGTACAGCTTTTCAGAATAACTAAGACCAAGAGTTAGGGCTCCAACTTACATCACCTGGAAATCAAGTACTTGTTAGAAAATAAATTACTCTTCCTTACTGGCCATAAAAAGTGTTAATAAACTATTCAGCACATATTTCTGTGCTGTTTTGGCCTGTTTCAAAGTAATACCAAGGTATTCCCATGCATGCCCAGGCAGATGTGGAAGATTACCTAAAGTGAATGATAACTATGAAATGAGTAAAAGGTGAAACCAAATTAGTTAGCAAACTGTAAGTATATGAAAAGTGTTTTTATTGTACTTTAGATTCTACATGGTTTTGCTAATCAAGTGGAAATTTTATTGATAGCTTCAGGAGATAAAAGTGTAAGGAATACACCCAAGCTTAGCTTTCTATGACAGCACAGCTTTTCTTTGCTGAATAACTTAAATATTTTAAATACACATATTTGACAGAGATCCCTCTAAATTAAAACAAAAAAAACAAAACAAAACAAAACAAAAAAACCCCATGCAGACAGAAAAAAAAAACAAAAACAAAACCAACCCCTCTTTATTAAACAATTTGTTTGCAAGTGTCCCTTCCACTCTAGCCAAGCAGGTGGCAAGTACAGATGTTCTGCATGCAGTGGATTTTTTTTGTGCAATATTTTGTTTAAGGATTCTTCATTCAACATGTACTTTCTACAAAGAGGTCACCTAATATTTAATCTTTCAGCTTCCATAATCTGTTCAAGGACATAAGGTGAGCAAACCATCTGATACTGTAAAAATACAAGGCTTCCCGGAGCTCTGTTACAATATCAGCTGCCACCTCTAATCCCCTCTTCCACATTAGGGCCTGTTCTACTTGAAATGCCATGTAATTGAAATTACAAGCTTTTGGCTTCCCATGGCAGTCAGCCAGCAGCACATTTTACACTAAACCTTACACTAAAAAACGGTACTTTGAGTTAACTTACACATAGTTTTTCTGTTTACAGGAAAGAGGGAAGGAGGAAATATGTGGTCACCTGGGAATCACATTTGTTTCAGTTTTTGAAATGCAACCAGAATAATTTTTTTCTGAACTTCAGTTATGTTTTATATACTGTTATTTGGATTAATATTTCTGAATTTGTCGTGCTCAAGAACACAAGATTTTAGACAGGTAAAAAAAGGCATTTATTGATTTCCTTTTTTTACATATATTTTTCTAAAGTTCAGAATATTCTTTCAATTTAGAATTATAGTCTAGAGTATTAAATATTTTCTAATAAGAATATTTTCACCCAAGATTTTTTTTTTCTGTATATAAAAAAATCTATGTCTAGTTATGGATTTTGTTTGACATAAGGGAGGACTCAACCAAATATGTCCAGGGCATGCAATTCAAACTACTTTCCTAACTTCTTGCAGGAATTATCACTTATTTCCCAAGAACCTTGATATTATGCTTTCCTAACCATCTTACATTCTTAACTTACCTAACAGTGCTTAAACATACACATTTGTGTAGGGCTTTATTTTTACTACCTGTGGAAGAGCTGAAATAATCTAATATCAACTGTTATTATTTTTATAGAAGATTTAAATTCTGAAGTTAAAATCTGAAATTTCACCTCTAAGTGCCTGAATTTCTACATAATTACAAAATTCAGCTTGGATTTGAAAACATTTGTAACAAAACACAGCAATTTGAACATAAACATGTTCATAAATCTCTGAACAAAAATATGTATATAAATATGATATAAATATGACCCTTATAATTCCTACTACCACAAAGGTGCACTGCTGTTGTTCCTGATGTGGCAGTGCAATCTTAAAATAACTATTTGAATGAATAATCTGCTAAATGCTAAACAGACCCCAACCCAGTAAATAATGTATAGATTTAGTTAAATCTGGAAGTTTGGATGATTTCTGCTGATTATACTCAAAAAGTAATTTGGTTACTTCATATTATTCTTCTAGGGGAATAAATGGGTAAAGCTATGAAAATTTCTAACAAATAGAACTGAAATAATGTAACATTGTAATATTATTGTATTCAACATATATTCTTGACAGCAAGAATAAAGGCTTTGTTTTTCCTTGTGCATGAAGCTTAAAGTCATTTTACAAACTGAGTTAAAGAATTTACATATTTATCACAGAAAATCCATGTCTGTATTTCTTCTATGAAAGCAAATGAAATGTTTCAAAGCAGTAAGGAATACAGGAAAAAAATATTTAAAACAAAACACTTCTATAAAACATTTTATTACAGTATTTTTTGCGCAGTAATAAAGAGCAAAAACCAAAGGCACATTCATGCAGAAATGCTTTTTGCAGTTGGACAATTTTTTTCTTCCAGTTTCTGCTGCATTTGGATTGCTTTGCCTTACATGGATAATTTACAAAGAAAAATATACCTTTTTACGTGCATGTGCAAGGCAAGATTCACATAAAAACCCCCAAAAACTAAGCCTAAGTCCTGTTAGATCCAGGTGGTAAAAGAAACAAGTCAGAGAGAAGGCAAAGGCTGCTCGATGTGATCTGCTCAGTGGTTGTGCCCTCTTTCTATTTGTTAGTCACTGTAAAGCTAGCAACTTTCTCTGACACCCTGCTTTTCCATTTCTGCTAGAATTCCAGGCCACTTAAATTTTTCCCATTATGACTTCTGTATTTTCTTAGAGTCCTATTTTACTTTATGTTTCTGGAAATGTTCTAAACATTTGGCTAGCAAAATTTGTGTTCAGCACAGTGAAAAAATCTCAAGGAAAAAACTGCATTTTGCCTGGCACTTTTCGTTACACAAAATATTTGCCAGGCGGTAAACTAGGATCTCTAAGGATGTTTTGAATGTTTGTTTCCACTTTGAATTCTTACAAAACACTTGGGAAAAGTGCTGATTCCTGTAAATACTTCAACCAGCTTTTTGCCAGCTTTACTCACTTATTCGCCCAGAATGCCTTGTTTAGGGTTGTGCAGCCCTTAAAATCTAAGTTTTCAATTTTTCAAACATTAATTCTTTTTATGAAAAATACAGCATAGGAAAATATTCTATTTTAAAAAGTATAAATAAAAAGATCTAACTACAAAAACCAGCATTTTCAGAAAAAGAACAGTAAAAATATCCAAAACTGCAAGAAAATCATACTATAATCATAGTGTAAATTTCATGAACCATGTAATAGACATAGATGCTGCCTATATCTTTTGAGTACTAGTATCCAGATTGTTTTAGGATCCACATTAAAGATCTTATATGTGGATTCATACATGGGACATGAAAAAAGAACCCAAAGGCTTTTTCTGAAAATCCTTATGCATAATTCTTGCTGTTTTGTCCTACAATTTTCCTCAAAACACTTGTCCTCTGAAGGTCAAGGCACCTTTGAGGAAAATTTGTCAAATATACATTAGCAAAGAAAAATTTATATAATCATCTATTTAACTAGCCATAAACACAAATTAGCCCATTGGAATGCAGCACCAATATTAAACATTGCACACCTTGAGCCATGTCAGGATTTTTTACATTTAATATGCACATTTGAGGGAATACCATGAATCAATTAGTCAAATTTATGAGAAATGTCTGATCAACATCTTATTCTATTTTTCCCTCATCTTACATCTCATAAAATATCTAAAAATCATTAAAGTCATGAGAATATATTTTGGTATCAATTCTGAAGTAATTTTACAGGCATATTTCTTACTGCTTTAAAGGATTGTGGAAATCCATTGCAAGACTGCATTTATCTACACAGCCTTCCTATGAGGCACCTCAGTTTTATCTCTATATTTTGTATGTCAAGATTGTCAAAGAGTAAGTCTCACTGAAAATTATTAGGGGAGCATGGTACAGATCTCCCCTTTGGAGCCCTGAAAGGCAAGGAGAACAGTTGGATCCTTTGTTTCTTTTTGAAGAGATACAGTTACAGACGAAGTGTTGGATAGTCGAATTTTATTTTGAATATCAAGCCATTATAAAAGAGACAACAATCAGCTGAACACTAAGACACAATACACCAAAAATAAAAAAAACCCAAAGCCTATGAACTAACAGTAACTGGCTCCTTAGAAATTTAGGCAAAGTAGTTTTTCAAGAGCTCGGGAATGTGAAATGATCTGCCTTTGCCCTGAGGAGAAGATGGACATGCAGAGCAAGAGCTGCAACTGTTCTTGTCTTCTCTTTGCGGCGCTGGTAATTACAACATCAGCCAGCTTTCAGGGATTCAGCCCAGGGAACCTTACTGCCTCTGGCCATTCCATCCTCCAGGCAACCTTAAATAAGCCTGGAACTACCAGAGCATGAAATGAACACAGGTGTGTATTGTTTGTTTGCTCCTAAGCCTGCCCAAACAGAGCATACATGAAAAACTGTTCAGCTGAAGGCTGTATCTTTCTGTAACAAGATTTTGCTAATAAGCATAATGAACTGATGCTTTCTTTGTATTTTTTTTCTATGTAATTCATTTGTTTCTCTCTCCCCATGTTACATGTCTGCAGAATTATGAAATCAAACTTTGTAGCTACGAATCTAAGTCAATGAGAAAATGTGAGTTCAGAAACTGCTGCAAAATTTATTTTACCCCTCTGTTTGTTGGTGGGAAGCAAAAAGGAGGTTTGAAAAAGAAGCTCCAAGCAGTGCCAGTTGAAGTTCTGTTCTTTACTCTTTTTGCCCAATATCAGCAAATGCTCAATGAGGTTCTTGCACTCCAAGTTCTCAAAGAGCTTTAGGAGTTGATCTGGAACTCCATATCCCTCAACTGCTTTGATAAATAATCAGGTTGTAAATACTTCATGTTCAGTACTATCTAGCTTTATTCACACTGCTTAATCAGCTGCCTGAAAGACTGCAAGACCAACCTGCATTGCCATTTTTCTTTCTTTATATTGCCCTTTTTTTCCTTAGCTAACAAATAATGAGCCCTTCTTTCACTTCCTATAGCAACACTAAATTGTGCTGAAAAGCAGTATTGCTGAACAGACTGGACAGGAATTAATATATCCTCTTACACTTGTCTAAAATTTTGCAAAACTGAACAACTATTGTAAATTATTTGCCTTAGGGAAAAAAAAAAACAATCCTTTTTTTAACCTATATTCAAATTCCTGGTGCAATACTAGTAGCATCAAAATTATGATTATATAATTCTTTAAAAATTATTTTACTGCTGGTTGTGTTTTCCACAAACTGCTATCTGTAGAGATTTTCTTAAGTTACAAAATAAAAGAATAGATGGAGATATTACCAAGCGTAATATTGCATTCTTTTAAAATATACAAATGAACTAGCCACACATTTTAACTAAACTTCTCTTTTTAGTTTTCAAGCAAAAGGTAACAGAAATCTAAATTATAGTTGAGATATCACAATTTCATATTTCAGAATAAAATTTAGAGTTTGAATTATCTTGTTCTCTTCAATTTCTAAAACTGAGTATTAGCTGGTAAAATTAATATTTGATTAGCATTTAAAAACACACAGAATATGTATAAAATTACTGCACTTTCAATGGGCAAGCTCAACAACGTGTGGTCTTGTAGATTATAACAATGTATTTCAAAATACCCCCTTTCCTAGAATGAAGAAATTCTAGGAAAAAAGCAGAGAACTGAAAATTCTGAAGGGTTACATAAATTTGGGTTTTTTCTCTCTAGGATGACAGTGCTGGCAAACACAACTTTTATCTCTATGCACAATCTATTTTTTATGAAATAAATTTTAAAAGTTACAGGAATACCCATAAGGGAAGGTACTTACAGATGCTGTCACTTGAGAAGCACTCTGAAACTCATTAATATCTTCTGTGAGTGTTTCAACCCCAGGTACTTGAGCTGTTCCAAAGAGGTACAAGAGAAATGTAAATCACTCTAATCAAGTAAGTGTTAGTCACTTTGAAAATTTAATGCCTAAAAATTTACTGCTGGGAAGGTAAATGTGGCTACTGTAAATGTGCTACTTTTCGGTTACACTTCAATGGATTATAATTTATGTTTTATTTTAATTTACAACCTTAATGCAACATGGAACAGTGTCTCCAACATGACTAGAGTGATAAGCAAGCTTTCTTCAGCTGCCAAGGTACCTTCTAGTTCCTTTATTAACTTTACTATTTAAACTAAATACTGTTTACTCTTTACACAAGTAAGTAGTGTATCTCCAGCTTTAATTAAATGAATAAAACTATATTCAATTAATTCAGTTAAAATTCCCGAAGTAAAAGGATTTGGTCAATTTAGACAACATTTTAAAGCCTTGCAAGTATAATTTTTGCCCATATTACCACATTTGTAAAATGACAGAATTTTGTGAGGAGCGTAAAATGTCTCTTTGATGCATAAAACAGATTTTATTCCACCCTCTCAGAGAAAGAAATTTCCAAGTAACATTCTATGCAGTTTCTCTCTTTGCCTAACATTCTGCTAAGGCACTTAGATGCTGCATCAGCAGCCTAACAAAAGAGAATGTCCTGATCTTCCCTATGTTCTGCTGTTATTCAGACACTTAGCAGGGAGGTCCTTATGTTTCCAGAACCCAATTTGTTAAACATTTCAGGCTGTACTTACTATGAAAGCAGAAGTTACTGTGAAGCATAGCAACTGTGACTACCAATTCATTGCCAACACAAATTGATGTGGAGGGCAAAGAGGTGATGATAATGGAAAGTTATGGTCAGGGAATTGTGTGGGAATTGAGAGATGATGCCACACTTTTGCCATTGCCTTCTCTAGTTCTCAATACTAATTTCCACATATTTGCATCCTTAATTTTTTTACCCTGGTCATGCAGTTCCACCCAGAACAACACTAAATGTGTTTCATATGTTCATGTTTTTATTGAACATCCCCAATTCCAAACTTGTCCTCTACACGTCTCTTTTGAACTTTCTACTATAATGACAATTAAAAGGGAAAAAAAAAAAAACACAAAAAAACAAACAAAAATAAACAAATAAACAAACCAGAACCCAAACACCCCCCAAAAAACCAGTGACTCCTGTTTGATAGGGAATAAACTACTGATGGGAAATTTGCTCTAGAAAAATCTATTTAGCAAACTAAGTATTATATATCACAATATGATCTGTAGAGCTGTAGATGCAATAGCACAATAAAATAGGAAATACCACATTTACACAGTGGCATAGTACCACAGAACCAATTATCTTTGGTCCAATATTATTCCAGGTGGAGTCGCAAAAGAAACAAGTCTTTGCCCACACCCCAGAAATATGTGGAGTTGCACAATACATGCAAAGAAACTCACATAATAAACAGCTTTTCACGGATATTTGAGGAGTGGTTTAGAAGTCTTATACTTTTCATTTATCCTATATTAGGAGATTACTCCCTAATACATTACTGCATTTTAAACTTACTTCTTCAAGAATGCATAGACTGCAAAAGCTGTATTTGCAATAACATCTTCTTTTCCTGCCTTTATATCATGGCTTCACTCAAAGGGTAAGGTACATTTCAGCAGAAGAGAATGAAACAAGTGAAACAAGGTTGTATGGTACTTATAGGAAAATGGGAGTAAATGAACAATTATCCCTAAGTGATAGTATTTCTACATATCTAATCCCCCACCCAAAATACTGAAGTAGATTGCTTCTACAATCCCACCAACCTGAAAAACACATTGGGGGCAGTTGGATGTATATTTTTCTGGATCAATTCTGTTGTAGCCTCAATTCTTTTGAAGCCTCTGCAATTCTCCCCATCTACCTCTACAGAACAAGAGCAAGCCTCAGTGGAGAACTGACCAAGGAGACAAACCAGACAAGCTTGACACCTACAGGGAAAGTTTGCTGTGCAGTCATCTATGCTGCTGCTTTTGATCAAAATCAAGAACCTATTAAATTCTTCCCTTAGTTCTTTCCTGTGAAGTGGTCTAATGGAAAAGGGAAACATTTTTGAGAGGTATAGTTTAGGACAGTGAAAAAAACCTGCAGCTCTAAAGTGTCTTGTGTTTTTCTATCTTGAGACCTGATTCCTACCTCTCATTTTTACTACTTAGATCAAACACAAGTCTGTCAAATTCAGTAGGATTATACTAGAGGGAAATCAGCGCAGTGGTTAATTAGAACCAGATCCTGATTGTCAGTGGAGTCAGTATAGTGTCTGATGCTGCACATGATCTTTTCACATAAGCTCCTGCATTGACTTTAGTAGGTGGAATTTCTTAAAATGAGGCTTATTTATAAGGGCTGTTTGATCAGATGTTCTGCCAATTCTGAGCTTAGTTCATCTGAAATTCACAGGAGAGATGTTCCAGATCTAACAACAGAAACGGATCATTATCTAAAGAAAGCTTTGTTGTGCATCAGCATCTTGCTTGCTTATTCTTGAATGAATGGTTTGCATCAGCACTTCTCAATGCACTTTTCCCTCATTAAGGTCACTGGTTCTGATAAATAGCAGAACATATATTCAAATAAACCTGGTAAGTGAAGCCTGATAGTCACTATTTTATGATGTAATACATCTGTAAGAGGACATAACTAAAAATTCAGTGCAACAATGCCTCGGTTACTTAGGGTTTTTTAACAATATCTTTATGAGTTTTTTTAATCATCCTCTCATACATAATATTTATTGGAAATAAGTATCGGATGCAAAGAGGGCAAATACTGTGCTGCATTCACAGGAAAAATTGATAGAATGGGCAGTTGCCTGAGTTCTGTGTCTGTTTATAGTCTGTACCTACTTGTGAAATCCAGCTGTGTTTTTTTTTCAAATTGAAGTGTAGCACTAGCCAACGTTTTAGGAAAAAAAGACCCAACCATATGTTACAAAACATTGAACATTTCTGAGAGCACCTCTTGACAGAAATTTGGCATTACCTTACTACTGACCTCAGTCTTTTCACCCAAGAGGCTTTGTCATTTTCTAGCTACATGACTAACAGGTCCATATATATTCATAGACATGAGATAGATATTTATAACAACATGAATATCATTTCCCCCCTACCTAAATTTTACTCCCTGTATCTTATTGAATGTGGTGTTTTGTAAAGAAAGCGTCTTGCATCTTCTCTGTAGCCATATTGATTGCAAAGTATTCAGAAGCATATGAAGTGGCCGAAGGCAGAACAGCTGTAGCACTTTTGTGCTCCATACTCTGTGACCATAAAAGATCCAGCTCCAATACTACATCGCATCCAGTACTTTCTGATAGTTTCACCTTCTTTAATCCTGGTGTCTTAGCAAATCCTGCCACTTAGCAAAACCTAACTGTTTAATTGAAGCCTGCAACTTCAGAAGACAGCATGGCAAAGTGGGCATATTTTCACTTCAGGAGCAAAGATACACAGGAAGGAAAATGGAACAATGAGACCTGTTCAAAACTATTTTGTGTACTGTAGAGCTTTTTCCCACATGTCTGTCTTATCCATCTATTTGCTTCTGCTGCAATAATCTCATGCATGCATTTTCTGTTACCTAACCCAAGCAAGCCACCATCACCTCCCTTTCTGGGAATCACTCTCACAATAGAATTTTGCCTTCCTTTCATAGGGCTTGATTGAAGTCACCAGTCTGCACATCTCTTGCTGACAATTTTCGTGACGATTGTAAGGACATAATGTTTTGAGATTCTGAGTGTCCTATTACCTTTTTCAATTAGGTGATCAATTGCAGATAAAAGGAAAAGCCAATATCCTGACTGCATGAAACTACACGTTCTCACAAAACCAGTTTGAAAAATTTATTTTTAAAGACATAATAGTTACTAATGGTTAGTTTACAAATAAGGCAAGAGAAATGAATGAAAGCTCAGGTTGCTGTGATACCTAATAGCATATACAATAGCATTAGATAGCAGACAGAGAGTAGGATAATTTTAAAAAATACATTCTGGGTCTTTTGTTTTTTTTTTTTTTTGTGTTAATTGATCACCTTAGCTAACTTGTCTATGGCTGCTGAAGATTACACTGCAAACCAAAACATAAAATTTGTAGACTTGGCTGTTTTGGACCAACAGTAAGGGAATGGACTGAAGGATTTATCTTTGCAGATTCTCTGTCAAAACCTGTATTTCTTTCTCTCTGCATTACAGCAGCAGCTAAGATAACCTTCATCAAGTTTATCTTTCATAGGAAAGCTGGGCATTCTGTGGAAAGATCTCCCTTATGAAGTGCCTTTTTCAACATTTCAGGTGTTACTCAGTTCAAAAACCTGAGAAGAAATTGAAATAAGCCTGAGTGTCCTGACTGCAGATTAACCCAACATATGAACATGTTTGTATAAGGGGAAAAAGTGTTTTTCAGAGTTATTTCATAAACTCTTTATTTCTACTGTAAATAATTTGAATCATCTGGATGCATGTGTAGTAATAAATAAAATATTTCAAAGACCATTCCTTGGCATAAAAGCAGCAATGAACAGCCCATGTCTATGCTATTAAGCTGTTTTAAATGTTAGTGTACTAACATAAAATCTGTCTACTAAGAACAAATTCTGGCCCAATGCACCTCTCAAAATAATCTAGGAATTATTGTGGAGTGTTAATTGGCCATGATAAAAAATATGTTAGTGGCTCCTTGAACATATTTGAAGTGTAAATGATTGAGTTCAAATGCCCAGGAACACTCTCTTGGAAGTGTTTCATCTTTTACAGACATAACCCCTACTCTCAAATTCAAGATGCTGATGTTTGAGATTTTTTTATGAGCAGCAAATATTTTTATAACTTACCATCAGAGTCTGACACTGCTGGCTCAGATGTCTGAGATACCATGGAGACATCTTCTGGCCTTTCTGCCAAATTATCCCCTTGCAATCTAAATTGTGGAAAAATGCAATGAAAACATTTGCAATCCTATTCAATGGATAAGACATAGAAGAACATAATCCCTGGCTACATACCCTGTTCACAGCATTGCCCTAATAAAAAGAGCAGCTTTGCTGAAAATCCCACACTCATGGTTCAACCATAACCTGGACTGTCTAGTAACCAAAACTAACCTCCAAGGAACAGCCAACTGAATCCTAGCTTATGCATTTTTGTAAGTCTTATTTTACAAAGTGGGGGTTTGGTGTGCATGTGAGACTGCAAGCTTCCTTTCCTACCTTCAAAAATATTTTAATTGGATAGGACTGTACTGGTTGTCCATGCCCATGTGTTGGCAGTGCAGTGGCCTTGGTGAGGAGAGGCTGGTGCTGCCCTGAGCCAGTCACAGGCAGTTCCATCTGGCTCCAAAAAGAGCCATGGCAGGGCATGGCTGAGCTCTTCAGCCAAAATAGTGGTACCTTGGAGGAAACATAGTTAAGGAAGAGCCAGCCACAATGCCACACAGGCAGAAGAGCAGGGAACAGGAAGACTGGGAAACAGCAGAGGACACACCAAGGTCAAAGGAGATGGAGATCCATACTCTGAGCAGATACTCCCATACAGCCCATGGTGAAATGCCAAAGGCAATATCCTATGTAGCCCCTGGAGGACCAACACCAGGGCAGGTGAGTATGTCTGGGATGGACAGTAGCCAATGGTGATCCCACACTGGAGCAGGTGAAAAGTGGGGTGAGGAAAGAAAGGCAGAGAGGACCTGTAATGGACTGACCACAAACCCCCATTCCCTGTCTCCCCTGCACTGCTCAGTGGGTGGGGAGAGGAATCTGAAGTGAAGGAGTGAATTTGAGCCCAGGAAAGGGAGAAGGAAAAGTGTAGTTTTAATGTTTATCTTTAGTTTCTTGTCACCTAAACCTATTTTAATTGGCAATAAATTAAACTAATTTTGCCCAAGTCAAGTCTGCTTTGCCCATTATGGTAACTGGTAAACAATTTCCCTGTCTTCATCTTAACCCACAAACTTTTACTTCCTATTTTCTCCTGTCATCCTACTGGCTGGGTAGGAAACTGGCCCTTAGCCAAAGTTAACCTACCACAGGGGTTATGTAGGCAAGAATATTTCCTCCTCCTTTGTTACTTGTTAAAAGGAAAATACAGTAATTGTGGCAGACTTTGTCTTCAGGCTTTCCTGCTGCACTAGCTGACTGCAATGCCTTGACAGCAATTTATACAAATAATGCTTGTATCTGTTTTTTCAAATGAGCATCCCAGGAGTCCCACCATCCTTCTCCAGGCTCTTATGAATCTTGAGTACAAATTCTGCTCTGAAGAAGTGCTTTGTAGCTCTAAATGCAATATAACTGCCATTTACATAAAGGTTATCTTACTTTGGATTTATTCAGACATGAAAAGAATAAGAAAAATGCAATTCAATTTTGCAAAGCCCAGGGATCATAAAAATGCATTGAAGTAAAACCTTGGGGATAGAAATAACTTATCTCTTGGAAGAAAAAAAAAGTTCTTTTCACTCTGTGTTCTTACTCTCTGCACCTATTTTATACTAAGCTTGAAATTAACCTTTGAAACCAAGTAGAACCCCCTTTTCTGCCCTATCTAAATTTCACATTTTATGATTCTCACAGTTATCTAATATAGATGGATCTTAAAGTCATCTGTTTGTACTCCCCAAAACCATTTCCCCAAAAACCCCCTCCCCCAATTATTTTTATCTCTTTTTATTGTCCCTAGAATGATTTATTTATGATGGAAAAGAAAGCTCAGTGTAAATTCATAATATTTCTTATCTAATATGGAAGATCCATAGAACAAACTCAAGACAACAAAATGTAAAAGTTAGAAGCTACAAACCTAATTTTGAAAATTACTTCTATGAACCCTTTATAGCTCTGTACCTGGGTTCTAATGCTCTTCTAATGCTCTAGTTGCCGATTCTTTAAAAGCCTAGCTTGTCAAACAGAAGCAAATTACTTTGTATGCTACAGATATTCAAATAGGGAGAAAACAAATTACAAAAGAAATAACTATGCAAAAAAAAGAAGCCCTCAAAAATCACATAATTTTCCACTGCAAGACAATTCATCCATCCTCCTTCATTACATACATATGCACATTTACTGCAAACACATATTCAGTCTTAGAAAGACATGCATGAAATTGCAGGAACCAGAAGTGAGATACTCTTCTCTCCAGCCATGTTGGTAGTTCATTTATATTTAAATACAAGGATAATTACTCCAACCTTTTCTGCTTACATTACAGTCATATAAACACTATCTCTAGAAGTAGGAGCTGCTTCTTTTATCTCATCAGAATTTTCAATATTTTCTAATATGTTCCCATTCTGAGCTTCAATAAATCCAAACCAGACATGAATAACTGAAAATATTCTCATCTTATTCTACAATTTAGACATATTTCAGTGGCCCACTGCCTCATGAAGAACACTCAGACACACAAAAATCTTTTCAATGTATCTGATCAGAAAATCCATTTCATATGATTTTACTTTGTAGGAAGAAATGGCTGGGGTACTGTGCGGATGGGTGAATAGGATGTTTGACATATCCATACCTTATTTTCATATCCAATTTTCAATTTATGTATGTATTTCTTATATATAGATTCATATCAGAATAGATTCTCATGAAACTCAAGCAACAAAAAAGTCAGGCTTCTTGCCAAAAGAAGTCTGGTACTTGGACTATTACAATTTCTTCTTCACAAGTAGTATTATTCATAAGACATCTCCACAGTAAAATGAAAACACTTAAAAACTCTTAAGCAGAAAGAAGCATTCATTAGAAAGACACATAGCTTAAAAGAGTTACCTAAAAACTACTATCTTACTAACACTTGATGGACTACTTCAGCTTTTTACCAAAACGTTATTTCAGCTATTAATTATTTTAATGTGAGTCTAAATTTGATACCCGATAACCAACATTTTTTTCCCCATATCTGTTTCTTGTGGGATTTCTTGCTTAGAGGACATTGTTTCAGTTATATTAACCAGCTGCATGTTGGAGTTTCAAGAGCTACAAAAGCAAACAGCCTACAGGTAAATATTTCAATTTTCTTTGACCCCAAAATGCATTCCAAGAAAACTGTTAAGGACTTCAGGACCAAAAATATTCTGAATAAATTCTATAGATTTGGTGCAGAAGCATTATACAGGGTGTGTCACTACAAACAAGCGTATGGATGCATGGATCACAGTCCTTCTGCCAGTATGATTTGAAAATTATGATACACAGATTCATGGAATGGGTCAGATTGGAAGAGACTACAGTGGGCCATCTGGTCCAACCTGCCTGCTTGACCAGACTCATCCTAGAGCACATGGCACAGGTGTCCAGACTGTGAACAGACAGTTCTTGAATATTTCCAGTGAGGAAGACTCCACAACCTCTCTGGGCAACCTGTTCCAGTGCAGTCACCTGCAAAGTAAAGAAGTTCTTCCTCATGTCCAGGTGGAACTTCTTGTGCATCAATTTCTGCCTATTGCCCCTTGTTCTATTTCTCGGCATCGCCAAGAAGAGCCTGGATCCAGCCTCTTGAAACCCTTCCTTCATACACTTGTAAAGTGATAAGGCCCCCTCTCAGTCATCTCTTCTCGAGGCTGAACCGACCCAGCTCCCTCAGCCGTTCCTCTCAAGAGAAATGCTCCAGTCCCCACATCACCTCTGTAGCCCTTCACTGGACCTGCTCCATGAGCTCTAAGTCTCTCTTGTCCTGAGGAGGCCAGAACTGGACACAGCACTCCAGAGGTGGCTTCACCAGGACTGAGTAGGGCTAGAATCACCTCCCTCAACCCACTGGCAATGCTCTTCCCAACGCATCCGCAGGACACCTTTGGCCTTCTTGGCCACATGAACACACTGCTGGCTCATGGACAGATGTTGTCCACCAGGACCCCCAGGGCATTCTCTACAGAGCTGCTTTCCAGCAGGTCAGCCTCCAGCCATGCTGGTGCAGAGGGTTATTCTTCCCCAGGTGCAGGACCCTGAATTTGCCTTTGTTGAATTTCAGTTGGCTCTTCTCTACCCATCTCTCCAACCTGTCAAGATTAGATGCAGGACAAATTCCTATCTGGGAACATAATACTTCTGAGGACTACATGGGATTAATAAAAATAATTACAAACATAGGTACTTTCTATCATCAGGGCCTAAGAAGAAGGCATAAAGCATTCTAAAAATGAAGAAATGGAAATGCTTCAATACCTCATAGTGAGATAGATGCTCTCTAGTATTTGTTCTTTGCATAGACTACTGATTCAAAGTATGTGTATTAATAATTGTCTGGTGCTAGTTTATAATAGAGATTGTACTTAATATTTGAGCCAAATAAAATTCAGAGGGCGATTGTCACTTACAGACAGAGAAATTTACATTATATTTAGGTTAATGCTATTTTGACCTATTCTTCCAGAAATATGTCACTAAAATCCCATTCTATTCCTTCCTAAAATGAACCAGCAGAAGGGTTATAATTTTTAGGCAAAATCTCCTTTAATCCCAAATAAACAACTACAGGCAAGAGTTATATAATTACTGTGAACGTGGCTGGTCTTCAAATTCTGGTAATTTTTATTTTTAAACATAGCAAACTAGAGCTGGATAACTGTGCTCAAATTCTGATACTCCCTAGAAATGAACAACAGAATTTCAGAAGAAATTCTGAAAACCTGCTCTTTCAAGAAAATACAAATGATTCTGCTGACTTTTTAGTAGTGAAGAAAAATTCCTTCAGGGGCTCCAGGACAGTAAAGGGCGCTCTAGGAGGAGGAGGGGGAAATTGCATGTCTAAGCACTGCAGTTCCAGCCACTCTCTTTGCTTTGCCTTGTGTCAGCTAAATTTTGTTGAATCTGAATAAACACTGTAAAAAATTTTGGTTTCTATGAAACATTATTCCTGAAAACACACATTTAATTGGAAAATTCCTGATCTCCATTGCTAAAGACTTAGTTGACTCCTTTTAGCTGAATACGATGAGAAGGAGTGGAAAGTTTGGTAAAGAATCCTTAAATCATTCAGCAAAAAGAGCAGTAAAGTTGTTTTCATGATCAGCCAAAACAGGTGCATATTTTTAAGGGCACAGCAAAAAAGTTCTCTGAAAAACAGAGGTAGTGTCATGTTTGAGTTAGAATCTTAATTAAGGAGATTTTGACTTGTGGAATCACTTATTTTCCTTAAATTATTTCAAAGTAGGTTATCCATTCTCTTGAAAAAATCCTACCAAATACTTCCATGATTTATAGTTAGTTTCTTTATGAAGTAGTTATTATTTTGGATCAAAAACTCTTATATACATTTTATAAGATTAATGAATATCATGAACTTATTAACAAAAGAAACTTATTATACACATAACACAATGATGTTCCTTCGTCAGCCAAAGGGAATTTTAGTCAGAGATGAGAAGAAGGATAAATTTGACTTATTGGTCTTCCTTTTGTTTTTTTCTCCAAATCACTTGCTTCCTTTCTGTAATTTAAAACTTCAAATCTACATCTAACCTTCTCTGATAGCACTGTAATACTGAATTATAACTTCCCTAGGACAAATACATAACTCTAGGGAAGTTATAGCAACAGAGATCAGACAACAAAAGCCCTGAAAGGCCCCACACGCTTTTAGGTTACACTGAATGTTTTCTTGCACCTTTCCCTAGCAACCTCAACACCAGTAAGAGTATTTCAAGCTTCATAATCATCTGTCCTGACTTGCCTATAATAATGAGTTTACTTCATTTTTTGTTCCCAAACATACTGATCCAAATTCTGACCTCATGTACCTTGACTTACTAACTCCACAAATGCTGCACTCCCTTATATTGCTGTAAAATCCAAAGCTTTTTCAGCACCTAAATATAAAGCCAGGAATTTCTGACTTATTCCATTTGTTTTACTAATGTCTTTTACAAATATAAAATTATTAAAACTGTGCCAGAAAAATTCCTATTGTATTCAAAGGTACAGGGACACAAAGATGTCAGTTTTCCAGTACAGATTGTACTGGTTAATATACTGTTGAAATTATATTAAATAAATATTATTAAAAAATATACAAGCAAAAGTACTCTTTATCTGGTAAAACTCCTCATCAGCTCTAGCTACACATACTACCTTCCTAATGAAGATTAGATTTTAAGAAAAGTTTATATGATTTTTAGATCACTGAACTGTAGAAGAAAAATGCCTTAGATCTATGGGAGGAGGATCCTCTAACATAGGATTGTGAATTTGAGCAATGAGAGTGGCCGCCACCTCTGAAGCAATAATAGAAAAGCTCTGTAGCATGTTACCTTGTTATATTTAGAAATCAGTGCCATAGATTCTGGTTTTACTCTACACTGAAATACAGGAAGTATCTGCATTGAAGAGAAACGAAGCATGAGGACTATTGGATTATCCTGCAGAACATTACCTAGGAAGGCAGATATTTCCAATATTAAACTATAACACTATGCAGATAAATACAGATATTTAATACCATTTCTAAATAAAATGTAGGAATATATGCCTAATGACACAATCAGCATGTTTTCCAATAGAGATTTATAATTCTTTTAAATCCACTTTAAAGAAGTGATGCAAGGCCATCAGGCAGGAAGGAGTATGTTGTTACTACCAGAAATTCTATACATGTGAGATATACAGCATTTATGTTATTTGAGTTTCATCCTGATCTAAGATACAGTTAATCTAAAATAATTAAATAACCAATAAATAACCAATACCATTCAAACCACAGTCTGTTTCTTGCTTTTGCACTCACTTTCTTAAGGACACTATTTCTCAGTGCTTAAACTCTGAGAAATAGTGTCCTTAAGAAAGTGAGTGCATCAGAACATAGCAAATTATTTGAAAATTCGTAAAACCAGTAGCTAAAAATGGATTTTGGTTGACTTTCATTCTCCTTTTGCAAATTAAACACACTATTTTCCAGTCACTCTTGGAGTTTTTGTGGAAAGTTTCCACGTCACCAATAGTTAATGCACAGCATAATGTTTTCAGCTGGTAATACAAGAATATACCCTTGCTAAGCAAAACTTACACATTGACACAGCCTGCAAATTAATCTTTTTTTTTTTTTTTTTTTTGTGCTGTTTGCTTTTCCAAAATGTCTGAATGCAGGTCTTTGTGCCTTTAAATAAGTACACTCTGCAGCTATTTCTGAGGAGAACCAAAAGTGGAAATATATTTCCCAGAGTAAGGAGTCCATAAAGAGACTGAATTATCTAATCCTTTTACAAGATGGGGAATTAGGCCATTCTTATGGCAATCTTTTATCTGCTTCTGGCTTCAAACCATTATCTCACAGGAGAAAAATTACAGTCATTGTCAGTCTTTTCAGACTTAACACTCTTTCTTCTCCTGTGAACCATTTTTTCTAGGACTTGTGAAAGAGTTTTGTGTGTGAGTGTGCATTTGTGTCTTTAAGAGCTATATTAAACTGCTATCCAGAGTCTCAAATTATGACCAAGAAGCTTCCTCAAGCTCATGATCTCCTGGCTTCCTCCCTCTATCTTTTTCATCCAGAAGAAACTTCTGTGGCTAATATACATCATAGTGTTGTACAAAAAACAGAAAGAAACTCGAAACATTGCCATAGAGAATCAGCTTGCGAAGCACACATCAAAGACAGCAAAGGAAAAGAAGGGAGAAAAGCTTGGTAAAGCACTTGTCTTTTTAAATTATTGAGGGGGTTAAATGGGTTTTGTAGGGGAAAAGAGAAAGAGATGTCTTGACAAGATCTGCAAATGAAGGACAGAATGAAGTGGATGTTGCCCTCCATAAAATTGAAAGAGAGCAGAATAATTTTCAGGACCAGCAAAATAGTATTAATTTCATATTCAAATATGCTCTTACTTCCTTCATTTTTACAAATCAAGACTAGGACATTAAAAAGGCCTAAAAAAATCCTTTACATCTACTGTTCTTAGAATTTCTCCACAGCAGTTTTTTAAATGTGCACCAACCTGCTCTGACCAGTTCTCTCTTTAACAACCAGCCTGAAAAAAAAAATAGGTGCTGTTGAACAATAGCGCTTACAAAAGATAGTCTCGTGACATGTCACTAATTCACAGCATCTTATGCTGCACTCTTCCTGCAGAACCAAAACCACATATTAATACCCTGGCAGTTAAGTTACAGTAGGGCTATCTCCAGATAAACTTGGTGCACTGCCATGCTTCCAAAACCAGATTTATCATGATAAGGTATATGTGTAAGATGCAACTCAGATGCAAAATGTACCTGGTGCTCAGGTTTCAAGTCTATGTTTATTTTCAGTAACATGTAAACACTTATCTTTCTTCAACAGACAAATGGAAGTCTTCCATTACTTTTATGCTGACTGATAGCTATTTAAGTTGAAAAAAAAACAAGTCTAGCTCACCTGTGCATACTATAAGGAAATAGAATAGCTGTTAAATCTAACACAGAGGGAAATACATCATCTGAAAACACTGCTCCCTTCACAGCTTATCATAATTTTTGATAACAGATGATATTTTTATTATCACAGTACTTTCTGGAACTTCTGATAGGACTGAAATTATTGCTTGGTGAACTTACCAAGTGGGAAATTCATGTAAAAAAAAGAGGGAGGAAAGTAGTCTGATCTTTCCAGGATTTCTGTCTAAGCACTTCATGTAAATCTCCTGTCTTATGTTGTTGCCTTCCCAAGACACTGTTAAGATTTTGAAAATAGAGACACTTTGGCCATTCTTCCAAAACACACATTCATTGGGAGTTTACCATGAAACTAATTAAGGTTTAGGACTAAAAATTATACTGTCTTGTGCATTTCAGAGGTCAAATGTAGATCCATGAGCTCAAAAAAATAATTTGAAATCACACAGATATTTTCTATTTTGCATACAGTAGGATGTTCTAAAGAAACATGAGACAGTGAAAGAAAAGGCAAGCCAGTGTGTTACTCTTACAACTTAGCAAGTCAGCCTACCAAATCTTAAAAAAATATTTATGGTCTTTGTTTCTGATAACCATGAGGGCCGGTAAAAATATTTTTTGAATTATTTTCTTCTTCAATGTTTTTCTTTTGCTTTGAAAGCACAAGCTACCAAAGTGGTACACCGCTCCAAGAAAGGAAAGATAAAGTGATTTATTTTAATTGTACTTAGCACTTACAAAATCAAAAGACAATGAATACACTATTTTGGTTATTTATGCATCAAAACCGGGCAAATTGACCACTGTCCAAATGCAACTCATTGAAAAAGCAATGTGAATATTTACTTTTTAATATTTTTTTTGCCATAGCTTTTTCTTTTCCCATAATTATTTCTCTTTTTCTACTTTATAAGAAGTTTTAACTAGCCAAAGGAAAAATATGGGGTTTGTTTTCAATTTTCCAAAGTGAAAGGAGATTTTTAAAAGTTATAAAGCATTACCATATGGAGTTTAATTTACTTGTTTGCCACTATTAAAAGGAAAGATATGCAAATAAAACTTTTTGTTTAGGACAAAGTCTGTGAAGCTGGCACAAACAAACATGAAGAAAATTCAGCTCTTTTAAACAAAAGGTCCAATAAAACTAAGATTACAAAAAAATAGATAAAGGAAAAAAGAATGTAAAATAGTGACATGAGTCATCTAGAATGCTTAGTACTTTCTGTCCTATAAGAATAGCCACTTAGAAATAGTATACTGTCAGAAAGATAATATGAAATGTATGACAGAAAAGAAAAAAAAATACGTGTATGTAATCAAAACTTTTGATTTAGATTTGAAGACATAAATTTCCTCAAAGTTTGTACATGAATCCTAATCACAGAATTTTCCTGCCAACATTCATTCTGTACCAACAACCTCAATTTGGAAACACTTTTCCCCCTTGGTACTTTGAAGTAATTTATTCCCAGGTTTCAGGAAAATTAACAAAGCAGAAATTTCTGCCAGAAACTGAGTCAGTAAGCTGGCATCACCACTGCTGGGCAGACATACAAAGACTATTCTTTATCCAAATACATGTACCAAACCACACATATACCTGTGCCCATTCCCCAGTATTACATCATAATGTACAGAGTCAAATAAGGGATTATAGGGAACACTTGAGAGGTTATTCTTTCTCAGCCATCTGTGTATTATTGATTAATAATATTAGAGTTTATAAAGAAAAGCAGGGAGTTATTTTATATTCACTGTGATCAAGTTTAGTTCTAATTCCATCACCTCTTAACACAGCAGTTAAAGGGATGATTATAGCTCATGTCAACATACCAGAACCACCTTTAAGTTAGCATCTACAGATTTCCTTCACAGAGCAATTGTGACAATTCATGTAGCAGCTAAGGAATATTTGCACAATGCAGAACTTTTCCTGCTAGAATGCAATGCAGACATAGCCTTTTATTACATCACCCAGGCAGCACACACTGTTACATGTGGTCAGGATAAGGGGAAAACAGTCCATGGAGTTTCAATGTCATTTAGTCCTGCATGCATTTTCATGGTATTACTCCCTTTGAGGTGACTGATGCCAGAATGCTCCATTTGGGAAAGAAATCTTACAGTCTGACTTGAACAGCAGCAGTCTGCTGAAAACAGAGCAGAACCATCTAGTTTAGTCTAATTTAGCAGAACATAAACCTAGACCAAGTGCCAAAAAAATGCACCAGTAGCAAAAGTTAAATCCTTTCTTCTTCTGGGACCTACGGCATCTATAGAGGATGCCAGATGTTGACACTTTTTCACCCTATTCGATTAGCCTCTATCCCAGTGTTGCATGGTGCAGTATCCATTCCCTGACACCTTTCCATCCCCAGTTCTAGAGTTATTTTGGGCAAGGTAGGAGAACCCATCTCATTTCAAAACACAAGTCAGCCATACCAACAGTTTCTGTTCAGGGAACACAATGAGAGTGAGAGCAGACTGGTCGTAAACAATAGGAAGGGATCTCATGGAAGTAGAGGAGGCTTAGTAGGCTTCCTTTCTTTTCTTGAGGAAATCTTCCAGAAGCCCAACACCATTGTCTGTTTTCTAAATGTAGTCTTTAATCAGTATTTATAATCTTCCTCACAGGGGTAATTAATTTCATTATTTTTTCTCTTAGTTGTGTGAAGTTTCAGGAGTGTTGTCTGGGGATAATGCATACAGTAAAATAGCTTTTTAACAGCAATTTCTTCCCTCTTTACAGTCATCAGCTTTTCTGCTTTTGATAGTTCAACTAGATTCACTTGTCAAGCTTCAGACTATTTTCCTCACAGCTCATTATCAAGTTTTCCATCAAATGCTTCTTTATGACCTCAAGTCTCATTAGTATTGTCAGAGCTTTGTGGTACTGAGATAAAGCACTTCCATACAAACTCTAAGATTATAAAACAGTTGAAGCTAGATTAATACCATAGAATTCCCCAGCCAACCCAATAATTCCTGTTCTTTTCTAGGGATATATGATGGCCAATTCAAATAACAGTTACATAGTTTCCACCAATAATCTGAAATTATGCCAAATTATAGCTGGCTTCTTAATTTCTTCTCCCCTGTAGGTTCTTGGTTGTCAGGGTTCTATGTCATGAAGATCTGCTCAAATTCCATTGACATATTGCAGAGAACTAATATGTGATTCTAAATTTCACTTAGCACCACATAGTTTATATGATTATATCCCAGGCATGCATGCACATAGTAGAGACTATACTGTAGAAAATCAAACTTTAAAAAGTCCAAATTTTTAATGAAAAGGTTACTGGTAAATATACAAGCTAACTTGAAGACTGTTTGAAGGACAAGTCATCTTAAAGGTGTAAAAGTCACAGATATTGAACAGGGTAAGGTTTCACAGGCAAGGCAAACTGGCATGAGAATTTTTGAGTACTTTCTTCAAACCAAGTTTTCCAAAAATATCTATAATGGCAGCATGCACAGAATACCTCATTTATTCTATAATAACAGTTCAAGTATACAAGTTACTACACTTGAACAGTACTCCACCTCCCAAGGGTGAGAGTAAAAAAAGCTTCATTTTTTTAATGTATAGATGTACTTTGTTTACATATATATTTTTGATTCTTCTCATATGTTAAAAGGCCTCACTACACTGTCCTTTTGCTTTAGATAACCTTAAAATATTAACTAAAACATTGCATCTCAAACCTACATTTGTATGCAACTAGTGTTCCTTCCCAACATTCTTGTTCAGAAGCCTTCAAGCTTGTGGCACAGTATGTTTTCTATAATCCCATTTCTTTTTTAATCACATGCAACCCCTTTTTTGTATTCTATTGATGTTAAAAAGAATGAATGCAGCCGTTGCGCTATTAAAAACAAAAAGCTTCTTACTTTCAGGAATGCATTGGCAAGACTCCACAAGAACAAGATTTAACTTTTGAGCATGGCAGTGGGCATACAAGGCTAATGGGTGGTCCTTAAAAAAAAGAAAAAAGAAAAAGAAAACCCCCTGTAATTCATTCAATAGTACATTAATATTATCTTTTACCTTATGGTTGATTAAATTCTTGCAAAACGCTCAATGTGCAAGTTACAACACATACGAGAAATATGGAAGTGGTGTTTGGCTTTTACAAATTGTCATTTAAATATCTATTTAACCCACAGAAGTTTTGTTACTGTGTGAGGATGTCTTATCATTCATTGGCCAAAGCTGAAATGCATTTGTTTTTCCTGTATGTGAGAAAGGATTCACAAAAACATGTTACAGAATGAGTCAGTCTATTTTAAAAGCCACTCAGACCAACTGTGCCCTTAGACAAAGAAAGAATTATTATTACCATTTTACTCAAATAATCAAAATCCAGATCCATTTTAGCAGAAGTGTCCTTCCTAATTTTTCAGGCTAAATAGAAAAAAGGAAATCTTCCAAATACAGGGTGGGGGTTTTTTGTAGCCTTTTTTCTGTATCTATAAACCTTGTTTTGTTCCACCTTGTGAATGATGTCACCCCTTTATTTAGATGACTTAATATGCTACTTAACTTGCCCCGTAGTCCAAGAGCAGCTATGGGAATAACATTGTTCTGGTAACTACTTCCCCATTTGAAAAACCTCTTAAAGCTGTTATCCATCTGCATTTCGCCCATCGTGTGTGAAACATCTATACAGAAAACAGTAAGCTCTCTGTTTCTTACAGTTATGTGCCAGACTACAAACCAATTTATACTCCAGTAGAATTAACCCTTCCTTTAATTTCTCATCTCCATCTGTGGAGTTTTTTTGCAAAGGTTTTTTGGGGTCTTGGTTGTTTTGGGGGATTTTTTTTAGTTTTTTAAATCATCAGCTGTAAAAACCAAGATATCATTTGGTATGATATCTTAAAAGAATTCCCCCTTTTTATTTCCTGGATGTCTGGGTGGAGAACTTTACCTTTTTAAAAAGTTACTGACCTGGTCTGTGATAACTATCTGCCTGTTTATTATTTGAAGATGATGGGTGAAATTATCATGATTGAAGGTTAAATATCAGTTTCTAAAAAAAGTTATAAGTTTGGGAGTTTTATTCTCGTTCAAATTATGTTAATTTTGAGTCTCATTTCTTATGATTCACAAACAAGTTCGTACTTTTATCTAAGAGACTTAGGGCAAGTGAGAATATTTTCCCAAATGCAGTGTCTCTCAACACCATTGCAGGTTTTCTCCACAATATTAACTTGATTTAGTTTGTCTTGTAACAACATTGGTTTTTATCTCTAACTATAGTCACTTCCATTTGGCATTCCTTTTTTGTGGTACAAAGGGAAGAAGCTAAACTGCCACTAAATGAAGTCTGATCACAAGTATCTCAGCATGGAGGAAAACCATTGGTTTAGTCCATTCTTCTCACAAGTCATTGCTCTTATTGTAGGAAGCTCCAGAAGCCACAGAAATATAAAACATATAGCTGCACCCTACTGTAGGTGGTTTTATGGGGCATACAAAATGAAACCAGCACTCTTCTCAGGCTAAGGTAACCTACACAATAACCAACCTAATAGCCACAGACCTGTTCACTCTAACTCTCAAATAATGAGAGTGCTAATGATCTATGGCAAGAAAATGTAATCCTAGAAGCAAGAGCATCCAAAACTTACACACTATTTTAGTGAAGAAATAGGGTGGAATTTCAATCAGAATATTTGTGGTTTCCAGGTGAGATACAAAATATTAAGCCAAATTAATTAAAGCTAGTACTGAAAAACTCCTTCGATTATTTAAAAGAATAATTGAGCTCAGAAAAGCTCCAATATACCCAAGAAAGCAGGAAAATATCTGAAGGAGGTGTCATAGAAGATAAATTGAGTGGAGAGTAATGAGAGCAAAGCATTTAAAAAAAATACAGCAAGGCTGAAAGAAATCTTTTATGCAAATGCATGAGTAAAATTCAACTTTTTTTCTGAGCCAAGACATATAATTCCTAATATTTGGAAGTTTGCCAATTGAATTTCAAGTAAAAAGTCGTATTTCTCCTAACGACAGCCAAAATACCTTCAGCAAACCTAATCTGGTAATCTGACTTGACAAGCCCTATTATCTATACAACACCACTGCCATTAATAGCTCAATTCATTTCAAATCACCTTTTACAACTGAAAAATGAGTAACGTTAAGAGGAAAGATACCTGTTTAATTGTAACCAAAAGCATGCATGTAACCAACAGCTTCTTTTGACTTCTTTTTAAATTGTATTCAAACATGTCTACAACCAAATCACACAGTATTCATATATACACTGTACAGCACACCAGGCTACTTAGAAAATGGAATATGAAAAGATAAAAGTATAACTTCTAAAATAAATTAATACTCTAATAGGTTCTGTATTGTGACCTTACATTAAATATTAGCCTTTGTCATAACAACAGAAACAAAGCCCAACACTGAGAAACTGAATCAGAGAGACGATCCAAATACTCAGACTCTAATTTTATAGAACAGTATTTTCAATGGCTATATCATTGACTAACAGACAATCTAATTGCTCTTGAAATCAAACAGGAAAAAAACTGCCTTCATGTCTTCAAAGCCACTTGTTTCATGCAACTGTCTGTACCCCCTACTTCATCTGCTGCGAGAAGGTTCCAGACTAAACCCCTGTGAAGGTACTGAAGAGAGCTAATTGCACTAATAGCTGTCTTGAAGAGAGGAAAGTTGTCCTCAGTAAGAAAGAAGGAATGTTCCAAAAGAATGGATAGACTTGAAGAAAAAAATGCTAGTTTCCTCACTAGTGAATACAACAGAAATACCTGCCTGTCTCTTATGACTTCCCTTGCTCCTGAAGAGATGGTCTATTTTTTTAATTCCTCCAAAGTTTAAAGAAACTGCTAAACTGCAGTAAGAGTAAAAAGAATCTCAGTCATTAAGGTATCACCCAGTTCCTCACCGATTTCCTTAAACACTGTAGGGAAATCATTGAAGGTGCACCAGCAAAATAAAGCATAGTTTTGCATTCTCTCATAAGTGAAGTGACAAAAGGGATTTTGTGAGATCTTTCTCTCTCAGGTCATATTTTAAAGGGCAGAATCGTTTATTACATGCAGTTAAAGAACAATACCAATAGCCAAGGTTGTTAGGTTTGGCTCAAGATCTGAGCCCTTTGTTCCCTGGTGTGCAGGATTGAGAGAACATATAGTATCTTGGCACCTGCTGTTAGCAGCTACTTAAAGGGAATTCGAAATTTAATTAACCTTCATAGTAATCCATAAAAGATGTTATGTAAGTTCACAACTTCAGATTTTAGAGAACTTAAGGTTTCTGTATTCCTTACCTCTCTACTTCTTAATCCATGGACAACAGATGCCAGCTGAAAAAATGTGCCATGCTTTCATGTAGGTAGTTGTTTGGAAACATTTTACAACATAAGCAATTTGTTTGTATGAACTGGGAAGAATCCCATGATGCACGTTTGCTCTTTTCTTAAAGCATAAGGCCACACTGCTGACAAGCAAAACTCTCTAGAATTATAAGGCCATCCAGTCACTGCTGCTCTGACAGTACTGTGAGGTGAAGTTCCCTGAGGCTCTACAGCCCTGCTAGAAAGGCTATTGCACCAGTGATTCAGTTTTGTCTCCCGTAGTTGTACTTTCAGAGCATCAGAAAATGTCTTGAAGCCCCTCTGTCTACATAAGAGCTTTAGAAAAGTAGCAATTTATGAGCAAAATGGGGAAAAAAGTAGGGTGGCATATGGCCAAACCTTTGACTTAATTTCACCACAGGTTGCTTTTTATTTACAAGCGGCTAATCCGCTCTCAAACTACACAATAGAGCAGCCATTGGCAAAGGCAGGCAGATAAAATTGGCATGCCTCTATATTGTTCTTGTTAATCTGAACCATTAACAGAAGGGTGAGAAGGCTAGTTTTGTCATTTAAACAGGCTTAAATCCCTTCTTCAAATGTGCTTTTGTCTACATAGAAGAATTCATCCAGGAAATTTGAGGGGTTTCTGTTAGTGTTGCATTCTTGAGTTGACTAAGCTACATGATTACTAACCTGTTTATCTGGTCTTCATACTGTAAATGCAAAAATTATTGCCAGCTGTCAAAACCAAAAGGGGTTCAACCTGACTAAATTATTTCTCAGAGGTGAAACAGGATGAGATTATAAAGTGCTAAGAAGCAACTATTTGAAATCCTGAACTGCACCTGTGCAACTAAATCTCCATTTATACAGGTGCTTTTCAAATTGGATTTGAACCCTCAAATTCTCTGATTCATCCCCTGAAAAACCACAGAAGCTCAAATAACTAATGAAATTCAGAGACAGAAGGGCTCAAAATAGTTTCAAGCTGTGAAGCAAGGCCTAAGACTATGTTCTTTGATCCACTGTCGATGTGACATATCAAGCATAAACATAAGTTGCACAATTCAAATGCCAGAGGTCACAGGGTAGCCAGTAGCTAAGTAATTTTTTTTTTTTTTTTTTAGCACAGGAAAGGTCATCACCTGGTCCATAAGCACAAAACACAGCCAAATACCTAGAGAAAAAAAGTATTAGTTGGCATGATCTGGTTTTGTTTCGATTTTACCTGGCACATCTTGCACATATATTCAATGTGACCTTTGCTTGAGGCTCAGCCGCATGAGCACTTCGAGTTTGATTGAATTTGCTCCCAGAAGACACCACACTTGTTACTCCTTCCATTCTGAGATCATCAAGATCCTCTGCAACAAGACAGAATGATGGGATGAACACATGATTAAATTTTGTAGCAATAAAGAAGCCTTACCTGTAGAATCACTAAAAAATTGAACTGCTCAAAAATCGGGAAGAAAACAGTGACTTCAATACTAATAGGAAAAGACATTTGAGAGCATTTTTATTTTTATATATTATCAATATCTTATAAGGGGTTCCTTAAAAAATATTCAGTATCATTTCCACATCAAACCATGCTGCATATTTTTAAAATCTTTATTTATCTGGTTCATTTCTTAAAAACTTGTCAAGAGATGCTGTCCAATAGCTTTATTTGACACTGGACGTATTGAAGAAAAAACTAATTCACAGAATCACAGAATAATGAGGTTGGAAGAGACCTCTAAGATCATCAAGTCCAACCTATGCCCTAACACCTCAAATAGACTATAGCACCAAGTGCCATGTCCAGTCTTTTTTTAAACACATCCAGAGATGGTGATTCAACCACCTCCCTGGGAAGACAATTCCAGTACTTTATTATTCTTTCAGTGAATTTTTTTTTCCTAATATCCAATCTGTCCCTTCCCTGACGTAGCTTGAGACTGCGTCCTCTTGTTCTGTCAGTTGCTGCCCGGTGGAAGAGACCGACCCCCACCTGTCTACAGCCTCCCTTCAGGAAGTTGTAGAGAGCAATAAGGTCACCTCTAAGCCTCCTCTTCTCCAGGCTGAACACCCCCAGTTCCTTCACACGTTCCTCACAGGGCTTGTGTTCCAAGCCCCTCACCAGCCTCATTGTTCTCCTCTGGACGTGTTCAAGTGCTTCAATGTCCTCCCTGAACTGGGGGCCCAGAACTGGACACAGCACTCAAGGTGCTCACCAGCGCTGAGTACAGGGGAAGAATGACCTCCCTGCTCCTGCTGGTCACAGCAGGATGTATGCTATTCCTCTGTGTTTTTTTTCATCATCTAGTCACTTAGCGGTGAAAAAAAATTGCTAAAATAAGTACTCTGATAAACCCACAAAATATGAAATGGACATATATATCACACTGAAAGGGACCATAATGTGCATACTTAAATCTACCATATTCCTGTAATATGGGAAACTCACAATAAAAAATGAATTTTCAATGACTGTAAAATCATTCACATTTTGAAGGGAGACAGAAGAGAATTTTTTTCCCAAGATGACACTACAATGGTGTACCTCAGCTGGACTGTAAATGAATTCTCTTGGTTTACAGTCAGGCCATTCTTTCGAGATTAATCTCTATATTTTTTGCTAACACAAAACACAAAATATTTTTTGCTAACACAAGTTCTCTATGCCTCATGTATCTATAAAGCCCAATTTTCAGTTGTTTATAACTTGATTAGACTCTAGCTGAAATGCAAACAAGCAAAGCACTGGCTAGCTTCTACTAAATGACCATATACTGACCATGTAACCATTCCATGTATTGACTGATGCACGTGGTTTATGGTACACAGTATGTCATCATCTGATTAAAATGTCTTTCAGATATTCTATACACATGTATGTTCATATATTTACATTTACAAAATAAACCTAATGTGAAAGGATCTGAATGAAGCAGGAAGTACAAAAAGATTTTAAATCCCAATATCAGATGGAGAAAAGTCACAGAGAACTTTAAAATCAGAGGAGGCTAATTAATTGAATTACTTAGAATTTAAAATACACAAGTAGTCATTATAGACACACAGTGGAGAACCAAGCTGCTTTTCATACACAAAAGAATGAGATACAACCCCCACAAATCTCAACCCAAAATATTTCTGGTTGTCCTCTATAGTTCATACACCCTCCTCCTACCAATGTGCTTTAAACTCAGGGCAATGTGGTCAGATTATCAGGATTATGTCCGGTTAATAACACTCTTTTGGGTAGACATGGATTTTAATAAGCAACAGTCAATAACAGCTAGGCTAAACTCACATGAAAATTTTGTGACCAAAGTCCTTGAACCGCATTTTCTTCTCTGTAATGTTTTATTTTACTGTTTAAAAAAAACTCTCCTCCCCACCACCACCCCCTCCCAGACAATTTGTTGCCTTGATATAAACTGACAAGTGTACTGAAGTTTCTGGCAACATTTTACACCATTTCAACACCTTTTCCTTTAAATTTCATGGTTAATACACAAACTAATTCAAAGGACCTGGAAGATTATATGATAGAGAGCTATGAAATCAACCACCTATGAGTCATTTCAGAAAAGGTATTACATATTTGGAACACATTATGTATTAAAATAAATACAGTTTAATTGTGCTTTAAAGAGGTGTGAGAAGTTCCATACTTTTTAACAGATGTAAACCACTGGATGGATTACAGCTTAAAAGAAATTGAAGCATATGCTTCAGGATTTTCTCCCACTAAGCAGATGTGATTTCTTTAAATAAGGTTTTCAACTGTTCTCTGCCTGATTAACTTTTGGCTCTCTAATGACTAAGTGTTTCAAGAAAGCAATGATATAGGCTGCCCCCCATGATACCTTTTATATTTTAATTTGGATATCAAACCCATGCCTTTTTGTCATTTTTAGTCAATTAACAGGCTTTTTCTCCCAAAAGAAAATTAAGTGAAACTTCGTGCAAGAAATGTGGATTCAAGAGCTGCCTGTAGTAGTAGCCAACACACAAGAAGGCTGAATAGTATGCAATATTAATTTACTGTCAGATGCTGTTGGAATAACAGCAGTAATGTGCATACAAAATGCAGATTTAAAATACCAAAAACCTACATCATATACAACTGTTATTTTTTTTCAAAGAATTTTAGCTGATCTAATTCAACATTGGATGGAATTTGTCCATGGCAAATTACAAAAAGTGTTAATAATACAAGTAAACAGGGAAGTGTAACTACATCTACCAAATCCAAAGAATAACTGCAGCATTTGATTTAATTTCATTACTGCACCTCTCCATGGACATGGAATGACTTCAGTTTCCTCTGGATACCTTAGATTTACAGTACAGATACTGAACATTTTCTCACTAAAGCAACTGGGCTTTGAGAAACTGCCTGTTTTGTAATACCCATAATTTTGGATGGGAATTTTTGAGTTTGTAAGCAAGTTTATATGCCATTCATTACTGAAGGTTTTTAATTAAAAAAAAAAAAAAAAAAACCAAAAAAACCAAAACAACAAAACCTAGCAGCAGTAAAACAATAAATCATACAGAAATTTTAGTGCTTAACCCTGGGTGTATGCATGCATATTGTTCAACAATTCATGTGTGCTTTGTAGAAAAAGATTTGATCACAAATAAGAAAGTTATTAAAATAGATGCAATCAGTGAATGCAATAGTGCTTTTATTTAAGAGTAAAAAAATAGAGCTCCAAAGGTTCAGATACTTCTATCGGAAAGAACCAATCTTACCAAAATAGGATTTCATTAGAGAGTCAATTCAGTTACAGGGTCTGGACACTAAATCTTTTATCTTTCTTTGTATTCTTTGCTAGACTAACTAGTGATGATACAGCTGAGTGGCTCCATGATTTTATTGAGCAGCAATGAGGTAATTCACAGAGAAAAGAGAGAAAGAAAAGCCAAGCCAGTGACTGCTTCTGTCATGAAAGACAAGAATACAGTGAAACTTCTCAAATCTTAGGAAATGATCTGTCTTTGTATAGTGATAGGCTGAAAGTTCACATAAGTGAAACAATCTCATTTATGCTAATAAAAGTTTGTTATTTTAATGTATTATTGTTCACTGTATTTCTCTGATTTAATGTTCACTGCCTGCTATTCTCTAGAAAGGGTATGGGAAGACCCAGCTTTGGACCTACAGCAATTTCCATTAAATATGTTCTTTGTGTTAAAGAAACTACAGGTGAACCAATCAAAAAAAAATTACATTTTCCTCAAATCAGCAATTTACCAAAAGGAATTCACACAGCTGAAATTTTTATGCTTTGCCACAACAATACACAAAAATACTTGGAAGTGAGATAAAGATCACAAGTGTAATATAGCATAGAGGAGAACCAGATGTTTTTTAGATTAATAATAATGCTGTGCTAAGCTTAATTCATTGTGGTTTTTTTATATAGAAAATTTTCACCAAAAAGGGGAGGGGAAAAAAGTTACCAAGTTCAACTAAACAAGAATATAGACCAATAACAAGATCATGTTTTTAAATAAGACATTGCTCACAATTATTTACTTACTTTCTTTTTTGTTGGAAGGGATGGGGAGAGGGAAAGGGGCAGTCACTAGTGCCAAGTATTCCAGAAATTGCAAGATTGCTTATTGTCTTGGGATGACAGGCTGTGGAATCATCTTACAAACACAAGACTTGCACACCATTCACTTTAAGGACAGAGCTCTTCTTATGCAAAACTCCTATAAAATACAGTGAAAGCTTAGTTGCACAGAAGGCTCACGTAATCAGATATGTTGTATTGTTTTATATGATCCAGTCACTTTTGTCTCCTTCCTCCATTATAAAATATGTAGTAATTTCCCAGGAGTACTTCAAGAAGTATAAGGTTCAAAGCTGGAAAAGGTCTATGGCAGCTCAGTTTGTCTGCTCAGTCTAATACTAAGAAAAGCACTAAATGTTTTCATGTGAGAGTAAAAATTCAGATAATGAATTCTGATTTATATTCTTGCATGCCACAAGGCAATCCTGGTGCACCAGCAAAATAATGTCTCATTCTTTGAAGCAATGAATTCCTCAGGGTAGTGTTCTTACACCGTGGTAGACATTCCACAAGATATATTCCTTGTATACTTGTATATAGCATTGATTTGTCAAGGCGTTGTTGGCTGAAGCACAGACTTTTAATATGCTCTAGTAATCTAATTTGAAAACAAAGGCCCCCCAGCCAACCAAAAAAAAAAAAAAAAAAAAATAGAACAACAAACGAAACAAAGAAACAACTCAAAAAACTCAAATCAACAAAATCCTACTGCTGATAGAAGCTCTACTTGTGGAATCTAAGCAGCTTTATATGTCATATTTTATGTGTCTTATTGTGTTAACCAATCCTCTTTGTTTTAGATAAATTATCTTGCCAGATATCAAGGGATTCCAACAAAAGAACACATAAATTCCTAACAAAATACTGGGGCAAGCATGAAGTAGGCTTCCAGACAAGGAAGAATCATGAACTTAGAATATCTGATGCTTCACTCTTGAAACAAATATTTTAAATATTTGCTTCAACAGATGCAAAACTGGAGCTATCTTCTGCAGTACAATTACTGCAGGACATCTCATTTTGTTTTTTCAATGTCATGGAGCAGGCAATGCTGTTAGTCTGGTACATATGTTCTAAGATGTTTTCCTATAAATATCTTCAAATACCAGAATTTCACCTAGTTCAGACCCATGCCATAGAGTTTTGATACAAATATCATTCTAAATAAATACATCAACAGACTTTCACTCCTTAGGTGTATCTAAGATTTTTGAACACACTGTTCTGAAGACATCTTACTTAAAAAGCATCTCAAGTTGACAATAAATTCCCTAAACGTTTGTGCTTTCACTGATGCATGCACAGAAAGTCAATTGAAACATGATGCTGCTGAGTCCTTGAGTTTGCACATCTACATCTACCTGTATCAGTTGTCAGAGCCAATCTAGCAGAATCTCACTCCATAGTCTAAAAACCACAAAACCAACATGGGAGTAGAGAAAGCAGCATTGTTTCAGGTACTGAAATATACAATGAATCATTGATTTGAGTTCTCACTTTTAATCAGTAAGAGTGAAAGGAATCTTTCTTCAGTATCTCCCCCTTCCTATTTTCCGCCAGCTGGGATTCGAATTAACATAGGAGGCAGCCTTTTCTGATGTAGATGTTCTAGTTTCATTAAACACTTCAGTATCTTACAAAATTACATTAAGAACTGGCCCACAGGGCTCTTGCGTATTCTCCCTTTTTCCGCAAGGTGTGATAGTTATTTTTGACTGAAAACAAGCAACTTGTAGGCAAGACTGATGGAACACTGACTTAGGAGATGAGTGTCTCTGCATGCAGTGCAGGGGCCTCAGAGCACATGATGATCTCATTTTATTTACATGAGGAAGTCCATAATCACAGTTGAAAAGCATTGGCATTGTGCTCTCTTATCATTCTGGTAATCCAAGGATCTAATATCACCAAATAACCACTGCTCACCCACCAGTTCAGCAACAATAACTGTCTAAATAACTATTGTTGCTCCTTAGCAGTAGGGATTTCAAACTCATTGGTCTAAACTTTCAACTAGGCAGTCATTCAGTGCTAATGAATTTTTAAAAAAAACCTTTATTTTTACATTAATGGGAATCTAGTATTGCCTGGAGCATTTTAATTACTTCTACATTTCCAATAAAATAAAATTTAGAATATTTCACTTGCTACATCACATTCTACAATGCATTACTGCAATTGCTGTAACTGTACACCAGTGCTTGCACTGCAATAACACAGAATCTCAAAAAGATCATAATGAGATAATACACAAAACCACCTGAAATTCTGGAGTTCAGAAGGCATCTTTTAATGCTTTCCCTTGGTAAATTTTTCTTTTTTCTTTTTTTTTTTCCCACTTTTTTTTTTAAGCAAAACAACCTTTAAAATTAAAAGCAAATTTTGATCAATATTTCTAATTAGCTCCAATTCTGATGTCACTCATTCCTGCAACCACTATAGTTGTGTGTAATTTGGGCCACAGTTCAACTCTGTGTTCTTAAAGAAAACCACCAAAAAAAGCTTTTTTATAATAATAGAAAAAGCCATGTTTAAATCCCAAAGTTTTTCTTCAATCATAACAAAAATATCAAAGCATTAGAAAAGAATGTATATTTAAAAGGTTTCAGTTTGTGTTTTTTTATTTTTTAACAAAGGGGAGACAGCTGTAATATTGTGAAGTGCATTTGGTTAACGTAATACAGATGTGCTTTACAATATATATTTGTAATACTGAATTTCACATTACATTATTGCTTACATTTTTATTTATTAAGTCTATTTTGAATTAAGCTGATAATTTGCATGCTGTTTATATGAAGTTTTACAAAAATGAGCTGAGTAATTCATTAGTTCAGTATTCCTCACAAAACACAGAGCACCTAGAGTGCATTTTCAGCCAATCAGACAAAATATTATCCTGTTTAGCATTTTATGAATCAATTTTTGCACTGAGTGCCGCATTCATACTTCTTTGCAGCCACATAAGTTACTCTACCAGTCACTTGGCTGGATTAATCCTAGCTAGCTTGTTGAGAGGCCAGTGGAAATTCATACACCTTTTATTAAAATGAAAGTTGAGGCAAAGCATAAAAATTACAAATAATCTTATGCCAAATATTTCCAGTAACACAGAACCTTCCAAGAGGCCTTTTTTTTTGTTTTTTAAAAACTCTTTGTCCAAAGATTTTTGGAGTGCCAGTATGTATACTCTTTTTCATAAACCTACACACATCAAGAATTCCTACAGGGCAAGTATCTCTAGTTCCCCAACTTCTATTTTTTAATCAAAGTTACTTAAGTAAAAGTAAAACGTTTTACTTGTCCTCCAGAGAATTTTTTTCATTAAAGAGAGCCACCATAAGTAAGAAACATGATGCTTATACAGCTTAAATTTTCTACTGATAAACTAGCACATCTCCCAGTTTAAAAAAAGTGCCTTTCAGTCAAGCACTATTGCATCTATTGTGCTAGAAAAGTTCCAGTTAATTTAGGGACTAATATATGAGTGATCTCAGACTGGACAATTTGGGCAGGCAGGGAAAAAGCAATGAAATCTCTAAACTCTCTGGGTGCAACAGATATTTCCTATGTTGTATGTGAAAGCTCCTAGTGAGCTCTAGGTTCCTTAAAGTCCTGACTGAGACAGTAACCATGTAAGTAATTCTACGATAATTACCAAAGCTCTTAGCTAAAAAAACTAGAAGAAACATACTTTTCTATTGCTCTTCAACTTCTGCCCAGCTGCAAAGGGAAAACTGCCCTCCTTGTTACTTCTACTAACTGTGACTCCAGGTTGAGAATGAGTATAGCATGACATCCAATGACCCAGGCTCTGCCATTTCTTCCAGTCCCATCTCTCTATCAGCTTGCATCAATTCTGCTTGGTCCTGAGACAAGACCATCTGTTTTGTATCACTATCCTTATTTTGGCCAGACACTGGGACATCTGGAAGACTGCACTGTCTACGCTCCGAGAAGCAGACACTGAGCTGGATACCATCAGCATACCAATGGAATCACAGCTGACAGTACATGCTCTTCCTCACTCATTGATTAAATTCATACCACTGACAGATTTCCAAAGAGGATAGAAAAAAAATTTTACAATTTTATCTCCCCAGTTGGGCCAAGCAGATAAACTAGCAGGTATGACAAAAACATTTCCCACATCCAATAGATTAATCATTTAATAAGGTTTCAAATATACCACAGTTTTACAATATTTCTTTCTTTTCTTAATAAAGAGAAGTAAGTGCTTTTTAAATAAAGTTTAGGTTACTGAAAAACATGTGCAGTCGGAGATGTTGTATAGGTGCTGTTTATTCTGTTAGATTGCTTTGTGTAACCTATGAGTTCAGTGCACTGTTGGTTTATGTTTGCTCATGCTTTTGTTTTGGAAAGTAGAAAATTAGTTTTTTTGGTTTTGCTGCAATGCTTGTGCAAGCATTCTACAATGCAAGACAGAGACCTGGCTGAAATGGAAAATGGTCTAGTGGTACATATAATACATTTGGTTGCTACACTTTCATTGAATATTGCAGGACAAGATTATTGCCTAAAAATAAATCAGGCATTACAGCATGTTAGGTCATGCAATGTTAGTTCAAGCCTAGTATCTTAAACATCATAGAGATACATTTGCTTTTACTCAACACTACTTTTATCTTCCAGATATGAACGACATATTTCTCCAGAATATCTAATTTCAGAAGATTAAAATCATTTTGAAAATCAATCAGAAAATTTTATCTAACAATTCTGCTTCTCAAGACACACTAACACTAATCATGACTCCATTGAATTCAAGGGGAATTTTCCATTACTCCACAGACTGAAAATTTATCTTAAGTATTTCAAGTTTCTCCCTTTTGGGTTTTAGCTCCTTAAAATGAGAGCTGTGAAACTCAGGTACATCTTGAGATATCTTTAACTTTGGAGTCCACAGCAGTGGAACAGAATGTGAACCACATCCCCTGGCAGTCACTGTATGTCCTTTCCCTGTGGAGGAAAAAAAACCACAGGCTATCCACTCTATCTACACTATCACTGACTGAGAGGGAGTCAGAGACTCTAGACTGGAAAGCCAATTCAACATCAGATATCAAATGTTCCTCTAAGAGCTGTGAAAAAAAGGGTGAAGGAAACACAAAACATTAGGAAGCACAATCATCATATGCTGGTTGGAGGCAGCAGAAAAGAGTACATTGTATCACAGAAGATAAATTACTAATTTATTGTATTTTCCTTCTCAAAAATAACCATCTGTACTAATTTCCTAGACTGCAGGCAGTTTGACTGTTAGAAAACCTAAAAATGAAATAAAGACAAACTCACAGTATAAACCATATCAACAGGAAGAACAGAGAAAATAAAGAAAAAATCCCAACAGCAGAAAAGATCTATTTCAAGCCAAAAGGAAACAGGCAGCACTGCACCAAGAAGAAAGTTAGGTGAACATAAAAAGGCCAAGTAATTCATGGTTTTCGATCTTCAGCCACACTAGCAAACCTCACTAGCCTTGAAATACTGTTAGCTCAAATGACGGATGAATAAGGTCAAACTCCAAGGTGCTAACCTGCAGCCACTAAGGATGCAGTTCTGTATTCCAATAGCTTGTTTCCAGTGGTGAAGTCCCATTTATTCCTGTGCTCTTACCCCATTCTACCATTCCCAGTGATATCAGTGTTTGATTTTTACCTGACTCTGGTACAAATGCATAATAAAAATACTATATTTTTGGTGGAATCTTCTGCATGTGTGTTGGTAGAGTTGCAGAGCTGCCTTGGCACACTGAGAGTTCAAGCATTAAGATCTATCTAAAGGAAAAAACAGGAGCCTACAACTCTGCCTGAAAGTACAGAGGAGGAAGTAGGATCACCTTCCCCAGCAAAAACAAGCTTCATATTCAGTTAGGCTCAGCCCTTCTCCCAGAGCCATAACCCTAAGGAGTAAAAGCATCTGGTATTTAAGTAACACTACAAGTCAGAATATGAACACGTTTATCAAAGCATCAGTAATAAAAGAAAACAAGATATCATTTTTACATTAACAGAATGGTATCCCATCTGCGACTCACTACTGCTGCTTTAACAACCTTTAGTGTAATTTTGCTTCTTGCTTCTCTCAAGACACAGAAGTTTTTCAAAACTGAGATTCTATGAGAATATTCACATGTCTTCAGAAACACATTCCTAATATATTACCAACACATGATTCTTAATACTATGTGTTACCACATTAAAGATACAATTTTCAACTTTTAAAAAAGTATTACACATGGCAAGTAATCATAGCCTTTTCTTTTTTTCTTATTTAACTGAGCAATGCCAAGCTGATAAAATCTATTATGATTGAACTTGGAAATAAGCTTGAATATGAGAAGCAGGCTAAAATCAGGCTTGTTATTAACACAGTGTCTTACCTTCTTATCAGCTTTTCCTCATCTGTTTTAAAATTCCTGAAATATGGTAATGTGCATAAATTAAATTATATCTGATATTATGATACAGCTTTTAAATGAATGCAGACCTAATGGATAAGTCATGATATTTTGAAAATTAACATAAATTAGAAAGGGGATTCATAGGCTCAAAGAAATTTTCAAAACTCAGTAATTTATCAATTTCCATACTACAGATACAAATATTATACTGAAACTAGTGCACACATACATTTGATCCTTCATAAAATTATGTCATATCAATTACATTGCATTCCTCCAAATTCAACACCCTTAAGTTTCTCAAAACACAAGAAGCAGCTTGTAACATCTGACAGTACTTCAGCATATCCACAGAAACACTTTCCTCAGCTCCCAAATGACCTTTCCAATTATTTATGCACAATCTAAGTTCCTTCTCAGATGAGCACTTCAAAACAGTCTGGTTAAGAAGTTCAAGAAGCTCAGAAGGCTGACACAACTTCCCAACATACCAGTGAAAGTCTCCCATATGATTAATGTTCTATTTCTTATGGAGCATTTCTCTATGTGAAGATTCAATATTATGTGAATTCTTGCCAAACTGTTGCTCATCCACAAACTATAAATTATGGCTAATATAAAGAAATCAAACCCACATAATCCAAACAAATTCTAAACAACAGGTTATCAGAAAGACAATTCCCAAGTCATGGGTTGTATAACTACAATATTTATAGAATTTGGAAGTTTTAACAGAGAATTTTAGGTTCCCTAAGCTAGTATTTTATTCAAGCCATTTCACCAATGCCTTTGAACACATCAATAGAAAATTAATATTCAAAGACAAAAAAATAACTACTGCTTTGTGTGATCTTAACAGTATTTTGCCCCCATAACCAGACATATATTTAGAACAAATTTCACCTAAAAAAGTATTGGTTTTATCAAACCATTGAGTGAATATTCATAAAAAACTCCACAATGATAAATTCAGCCAAATTATTTGTGACTGACATAACCCAGTTGCTACCCATTTCCTGAAAAACATCAGGAAAACAAGTTCCTCTCAGAAATATTCAAATATGTCAAAAGATTTTTCTATCCCTCTGAGGACATCCAAGTAAGCATGAAAACCATTTCATAAAATCCCCCACATGGACACATTTCCCCATACAGCCAAATGGAGAGACAGGTCTGGAAACTATTGTTAGACACCCTGACAAGTCTTCTCTACCCCCAACATTACTTAGAGTACTTCTGCAGTTAGGTGATAGTGATTGAGTAATTAAATCTGTGACATTCTGAGGAATTGTCTCTCCACAGACATTAACTCATATTTACTTTTAAGAATTTATACTCTAAGCAACTGAGAGAGATATTGAAACAGGAATTAAATCATACATAAAGTTCCTTTGAATACATAAAAATGACAAAGATTCACTCAACTTCTGAATATCCTAAATAAAAACAGAGTAATCCGTATGTCAAGAAAAAGCATTTTCCTGTGATGTGTCAAATTAATCTTTTAGAGATGGGGCAGGTGAGCAAGAGGAAACAATTCCATGAAAGCAAGCATTAATTAGGAGTGACTGTGTTCTCTACATGTAGGAGAGAAATGAGGACTTTCACAGTTCAACGTTTGAAGGAAATAAATGTTTAGTCACTTCTTTGTACTATAACAGGGAACTATCACAGTGAATGGCAAGCTCTCCGTAAGGTATTTGCAGTTCTCTTGTGTCCATGAACACCCAGTTCTCTTGTGTCCATGAAACCAGCTGATTTGCCTTCAGGTGCTCTGAAAGCTACATGCAACAAGAGGAATATTTCTACATGAAAAAACTGTAAAACATGCACATGGCAAGCATGGCTTATCTTCTCAATCTTAAAGTTTCATGTTTTCAGCTTAGTTAGGCAAAAGATTACATATGATAATAAAATTAGTTAGCCTTCATTTGCATTTCACATAAACAGTACACAATGATTTGTAATAATGATTTAAAACAATAAATGCATTTTTATATAATACAAACATTATTTTTTCTAGCCTACTGGACAATTCTTTAATTGACTGAACAAACTTGAAGCTGAAATTACTCATCAGAAGAAGCTTGAAGGAAGACCAAGAAAAGATTATATGCAACATTACATTCATACTTCAATGTCAGCATTTATAGATTCAAAAATAGGAAAATACTAAATTCAATAATATTTTAAAATTCTGCATTAATGTAGGAATGTTTTGGACAAACAGAAAGCATGCTCTTCACTTATGTTAAAAAGGACAAATATGTGACTATCACTTGTTTTATTATGAATTATGACTTTAAGAACAATTTTGTTCTTTTATAGTTTCATTTACACCACCTTTTCAAGTCTTTATTCTCATCATATTGAAAATCAAACAATCTCCTTGTAACTTCTGGTTTTAATAAAATAAAGGGAGAAATTTTTTGATGACACAATTGGATTTGTTTCTCTGCATCTGGTTAAAAAACAATACTGACAAATCCTATTATTTGCATATTTATTTATATTTCATTATTCCCAGGACCGTAAAGTTTCTCTGAAGAGAATTAAAAACAATGGAATGACTAATAATTCTTTTCATTTCTATTTTATTCCTTCATTATGGGATACTTCAAAGATATAGCATTTCTTTACAGAGAAGAAATTTGGGCTACATCAATATAACCTAGAAAACAGTAAGCCAATAAATGAAACCTTTGTGTTCAAAAGTCCTTCTGTCATAAACACACACTGTAACCTCTACTGTTTAGTCCAGGAATGTACCAAAATTATGTATTTAACATCATATACATACACACAAAACCTAATAACTTTTAATTTCTTTTTCAGATGCTCAATATGTCAACATTTTGCTAACCATTTCCATCCTCACTTTTACATATTCTTCCAAAGGTGACTCACCATCTTTCTTGCCATGATCACACTCCCTCACAGCAAAACCTTGGCTTTATATGCATTGGTGGCTAAACTCATATTTTACTGCAGTGGAGCCAGCACTTAACTCTTCTAAGTGTGCTCCCTGTGCAACCTGTTGTTCAAAGACCTCAATGACTCCAGCAGCAGTTTCACAATCAGTTTAAGCTAAACAAAGTCTGTGCTGCCACGGGAAGAGTCAGACCTGCTTGTCCCAGAGGCCACAGACTAATTTCTCCATCCTTATGCCAACAGCCAATCTTGTGTGGCCCAAAAGGAGCAGGGCTAAGCAGCTCATCTCTCTGAAGGTTAAGTCTTTCTTGCTGCATTGATTTTGAGCTCAGCTCAGACTCACTCAGCAGTATCTTCTCTGATGGTTTTTGCTCAGACATGGAACTCTTAAACAAGCAATCAGAAAAGCTGAATTTAAAATACAGCTTAGTATTTATTTTCAACTCAGTGTCTGTGATATAAAAACAGTTAAATTAAAACAGGGTAATGTCTTTTTATTAAAGTTAAAATAGAAGATACCACCAGGAAGCATCTTTATAGAAAAGAGCAATACTAAGTCATCTTAAAACACAATTTTTATTTTCCTTGGAATACAAAACTGAAATCCTACAGCCTACAATTTGAGAAAATATTTGGTATGTATTAGAAATTAATTTTAGGACTTATTTTTAATTTAGAATTTTAATTTAATTTTTAAATTTTACTTTAACAGCTCTAGCTTTGCATTTAGTTTATGCACAAATATTATATGTACTATCTTAAGATCACTGCACTAGTAAAGTATAGAGAAACAATGAGAAATTGTCAAAACTTTCACAACTCCAAAGCAAAGGTTAGAAGATAAATTTGCTTCAAAAACTGATATTTAGATTAAACTAATACTCCCGACTGCAGGGGGAAAAAATGTGAAATAAGGAAAGGACCCCAAATAAAGAATTATGTACAACAACCTCCAGTGTCTACTTTTCCTTTTTACAACTCCATTGACTTCAAATTATTTACTATCAAAGATAACTTGAATCCTTATATTTAAATCCGGCATATTTCCTCTTTCTTGCCTTATCTTTGCCCATGGCCATGCTTTTTTTAATAAACTTGTTACATAGTGTATTCTTACTGTACCTGTCTCTCCCTCACCCTTCTAGTCCTCACTAATTATGCACAGGGTCTGGAAGCTATTAATGATAACTGACAACAGCCTTCATTTGAAATGCTCCTTTAGGTTATTTTTAATTTACTTTCAAGCATTCCGATTTTGTGATGACATGAAGTGATGATTACCCCAATTTATCTTTTCAATAATTGTTCTGTTTGTGAATTTCTCATGTCCTGAATACTTTTTGTCTCCACAACATTTTACCCTTCTTCATAATTGATTCATTAATAGTCAAAATGTATCAAATATAATAACACTTACTGCCAGTATATTCACATACAAAGAATGATGTCTTCATGACCCTTGGGTCATTAAAGAAAAAGCAAGAACAAGCACTGGAAGCAGCACTACTTTTGATATTAGCAGGTGCAGTGCAGTTACTACAGTGAACTTGCAAACCCAAGGTATTGTGTACCATGGTGACCCTGTGAACCACAGCAAAGGCTAATGAGACTCTTGGTCAGCTCAAAATGGCTCAGACTTACAAAAGAAGGCACTGGTAGTGCTATCTGACTTGGAGTGTTTGAGACTATCCTTTTTTTTTGCAGGGGAGTAATGATTTTTACTGCTAGTTTTACCTGATGGAAGTAATTTCTTAAGACAGAAATCAAAGCAGACAAATGTAATATTTGCAATTTTAGGGGGGCTGAAGACCTGCATTGAAGTGTAGTTACTTACTTCTTTGTTTTCAACCTCACTCTCTTCTAATTTTTATCATGGCTTTTCAAATTGCATTTTAAGTTCTGAAAATATCAGAGGAGTTCCCCTTCTGAAAACCCACATTCATTCCTTTTGTACTTAACTATAAATTACCTCCTACTTCACTCTTTTTATTCTCCATGTTTATTCTTCCTCTGTCCTCTTTTTTCATTTTAGCAATTAGAACCAGCACTCCACTCCCATTTAATTTTATAAAATAGAACACTCTCATTTCTTAACATACAATATACCATAAAAAGAATGCAAGGCCAAGCAACAGCTCTTTTGTCTAAGTTTAATATCCTGTTTTCAAGTAAGAACAGGTAACTTAACAAGTACATTTGTATTCTGCCATGTTATTCACTGCTTTGCATATTATTTGCTGTTTGCAGCATTTACAATTACATTTATCTTCTAAATTTTAAAATCTGGCTTGCACATTGTATCATATTGAATGGCAAAAGCACACCTTGCAATATATAATAAAATTAAAATTCAACCTGGCAGGGAAATTAAAATACACAAAAAAGGTAGAGTTAGTTACTCTGTAAGCCACAAACTTAATGAATCTTGAATTCTCAGGGATTTGTGTTACATCTCAATAATTCCTTCATGTTAATATCAGCTGCTTCCCTCTATATTTTTTAGAGTATCCTGTCCCTAGTAATCCTGCCCACCTTTCTTCTTTTCCTCTCCTTCATTAACTCAAACAGCTTGTCCCAAAATGCTTCAGCAAGTCAGCAGATGCTTTGTTTGTTTCAGAGCCATAATAGTGATCAATCTGCAGTGGTAACTCTACCTTGCACTAAAGCTTCAGGATGGTACTAATAGGATTGTCTTCTAACCAGACACCAATTTCCAGGGAATTGGAAGAAATTTCCTGGATTAGAAAACTGTCAGTTTCAGTTGAAATTTGAAAGTAGATTTAAAAGGGCCAGAACTCAAAGCCAGAGGTGCGCACCTTACAAAATCATCTAAGTCCACACAAAAACAGCCTCATGGGAAAAGAGAGGCTGAAAACCTACCAGGTGAAAAACGATGTACAGGGGATATCACTATTGGGTTACATCACGCTAAAATCACTTGTGTTACTGTGAACAATTTCCCCACTGAAATAAACCCTAGGTAAAACAAACATTTCCTTTTTTATCAGCTTTCAGTAGTTAGTAATAAGCTTTAGTCCTTGAAATCTTGAATACATGAAGTCTCTGGCAGACTCACCCTGCCTGCAGTTGCTACCAGGAGAAACCATCTTTCCCTCCTCTGCCAGACAGTGCTACTCTCCTAGGCAGAAACAGCTTTTCTTAATGCACTGGGCTGAAAACAACAGTTATTCACAAGCTGATTTACAAGCAGATCAGATGTCTCTACCTTGAGGGCTTCCATATCTATTATAGGCTCAGGGCAAGGCAGATGGCTGAGGGTGGCAAAAACTCCAGCCAACCATCTCCTGCGGCAAGTTTCTCAGAAGCCAGACAAGAAACAATTTATACTCACTAATGATTTTGCATGACCTTTTTCATTCCTTCTCTAAACTGCTATCCATAAAACCCTTCAACTTCTGTCTTCAGTCATTTCCCTCCCATTTTCCTCCCATTTTCCAAGGTCCTTCCCTTCTCCTATATCTGCTCTGAGATGAGGGTGCCTAGAATAGAAAGGCTTTACACCAAACTGGGATGGGGATAGCTCACTGGCAATAAACAGGAACAACTGAAAGGCACGTGAAAGCAGGATATCCAGTGCAGACAAAGTTATTATTTTGACCTAATAGCATGGGTCAAAGGTATCTGGCTCCTTTTATGTTCACAGCTGTTGTGGGCCTGCAAATGTATCATCACAACCATTCTTTTTCATTTAGTTGCCTGAAGAATGTAGCAGTAGGACAAAACATTCTTTCTAATCTGTTCATGGACATTTCCCAACCACAAAAGACATCTAATATAACATTGTTAATTTTTAGAAAATTCTTCATTTGTTTTTGGCCCTGACCATCTTGGATATTTTAGAGTAATGTTATAAATGTCACTTCTCTTATCACCTATTTCCCATTAAACAATAACATTCTAATAGGGATACTCACTGCTACTGGATTGCTAAAATAATAAATATTATAATGCTTAATGTATTTATTAATTATTACTCTTTGCCACATGGGCAATTATTAATCCATGACAGCACTTTATTTTTCACTTTATGACTACTTTATATCCTTAGTATACTTTTGTTTGAGGTTTTGGCAAAAGTTTTTAATGAAAGTCCAAGTCATCCCTACTAGTACCTACTAGCCAGTATTTTGCCAACACCTTCATGAATCATAATTACACACACTCAAAAAGGAAAAGATAATTATACTCAAGCTTATTCACTAGGAACATTCCCTTTTTGTAGTTTTCTAAGGAGAAAAATAAACTTGACATTACTATGAACACACACCTTTTAGAAGCAGAGAAAAATCCCTCATACTCAAATGGTTGGTTTATTAAATATTGAGAAAAAGAGAAGCAATAAGCAAATATTTAGTGTTTGAGACCAATATTGGCCTCAGAAGCAATTTTATAGCTCTCATCCTAACAATGTATTTCTTATGAGACGTTCTAAAACATTTCTATGGAAACTCCTCTGATGCCTTCTTTGTCAGAACTGAACCTAGCAAGCAGCTAACTAAAAATCCATCAGACTGCAATCATAAATTCATACCAAAATTTAAATACAATTTTTTAAGTTGGTCATACTCTGAAACAACTTTTGTAATAAATTCAATTGGTTTTGTTTTAATGCAAAATAAGCACTTATTTTAAAATATTATATTTTCTATTTTTACTACATAAGATGCTGGTTAATAAACAAGTACCGGATTCCACAATTTTTCAAATAATGATATGTGTTCAAAGATATTCAGTGTCAATTAATGACACTGGGACATTGCATACCAGCTGACACAAAACTGTTATTTTATGTATGACAAAAGGGATGCTAGTAACACTAAAGAAAACACCTTCTTTACTATTCTTTGAATGGCAGGGTGCAAAAGAAGGGCTCTGGTATACACTGACAAATTTTTTAAATCAGTGGAGCTTAATATGCCAACAAAATAGAATTGAACTCTTCACAATGAAACACTGAACATGATTATATGTTCTTGAATTCTGCTAATTATAACTAATCTTCATAGAGAAGTTACTTGAAATGCTGCAAAAAAGCAACATTACACCAAGAGTGTCAGAGTGTAACTTCTAAACTCTCTGAAATGTTATGCTGTGGCAAAAATTATAGTAAAGAAATGTGGTTATGCTTTGCCATCACAATTGTGTCAGAGCCATTCCTTATATTAAATGTTTTTGTAAATGCTGGTATGAAAGGTAGCTTTCCTTTGCATGCAGCCTGACTACACCAAGAAAACATTATCCATTTCACAGCCAAAAGCCATTCATTCGGTATTGGGCAGACTCCCTTTAAGAAATTATACAATGCCTAGGGGGTACAAGCACTATTTATTCTCTAAATTTCAGCTCATTTTGTTAACCAAGCATGCAAAAGGACAATAGCTCAGAGTACATCCTGTTAAACATGTAAAACCCCAGACAGAAGTATCTGCCATACTGTTAGTTAAGTAATGCCTTTCCAGAAGTAAAAAGACCACAAGCTTTTTCAGAATTGCACAACTATTCTGGACCACTGAAAACAGAAATTTACTTTGATGATCATCAACAATACTCCAGATGCTCATTCCTTCTTTTAGGAAAAACAATTCTGAGCTGACAAAAATTACTTTGGTGCTACCTGCTCTGTATTTCAAATATGATTCATCCTAATTCTAGTCAAACACCATCAAATATATTTCAGCAACAACTGCCTTCACACTAACAGTGGAAGACTGATGTTCAGATTTCCATGTTTCAGCTATATTCAAAAGTACTACATCATTAAGTTTAAGCATATTTTATTCAAAAAATTACCAGGTTTGCTATATTCCTTCCCCATACAGCACAGATTTACACCAGCTTTTTTTACCCAGCAGCGATGATTTTGGGAGGAATTCATCACAGATGTTCTTGCTGGAACCTACTTGTTGCTATCACACAAGCCTGAGAAAGCCTACTGGGCAGCAGTCAGCATTTGTCTCTCAGTCAGCATTGAACTCTCAGAGTTCAAGGGTTGGGAATTTCCAAGGAGCTGGAAAGCTTCGTTTAAAGAAGCCAGAACTCTAACCAAAGACCAGGTTTACATGCTGCACACTGAAGTCACCATGGTATCATAACCCTACCCCTTAACTGCAGATTTGGACATACACCACTCCTGTAAATTCTGAGCCATTCTGAGCGAGGTGGCCCAGGCCTGTAATTGCACAACCCACAGAGGGGTTCCCCCTGAGGCACAGATCTTGCAGGTCCCAGCGGCTCCTCTGTGAAAATGTTCTTGTTTTTCCACCACTAACAGTAGCTGGGAATTTGTCAAGAATGCCATTTTCAGCAGCCTGCAGCAGCGGAATCAGGCATCTTCACACAAAGAGATTTACAAATTCCTTACTTGGAACAAAACATTTAAGAAAATAATAAAAACAATGTCTGCTATTCATCCCACCTTAATATGTAGTTTTTCTTTGAGGCATGTCTAAATAGGCATGTGATTCATAAATGTCAAAATTTCAAACCTAAATTGCAATTAAACATACTCTGCCAGCTTCAGTGATCCTCAGGGTGCAGGGAAACACAGAAGAAAGACGTAAGTGCTTCTCACAGGAAATGCCCTACCCTTTTATTGGCAACAAATTATGAGACTGCTGCAACATTCATTCTTACACTGTAATTCTTGACTTCAAATTTGTAAAATTACAACAACATTCATTTTCATGGCAATGAATTAATAATACCCTATTATTGCAACAAAAAGAAGCAAAATCCTGTAGTCACAGAAAAAAACCCCAAATATTAGGCTAAGAAAATTGGGATTGTTCAGTCAGGAAAAGAGAAGGCTTCGGGGTGGCAACCTAATTGCATTGTTCTAAGTACATGAAGGGAGCCTACAAGAAAGATGGAGAGGGACTATTTACAAGAACATGTAGTGGCTGGACAAGGGAGAAGATATTAAAAATGAAAGAAGGTAGAATTAGATTAGGTATTAGGAAGAAATTCTTTAATGTGAGGGTGGTGAGGCACTGGAACAGGCTGCCCAGAGAAGCTTTGGCTGCCCCATCCCTGGAAGTGTTCAAGGCTAGGTTGGATGGAGCTCAGAGAACCTTGGTCTAGTGAAAGTTGTCCCTGGCTTCAGCATGGGGTTGGAACTAAATGGTCTTTAAGATCCCTTCCAACCCGAATCATTTTATGATTCTATGATTATATATATATATGTATGTATGTATACATATATATATGTGTATATATACATATATATACATATGTATATATACATATACATATATGCATCACAGACATTTGCTGGAGATTACTTGAGGTGACTCACAGAAATATATACTAAACTTCAGGTGGAAAAACTGACATTGATTTTTCTGAAAAATAAAGAACATGATTCTGCATATTATTTAATCTGATTCTGCAGATTTATTTCACCCATCATACTGAAAAAGTTAAGATAAAGATGCTTGTGAGAAGTAAACCTTCAACTCCTGAACAATAAAACTGTTTTTCATTTTCTTGTAATAACGATGAATATATGCAATTTCATCTTTTTTTTTTCCTTATTTTTTGTATCTCTCAAAAGAACTCCAAGAAAATATTACTGAGTTAAATGGTTTTATCATTTCTAAGCATAAGGAACTCAAAAGTATGTCTGCTCATGTTAAGATAATTATCTATTTTACCAATTTCTTAAACTTCACACACTGAAGCAGGAACCCAAAATGTTGTGGGAAGCCATGAGAACTTCATTACTATCAGACATCTTATTGGGACTTCTTTGGAAAACATAGTCAATGTGGCATCCTTGTAAGAGCCTTAAAACTTCAAATTTATCCAAAGTTAACAAAAGCTTTTAGGGCTAGCAGCTCACTCTGCCTACCATCCAGGGATACTGACAGATATATCCTACCTGGTGACTATCATACCTCTGCATTGTACACTCTTTTCAAAGGCTCCAGTATTGGAAGCTATTCATTGCTTGTTCTGCTGGACACTTGCCAGCATTGTTTCACCAAGCATCAGAACCGATGGCAAGCAGTGCAAATGGAGAGAAAAGTGAAGGATGAACTTGGCTGGAAACAGGCACAGAGAACAAGAGCAAATGTAGTCATACTTTAAAAATTACATTCTAAGCATATATTCTAACAAGGAGTTCAAATGACATATGCAATAGAAGCCTAAGTCTAGTATTTCTCATGTTGTGACTAAATGTCCTGCCATTTTACATCTATTCATATTTTAAAAAAATTTAGTCCTATGTTTTATAATCCACTTACTAAAGACAGAGCTTACAAAGGGACTGCTCCTTGAAAATCTTCTGGAGTTGTAATTTTGTCATGAAGTAAATCCCTATAAATTCACGTTATTTTTTGCCAGCTAAGTTACAATTATGCTATTCTTTTATCTTGCACTCTTTTCCTGCTCATTGTAACTCACTTCAGTTAATATATGACATGCCCCAACAAAATAATCCACACTATTCTCCATTCTGTACTCTTATTTCCCAGGAATTACAGTCGAATTGCATCACAGATTCAGGTGAATACTCTCTAGAGTAAAGTTACAGTTGAGCTAGTGATGGATTCAGTAGCAGTATCTATGCAAGCTTACATCTGTTTATAATGATTATCATAGCTTATTAGATATGATCTCTCTGAAGGGAATATTAGAAATGCCTATGCTCTAGAAATAGATATTATTTAAAAGCATCTTTTGAATAGCATTAGCTTTTTTTTCCCCCTAATCTTCTGTGTGGAAGTGATCACTCACACACACACAAACAAAAAGAAGAATCTATCAGCACTGTCTTTTACCCTACAGACTTTTGAGCCTTTCATTTTCATAGAGCAAGGACTTCTATTAATATTTTATGGCAAGAACCCCTTAAAATGTAGGTGATTATATCCCAATGCTCTGTTTCCTTTTACAAAACAATTTGCAAAACAGACTACTTTTTCTCTTACAAGATAAAGACAAGCATCTTTAAACCCCTAATGGGTTTTAAAGTTGTTTTTTTTTATTTAAACCACAAGTTCTCCCTTCTGTCAACAGACTTAACTCTGTCAACTATTTGAGACAGGGTTTTGTATAAACAAATCAAATAATAAAAAATTAAAGTTTCTAAAATAGCCACACATTAAACAACTTACCAGAAAAATAAGTGTCAGGATTAGAACCATTTAAAATTCAATTTTCCCACATGATTCTAAAAAAGTAAAAGGTATGCTACAAACTAAAAGTATGAAATACAGTCTGAAAAGAGAAAGCAATACATACACAATGAAAAATTTTCTTTGCTGGAGAGAAGGAAGCCCTTTAAACCCATTTGACCTACAACCTCTTAGAACAAAACAAATTCTGTTTTAACTTCAGTAGGAGGGGTAGCACTAACTTCTTATTTTCTATAATGATCAACATACAAGCCATAAATTAATTGCAAAAACTGTGTGTACTTTAAATAAAAATTTTAAACCATCTAATTGTCCCTATTATTTCAATGCAATGTCTTTTGAACACACTAATGGAGAAGAAGTTATGTGAACAGAAAAACTACCTTAAAGAGAAGTTATCAAATTCATTAAAATTTTAAACAACTGAAGCTGGAGATACTGAGCCCATTTTTTAGGTTCTCTACATTTACATTTTCTTTCCAAGAATTTATTTTTCTGGTCTGCATACACAGGGTATTTTTAAACCTTATTTTGTGAAAAACATTTCACAGAAACAGTATCAATGTTATACTGAGAAAAAGGATACAATAATTACTGCAACAAAACAAGTAATAATTCTATTAATTTTGTGGCAGGAAGATGAATAAAAGATGACCATTTTGATGATGGGTTTCACATATTTTCTGCTCCACACTAATTCATTCTTTTAGCCTGATATAAGTAACTGTAGTTTTGTACATGTATTCGATTAAGCACGTTATATCATATACTATGTCACGCTCTTGATCCATAAATCATTTTCCAGCACTATTTAAATGTCACCATTGGTAAGTCTAGAATTAACTACATGCTAAGTTAATTACAAATGTAATAAAATTAAATGAAGTTCAAATTCATCACAGCAACAAAGTTTATTCTTGTAAAAATATAACTCCGCAACCTTAACTGAACATCAGCAGTTCTTCTCCTTCCTGCACATTTATTCCCTCCCCATACCTAAACAACTGCTTTGCCAGCAGATTTACAAAAATTGGGATAAATTACACATACAAGAGAACAGCGGTGACAGTCTTTATGAGCAACAATTGTTGGTATGATTCTGTCATATTTTGACAAGTGTTGCTCTCTGAGTTCACTTGCTTCTACATTAATCAAGATGACACAAACCAGATATTCAAAATTTTTACAATTAGATGAATAATGCGACAGGCTTACAGCACCATTGACCTACACCAGGAAAATTGGGCAAAACCCTCTATATTTTGTTAAAAAGAACAAATTTGTGCAGTTTCAAATAGCCACTATAAGGCAGGCCAAATGGAGGTCCATAACACCTAATTTTTTTGCTGCATCTTTCAGCACTTCTAGATTATACAGAAGAATAAGATGTTTGCTGTCCCCTATGAAAATTTTAATTTTTAATTCAAGGAGTAAAAACTAAATCTGATTCTCATCTCTTCTGTCCGTCACTTTTTCTTTGATGCATATTTCTATAATGATAGTTTCAAAATCTATGTTCATTAAAACAAACAAACAAACAAACAAAAAAAGCTTCTGTGGACCACAGAACACTAATTAAAAATTGCTTATTAGTTCATGCAGTCACATGTAGTCTTCAGTGTGAATTTCCATCCAACTCATAGTAAAATAAAGCACCTATTTTATTTTGATAACTTTTGAATGGAAAAATAACACTAAAGGTTTACACTGTGCCTTTTTTCGCCCCGTTTTCTTGCCCATACGGTATTTCTCTCCAGCAACATGAAGCACTTTGTTCGCCTTTTAAACAGATTAAATCTCATCTAGTTTTAGATTAATCAACCCCTAAGGAAAAGCGCCAGCGCCCCCTCGTGGGCGCAGCTACCCTCTGACAACACCGGCGTCACTCCAAAACCTCGGCTCAGCGACGGCGACATTTAATTGCTTTGCTGTCGCGTTCATAATTTCTAATCGTCCACTAGGCTGCGGAACTAGGCCTGTAAACTGCTGAAGGACTCTCTTGTTTACCCAAAACGTTCACTTTCATATTTTTGCTATAAAATACACGGAAACAGGTCTATGAGGAATATAACCTCTATGATCTGTATTTTAGTGGCTTATTTCACAAAGTAATTAGAACAAGCAAATCACATTTATTATGTTGGCTTGTTATTTTAAAATAAACTGAAATTTGCTGTAAAATACAAGAATGACAGGCTGAACCTGAATGGTCCAATCCTAGTGCAAATGGACATAACAGTCCATGCAATCAATGTACACGAGTAAAGATGCACTAAGGAACAGCGTCTTTTAGTTTTAGTGAGGCTGCTTGCAGGAAAAAGTCTATGTATGTTCCCAGTGACACTCAAAGTTTTTCACAGTGTTTAACATTGCAGATTCCTGTAAAGTCTAAAGTTATCAGACAGAAGTCTCACCTGAACACAATTCCCATGATATAATTGCAATTTCAGGGTAAACAGCAATCACAGTATCCCAGTTAAAAAGTCTTCAGAGTATAAATCTTTGGTTCAGAATAAAGATATCATTGCAGCACCAATGAGAAACAGAGTCCTAAATGCAGAGCAGTATTTGGAACCAGTGTGCCAAAATCAGTTAACTCAGGAGCCTCTCAGTCCACTTCTGGAACTGTGTTCATCTCTGTAGGCAGAAAGTGTCTGAGGTCATATCCCAGGGTTTTCATTGAGGCATATGCCAGATCATTGTACCTACTATTTCCAGTGTATTACAGGAAACATTTCCTTTCTGGAAATGGAAAGAAACTCTTCCAGGCTGTCACAAGAGGCAGGGACATTAGACTGAGTCGGTGCTGAAGAGTACTGCAGAAGATGAAGCCTATCCCAGTCATTCTCGGCAAAAAAACGTGACTTTTTGAGCAACTCATTTTGTCTATGTCCAAATACTTGTGACAGAGTGATACTCAGGATATGAGGTAACTTTGCATCCAAGCAAAAACTTTTAAACAAGGTTCCACTGAGTTCATGGAACTGTATGAAATTAATGGGGACCTGTTTTAGTAAGAAATCAGAATAAAACAAGCAAAACTCTTAAGATTTGGCCAATACTGAAATAGAAAATTCCTTTATTGTTCTCTTTTTGTACATCCTTGATTTAAAGGAAAATATTGCTTATCCATCAGAAGTTTCTTTTCCCTTTGGATTATTTTTTTTAATGCTATTAGTGTCATCAAATTTGAATAACAAATTAAATATTTGCAAAGTCTGTTTCCATTTAAAAAAAAAATCTAAATAAATTAATATAAGCCCTAGAAACATTAGAACAATAATAATGAATTTTGAAGACAACATAAACTGAGGCAGAGGCTCCAAAGCATCCTGACCAGGCTCTGCAGCAGTGGAAAGGGACTAGAGGTTTATGCCTCAGGCTCCTATATGCTTTTCCTAGCACTATTCTTACCTAGCTCTGTAGCTTCCTCTCACTTCCCAAGATGTGAATGCTGTAGCTTCTCTGCAGACTGCAGCAGTGAGCAGTATGACTCTGCATCATCTCTCTGTAAGATACTACTAAGACCTCATCTCTCACCTGTTCAATAACCAGGACTGCTTTGTGTGGGCCACCATAAGAACTCATTCTAAATGATTATATTAATTGCATTTTAAATAACACTGCCTCCTCACCTGTGTCATGGTTAAATGCACTATCATAGTCTCTGTCAAGGATTTTGGAGACATGAGGGTGCTGTTAATTGTTTGTCGAGATTCTATCTGCCTTCACATGTAACTCTGTGATGCTTCCTTGCACCAAATATATCCATATTTTATCACCTCATATTCTAAGAGATAAAGTTTCCAGTTGTACCTAAATAAATTTATACACTCTCTATTGACTTTTCACTGATTCTTTTTTTAATTTTCCATTAGGATTGGTCTATCTGGAGACCACTGGTTAATACTAAACTTTCATCTATCCTGTAGGAACTGTTTCTTTCTTCTGTCTAAGTCTAGGTCTCTATCACACAGTTGGGGATGCCTCCAGCTTTGTGCTCAGAGGACCCATTTTTCCATCTATCTTATCATCCTCCTATTCCACAAAAAAAACCTACCACTTAGGTGTTTTTTCAGAGCTAAATGGGCAAAATCTATTACTTCTACTAACTTTTACTCATAGCATTTCACCTTCTCATTTTAACTTCCTTTTACTACCCTCATAGTTGGCAAACTACTTATCAACCTATAAAGCCTGCTACCATTTTTAAAAACTACTTGTTCTGAAGAGAAAGCAAATATTGGAAAACATTCACTACCATTTATTTAGATCATTTCAGGCAGGCATTTCAGTCCATTTCAAAGGCTCAGGAAAAGTAAACTGTAATGGGCTGTAATTACTTGTCTAGGTAATTTTATATTTGACTTTCTATCTGTATAATTTTAATATTAACTACTTTGGTCTATCAACTTCTAAAATGTGGCACAAAAATATATTTATTTCTGAGTGTTTAACTGGACAATACCCTTCAACCCCCTCACCTGGTTTTCTTCCTAAGCAAAATCAACATTTCAGTTTTGAATCAGCTGGCAGCTTCTTTTTTACCCCCATGGTTCTGGAGATAACCACGATGTTTGACAGAATTTCAGCAATACTAGAGAGCTCATACAATTGTCATCAGTAAATGAATGCCCATCCTAGATGACTGAACTACTAATCAGCTACTGGTTAGTTAGAAGTGCAGCTTGTACTTCTAATACTTGTTACCATATTTGAAACTGCCTTTTTATATTAAGTAATATAGATGTGAGAGGAATAAGGAAATACAGCAATCATTCATGCATATTTGCATGACAGATATAATTCTTATACAGGTTATCTAAACAGTCTAATATTTTAAACCCCTCTGCATGTCTTCTAATCACAGAGAAAGTATCCTATTTCATTACCTATCTTATTTCTCTCTGAAATCTAGATCTAATCCCTTTGTCTCCTCTGTGTTTTGTTTGGTAAAACATTTATTTGCACAGCAGTTTACTCAGATATAGATCAACATAAAGTTTCTAATGATCCCATTTTGAGTATATTACAAGTAGAGTACAGCAAAATTACATGTCATGACCCTCTCTACATTGGCAATTCACTGAATCATTCAGGCTCAGAAGGAACTCAGGATTTCTAAGGCTCACCGTCTTGCTCAAAGTAGCATCATTCAAGATGCTTAGGATTTTACCCAACTGAGTCTTGAACAAATCCAAGGCCAGTGACTCCACAACCTCCCTGAGCAACCTGTTTCAGCAGTTAATTATCCATACACTGATTTTTTCCCCTTTTATATTTAATCAGGATTTTGCCTGTATCAATTTCTGCCCAGAGTCACACACCCTCCTGCTGTGGACCTCAGTAAAGGTTGTGGCTCTTCTCAGGAACCTCCACTTCAGCTCTGGGAGGATAGATAGGACTCCTTTATAAATACTGGACAGTCTTAAAAAGGGATGTCTCCTGCTTCTAGCTGCTGGACTTGCTGCAGCACAACTTACTCAATCTCTTTGCTATCACAACCTTTATCCTGTATACTACTCTATGCATTTAATTTTTTTCTTTTCTTTTTTTTTTTTCTTAAAGGATTGTAAGAAAACACAAGCTGTAAGTGAATGTGAAAGGCAAGCAAAAGGCAGCACCTATACTTCTTTACTATCTGCTTATCTCAAAACTGTTATATCTCATCACATCAAAGTACATAGCTCTGCTGCAGCAATTGAAGCTTCAGGAAACCTGAATTTTCCATTTGACCCACATTTCTGTTTATGAGGTTTTGCCATTTAAAAAAAAATTAAATAGCCTCAAGGAAAAAGGAAGATATGGCTCTATTTTTATATTCATCCTCCTAACTGTACTATTATTTCCTTTCTAAATCATTTCCTCTTATTTCATTATTTTACTCTTAGTAGACAGTATCACACATACATGAGATATCAGATATACTAATTCATTGTTGTTTCTGCTGGGAATACTAGTTATTTTGAAATATCCCACTTGTGGAGAAGAATGTATTACTAAAGCTATTCCCCCACCCTATTACAGTACTTGTCAACTCCAATTTCATTTTGTTAGGTTTCACACTATGAAATGGCAATTTTACAGTCAATCTGTTTTACCTTACTATCCAATTACTTCTTCTCAATAAAATCATACACCCAATTCTCAGTCTCTTTCTCATACTTACAAATCCACATGGCAAATCTGTGAATGTAAAGCCAAATATTTAACTACACATTAACAACTAAGTGATCAGTCTTCTGGAGTTACTAACATTGGTAGTGTCCAATGCAAAAAGACATTTCAGTCTGACTTCCCAAGTAACAAACTCACAGTCAGCACTCACTACTTATTTTCTGTGATTTAGAAACTTGTCAGAGTTTATCAATATCTTTTGAATAGTCCTTTTATTAATTCTGCATCAATAAACCATAGTGACAATTGTGAATTACACTAGTTGCTAAACTGGATGTCAAGTCTCAGCACATGCTAACCTTACAAGCCAAAACTAAAAGGCTTTTAGTAACTGGCTGTATAGATACTGTTTGAGTTTGTTTTTTTCTCCCTGATAATACACTAATATTTATTGGGCACTGATTTTTGCTACAGGTTTTGATGGTAACTGTGTTACTTTATCATATGATTTGCTGCCTATACATCTTGGAAGAGGTAACATCAGCTGCTGTGTTATCCTGCCACATGGCAAACTGCAGATGCAAGTTGATTTTAACATCACAAAGCACTGCCTTGCAACAATGGAAAACCCCATCAAAAGGAAAACAAAGTAGCACACAATTTTTACATCACCTTACCTTTAAATGGAAGTATTTGGGGTAGATGAGGTAGAAAATCCCAAAATCCAAATACACAGTCCGTTGGAATGAGCAAGAAACAATAGCTTTCCTGCCCAGAGAAAAGCCAAAAATATTTCGTGCATTCATTTAATGAAAGGAAACAAGGAATCAGTCCTCAGGGAATAAATTTTAATTTAGCGCTGTGTGATTTTCCCATACTATTGGCAGAACAGGAATAATTAATACAAGAATGAACTCATGAGTGATTTAGGGGCAAAGTGGTATGCTAAGAGTATAATCTAAACAGTAATTATAGAAAACGCTTAACCTAACTTCAAACAACAAGAGAAATACTTACTGTTTCAAGGCAAACTACCTAAAACTACTTTGTATGAAGTCCTGAAAATGTATCAAGTACATAGCAATCAAATGCTGCATTCCACATCAAAAGACATTTTTTTGAGAGAAGGAGAGAGATGACAGCAATGCGTTATATACCTGATTTCTCATTACTATGATGGCATGCATAAAATCCTACCCACAGCTTCATTCTAGCACTAGCAGACTTGGGATCAGCTCCATTACATACTCCACCTGAAACTGAAACAAATTTAACTGACCTACCGAGACACAGAAAGATATAGAAAGCAGTTAAACCAAGGTATGAAGAAGTGACTCTTTCTACTGCAACTTAGTGTTCTGAGCTGCTTGGGCCTTGCACTGTTTTGAGTACAGCTATGTATTTAAACCACACATTTAGCTTTCATAATTTAGCTTTCACTTTCAAGTAAGAGGTTCAAGCAGATTGAGCCTTTTCAGGGCTTGTCACCTAAATGCTGACTCTTTCTTTAAGACTAGGACACAATTCTGCGATTCTCAATTTCTGTAACAACTTGAGGATATTATTTCTCAAAATATTCTTTTGTTCTCTTCCAGAATCTATTCATATGTGGTAGCTGAAGTTCTCATATAAGTGATATCTATCTACATTGAGATGTAATATTAATACACCTTCTCCTCTCTTTCTCCTTTTCTTTAATGGCAGAGGAAGGAGCATCATGAGCCCTCAGTTTAATATATAATTTTTTAGTTTCTCCCAAAATTCTCCTTAAATAGTCACTGTGCTCCACATAAGAAGCACGTAAGTTCATGTCTTGACAAGTGCCAACACAATTCCACTAAATCATGTCAAATTAGGCTTCTAATGTTAGGAAGCAGCAGAAATAATATATTTTGATTATTAATGCTTTCTGATGATCATTTCGCATGGCATATATTATCAGTTCTGGAAATAGACTAAATAGTTTCAAATCTAACTCTTTATAGAAGCCACTAATGTAAATTATCATCAGCAGAAAAGCAATATTTAAAATATCCTTTAATATACTAGTTAGGAATAAACCACAAATAACCTATGTCTCAAACAAATTTAGAGTGCCAAACTCAACTAACAAAACCAAATGAAACAGAAAAACCAAAAGCAAATACAGTATAAAATACCAGAAAACAGTACGTAACAAGTTTTCAATTATAATACTTACATAAGTAGACAAGATATCCATAGTATTTCAACAGAACTTTCTTAGTTTTGGGTGCATCAGATTCAACAAATCAACCCAACAAATTTGGGTGCACCAAATTCAACACTTTCCCCTAACTGCACCAAAAACAACTATATTCAGGAAATGTAAATAAACCCCTATTTTCTGCAAATGGCATTAAATTACAGTTTCAACAATTGGAAAGGCATTGGCATTAATGCATCAGAAAAACCTAATATGAATTTTTGACAAAGTTGCTGTGGTATTCTACAGCACATGGCAATGGAATCAGTTTTTCCACATGGATTTTCAACACCTTCCTCTCAATAAATTCTAGTTTAGGAAGACGAACAGAAAAGCACATTTTAAAGTATTTCATACATAGTTTGGCTTGATTAACTTTGTTTCAATTTTTACTTTGTATTGTTACATATGGCAATTTCTGTCCATTATTATAAACATATGATTCAGGGTGCAAAACCTAAGAAATACTCTTGCAAAAAATATTTTTATTTGGGTTTTTTTTTAGAATTTATATGTGTGATTTTATATTTATAAGTAGATCTCTATGGCCAAGCATCAAAACCCTGCTAAATTTATACCTCATTGAATGTTCTTGCTGGCAGCAATTATGTTATTGTGAGCAAATTATCTGTGTATAAAATAAAGGACAAATTATTCATAGAAGTTGATACTTCAGCAATTCAGAAAAACATGACACTAATCAGCCACATTAATAAGAAAAATACCTTTAAGCTCTGCTGTGTTTGGATATAATTTCTTGCCTTCACACTCTTGCCTCACAATATGAATTCACAAATGTCTCTTTGAATAAGCCCTCTTCCTATCTATTATTTGGATGAACAATTCAGAAGCTGAAAACAGCCCCAAAGCCAAGGAATTCAATGAAGCAGTTCAAACACTAGCTCTAAGGGGTTGTGATACCCAAAATCCAGTAATCACAGTAACTCTCACTCTGCTGTCACCTTCCTGAATTGTCTGGATAGATCTAGATCAATCCTGTCCTCCCAGCACAAAAAACAGTGATTTCAAATGTCTTTAACTGAGTGGTAAAGAACCCTCACCAGAGCTCACAGGGTTCCTCTGCTCTCTTCTGAATCTCCAAGTGAAGAAATCCTGTAGTTTCTTACTAAATTACAAGCTTGACTGTTGTAACTGACGTTTTTCCAACTTTCTTTCCCTGCATGCTCCAAAAAGAGAATGTGATTGCCCAGGAGCTGGCAGCAAGTTAAGCACAGAGACTGGTCAATCAAGCAGGCCAGATCTCCCCAACCAGCTTGTGAACTCCAACATTCTCATTTTCAGTTTCACTGCAAGTTAAAGAATATATGCAGAGTATATGAGGATGCAAGCGCTGATTACTAATACTGGAGAGTCAGCACCCTGACTAAAACAGATCCAGATACAAAAGTAATTACATCCATTGCTGGATTTCCTTAGATATATTGCCACAGAATGATCTCCCCAGTATGTCTAAACTAACCTGAGTATCCTAAAGTAGTACAAAGTAGTTTGGACATCAATTTATCCAGCATCCTAGGGATATCCCATTTCTGGGGATTATACAAGATCAGGGCAAGTACATAAAGATACTTTATCAACATGCAAATGTGAGAGGTTAGCAAATGTGACACCCATCTACAAGAGCAGCCAGAAGGATCGGTGAACTACAGATCCGTTAGCCTGACCTTGGTGCAGGAGAAGGTCACGGAGCAGATCATCTCGATTGCCACCACACAGCACATGAAGGAAAACCTCATGTCCATGGGGATCAGGCTCACCCAGTATGGGTTTATGAAAGGCAGTGTCTACTTGACCAACATGATGTCTTTCTATAACAAGGTGACCTTACTTACAACAGAAATGCTGTGCATGGTGTCCCCCAGGACTTCAGTAATTGACACCATTTCTCCAGTATTCTCCTGAAGAAATGGATTGCTCACAGTTTGGATAAGTGCACTTGTTCATTGAATGAAAAACTGGCTGTACGATGGGGCCAGAGAAATGTGGGGAATGGAGTTACATCCAGCTCCTGGCTGGTCACCAGTGGTGTTCCCCAGGGCTCAGTATTGGGGCCAGCCCTGTTTAATATCTTTAGCAATAATCTGGATGAAGAGATCAAGGGCACCCTGAGTCAGTTTGCAGATGACACGAAATTGGGCAGGAGTGTTGATCTGCCAAAGGAAGGCTCTGCAGAGGCATCTGGACAGGCTGGATTGATGAGCCAAGTTCAATGGTACGTGTGGGGCTCAACAAGGTGAAGGGGTGGGTGCTGCCCTTGGGTCACAACAACTCCACTCAGTGCTACAAGCTGGGGCAGCACAACTAGAAAGTTACCCAGTGAAAAAGGGCCTGGGAGTGCTGTTTGATAGATGACTGAACATGAAACAGCTGAGTGCCCAAGAAGGCCAATGGCATCCTTGCTTGGATCAAGAATTGCATGGTCAGCGAGACCAGGGCAGGGATTGTCCCTCTGTACTCAGCACTGGTGAGGCCAACCTCAAATCCTGCATTCAGATTAAGACCTCCCACTAAAATAAAGACACTGAGGTGCTGGAACATACCCAGAAAAGGGCAGTTGGTGAAGGGTCTGGGGCACAAGTCTAATGGGAGCAGCTGAGGGAGATGGGGTTGTTTAGCCTGGAGAAAAGGAGTCTCAGGGCTGACCTTATCACTTCTACAACTCCCTGAAAAGACGTTGTAGCCAGGTGGGGGTCAGGTGCTTCTCCCATGTAGCAAGTGACAGGACAAGGATCCAAGTCATGCCAGGTGAGGTTTAGATTGGATATCAGGAAAAATTTCTTCATGAAAAGTTTGTCAGGCATTGGACCGGGATGCCCAGTGAAGTGGCTGAGATGTGTAGATGTGGTGCATAGGACACAGTTTAGTAGTGGACATACACTTTCTCCACTCTTGTTTAGATACAGGTTTAAAATAAAGTTTGGTTTCTTTTACAAACTATAAATGAATGACATTTTAAGCTTCTGCACATCATTATATTCGGTACACATCTATTCCTTGATAATTAATCATTCTTTTGAAGCTTTTTTATTAGCTCATGTATCTTATTTCAAGTCAAGAGAAGCTAGTATCACTAGCTATAATTGGTTTTCTCTCTCTACTTTCCCTATAGCAATATGAAGAACAATCAACCTCACTTTCAATCCATTTTATGCTTATCTAACCAGTAGTTGTAACAAGTGTTGTAATATGTGACTAATTCATTTAATAATTTATTCTAACATTACAAACACACCCTTAACCAAACAATAGAATTTAGCTTACTGAAATTTATTGTCAGTCTAAAAATTCTATTTAAACATCAAATACCTCGAGTATTAAGCATAGAAAAATGCAAGAGCAGAATTCTATTAGGACTTTAAACACCAAATCCCTCTTCTCTGAAAACAAGTTAAAGCTTTGCTTATTCTCAGATCAACTAAAATATGCTCACAGATGTTTCTGTCTCTTAGCAAATGGCCACAAGATGAAGTGAAATCAATGAACTCCATGAATGACATTAAACAGACCTGCACATTTCTCTTGCTCAGTGACTTTATATATTTGCAGAAAAAAATAGAAAAACTGAATATGGTATTTGCTGGACTTTGACCTCAAAAAGATATTTAAACCCACACCTGATGGAGCCTGAGTGCTCTTCTAGAGGACATCTGTTACACACACACCAGCGCCCCGTATCTGCCACTGAAAACTTTGCAGTGTATAGCACAGCCAGTCTCTGCATGCAGAGGAGGCCTCCTGTCTCCCAGGGGTGTCATTCTCTGTGCATGCCCTACACAGCACATGCCCACTGGTAGTTTTGCCGATTTCCCAATAGCTTCCAAAAACACAAGACTCAGTGAAAGGGAACATTAGGAGCAATTCACACATCTTTCTCCCACACAATCATTCTACTTAAATCACAACAAAACAGGCTACAGGCCAGAAAACTGTTCTAAAGATGTAGTACAAGTCACATCATCTTCCCCAGGGTTTTGTGGTCTCTTTTCTGAAAATTCTGTATTCCAGTCACATAACGGAGAAGGTTTCATTCATCTGGGAAAGTCAACAAAAAGCAACAACCTGTTGCTAGCATTAGTATAATTTATCATGGCTAGAGTCAGCTTCCTGCATGTTATCAAAGACCTTTAGGAACCAAGGAAAACAGGAACGTCTGATAAATCAGAGGAAATGCACTGAAAACACTGCAGATTGCACACCCTTTCATTAATGACTCAGAAGCTCATTAAAAAAGCAGTATAGATATTTAAGGGGTAAACTACCAGACACTGAGCTACAGTCTTATCCTTCAGGCAAATGCAATCTCCACTATATTCTATTTATCTCCTCTTGTTATAAAATGTAAATATATCACTAAACAACCTTTCAAGGGTGTTAAAATGATTAAATAATTAACATTTGAAAGCTCTTGAAGAAAAAAAGAAAGTCTAAAGATTAGAAGAAGAGTTATTAAAGCCAAAAGAACACATCAGGTTTCTCCCAAATCAATAATTGGAAAGTTTATTACTAATTGAAGTGCATTTATATCTTTAAAGATTCTGATTTATTACTGTATAGAAGGAATTACACATAATAAACATGAGGTAAACAATCACTTCAACTTTCACTTCAAATTTATACATTATGGGGAAAAAAGCATTATTTTTGTGAAACCAGCTCCACAGAAAAGAAGAGTTTTACAAGTCCTGATGCTCCAAACACTTAAGTTCAGCTCAGATATAAGATTATTTGCATTGAAATCAGAGAGGCTCTTCAGAATCATACAGACTGGCATCAATTGCAGGAATTTGGCTTCAGTCATCACCACCTTTCACTTCAACCACGGTTGTGTGAGTGAGCTTCCTGGGTACCCTTTGCAGTGGTGCTACAGAGTTAACTACTGCACAGCATCTGTTAACATATGGTAAGACTTTTAGTACCAAGAACACACTTAGAGATTGGGCAAAACTAAGAAATTGCTGCTTGACTATTATAACTAAATATCACAGAATTATAGAATCATTTAGGCTGGAAAAGACCATTAAGATCACCAAGTTCAACCATTGCCCTAGCACTGCCAAGTCCACCACTAAACCATGTCCTTAAGTGCCACATCTGCTTATCTTTTAAATCCCTCCAGGGTTAGTGACTCAGCCATTTCCTTGGGCAGCCTGTTAAAATGCTTGACAAACCTTTCCATGAAAAAACTTTTCCTAATATTTAACCTAAATCTCCCCTGGCATGACTTGTGGCCTTGTCCCGCCACTTGTTACATGTGAGAAGACAGAAAACTCTACTTGGCCTCCTTTCAGAAAGTTGGAGTGTGATAAGGTTTCCTCTAAGCCTCCCCTTCTCCAGGCTAAATGACCTGAGCTGCTCCTCACAGAAATTATTCTCTATACCATTATTGTGTAAAACAACACAGAATGTCTTTTTCATCTTCCTTACTTGTAAAAACTTTAAGAATGTATATTTAAGTCCAAATGTGCTACAGAAATCCTTATACTTTTACTATATGTATGTTTGTGCACAGCAATACACTTAAACAATTATATTCTTACACTTAGTCAATTGATTTTTTAAAACCAAACGAGTCATGCTTTGGTGACTGTATAATCAATATTCACAGCAACTTCAGGGAAAATAACAGTTCAGTCCTCTCCAATGCACATCCATGAGATACTGAGGGAATAACATCATTTCTAAGTCTCAGTGGACTTCACCCAAATGTGAGAGACAGCTTAAGCCCAAATGTCATAGAACTCCAAATGGGCTGCAGAATTTCTCAAAGAACTATGTCGGCTCCTGGTTAGATTTACAAAACACAATACTTGGCATTATGATGTGTAAAAAATGAGTCCCTTGATATAATTTTGTCCCAGACATCAATTGCTACAACCCTTTAACATTTACAAACACATGTGAATTGACAGTTACAGTTCTCAGATTTCTGAAGTCAAGAAGATAATTTCCATTATGATGTTATCAGTCACTAATCTATTGCAGCCATCTGCTTAACTGAACACACTTAGAAAGTCACCGGCATGGGAACAGCCCTCCTATGCATCTTATCTTAAAAAAAAAGTGATAACTAAAATCAGAATATAGCCATGTAACATTCTTTTTCTTCTTTGCACATACATTTCTTTTGAAATGGATAACAATGTAATTGTTTCTTTTATTTGGAATATAAAAGAATTCTAGCAGAAACCTTCATTGACTTACCTAGGCAATGGGGTTTTTTTAAGAAAATATGCAAAAAGTTAGCTTCATGCTTTTAATATCTAAATAAATCAACCAAAATCTGAAAAAGATTCTCTTGAGCACACTTAAAGATGGATGTTTGTGTTCTGCATTTTAAACATAGTGTATGCTTTAAATTATCTGCTATAAATAGTAGAACTGTTTTCCCAGAATCCTGACTTAGGAGCATGAAGTTTTGTAATTTTTTAAGAAAGGGTTTAATAAACAAAAAATACTGAACTCTGAAGAGAGCAAATCAAAGAGCTATATGCAACAATGCCCTGTAATTCAGTGATGGCAGAAAGCCATGATTTGAAATTAGTTATACTGCATATAAGGTGTGTAAAAAGCATCAAAGCAGATAATGGAGTAATGTAGTACCTAATAAAAAACCCAAAAACCAAAAAACCAACAAATAAAATATCCCAACAATCGGAGTATCAGTTACTGACCTGGAAAATATAGGAATGAAAAATACCTATATTAGCTGATAGGAACTGAATTTCTTTAGGTTACCTTCAAAGGAAAACTAAAACATCCTTCCCATGTAACACAGTCATATCCTCAAATTTTGAGCATTTCTGGAGAATGTAGCGTAACCATTATACAAAATATAATACACATACTGTCAGCAAATTGCAAAATGAAAATTAAAATAAAAGACACTTTTTCAGAAGCACAGCACTTTAAATACCAAAATATGCATATAGAACTGTCTCTCAGTGGTTGTTACTATAACATGGCAGTATTATAATCACTACAAGCATGGCTACTCCTCAAATACGTCAGTATTTTGCCTCAGAATCTTACATTCATTAATACAACACCCTACCCAAACTGGAGGTCCTGTTTGTGAACTTTCTTAGTTTTAAGTTTGGTTTGTATTAACTTAGCCAGTTTTGATGAACTGCAGGATAGAAAAATATTCCAGGTTTTGCATGGCACAAAACTAGAATGAATTCTTACAATCAAGTACTTATTAAAAGAAGACCCCAAAGCACTAGTTTGTACATAGATAATTTTCTACCCAAATGTCAAGACACTAGAAAATTCCTTTATACTGCCTTCTTGGTTCCAGATACATTCAGGGATTCAAGGAAGAAAAACCTGTACATCTATTGGATACATTTTGCTCACTATCTGCACAGAAATTAACAAAAAATCTATCCTGTGTGTGATAAACAATGAGTGATCCAGGCCATTCTCTTCTTTCTTGTAAAACAAATGCATGTATCAAACTTTAAACTACTGAAAAATAAGAGGAAATTATTTATTAATTCACAATTAATTGAGCAGAATATATATATATATTTTTACCATGAGCATGGTCAAGCACTGGAACAGGCTGCCCAGAGATGTTGTAGAATCTCCCTCTTTGGAGAGAGTCAAAATTCACTCAGAAAAACTTGCTATGGCTGATCTTTTTGAGCAAAAGGTCGTGCTAGATAACTCCAGCAGTCCCCTCCAACCTCAACTATACTGGGTTTCTTTGAAGACTATAGTAAGGATGCAACAGAAATATAGAGAGTAAAAAGAGCAGCATGTGTTTTCCTTATTTTTAGATTAAGGTCCAACCTGAAAAAGAAAAATCATGCTAGAATTCATAAACTCAAGAGACCTCAGTTATTCTGAGATTGTGAACTTCCCATGCTTTGATCCCACATAAAGTTCCATAGAGCAGAAACTGTGAACAAATAATGAAATCCATGACTGCCTTTTAAGCATCATACACTGAAACTTTGAAAAATAGCAGAAAAGAAATTATTAAGTAAAATTAGAACCATTATTTATTAAATACAGTTAGTAATTTTAGGAAAGGGAGGCAGCAGCAAGCATCAAGTCTTCTAGAGTGCAATTTAAGATACAATACAGTCTAGTGGAAAATTACAATAAAATCCCCTGAAGAGGTTACAAATTCCCATTACATAAGCTTTGTATAGCTAGTTAGTAAAAAAAAATCTACTGAAGTTAAAACTGATACAGCTAAGAAAAAGTAGAACCAGATGAAAGACAGTGAAGCTGATTCTGTTCTTTGTACAGAAATACATTCTGCAAGTAAAATGTGAAAGGGATTTATGTAGGAAACCAAATTAATTACTTTAAGCACCTGAAGCATTTATTTCATGGAATTTGGATGCAGCTGGGAGTTTATCCACACACATTTATGGTCCTCCTTACATTTCTCCTGAAAGTTTCATGTTAAACCCTAATTAACCTTCACACAGCTGCTGAATACTTTAGCTTCAAACATAGGGAGCAGTTTTTGACTAATCTCTGTTTGACTTTTTATAATTAAAAAATTCAGAAAATACACATAATTTTTTGCAGTTACCCAGTAGTTCCATTGCATCATCTTCATTGTCAATGTCTTCTTCAGTTACAGATGGAGCTGTGCTTTGTGCTGAATCAAAGGAGTCCTGAGAAAGCATGGCAGCCAGCAGTTTCTTATGTTGCTGCTGTTGATGTTTTAATCCTTTGGTCTTTGGCTCCATTTTTAAGCTGTGAGGGAGGAAAGCACAACTTTCTCTTACTGGTGCTCTCTTCAAAATACATCACTCATTGGATGTTCTAAGACATTTTGTGTTTTCAGTTTCTACTTTAAAATTTGATTGAATTTGGGAAATTTCCCATTGATTTTTATGTGCACTAATCAAGTCTAAATAATCTACACATATAGAACAGGAAGTCAATTAGTAATCAGTATTGCTAAGCTATTGATAAGCATAGCAAAAAGTTGACAACAAATAACTGCTCTCTAGAGTAGTTTTAATACCATTACCCCAAAGGATTATAACACTTTTCCTGATTTGTTGAGTTGTGCCTCTGACCTAAGTAACAGACTAGTGGAATTGTACAGATGTTAGAAGGGTCTAAGGCAGGACTTGCTACAGTTTGCCATTCCTTACTGTATCAACATAAAACAGACAGGAGTTCATTGCCCCTTTTGTGCCCATGAGGGGCACCTTGTGACTTTACCACCAACACCTCAGACTGTCCTTACAGTCTGTTGCAGGAAGGCAGAATTGTTGCAAATGTATGATTTTTAATATAATCAACAATTGTTCATTTCTCCAGCAATAATAAGATAAAGTGCACCTTGGAGATGAAGAATGGCCTTTGAGTTTAGGACATCAGGTTATGGATGCGGCCTCTGCAAGCTCTAGTTCATTTCTAGTTCTAAGAGACAAGAGTATCTAATAAAAACCACTCAAATTCCCCATTGTGTACATACATTATGCCTGGAGGAAGATTCCCAAGAGCCTTGCATCTTCTCAGAATTCCTCCAAGAAATTTTTCATATAGAAAACTACTAACACTGACTTGGAAATGAGTTTGATCCTATTTTCATGGAGTTCAAATTTCTGAAAGATGAGCTCAGTACCAGCAGGATTGCCCTCAGCACTTTTCTATGGTCTCTTACCACTTATTAATACCTTGCCTTTCTTCCTTACAGCAGCAATAGATAGCAGTGCAAAACCAGTGACAAACACAATCTTTCCTCTGTAGCAATCCAGAACATTAAGGACAAAAAGGTGACCCTTCATCCATTTGACAAGACATCCCTAACAGAGCTACCACAGACTGGCTACATTGTCATTCCCAGTCAGAGCAGTAGTGACACCTGTCCTTTCAGTTGCTCTTTTTTTTATCCTTTTGAGTTACTGGGCTGGGCTTTCAAATATATGACATGTCTGCTTCCATTGTTCATCATCACAGGAATGCATGTTTTCAAGAGGAAATGGTGGTTCTGTCACACTACACTGATGGCACTTACTTTACCAATGATTTGTCATGTCTAATTATTTGGATATTTATATAGTTTTTCATATATGTACCATTTTCTTATGTTTAGTGACAGGTAAAATAAAACATACAACCTGGAAATAATGGAATGATTACAGTTTTGACTTTCCCATTCTTGTATTTTAACTGAGTATTATAATTAGGTCTAAGAGCTTGCTGGCTTATCCCATAGATCCTGATAAATAGTGATAAACAACCGATCACTTTTTATTAAAAGTGTTACTAAATAAATTTTAACAAGATAAAATTGGAAACACTGAATGTGGATATTTAAAATTCCCCTCTCTTTCATTTTCCAAAATGAAACTTATTTTTACAAAAGGCAACTTAACTACATAAGGCTACATTAACTATGAAATAGATTACTGAAATACAGATGACATAGCCAAACTTTCTTTACAACTGATAAAGTGACTCTTTTGAGAGCAAAACACACTCTTCCCACTATTTTTAGATGTACTAGTTATTTGCTACATTAAAACTAAGTTATTATTACCTAGTACTTGTCTTGTGCATTTGGTGTGTGGTCAATTCCAAAATTCTGCATTAATAGCACTTTAATTCACAGTAACACTAAATCAGACCTTGAAGAAACTGACAGTTATTAGTGAACTATTATTAAATATTCAGATTAACCCTGATCAACATGGGTCTTTAAAATTTCCATATACAGTTGACATCAATTTTAGTATCACCATTATTTTCAAGTTCTGCAACTTTATGATTCCTTTACAAGACTGCAAACATGGTTTTTATAAATGCCATACAAAAACTGATGAAATGCTAATGAAGCAAAGAATTGTCCCAGACATAAAATCAGTCATCCAAATGTAAATCCATATGCTGCATGTAATTTAGTAGTTACTCATTTCCACTGAAAATCAGTACTCCCACATAGCAATACATATTTTTCAGTAGGCCTTCAGCACTTACAGCACCTAAAAACAGAGATATCAGTATCCCATGACTCTTTCCTGGCATCAAGTTCTCTATATTCTCCTTATTCACACACCAGGAAACCTGATTTTGTCATCATACTCGACATGATTCCTCAAATACTATACTCAAAGCCATTAATCATATTTTTAATTATAGCATTAGCTGTGAGGTTTCTCTCAGCTTGTACCACCCTCTACAAAGAGAAAAACGTGCTGCTTTGAATCATGTCTGTTGCTCAGAACTAGACCTCTTTGCTCCCTTCTAGAAATTAGACAGAGATGCTTATTTCTTCTCCCTTCTATTGACAGAAGGGATACAATATCCTCAATTTGCTCTGAAACATGGAACAGATCTTTATTCAATGCCTTTACTGAACTGCTGAATAAGGAAAAAGAAACCCAGGCCTGCACAATTAAGCTGCAGTGCCAGTTGCTGACTCCATTATTTTCTCAGGAACTGCACTGAAGAGACCCAGAGTCTGAGTTGTGTTGGTTCCCGTCCAAGGACTGGCTGAGGGATCATTACGACACACTGCTACTTCTTTGAAATAGTAGTACTCACAGCTACCCCCACAATAATCTAATTAAATGAAGTACTCATGGACAACAAATATTCCCAAGATGTGAGGAAAGTTAATGAATGCAGTCGGTAAGAGCACAGCTAGTGACACATTAGTTTCGCTGTGACAGGGAGGTGAATTCCAATGTAGAAGGCACATGGAAGAATGTGAAGTAAAGGAATACCTTATACCTTTTCAAAGGGAAAGCAGAGAGTTTCTGCCTTCTAAAAAAAAGGAAGAAAAAGGTGTCTGTTCCAATCAAAGTACTAGTTATAACTCAGGAGATATGCTCCAAGGCTAAGGGAGAAATGTAGGTGCTTAAGCCAATTAACAGAGGCAGTGCAGAAAATTTATCCCCATTTATCCCCAAAGCAAGGCTGTGAGTATTTAACCTTCTGTGATAAACATATCTTTAAATCATGGAAAATGGACTCCTTGCATTATAATCTCTTCCACATAGCCAAAGCACAAGCTTTTTCAGTCAAGCACAATAAATCTTCAGAAATTATTTACTGCAGAGAACAAAATTTCTCTTTGAGAAAGACTTGTTATTAACACCAAAAAGCTAAGATGTGAAATGAAAATGAATTTAAGAAGTTCTGATAAAAATTATATAGATACTGTTTCCCTTGCCTATCTCTCCTTTAAATGAGAAAGCCAGATTTATCACTTAAGTGTCAAGAAGACTAATAAATAGCTACTACCAGCCCTGGAAAGATGGAAGGGTATGAAGTATCTGAATTAGGCTATACATTACAACATTATTACACAGTGGACCCCAACCATGTCAAAATACACTTAGCTTTTCACATAGGAATAAATCCATAGGATTGCAAATGGGTATTAAGTTAATCATATAGAAAAGCATAAGAAAAAAGTCACATATTAATGACTCCTATTTATTCTGCATGTGCCCACACTATGGCATGAGAATTCAAAACCCTTGTACTCTGCCCTTAGAAATGGAATTTTTGTAACAAAGACAGCTCTGTTTTACAAAATATAAAGTTTCTAGGCCAGATCAAAAACCCACCTTCCTCCAGGACTGCTGCTATCCTCACTGTCCCACTGCTCATTTTTATTTCTTGGTATTGGTGGCTGCAGCATCTCAGCAGCCAGAGGGTCTGCATCATTTTCTTCACGGCCAATCCATTCTCCAATAACACGAGGTCTGAGAAGGGGGGTGCTAAAACCTGCTGTGTCCTGAAGAGAAAAAACAAAACAAAACAAAACAGGAAAAAAAAATGCACTGCTTGTTCTCAACCATAGATGTAAACAGAGAAAGAAAAAAAAATTTCGAAGTACAAAACCAATACATTGCATTATCATTTCAGAGGGCTGCAAAATACCTAGAAAAAATGATGGACTAATGAAAAGTTCCCCATTAACAAAATTCCAAGAAATAATTGTGTACACTGATGCCCTGGTGCCTCAAATCATTCACTTATTTTTTTTTAATTGCAACTGTAGAAAAATCACCTTTTTTATTAAATGCACAGCTCTTAAAACCTTCAGTATATCTGTTCTGCTAAGCAACACAAGGCCATTTGTATAAAAAAACCAGCCAAAAGACGGTTGTAGATTAATAGCTACACTCTTATTTGCATTATGAATTAATGCAAAACTAATAAATAGATCTGCATTTTGCATTTTAAAAATAACCCTGCTGGGCTTTACATAATGCATCTTTCTATTCTGAAAATAGTATTAACATTTGAATAAAATGCATTTCTGAAACTATTTTTAACCACTTACTGGAGGACAATAAACTGGACAGGATTACAAGAAGCAAGCAGAATATAACTGACATATTCAAAACAATAGCAGTAACTTGCACCATCATATTAGGAATTTAGATTAAAGAAACAAGTTGTCCTTAAGTTCTATGAAAAAGCACTCTGCTGTAATGAGTATCTCTGTTTTTAATTTTACTAGAATGGTTGTAGATAAAGGGTCATGTATAACAGCATAGTCAAACTAAAAAACACACCTGTATACCAGAAAAGAAAAAGATATTAAATTATGGGATAAGAATAATTATTTTTCTTTAATTAAACTGTTTATAGGTTACTAAAGATATTTCAAATATAGTGTGCCTAATTAGGAGAGATATATTCCTATTGTTTAACAAGTGAAAATTATAGGAAAGCAAATCCTTAGCAAATCCTTGGCTGTTACCTAACTTAGTGCCTCAGTAAACATTCCTGCCATAAAAGAATGTTTTCCAAACAAAAAGCATCCAGAAAAAGTACAGTACACTAACTAGGTAGCCTAGAAACCATATTTTATCTCCTTCCTAAAAACAAGCCATTTTTGAAATCTCCTCCTAATTGAAACAGATACAGTAAAAGCAGTTTGAAGTAGAAGCCTCTATTGAAATGAAAGTAACAAAAAAAAAAAAATGCTGCAAAGTGCTTTCAACATCAATATATTTACCCTCTGGCTATATGCTGCAATTTTGCTGAGCACAAGAACCTCTATTTTAAGAGTCAAATGTAACCCTGGCCCTGGATCTGACTCACTCACCCTTGTTCTTTTGTTTAGCTTTCTGCAATGTGCCTATGAGTGCTTTTCCACACTCCACTCCCCAAACCTCTGTCCATATTTGTCCATCACTTGACTGACTAATTCACTTTCACACAATGCTTTTTTTCTACAAGGACCACTGAAACTTGAATCTATGGCTTCAGATGTTTTAGGATACTTAACCACTGGAGTTGGGGTTTTTTATCTACTTACAAATAGATGTTTTGTGTGTCTATTTGGAGCTGTGGCATAGTCAGGTAATGTAGACTAGATGACAGTCACCTCTGGGCACTTGACAAGTGCAAATTGTCACAAGTGTGGTAGTTCTTGTGAGCTTAGAAAAAAAATTATTTTGCTGCTCATAATGCCTTCATTACACAAGGTGCTTACGTTAGTTAATTAACCATCTGGCCCCTTCTGAGGTTTATTCCTGTTATTCTAGCTATTTTATCCCGTCCCTTTCTCCCTAGGATAATTTCTAATAATTAATAAAAATTGTTCCTGGAACTAGTTAGTTAGAATAACTTGCACTGTCAATCTTGCTAAAAGCTTTCAGTCCCTTAAATGAAAATGCAAAAGCACCAAAAAATTTGCCCATAAGTTTTTCCTGACACTATGCACTGCAAAATCAGCATATGAATAAGTAAAACATGAATTTTGTGATTCTCCTTGCTATGCTAATTTTTTTCATAGGCATTCTAGGGATAAAGTAGCACTTTCATAATCTACTTCTCAGAAATGTAATTTATATTACATAGTCATGCTTTGCCTCACTTTATCACCTTGCTTTCCTTTTTTTAATTGTGTTAGATTAGTACAATATGGTTTCACTGACCTAATTTATTGTCCTCCTTTCAACTACATAAGCAGCCTCATTGGAAACACCAAATGGAGAAGAAGAGACAGCTCTATTCAGAACATCAGGATGTTTATTTGGCAGTCTATTTCAAAGGCTGCAAAATATTGAGATGAAGTATTCTGTTCTCAAACAAGATGTTATAGTTTTGGTTGATTTCTTCATATAAACTTTAGAATCTTAATTGATTTCCAATTTATATTCACCTATAAATAACAGAAGATATTGACAGTGACATTAGTGTGCACAGAAATATTTTCAGTACAGCTAGGTATTTAAATCTGTACTAAAAGAGCACTATTTCATGGTGCAGTCCAGGTGTCATCCACTGATCCACATCAGTGGCTACCAATTTGACACACTCAAACTTCCTTTATGTGGAGAAAAGGAGAAGGGAAAGACTGACAGACAGCTGATTCTCCTCTACATGCTGAGCTGAGATGTGGTTGCTGAATGCAACCTCTACCCGAAAGGACAACATTTGTATATCCATTTATTTATGCATCACTTAAAAAGCTCTATTCCTATTTTCTGATATGGATTTTGAGAGAATCTCCATAGTGAGAAATACCTTGGGATGAGAATAAATTAATTTATTTTTATGACTTAAGAATAATTGTTTCCTCTATTTTATTAATAGTAACCTGTTTTCATTTTAGAATACTACATATAAGAAGAAACTATGTCCTAAACAGCATAGAATTTTTTTTTTAATATTAACATTGAGGGTCAAAGTCTACTATTAATTTTTAGATCTTCACTTGGGTCTAACTCTGGATCTCTAATACTTAAGTGTCTCCCATTAGTAGTGTTTGAAGTGACTGAAAGATATCACTGGGAATTCCAGACAAATGTCACAATGTTATGACAGGTCTCACTCTTCTAGAGTTTTCCTCCAGAGTTCTTTTTTCAGCCTAGAACTCTGTGAATATAAAAAAAAAAAAAAAAGGTGAACATCCTAGCTCTTCTTTGTTTACATTAAACCCTTGACATTATGCATGGAAGTGTGCAGTTTCCTAAAATCCTTCAATAGTTTCTGTTCAGTGGCAATGAGGGTGAGTCAGTTCAGAAATATGTATTATATTAAATCTGCATTTTAAAATATGTGACTGACAAGGTATCCCTTCTTATCTCCTTTCCTTACACAATGTGCTTGCAGTGCTGGTTTCTGACATTACATAGCCTCCATGGCCTAGAGACAGAGGCTGAATCATCAAGAGAGACAGAACACCTCTGAAAGCCTGAAGTAAATGAAAAAGAAGGTAATTGCTACAATAAGCCTATTTTAATTGCAGTAATTTTCATTTTTATTTTGCTTTTCTTTTCAAGGTTACTAGTGAACTCAGAAATTTTAGGAGATTATGTCAAAATGGAAAATTCCATATTGACTGAAGGCTCACCTCATATGCCTGTATTTTCTCTATTACTGTCTTGGACAAAAAGCTCTAAGTACTGACAAAAAGCTAATACTAGGAGATATTTGACAAGAATCCATTTAAGTGAAACATTCTTTCACAAAAGAGATTCAGAGCAAACGGTTTTCCAAATCCAAATGCTAGAGTAACTAAGCAACTAACTAATTAACCGGATTACTTGGAGGAGGAGTTACATCAACCAAAAATGCTGATTAAGTATTAGCCTGACAAAGGAAGCTAGAAGTTACTGAACCCAGAAAGAAATATTTTTTTTTTAAAAAAAGACAATCAGAAACAAAAATAAAGAATCAAAAATAAAGAAACACACACATGCATTCTCTATTTTCTCTAGGTTCATAATCTAAACCATAGATAAAACAGCATAATTATGGGCTCTGTCATACTCTTAGTTCCCCAAAATATCCCTGTTCATCAAGGAAGTAAAGCAAGGAAGAGCATACATTAAAGTTTTATATGTCTCTCATAACATCTCTGCAATGCTGATGTTTTACTACAATCCAATGCCAAGTTTGGCCATGCTGTTCTAGTCCAAAGACATGGACCTGATGAGTTAAATTGTTAATCCAAACCATAGATGAATGTGATTTCAAAAATTATTCAGTGCTGCTACAGTTTAGATAAGGAAGCTCTAGTATCAGCATGTATTAAAAAATTAAGACTTGACTGCATTTATACCTGAAAAATAAACATCGCCTGTGAACACATTTAGGTGAAATAGAACCAATTCTCTTTAATGTTAAAATAACGATTATCAGGTTGTCTTTAGCTGCTTTTGGCCCAAGACAAATAATACATGTAGAAACAGGTCACAGGAACATTTCAGGAATTAGCTTGTATAAGGGATCATTCCTAGGAGGCAGGATTCCACAGAATGGTCCTGGCTATGCTTATATTCTTAAAACAGACTAGATTTTACATTAATTAAAAATCCTTAAAGGGTCAAACAAGAAATAGAAATGAAGGTCACTAAAAATCATGGAGATTAAGAAAAAATCACTCTTCTTCTCTAAATCTATGCTGAAAGCCTGTTGAGCTGCACTGCACAATTGGTTTATGCTAGAGAGTTTAATTGTTTGGGGTTTTGTAGAAATAACTTTTGACTTCAAGAACATTCAATCTATTAATTGAATGTATATAACCTAATTCCAAGGTTTTTTTTTAAAAAAAGCCTACCACCTTCCAGTTTTAAATTATAAAAATAAAGTATATAGTAACAAAAAAACCCTGACTCTTCACTCAAACTGCATCCTGTGGAAATTCCCCAATTATGTTATCCATCTCGTTTTTCACATTGAATAACTAAATTTACAAAACATTTTTTTAAAAAATAAGATATTACAGTTTAATAAAAACCAAATCAACCAGAAATTATTTGCTAAAATATATATGCAAAAAGTATGTGATACCAGGCTCTAGCCTAAATTGTCTTTTTCCTCCCTCAAAGAGTATCCTAGAGGGTTTTTTCAACAACAAAAACATAACCAATTAAGTTCTTGATAAGTATTTTTAAAGGTGAGGGTTGTAATGGAATGACTTTCTAATTGTGTTTACTATCACTTCTGAGCCCAGTTATTGAAACTGTGGGAAGACTTAGGCCATAGTTTGGAAATGGCAGCCACAGATGCACTTGAGTGCACTGTAACATTAATCAGTCTTATCTAAGTGGCCTTCCTTGGAGAATGCAGTGATGGTATTTTATACGCACTTTTGTCAGAAGGATTTGTGTCCTCATTTTACCAGCGGAAATGAAAGTTACTTAAAAAAAACAATTAGGCATTATTCCTGTGTCTTATATACCTTTTGAACTCATTGTCCTGACAGCAATGGTTTCTGACACCAAGAACACAACGCAAGTTTCTTGGCACTAGAAGCACACTGCTGTTCATTGCTGAGAATAGGGAAGAAAAATTGGTTCTGTTTGCATAAGTACTTAAATAAACCCAGCTTGATTACTCTTTCAATATAGAATTTATTATATCTAGAATTAAAATTCATGCTAACTGTGTAAGGTATCAAAAATGGCCAGAACTGAAGAGATCATTTTTGTGTTCAGCAAGGAGGTAAAGACTGATCTTTATGCCTTGTGCATTCCTGAGTAAATCTGAGTGGTAAAAATAATTTCTAAGTATTCTCACAAATCATATTTAGGAATGCAGAATTCAATTTCATGAATAAAAGGTATTCAAGGATGAATGTTTCCAAAAGTACACAAAGTAATCCAACAGACTATATTAAGCAAAGATGGTGTCAAGATCAAAAGTATTTCCATGGTCTCATTAAGAATCTCTTAAACTCAGTCACTTATTTTTTTCCACACTTGACTGCCCACCCTTGGTCAAGATCATAATGTATCCACATATACTGTACTTACCCATATAGCTTTCCATACCCAAACTTCCTCTGAACCCAACAGAACAGACACGTATATGCCAGGACAGTGGCATGTGCCTTATCATAATCATCTGCCTCTTTGTATTGCTCATTAGACATCTTTTATCAGTCTTACCTTATCGAGTTCATCAGAAATAGCAATGCCTGAAAACAAAACAGATTGAAAAAAACATTTAGAAAATTTAGGAAAATGCTTTCTAGACGTCTTTTACTTTGGTAAGTAAAAGTAACGTTAAATCTGAAAACTATACATACTGTTCTCTGCATGCTGTTGTACCATACAATGTATCATATTTTGTTCCATTATGAAATTGCCTGGAAACAATATACTCTTCATGTTCCTCAGCCGAAATATTATCAAAATGACTTTTCAAAAAATGTGGAAATTAAAATGGCAGATCTGCCAGTAAAGTGACAACAAATTTAAGCATACAGCTATCTGCTTTCTAAAATTAAATCAGCAATATCAGATTTACCAATGGACACATTATGATTCAAATCTCACCCTGACCAGCATGTATAACACGTTATGCGGCAATTACAGGGCAATATGCACATTTCTCTTCTCTCTTTCTTCACAATGCAAAGTGGAAATGAACCTATAAAACCAGGTGAAACTTCAGAGAATAAAGTAAAATTTCTCAATAGAATGCAAAATATAATAAAATATAAAAAAAAATATAATAAAATATAAAAAATAATCCTAAATCCTCTGAACAAGAACTTGTATATTTGGTCATTTTTTCTGCAGATGCCTGCTCAAGGCTTTGCTATGCTTGCTTCCATCATATCACATTTCAATTATTTCTATTCTGTAGCACATTAAATATGCAGAGTTGGTCTCAGAATTTTTAACTTTTTACAAACATCAGTATACTACAAGGAGTGCTCAAGTCATCATATATATATATATAATCCTACTATATTGAAAAATCTGATAGATTGGAAGCAAGCATCTCTTATATTCTTATGAGATTTTATAAGAAACATTTCCAAATTAGAACTTCAAAATCAAAGAAAAGTTTCTCCTGGTGGTGAAAATAAGTGAAATACATAAGAAGAAGACACACTTGAAAATTGTTTTCTAAATCATATATCATGTTATCAAGACACCTTCTTTGACAAAATGTAAGAGATTATATTGCAAAATATGTATTATCAGCTGAGTAGAGAGCTGATTTTACTCTTTCTAAAATCACACTAAAGAGTGCAGCAGTTTAAGCTAATATATAAGTTTGTACATATGTAAGTCTATACTATTTGATATACCATAACTACATGAACTCTTTGGGGTTTTTTACTGTGCTTTTCATCATTAACTCTATTTGGCTAATTCTCAGTTTAGATTAATTCCTTACAGCAATTTCTGTTTTTAAAGGAACAAAGTGCTAAGAGAACTGCAATTATAAAGACCTCATCAACACATAAGAAATATGGCAGGAGTTAAATATTTACAGCAATTCAATAGTACTAAAGTGGATCAAATTGAAGAAGATCTTTGACTAATAAGCTTTGACTAATCCTTCTATCCCTCACTGCAATTAGCCAATTTTTAATAACTTCAGACTATTATTTAGTCCAGACACATTATTAATGGCCATAGAGTATAATAGCCAGGTTGCATCAACCAAACTTTAAGATGTTATGAATTTCTTCAATCTCAAATTGACATCTGGAGAGAAGACAATTTCATTCTTGAAGGTAGTAAAAACCTAATTCAAGCTTCTTTTCACTTCGTCTTTGAAAACCTGGCTACAATCAACCAGTTCTCCATCACATGGATGCATTTTGCTTAACCAAGGTCAATCCATTCTTCAACCACATATACTCGCTAAACAGTCAAATTAATTTTTCTTAGCAATTTCCCATAATGTTAATATAGTTCATTTGGTTTTGATATAGGCATATTGAAGACTAGTACCCTTTTCTTCTGCTTTCACATATCCCTGTGAATGTGTACTTGTAACTTGGGAGTGGACAGAAGGGCAATTTTATCTTGTCTTGACTCACCCCTTAAAATATATTTTTTTTAAAGTATGATAAAAGAAAATATAACAGGTAATCCTGTCATTTCCAAAAATCTGTTCCAAAAAATGCCAAATGTTTTTTACCACCCAATTGCCCATGTTGCCTATCAAAGATCAGTACTAAAAGAACAAAGTAGCAAAAGCAGTATGCAAAAAACAGTACGCACTACTATATGTCTCACTCAAAAAGCTTTGCTAACCTCTCTGATTATATTACATATAAGACATAAAATTTTAAAATATCCATAATTTAAATGACTGTGCTTTTAGCAAAATGCTTTGTGTAAGTCCTATTGCTCCCTAGAACTTTGAATTTAGAGAAGAGACTGAACTGAGTAACTGAATTGACCAGAATGCCTCAAATTTCTTCTTTACTAAATTGGAAACAGGAGCAAGACATGAAAAAAAGAACTGTATTTTTTAGACAAGCATGTAGAGAATTAGCAGCTTCTGAGGACACGTTGCCAAAATAAAATTTTACAAACTTAGAAATCTTTGATCTTTGCAATCACAGAATTAAACCTGCAAACTCTTTTTAGCTCTCTCTCTCTAGTGTGGCATCAAGAGAAAAGAAAAAGGATTCTGGAGAAGAAACTTTTTAAGGAGCTTGTTACAGCACTCTTAGCACGATGATTCTTCTGGAGGTGGTATTTACCATGTCAGTCACACAGAACTTTTTGTTGTCTTGAGCCTCATTAATATTAACAGCACTCTTTTAGTCACTGATAACACAACTCCATCAGCAGATACCAGGATAAATAACCCCAAAAAACGTTTGATGTAGAACACTTGCTTCATTCCAAGACACTACTGCACCACAGTTAGTGTGTGCCCAACTCTTAACAATTTTCTTCGCAATTGCCAAACTCATAGAATGTCTTGGCTGACTGAGAGGAGGGGGATTGGCACCCTGTGTGCAGTAGACATAAAATCCTAACAACGACGACATTTTTTGGATGCAGATGTCAGGTGGAATAATATGTACTCCAGTTTTCACAAAATAACACCTCAAAAAATTGAAATTCTTGCATATTTACCATAACCTTAAATAAAAAAAACTTGACCAAAGAAACCTTAATCCCGAGTCCTAAGAATAAAACTAGAGATAGTCACCATTATTGTACAAGAGTATTTAGGATTCCTGTTAATTTCTTAACCCTTAGCAGACTCATGACTTTTCCGTAGTCAAAATAGGTTACTGTCAGCTACTTTATTTTCAAATAATACATTGACAATTTAAAATTGTTTCATTTCTATAAAGAAATTGTAACAATGGTTGCTATCTCTGGTTCATGTAATTGCTAGTATCCAGACATCAGCATATTTCAAAAAGAAAACCCTTTTGTCACTTCTTTGTATAGGTGACAGAAAGTAATTGCTTATGCTCTCTGCACTTTCTATAATTGTTTTCATTTACCTTTTATATATTCAAAATAGAAAAACAGCATAATAAAATCACAGAACACTAGAGGCAAAGGGAAAGCCCATTCCATGAAAATACTAAACAGAAATAACATTGCAGTTTTAAGTAAAACATTCATAGGTATAGCCAAAATGTCCATACACTAAAAACCTTCAACCTGACAATTCAGTCACTTCACACTGTAACCTTTTCCACCAAAACTTAATCCTAATCACAAAAAAACTCTTAATACCAGAAAAGCTGACACATCTAGTTTATTCAACTGTAAACCCTATGACTTTGTTAGAATAAAAGTTACTATGAACAACTATTTCTGACTTCCCCCAGCTTAGAGCATTTAAAGACTGACTCTGGATGATGATGAATGTAGAAAATGGAAAACTGCATCATCATTGCCCTCCTGCAAGACACTGACCAGCAGATAAGAAGGGGACTGTTAAAAGTGCTTCCCTGCCTTTGTTGGGAGAGGTCTTCTGATGTCAAAAGCAAATCCTCCAGAAATAGAGTATGCTTTACCTTTTCTTTTATAGCAGCTGTTTCTCACAGACAATGTTTGCCATAGTTTTATATCATAAAACTGACAACTATACAGTAGAACAACTACTCTTACTAACCATCGAAAATAAAGGCATGAGAAGTTTGCTTTCCACCATCAGCTAAGGCTCATGGGCAAGGTTTAACATGATAATTATTTAGGTAGCAAGCTGCCAATTTCACACCTTTAAAAAATTCCTCCCTTTTACAAGTAGTTACTGGTGCTGCAATTTGATCAGGCATCACAAGCATCCAGCCAGGGCACTTGTTTCTACTTTAGGATGTAACAACCCTCTGTGCTGTAAGGATGCTGAATAATGAAATAATTGGTATGAACATGTTTCCATAGTCCTTCAGAAATGCTCCACAGCCACAACTACTACCATCTCTGATCAGCAACAAATCTGGAGAGGTGCTGTTAATGCTGGCACAGCCTCTCTCAGCTGGAACACTCATTCTGTCATTAGCCTGGTTTTTGAAGAGGACTGGAAGAACAATGTACTGTCTGATTGCAAGAAAGGTTTGGCATGCTATGATTAAATGAAATATATCTAACAAACAATGTAATAGCAATGTAATTTATTATACCTTGTAACTTATAACATATATTTATTAACTTATAACTTGCAACTTATTATATTTTAATTACTATTATCAAGTCTACTTTAAGCAGATTGCCTAAAAAGTGTATATCATGCTGTATTAGCCATTTACCTTACAGATTGTAAATATTTAAAATACTAAATCAGTTGTTTGTCCTGTCTCTTAAAATTAGCATGGATTATTAAAACCATTCTTTATATGGCTATCTTAGATTTCTGTTCCCAGTCTTCTATCCCTATGACAATCTGCAGCAGCACAAAGCTAAGTATGGAGAAATAAAGATGTAGATCAATACAGCATTACAGCATCTTCCCTGATGTAAAAGCCACCTATCAAAACCTTTGCATTATATTTTAATAAAATAAAATCCTTCCAAGTCTTCCACAGTACAGGTTTTCTGCTTAGGACATTCTGCTTAATTTTTATGTTACTAAGAAATTAACTTTCTTTTCAAAGAAAACTGAACATTGTTTACAACAATTCCATGACTCCCTAAAATGCCTAGCTTTTGCATATGCATATGCTTCTTAGCAGAAGAGCTTTATTTATCCAATACCTAATGCCTTCACTCAGTGTCATTATTTATTTTTGAAAAGTGAGTTTTAGACTTTGATGTTCTCAATCCAACAGCATAAAATCAATTTTCAAAACAAAAGGCATACAAGTTCAGGTCTTTTTGAAAAACAGCAACTGACGTCATCTACACGGACTTGTGCAGCGCACTTGACACTGTCCCATACAACATCCTTGCCCTAATCTGGAGAGACATGGCTTTAATGGGTGGATCAATCACAGGGTTATTGCTGGATGGCCACACTCCAAAGAACTGTGGTGAATAGCTCAGTGTCATAGTGGAAACCAGTGGTCAGTAGCATTCCTCAGGGGATGGTACTGGAATGGGTGCTGTTTATTTTAGTAATGGACACCCTCAAGTGCACCCTCAGCATGTTTGCTGATGACATCAAGCTGTGTGGTGCAGTTGACATGCTGGAGGGAAGGAATGCCATCCAGTGGGACCTTGGCAGGCCTGAGAGGTGGGGCAGCTGTGCCAGTCTCATGGAAGTTCAACAAGGCCAAATGCAAGGTCCTACACCTGGGTCAGAGCACATGTATGGACTGGGCACAGAATGGACTGAGAGCAGCCCTGACTAGAAGGACTTCTGAGTGTCAGTAAACAGGAAGCTTGACATTACTCTGTAATGTGCACCTGAAAGGTGCACAACCACTCTCCTGCCTGGAGAGTGTCCAGCTCTGAAGCCCCCGAAAAAAGAAGGGCATGGACCTTCTGGATCAAGTCCAGAGGAGGGTCATGAAAGTGCTCAGGGGGCTGGAACACCTCCCCTGTGAACAAAGCCTGAGAGAACTGGGGTTGTTCAGCCTGAAGAAGAGCAGGCTCTGGGGAGACCTTATAGCACCTTCCAGTACCTAAAAAGGGGCTACAAAAAGCTGTAGAGGAACTTTTTACAAGGGCATGTAGTGATAGGACAAGGCATAACAGCTTCAAACTAAAAGAGGCTGTGTTTAGATTAGGTATTAGGAAGAAATTCTTTACTGTGAGGGTGGGAAACACTGGAACAGGTTGCCCAGAGAAATTGTGGATATCCCATCCCTGGAAGTATTCTCAGGTTATGCGGGGCCTGGAGCAACTTGATTTAGTGAAAAGTGTCCCAGCTCATGGAAAGGGGTGGAACTAAATGAACTTTAAGGTTCCTTCCAATTCAAACCATTCTATGATTCTATGAAATGGCAAGGTATAAAATGCCTTACTGCTGCATTATTCCTAATCAGTTTTACAGTATCTTAAAATCTGGCAATATTTTCATATGCTATACACATCTGAAATTACAGATCTGAAATGACAAATTTGGTGCTCTGGTAAGAATAAAAGTTTTGGAACTTAAAGAGATATCTACCATTTTTGCTTTTATTTGTGGTCCTTAAATAATTACAGGAAGTAATAATACATAATAAAAATTTGTTGAGGGGCTTTTTTAAGACTTGCATTTTTCTAAACACACAATGTACCCCCGAGAAGACTTATGTCTTCTTAAGAAAATAAAATGCTACTACTTTAATGTATGCCAGACTACCATTATTTAATTCAATATTCAAGGAAATATTTATGCATTTTCCTAAACATCCAGAAGATGGCCACAGAGCTCCCAATACCCAGTTTTCCTGCCTGCCAAAGCTTTCTGGATTTGACACATGGCTTTTGACATTCAAATTTTAGGCATACTAAGACAACTTCAATGCAGCTCTGACTAACTTGACAAAATTCATTCTCAGGATCAGCCTAGGCCAGGGAACTTGTGGATGGCTGGACTGTCAACCTCATAGTGCATATCACAGGTTCTGTAACAAACTCCAGGACAGAAACAGCATTCTTATTCTACTATTATTAATCCTAAAGCTTTGCACACAAACACAGAAATATTGCATCAAGTATCAACTGTCCAGCAGTTCACTGCCCCATGCATTCTCCAACTCCAAATTCTCAGGGGAAGCTTATGTTCTTCTTACTGGTGAGATGGGCCATCTTAGATATACTTGCATTTCCTGTGGCAAAACCTTGTGTCACACTGCAGCAGGCAGCACTGTATGTTCTAGTCCCTGTACCTCCATGAACCATGTATTGAAAACAAGGAAAACTGAAACTCTTTCAATACCATTCTTGGATTATAAAGGACATTACATGATTGCTCTTGTTGCACCAAACAAAGCATTCCTCCCCCAGAAAAAGTACACAAAAACCTAAAAATCTCACACGTTTCTGTGTAGGAACTTTAAAATATGTTTGTCATTGACTGTCATAATAGACATTCTTATAATATTCCTTTATCTACAGAGAGTCATTTTACCACTTTTCTCCAGTAGTAACTCACAAATTTTCTGTAAAAGCATGTTGAAATGAAACCTCAGAATTTTCACCAATGAGGGGTGTACGTCCTCATATTATTAAGCAACTTTAAACTTTTTGTAGTGGTATCCATCCTGAACAAGGATAATATTCCTCCCAACACTTGGCCATATTAAAACAAGAGAAACTGTCATCTCCAAGGCACCACATAACAACATACATATGTTGATATGTTGAGCACAATATACATCTTATAGTTACTATCTAGAAAACGTGGATTCAATCCCTCCTCCCCATATTGGCCTTAAAAGAAGATAAAAATAATTAATCCCTAGCAAAATAATCTTTGCTTTAGACTTGCAGAATATCTATATCCAAATTTCTGAGCAACTCCAATGGAGAATACAGATTTCAGGATTGTTTCAGGATTTCAGGATAGTTTAATGACTAATGAATTATGCAAACACAGAGAAACAAAATGCAAAGTGTCCAACAAATATTATGCCTCAGAAACTCTCCACGGCCAAGGTCATCTCAGAAGAGAATAATCAAAACTGCAGAACTCTTTAGGGGAAGGTGTACACTGCAATAGGTGGGTTAAGCACTCAGAAGCCAAAGACAGAGTCATAGCTCATGTTCTGCTGCCCCACAAATGCCAACCCCCTTATACTAAGAACTAGAAAGTTCCATATCCAAGATGACAGTCACACAAATCCCAGTTCTGCAATAGTATTAGAGAAACTTCTAGCAAGCCAAATACTAAAGAAAGGACAAGGTAACTCAAAAAGAGATTCTAGTCCTAAAACTTAGGGGAGGTTGGATCAGAATGGCAAATACCTCCACAAAGGTGATTAAAATATCTGCAGGAAAAAGATACTGATAACTAAAGTAACAGTGATCTCCTGGCCATACAAGCCAGTTTATAATTGAAGAGTAATACTTAAGCTCATATTGTTCCTCTTTCAATCTCAGAAAATATTATTTTGTATTATTATTCGTACATCATACTAAAAGCAAGTGGATTTTATGAGCAAAGGCAGTATCAGATAACAGCTGTAGTACTGAGACAAAAATATCTTCCTTAAAGGTTTGATTGAGCTTATCTAAAAATGTTGATCTCAAAATAAATCACAAGCATTGATCTCATGCAAGAATATCATGATTTTAAAGTTCAGACTGAAGAGAAGAAGGGAAAAATCCTCTACATGATGACTAGTCTTGTGGCTCAGTTAGCAGAACACATTTAGGGCTAGATGGTCAACTGATATCAGGGAAGTCATTTTTATAAATTCTACATCAATTTCAGATCATCAACTATATACAATTGAAAAAAAAGTACTAACATATTATGTCCTAAAACAATGCCCCCCATAAGGCAATTGACAAAAGATTAGTTATGTGTCCTGAAGATGTGCATTTACAGTTATATGATCATGATCACCACCATCAGAAATGGCTGGCTTCAATAAATGTTAGTGTCATTCAACTGAAGTTCATTTTCCATATCTGTAATGTAAATCATTAACAGTTTCCTACAGTGTAGAAGCTTCTAAATGAAACCCCATTCTGATGTGTTTGTCAGAGACTACTAAATGCATTCAAGTAGTTCATGATGTATATATAAAGCTTCTCACATCCCACATACTCGAAGGTTCATCCACAAAACTGAGGACATGATTTTAGCAGTTTGTTAACATATTGTGATTTTGTTTAGAACTTGTTCTACCCTTCTAGTTATGAGATTTTTACTCTTGTTGCTTATCTTCTTCCCTGTAAAATATAAACAGAACATACGCTTTTACGTTTTACTATTTTATATTTTTCTTAAAGAGGTAAGATTATTTTTGCCTTTCTTAACAAAATTATAAACAACATCAACTGATTCTAATATTATGATAAATAACTGTTTGGGATACTCTGGAGGGACTTAAAGATCTTTCATTCTAGAAGGTATTGAAGAGCCTTGACACTTGGCTCTAGGTGAGGCCTGCCTGAGCAGTAGTGATGGACTGGATGCCTTCATGAGGTCCCTTCCAACCTTAACCATTCTGTGATTCTGTAATTGCTTAAGATTTCCAACAATATCTCCTACTACATGGAAAACCATGGTTTTCTCTTTAACTGATTGTTTACTGATTACTCCCCTTCAAAGTTAGGAAACAAAAGAGGATTTTTCTCCTGTTATATGTAGATACCATTATTTCTGGGATTCCCTGAAACTGAGTCAGATTTGTAGTTTTGGTTAATGTTAACTTATTACCATTTTTTGACTTTAGAATGTCAACTGAATTCAAAGCATGATAAATTTGTTTCTTCCCCTCTGATCTGAAGTGTACACCTGGCCTGAACAAGCATTCAAACACTACTAACAAAATGTCAGTTTTCTTCGCTAAAAGGCTATTTGTGATTATGAAAGAGTACCTATCTCACAGCAGAAGATATTTTTTCATCAAATGCAGTTACCAGCGCCTTCACTATGCCTGCATTTTCAATATACTCTAATCCTTAACTGTTTGTATAAAAGATGCAAAGTTGTTCATCAAGTATACAGACTTCCCACCTAATTGCAGCATGATCTCACTGATTTAGTCCTCATTTTTCCCCTAATTAAAACTCTCATAATTCACTGGTTTCCATATCTTGTTATCTGTTTTTCTATCCTCAGAAAATAGGGGAAGGACAAAGGCAAGATCAAAGGCATTCATTAGCAAGATCCTTAGCTTTACAGATTTTAATTCTGTTTAAAGGCAAACAGGCCAGAAGGTGAAATACAAAAGCATATATTTGAAACAGGATGGAACTTTTCTTCCATATGATCAGCACAGGAAGAAGGAGGACAACAATAAAGGTAGGAGACCTTGCAATAAAAGAAAATTAAAAATGCACAAGGGAAATGCAGTATATTCCTGTAAGTTGCTTTACAAACCAAAATCTTCCCTAAATAGATGACTTGATAGCTCCAAATTCAGTTCAATTACATACAGCTGATTGAAGAAGCAAAGAAAATCCAGCTCTCCCATGTGAGTAAGCCTCTGAAAAATTGTATACTTAAATCAGCAAGCTCCACCACACTTGGACCATAATTACAAAAATAAACTTCTCCGGACTCTCAAAACTCCTAAGATACTTTCAGGTCTGAGTGTGAAGTCACTTGGTTTCTCAGCCCTACTAAAACACAGAATTACTCACTCTTGACAGGGATTGGGAGAAAGGGTCCAAATAAAAGCAAGTTCAGTTTTAATCACTAGGAACAAATATAGAAGAGACCAGACATCTATGTGCCCGAGTCTCGCCTTCCAAATCTTACAGGCAGTTCTAATTTTGCATGAAGTGCACAAGTTTGTCTCAAAGCAGGTATCTAGACTGCATAGTAAATGAAGCAATATAAACTAGAATTTAATTCATGTCAGCTGCCTAACAGGCAACAAAGTCATGGAAACTCAGTAGAAGACCCAAAGCTTATCTTTAAAATGTAAATAAATTCCAGGACTTGACGGAAAATTCATTTAACTTCAAACATTTCATTTCATGTGTCACTCTTCACTGTTGAAACACTGAAGGAAAAAAGAGAGGGTGCTGTAAAAAGCCATTAATAGTACATTTTGATCATTTGTGTACTCAGCTGTTGAGCCCAGTGTCTGTCCCACACCACTTCAAAATAAGATTGGCATCAAATGCAGTATTAAACTCATGGCATGTTTGTAGAAACAAAAGCACTAACTAGCCTGCCTGAAACAAGCAACAGAAGAGGTAGATGTGGGATCTTGTGATAGCTTTTTTAAAATTCACCACATGGCATGTTTGTTTGGGTACAGCACAGAATGAGTTTCATGCACCTTATACTTCTAAAGTCCTCGACCTTCTATTCATTGAAGCCCCCTAAGATATTTCCTATGTGCAATCTACATTCTATCTCTGTGAGAACTAAAACTAATTTATTTTCAAAATTCTACCTTTTCTCTATTGATAAAATTTTCACATTTTTCATTTTGATTTTTCAATATAATTTTAATTTTTCAATATCATATAAGAAATAATAGCAAAGATTTTTTTATTTCCTGAAATTAACTGAAAATTAGAAGAATAAAACCTGGAAACAAGCTTAGAATTAATCTGATTCAAGTGTTTAAATGCTAGCAACAAGAAAAAAAGGTTAAAGTGCAGAGTAACTAACAACTATAAAAGAACATAAAAAGCCATAAGAAAAGATACTATAAATACACTTGAAAAGGAGAACAAATTAAAATACAGAACTATTACATCAAAGAGAAGGAAAGCAAATAAGACATGACACAAAGAATTCCCAGAGTTCAATACTTTCCCTGCTTCAGTCTTTATCAAAAAAAAGATCAGTCACAGCCAGATGCTTAACAGCAGTGGTTTTAAGAGGAAGAACTGCAAGCCAGACAAGGGAAGCTGAAAGATATGTTGGTGATTTAGATACATTCAAATTAGCAGACTCTTGTGAAATTCACTCTAGAGCATTTAACTCACTAACTGAAGAAACCTCTAATCCATTAGCAACTGTCTTTCAGGAACAGAGAGGTCAGAGAAGGGCAAATACATATCTTTGAAAAAGAAAAAGGGAAGATGTGGGCAACTACTAACTACCAAGCCTAAATCAGACAACAGCAAGAATCATAGACAAAGCTGTTAAATAAATGTATCAACATCTAATGGAATAGAAAGGCGATAAGAATGAGCTGACATGAATTTATCAAGAATGAATCACATTAAATTAGTCTAATTGCATTCTCAACTGGGAAACTTGCTTAGTGGACAAGAAAAAGAAGCAGATGTAAAATACTCCAGCTATAAGACTCTGTTTACTATCCTAGATGATACTTCAGTAAAAAAGAATAGAGAATTACAATCTACGTGAAAGCACTGCAAGATAGAAAAACATCTGGTGGGAACAAACACACTGAGTAGCTTTCAAGGGCTGTTTGCATGGGATCATGAAGAGGTCTGACAATATTTCCATTAATGATCTGGATGAAGAAATAGAGAGCACATTCATGAAAGTGAACTGATTATCAGGCTGAGAGTGATTTAAAGCACTCTGGGGGATGGGATTTAATTCCCATATTATCTTGACAAACCACCATAAAGCATCAAGTACTAGAGAGAAAGAGTGAAGAATGTTTCACTTGTGAAATAACTATGAAAAACAGACTCCAACAATGGTGACCAGGTACATTCACCCAGTCCAAGTGTAGGACCCAGTACAGCTGCAGAGTTTTACACTCTAGTTAGAAAACTGTTAGGCAAGGAGAGGTACAGATTCCTGCAAAATCTATTTTAGGTATAAGGAAGTATAGGTATCGTTCTAGGTAAAAGTGGAAACTTCACGATATTCTGAAGGAAAGACAAAGATGTAGAATTGAAGAGTGGATTTAGGCATTAATTATTGAACTCTCACATCTGATTGGTTTGTATCTCCAGAGAGTGAATAAATAAGCCTTTCTGAAATTCAAAATATTGTTTCTGTATCTCTGCATAGCTTAGCTACAAGTCTGAAGGAGAAAAGCTTGAAAATTATACTCACATCCATCACAGGCAACAGGGAGGCTGCAAATCAGAGATGCTGACCAGAGTTGGTTTAGCTCCTTACAGGCAGAGAGACCAATTTACTAGAAAAGTATTTCAAAAAAGCTCTGTAACTATAATACAAGTTTGAAAATTGCTCAGAATATAATTGTCGTGATCAACATAAAACATTTGGGAGAGTGTGATTTGGGAAAACTAGTTTTGGGTATTTGGCACAATTTGAAAAAATGCTGAATCTCAAAATTAATTGCAAAACAAATCTTCTGTTTCCCATTCAGCTCTCTGACCTCACTATCTGTAAATTCTCCAGAGAATCAAGAACTTCCAGGGATAAAATTTAATGAGAAAAGAAATAAACCTTTCTCACACAAATATCTCCCCGATCATGTCACACCTACTTTTCATGTAGCATGGCGAAGAGTATTTGTCATCATTTCATACTTTAAAAACTGTTAGCAGTATTTGCTCCCACAAATGTATTTCAGAATTCTCTCCTACAGGAAAGAAAGTAAAAGGAAAAAAAAAAAAAGAGCAGCTATTCCTGATCATATCCAGTAAACCTCAGAGATGTTCATTACATGAGTGTTTAAGGGATAATACATGGGGTTTATTATGAAATAACTATATTTCATGTTTCTGAGTATTTATTTGAGATGCTTTAAAATAGTTTAATTTCTTTTGAAAATTAGAAGGTCAATGAAATCAAGGATACAAAATAGCTAAATGTTTTTCAATAACAGGTCTGAACTCCATCAATGAGGTTAAGGTTTTGCAAAGGTTGATCCCCTTGTAACTACCATACAAAGGAGCAATCTCTCCCTGCTGCGTGTTCCCACCATTTTCATTAAGCCAGCCTCTTGTGTTGATCTCATTATGAGCTAATTCAGCTCACTAAACTGGTAGAAAACTAAAGTAAAAAAAGAAAAGGTGGTGCAGGGGTAGTAGTTTCAGTTTCCAGGAGAGCTCCTGAATTATCTCAGACAATCTGTAAACCTTATCAACAGGAATGTAAGTGCTGACCTTGGTCTTCATTGAATAGAAGACCACCTTCCTGATATGTATTTCCAAATTACAATTCAGGCTGCATGGTTACATTAAAAAACTAAAATCAATCAACTTACTGCGAGACAGATTCTCAAGGGCTTTTCCAAGCTTTTTGCTCTCTTGAAGAATATGATTTAGTTCATCAAAATCATGGTTCTCCGGTTTTGTCTTCCAATCCCATTTAGGATGCTCTATTGACCTTGGCACTAAATATACACAGATATATAGATGAAGTTTAGATTTGGTAGTTCAGACTCCTATAGTAGAAGAAAAATCTGCACAGAGAGTTTACAAGCTCAAGTATCTTGGGTGGAAATTACTTAACTATTCTTTTATTTTAACTGTTGGAAATATTTTCTTTGGTCAATGTGAAGTAAAAACATCTATGAACAAATGCATACCTGAATTATTCTTGCAATGAATTAATTGGTAAACAGGATCATTAACATTAATAATTGAAAATAATAAAACTAATGTAATAAAAAAATGTATTTAAACTATCGTACATGATGGTATCTAATTTACAAGAAAATAAATTGTGTGGCCTAGGGGTCAATAAGAAAAAATGCTGAAAGAAAAATGAGTACCTTTTGGCCTTGTTAGTTATTTTATCAAGAAAAAAAAATTAGATATAGCTTTTAAAACAACTTTTTTATTTTTCAAAAATCATAAAGTGTAGATAACACAGTTCATAAAAAAAAACAGTGAAACAAAGCAAGTCCTTATCATTCATGTTGTACAGCCTCTAATCTTCATTGCACTACTTAAACAAACTCAGCCTTTGGGAAGCACAGACCTGAGCTTACAATCTGCTGCTCATTATCTATTACCAAGGCCTTTAATTTTAAAATAATAGTATCTCAACTGCTGAGTTAAGTTTACCTTCAATGAAGAGGAGTGTCTGAGATATGTAGGACACACAATGAACAGAGCTCCTTTGAACAATGTGAACATTTTCAACAATTTTTAGAAATGAAAACAAAAACAATGCTGTTTCTGGAACTGCAGTTTAACATGTTCTTTTTGCCAGTGTTCAGAATTAAGTGAGCTGCTGCTTTTGTCAAGAAATGCAACTGTTGGGTTGTCTCCAAATACTGCATTACCATGCTGGTGTGAAGATGATGATGTCTAGTCCACCTTTCCACCAGAAAGGACCAGTTGCATTTTTACCAACCATCATTTACCAGTTGCTGACCACTCACTTAAAAATAACTTCAAAGAAAAGCCTAAAATATCCAATATATCCTGGACAGCCTCAAAATTTTTGTTTACTAATTTGACAGCTGCCAACTAATCTATGCTCATAAACGTCATTTTCATTACATGCGAAGCAGGCAACTTACAGACTCCTATAGATTATGCTAAAAAAGGTGGTTTCATGATAATTTGGAACTTCAGACTGCTTTTATGATGGTATGGGGAAATCATGCTCAGACATCAAGTCTGGTAGCTATTACAAAATGTGTTAAATAACTGTGTGAATATATAATCTGCTCCACTTTGGATCAACTTCAACTTTCCTTTGTGGAGTTAAGTCAATTGTCACCTTTTCCAGGAAAAGAAATGGGACAAAGTTATGCTGAAGTCCTTCTTTCACAAATAACACAGTTCTACCTTCTGTAGACATAAACCAACTCATCTTCAAAACAGACATCTATGGAGAGTCTGATAACCCAGAGTATATCCTGATCTGTAATACCAACTCAGGAACATGGCTATTAGGGAAGTTAATGCATTAGACTGCAATTACAGACATTCTCCAAGACAGAAGACAAAAGAGACATTTAAAAAGACCTACAGTGATAACAATAGAAGGAAAGGGACACAAATACCCTCAATAAGGAGAAGGGAAGAGAGGAGCAAGTTGAAGTGTCAGAGTCTTGTTCTGCTCTGTGTTCAAAAAAGGCAAGTAATATATTTCCTTCCCAGGACAATGGAAATAATGAGCTATAGTGGTTCCCAGTAAATACATATAGACTTTAAGGTATTAGAGTATGAATAGTCTCTACTCAGATAAGCAGCTTGTAATTTTTTGTTGATACTTATAAATCTCAAACACTATTTTATAATTCCCTGGTTTAAGAACTACTAGGTCAAATAAAAGTTACATAAATTTGTGTGTAACAAAAGTTGACTCCATTCACAGATTGTAGCATATACAAATTAAACAGCACAACTTCAGCATTTCTCATCCTTTTTTGTTTACTTACAGAAAACAAAATGTTCCATCTAGTATTTTTTCAAAATTATTACTAACTATAAATATAAGTTTTTAATAAACTAGAAAAGAAATTCTACAAAGAGTTCTCTCTATTTTCACCCACCTTTGTTTTACATTAAGATCACACACTCCTTTTGAGTCCTTTTGCAGTCATCTTACCAATATCCTTCTGTGGGCCAATACGATATTCTACAGCAATCACTCATCAGCAGTATGACAGACTTTCCTTTCTATTTTTATGCTAAATTTGCCACACCAAAAAAAAAAATTACACAGTACCACCAGAATACAATCAGGCAACAATTTAATATAGTAAAACCATATAAAAAGATGACCAAACCTTGGAGCTTCCAGGTTGCAGGAAATTTCCACAAGCTAGTATTTTATACCATGGCAGTTTGAAACAAAACATATTTTTTAAAATAAAAAAGAATTTTTGAGAAAACATATGCTTTTGAAGCAAAATTTGTCATGGGACAGAAGCTGGATGAAACAAATATAAGTTTTACTTGACAGCTGTGGAGTTCCTGGATCAGCAACTGCCAAGTATATGGACCAACTCACATCAGGAAAAAAGAAAGTCTTAAGAGTCTTGTTCTTGAAAAGTAGGGACACTTGCTCAAGACAATGACCTGGTTGCTAATTTCAGAGAAATGTCACACAAACACAGGAAGCTTGGACTGCAGCTCACTAGACAGACAGTGGGAAATCAGTCAAAGCCATGGTGGAAATTTCCTTTGCATGCTGGTGGACAATCAGTTCTGTTTTACTGAACCATTTTGTACTTCAGTGAAAAAGTACCAAAATAGATATGCTGTCATGAATTATTTCTATGTTAAATACAATTTGCTTCAACAATGATATGGCTCATTCTGAGGAATCAAAACAGAGGAGGAAGTTAAACAGAATTAGAACTAACTGAAACTGTTATTACTTATAGAGAAGACATAGTTCTTCCTACTTGTCTTTCAAATAATGAATGGTACTAAAACAACATCTATTTAGTAGCATCATGTGGCACGTGTTTGTTCTTTCAAGCTCATTTTCTTCTTGCTTACAGATTTTTCCAAACTATAAACCCTTATCTTCTCAGCTTTAGGATCAACAAGCACTGGTAATTTTCAAATTAATGGCTTTGTTGAAAGCATCCAGAACTGTACAAACACCATATGACCCTTCTTAGGAATCTTTTCCAATAAGTGATCCTCCTCTGTATGCACAAAGTCTGTCATTAATCGTTTACGTGTGTGTGTCACTACACACTCCGCAAAATCCTTTCATTATTCTCTGACCTTCATCTTTCTTTATTACACTCACTCATTCCAGAAAACCCTATCAGTAATTTCAAATCTCTTATCACATTACCCACCTCAACCTCATCTTTGTTATTTGAGAGATTTATATATTATATAAAACACTTCCTCTTGAAATTATTTGCCTACAATTCAGAAGATTTATTACATCTATATTGTAGCATTTGTATTAAAAGATGTAGAGTTTCCTTTTATGGAGCTGAGAATTCACCATTTCATCTTAGGAGACTGGACAGACACACTTGCCAGTATTTCTGATTTTCTGGTGGTGTGCCCTGACCATAAATGCACATTAGATTTATTCACAATTGTGTTATGAATTCTGCCACAAATCAGCGCACCTTTATTTTCTACTGGATGATGGTACAAGATCAGTACTGGTTTTATCTACCAATACAAGTCTTTTCAATGCATGATCTGCAGACAGAATCAGACTAATTGTTCATTAAATCCAACGTTTCATTAATGCATTGTATTGCCATCTTACATCTCAAAGAACAAAAATATGTATCATATAATTGAGCATAAAATTACTCATGTATTTAAATCTTGTAATAGCATTCAGGTTGGAGTTCTTTGATAATAAATCCAAACTGGTTTACATAGTATCTGGATATTAAAAGGCTAAAACAATGATGGTCTACAGTCCTAGACTGACCAAGAGCAACTAGAAGTTCACAACATTGTACTTGCATTTGGGATGTGGTGAGAATGTCAAATGGAAGCAGCATGAAAGGATGATCTGTGATCTAATATGGAAGTGGTGAAGAGATCAACCTACTTTGCCTAAAAGTAGCTTGCTGGGAAACAAAAAGTCTGTTTTACAAATTAGTTTGAAACTTCAAATTTATTTTTCTTCAGATACAGAATAAATTTAAATAATTTGAATTGTTTAAATGATAATTTAAACATTTCATTTATATACACACCCCTAGCTCCAAACTTCTTCCTTGCCAGACATCATCAGCAGCTTCTGGTTAACTCTGGTTTTGCACACAGCAAACAAGTGGTTAGATTGCTTAGATATTAAACATTTTTGTGTTTCATGTGCACCTGAGATCATAACAGGCAGGAGAGAGTGGAGGTATCTTTTCAGTAAAAAAGTTTAAAGCATAAGGAAGAGACATTTGTGCAGCAATAACATGCACACTGCAGTCAACATCACTCTGCTGAAGGAAAAAAATATTTCCTAATTAAATAAATCAAATACCCTCATGTTCCCAAAGATTTCTATTAAATGACAGTTCTGAATAAATGCACAAGTTCCTGATCACTTGAACTAGACAGTCACAAGACAAAAACTCTGAAACAGAATATAACAGAGCTGATGGACTCCATTAAATTTTGGGTTTGTTTTGAAGTTTGCGAGGGTGCTTTTTAGATTCTTGGGTGTGGGGATTTGTTCTTTTCTTTGAAACAGAAGTCTAAGAGTAAATCTTTAGGTCTCTGCAGGTCCAAAACTTTCTGTTTATCAGATGAGTCCTTACTACCTCTTTGGAGATGCTTTGGGGAAAAAAGTACAAGTGGTAGAAGCTGAAGACACAAAACAAATGGAATATGGTGTGCACATTAGGAAAGAATTCCTTCTAAACACGCTTGCTTGCTGATCTGTTTACTTGAAAGGGTACATGGTACACGCTGACTTTGGCACAAACTAGAAAGAAAGAAATGTCAAAAGCACATTCAGAATATTAATCTATATATACAGATTATATCTATATATATAGATTAATATAAAAATATTAATCCATTTGGCCAAAAATAAGCAAGATATAGCAAAAAGTCATATGTCTGAAACCAACATCTGCAATAGCAACTAAAAGAAAATGTAGTTCAAATACGCAATTTTCAAAAAGTTGCAGATACAACTAATTGCAGGTGTAAGTAATGAAAACAATAGGATTAATTAAGGTTTAAATAAATCAGTGTTATGGAAAAAAATGGAAATGCATAAACAGCAAAGCATGGAAGCAGAGGATAATTAGGCTGGAAAGGACCTCTGGAAGTCTTCTAGCCCAACCTGGTGCCCTAGACCAGTTTATTGAGGGCAGGTTGCTCAGACTATTCAGTTCAGCTTTACATATACCCCATGATGGCGATTCTAAAGCCTCTCTGGACAACCTGTTCCAGTTTTTGACTACTCTTGCAGTATAATTTTTGTTTCCTCATCCTTTCGCTAAACACTCTTGAGAAGACAAATCTGACTATGTCTTCTCATTCATCCTCCAGCATACTAGTTGATGGTAACAATGAAATCTCCCCTTCATTTCTTCAATATGACCAAACCAATTTCTTTCAGCTTTTTCTTGTCCATCACATGTTCCAATCCTGTCATCATCTTGGTGAACCTCCACTTGCTCCAATACACCACTGTTCCTCACAATGGACTCCAGATGCCACCTCAAAATCAAACACTGCTGGCTCTACTCTTGCTAGTGCAGCCTGGTATGAAGGTCATCTTCAGCACTGCATGAGCACACAGCAATAGCTGGTTCACATTCCAAGCCCTTGTCCATCAGCATCCCACATCTTTTTCTGCAAAGCTACTTTCTAGACACACATATCCCAGTTTTTGGGATAACCCTATTGCTCAGGGTTATTCCATCCAAGATGTAGGATTTTGAATTTGCCTGTGTTGAGCTTCAAGAAGTACCTCTCAGCCCATTCCTTAGTCCTATCCCTCTGAATAGCAGTCCTACTACTCAGAACACCAACCACTTCCCACAATTTGGTCTAACCACAAACCTAAAAGAAATTCTGTCTCATCATCCAAGGCATTAGGAAATTCTTTTAAATGGCATCAATCTCAGTACCAGTCCCTTGAGCATGCCGCTAAAGATAGACTTTCCAATTGGACTTTGCATTGCTAGTCACAATGCCTTGAATTCACCAGCTGAGTCAACTTTCCATACAGCATCTTGTCCACGTACTGAGTCCATATCTTATCAACTGAGTAATAACAATACCATGGGAAGCTGACAAAGGTTTTGCTGAAGTCATGGTATGAAACATCTATCACTGTTTCTTTGATTACAGAGCCAGTTATGTCACTTAAGAGGGCAACTGTGTTGATCTGATCAGACATATATGGTCTCATAAATCCATGCTTGATGTTCCAAATCACATTTTCCTCCTTGTGACTAGGAACACCTTTCAGGAAAGTTTACTCAATAATCCTTGCAGAAGGTGAGGTTAGGGCTGACCAGACTGCCCTTCCTCAAAATCATTGCATTTTTTCTAATCATCAGAAACATCCCACAATAACTATGACCTTTCAAAGATGACAGAACGGCCTTGCAATGATATTAGTCTCCTGTTTCAGTATGCTTAGAATCAATCCCATGTAGTGCCATGTATTTATGAATGTCATTGCACTAAGCACACCCTAACTCTACCTCCTTTGTAGGCAAAGCTGCACTGCCACATGCTCTTTCTAGACTTGGGTAGCTTGAGAGTAAGTCTTACCAACTGAAGAGTATTATTACATTTCCTTCAGTCCACAAGGACAGATCCTTGACCCCAGGTGTCTTATGAATGTATAAAATATTTCCTTGTTTGACATGAGACCTGATAGTTTAGAATGCCCAGCCTCCTCTTTGTCCCTCTAATGGGACAACCCAAGGACTAACAAGCACAAAATTTGTAGTAGGCACATATTTGAGGGGAGTGACGTGATGTCATCCCCCTATCTGGGATAAAGGCAGAGAACTCAAGATCTTTAGGAGATGGCATGAAAGTTATTTGATGCATACCACAGAGTCTGAAAAGCAAGCACACGCCAGAAGGAAGGAAAACAGTATGATGACAGGAACAGCTCACAATACCTTTTAGCCACTGTTTCTAGCAGTGGATCTCCATAAATTGCTATTATCCAGCAAATCTGTTAGATAAGACACAGACTGAATGACTGTGAGCATTTATTGGATTGTTTCTATTTATTCTTGAAAATAAATTAAAATTCACATGCTTCTTTTGAACAGACTTAAAAATTCATGTGCCCATTGAGAGACACAATGGAATTGATGATCAAATTTGAGTGTTTTTGAAGCAGACAATGTCTTCATGAAGAAGAAAAGCAGACAAATGCTCCATTTCTAGAAAAATATAATCCTGAGAAAATCCTGTACAATGGGACACAGCTACCAGTAACAGCCATTTTTACTTGTTGTAGTTATTTATTCTCAGTAAAAAATGCTTCATAATCATACAAGACTATTAATCACTCAAAAACACAGTATTTGTATTGCATAAATTTATCATGATTATTTTACCCATTGCTGTGTAGTATTTTGACTTAGTGAGATCACTGGGCAATTTTCCTTGACTCCTAAGTCTAGACTTTCCCATATTCCTATAGAGGAAAGACAACAAATTTTCTATTGCACCATACTATATCTCTGTTCTCATCTGGTACACCCCATCACACTCCCCATTAAAAAAATTTGGCTATAATAAAAATATCAAAAAGCTAAAAGAGTCAACAGAGGAAAATCTAATTTTTCAATTTATTTTGGAAAAAATCTTGTACAAAAAATTCCCTGGGTGCGTAACTATATTTATATATATATGCTTATTGTAAGTATATTTATTTGTGAAAAAACCCTAACATTAAGAATCAAGCTTAAAAATTAATTTCTTCAGTAGCCAGTACACAGGAAGCATATTTCATTAAGGCTTGCTGTCTTCATTTTCACTTATTTTTTTACAGGTAGTTGACAATATTCTCTTCAGCTGCTCTATTTCTACTCTGCCTTTTCTTTCAGTGTACATTTAGATTCCTTCAGCAACGCTCAGAACAGTACACCTGTTCTGCTGACACTACTTCTATATCTTGAACAGTATCTGTTCATATTTCATAGTACTGAATTGCCTGATGCAGAGAAAAAAAAAATCTATAAGGACCAATATCAACAGAAGAGATTTTACACATGCAAAATGGCAATGCAAACTAAAGCAACAAACCATAATCAGTATCCAGACAAAAAATAGTTCATGACACCCGGATATTAGTCTGGTTTTTAATCAACCTATCCAGAATTCTTTTATATCTACAAATGATAACATAGGGCATTATAAAATATTTATAATTCAAGTGAGATTAAGGCAAGAATCAAACTCTTCTAACATATATATATATAGGCATTTCATCTACTCACAGTTTGCTTTCCATTTTAAACCTTATTCAAATGAAAAAGATACTATAGGTTGGAAAGTATGCACAAATTATTAATGCAGTGAAACTTTCTTACATGACTTGGACTCCGGTGATGGTGGAGAAATGTTGGACACAGCAAGGTCGCTCTTTGACTTTTTAGGCTTTTTTGCATTTACCTGCCAAGGCTTATCATAATTCCTAAAATCTCTTCTTGTTCCTTTATTTTCTGTTAAAAGAATCAAATTAGATAATCATAACATTTGTAGGGTCATTTTTCAAAGACTTAACAAATAATTAATCAAAAAACTCCCAAGGTATATCAATCCAAATGAAAGACAGTCTTTTCTTTCTCCTATTTCTGATTTCTTTTATATTTATTATATTTATTCCACTTTTTAAATATCAAAGCTTAGAAATTATTATGGTTTTCATTAAAAATGTATATTTTTTAATTAAAAACTCCTTAATGTCCATGTTATGCACATGTTTTACTGCCTATGTTAAAACTGTGTATTTGATGTAAATGGTTAATTTGTCAGCAAATTAATACTTTGGCTACCAGCAACTATTTAAGCTCTATAGTCGGAAATAGATCATTAGCCAGTTTTTAAACAGAAAACTAATATTGTAATAGTACCTTGTACCAGAATATGAAAACCAAGATTTCTACTTTACAATCAGAGTGGATACTACTTCAGAATATAATTGTAATGCTTCTGAAGATTTACAAGCATAAATTATTCACACTAGAGTTTATAAAATAGCATAGCAGCTCCTCATTATGGGTTGGGATGATAGGTATATAAAAACATGTATTATTAAAAAAAAAGCTCAATAGAGTTTAATCTCAGGCACAAATACACCATGAGAGGGGAAAAGAAAACAAAGAAGACAGCAAGTGAACCTCTCTCATTGAGACTGGGACTGTTTCCATTCTGTAACTCTGATGCATACTCACATGATATACACCTAGGCTAAGCTGACAGACAGCAATGTATATTAAATTCAGTATCTGCTGGATAAACAGGATTTATTCTGCATGTTCAAAACCAAAAAGCAGTCCCTGTTCAGTCGGTGCATGTGCATCCAGGAAATCAAGGACACAAGTATGGGAAGATTATACTGGAGACCAGCCCTTTCCAGCACACAGAACATACCTGATGTTTCACTCTCTGCCCAGAGGGCAGCAGAGCCAGACAATGTTCTCTGAAGCTGACCACGGTTTCCCTGCTTGGACTGAAGATGATCAATTAGAAATGGAATTGGCTGGTCAGGTGTCTCCGTTATCAGCTTGGTCATCAACTCCTTTAGAAAATTAAGCCAAAACAAAAAAAATTAGTGAGATATTGCACCTAAACTAATCCTGTTTAGGTTTATTAATAATAAAAAACTAATATTTTATTACACTGTTGCAGACATGGATATAAAGCCAACGTCAACAGGAAAGCATCTTCTATGGCACACATTGGTGCTATCTAACTGCTGTTCTGCACCTTGGCTGTGCAGGGCTGCAGAAAAAGAAACACTCTCCATCATTGCTGCTGGGGTTCTTTCTGGCTTCCTAGGCATAAAACACATTAGGAATCCAGAAAGAAACTGTGGCTCTGCTCTGAGCATGCACTCTGAGAAGAAATGTATGACTCAGGGCAGGTGAGGTGACCCTGAAACCCATTTAGTTCTACAGGAGATCTGTGGCTGCTGCTGCAAAATGAAAAAGCTCCACAGAAGTAAAAAAATTACACGAATGCACAACAAAATGGGAACAAAATAAAAATAAAAAAAAATAAAACAAACAAACAGATTAAAAAAAAAAAAAAAAAAACAAAAAAACAAAACCACAGCCGAAAAAAAACCCCAAAACAACTAAGCTATTCAGAGCATATATTCTCTCTTCACCAATCCCCAAGTATAAACCTTAACACAATTTACATGCACTTAAGTCTATCCCCATTTCATCTTTTCCACACACTTTCATGTAATACATTTTTTTTCAAATTTCAGTAGTTACTTAGCATTACCATCAATTAAGTGTGTTGGGAAAAGATAATTCAGAGGAAGTATACTAAATAGCAGCAAACATGAATAACTGCATGCAGGATTACTAAGGCATAGCAAGTTCTCTTTGTCCACAAAAAGGAGAAAATACGCCCAATCTGACCACTTGTCTTAAGACACAATCTTTTGTGATGTCGTTTTTGATCTTATCCACAGTGAAATGAAAAACCCTGGGTGTCTCTGGTTTTGAACTGGAACTCTACAGGGAGAAATTAAGCTACTTACTAATCTTAGAATTGTTGGAGCTATGGAGTGTAACTTCATCTGGACTGCCTCTTACCAAGGTCGGAGAAACCCTCCATTCCACATCATACAAGAAAAATTCAAAAATTGCAGTAATTCATATTTTAGTTGCTTGGCAACACTAACAGCAAACCTTTATTCTTCTCCCTGCCAAAATGCAGAATTAGTGACAATGGGAAGATGTAATCTAGTGCTTGTAATGGACCACAATGTCTGTAGTAATTCCACCGCAGAGGATTCTATTACCAAAGGAAAAGTGCCAATCTGTTACAGCTGACTTGTAATTTAAATAATTTCTCAGAATCATGGTTTGAAAAATATTTTTGTCTTACATTAGTAATACATTGCAAAAGGTAATACAGAAAAATGAGAAATTTTAGAATGCCTACATATCAATGTAAGACAAATGCTACTTGATTGTTGCCATAATTGATTTGCTCGTAGCAGGAAGAAATGGTCTTTAAGTAACAAAAATGCATCTAATAAAATAAAATTGATTACAAGATTTCTTAACTCTTCTGAGATGTAGCAAAAATGCTAAAGATCAAGGTGATGTGAAATTAGATTCTATGAAAAAGTAACACTTTTTGTACCTACTGTTATACTAAGACCTGAGTGATACAGAGATCTGTGCTGTCCCAGAGAATAATCAGTCCTGTTCTGAGACAGCACTTAGAAAATTTTAAAGAACTGTAGATAGAGGCTATTTTTATTTGGAATAACAAATGTGTTATACCAATCCTGTACACCTAAAGTGGGGAAAAAATATATAACATTGCTGAAATCCTCATAAACTGAAGAGTGTCAAGTTCAGGAAAAACCTACTTATTTGTGTAATAAGCCTCAAACTAATTTGCCTCAAGCACTCTCAGAAATGCCAAAAGTAAATGCAACTTAAAATGAACACAAAGGCAACTCAGGTTATAAAATCTGCCATTTAAAGAAGACAAAACAATTTACTACAAGTATTCCAGTGCAAAAGGGGAGTAAAGAAACTCTTAGGAATCTACTTCTTAAGCTGCTTCAAGCAAGGTTTGGACGTGGTCTCCAATTTACCACTTTCCGTGGAGTTCCTGAACTCTGGACAAGGTGCAAAGAACACCTCCACTCCAAGAACAATAGCTTCAGACATATACTCTGTGTAAATTCACATTCACGTGGTGAACGAGTTATCGCTCTTCCATATCCTTCTGCCTCACACACTGTTAGACATCCTAGAAATTGGATCACAGCTCCATGACCTTCACTGCCTTTGCCCTTCTGCCAGTTTCTGCCAAAGGACACAATTACCAGTTTCATCCATTTTCTACCAGTTTCATCAAGGGATACAACTCCATCTGCTCAGCTCTCAACATGTCCTCTTCAAGCTCACATTTCTTTGAGACTTTTGTCATCCCCAGCAAATTGGCAATTACATGGAAATATGCTAGCTGCCTGCATTCAGTTGCTTGGCTATGCCATGAGATGGGAGGGTTGGAGGGGCAAGAAAAACAAAAATAAAGCCAAACCCAAGCCACCCAACAAGAAACAAGCACAAAGCTTCACCAACATTAACTGTACATAGTGAGTGCTCTCCTAATTTTTTAAGTAAAAATACATATTTTTGTGGAGGTGAAAAGATATTACAGATTAGGAATGTCAGCTAAAGGGTATTCTCATTCTAGCACCATTCTCTAGCAAAACTAACTTAAACTTCTGATTAAATGATCAAAAGCTTACTTAATGACCTCATCTGTTCCTCAGGTGACATCTTAATAGACAGTAGGAATAACATACTACATGGTACTCTAAATATACTTTCACATGTTTGAAATGTCTCTAAAAAAAGATTACAAAAGTGAATGTATTAAATAAGAAAAACTAAAGTGTACAAGGTACAAAAATAAAATTCCTTTTTGGTTAGCAGCAGTCTGATCTGACTCACAATGTGCTAAGTAGGCACGGTTTCACAAGAAAAAGAAAAGGGAAAAGACCAACTAGTCTCACTGAAGACGCCTCTGCATTAAAAGCAGAACAAAAATGGCACAAGATCATTGAAACTGAGATTCATTTTTTCATTAACAAATCATCAGGTAAGTTTCAACTCTTCATAAAAACAAAAATGCAAGACACCTAAAGATAAGTCTCTTAAAAATATTAATTATGCTTTTCACATTTTTAGCTGAAATTTCTAAGTTTTCTACAATTCAGATAAAGCAAGTCTATTGCTCTGTGCACAACATGCCTTATAACAAATAAAAAGCCATGGCAAATTGGGTCTCCATGATGCCAAATAAATTGCTTACTACCCATAATTTCTCTCCTCCTATCTCCTTTCTACTGCTATGTCTTCCTTTCACTCTACGTCCCTTTGTCTTTTCTATCAGTGGACTCCACACAGTCTCTTCCTCCCAGCTGTGTAACAAGTGAAGAAGCTGTTCAGAAGTCAGTAATTATGAATTCCCTGTGCACCCTTGAGACATACTGGAGCACAGAAAAGGGGCCAAAGGAAACTTCCCTGGTTACTACAGACTAGAGCACTCAGATGAATACATCAGTTTCTGCTGTTTCCCAATTCTATTGCCCCAAATTAGGCTCTGCAGAATGAGAAAGAACAGGAAGGTGATATAAGCTCTTTCAGTTAACAGCTTCATGGATTTTACCTAGCACTGTGCAAACCAGTTCTTCTTTCTTCATACCTTGTAAAGGTATCTTCATATGCTCCTACATTCACTAATTTTATTGAACTATGTTACTAAGACTGTTTTAAAAAAATAACTTGTAGAAGTTCATTTGTGGATATTTCCAAGAGAGATTCATGCACATGTAATAAGGCTGCAAAAGATCTTGAAAAAAACACCAGGTCTAAAGTAATGGTTTAATATATTAATTATTTATAAAGAATATACCAGAATTTATAGACAATATTTTATAAGGAATTCTTTATATCTTTCACTATTGTGCTATCCTGAGGTCCTCTATTAGTTATTCAATGAAGGCTCAAATTTTTATTTCCTTGTAACTTTCCAGGCATTTAATACAAATGAAACAGTCTTCACAGTCTATTAATCATAAGTCCAATTACAAGAAAGTCCTAATTAGCCCTGTCTAAATGTACCTATCAGGTTATTAAGTTAATTAAGAGACATTCTATCTTGCCCTGCAATTCGTAATGGTGACTACACAACAATCATGTGTTAACTGTACAGACTTTTACAGACTATGGCACAGCATTCAAAGATTCTGGCTGTGTATTAATTTAATTTAATCTAATTTAATCATGGATTAAATTAGAAGTTTAAATACAATTAAATACAGCAAGTCTTCACAGTGACGTCAGTAGTGACTTTGTCAATAAAGAAGTCATGAGGGGTAAGATGTCTCCCAGCTGACCAGCCAGAGTATGTCCACTCAGGATAAGAAGAATTGCTTTCCTGGTTCCACTGACTTATTGGATATATGCATTGACTACAGGGAAGCTTGGACACTTAGACATCTAAATTTAGACTTGCTAACCCCTTCATACAGGCTATAAGTAAACAAAGAAGATACAAAATTGAGGGAAAATTTGTGGAAGGACAGTAGGTCCTTCCTTTTTAAAGTCCTTAACTTTTTAATGACTGACACTTTTTTGTTAGAATTCCATTCTGATTACTGCAGTAACAAAGCATGGAAACAAAAATAAATAATTTTTAAAAAGTATATTTTAACATTATTCTTACTGACTAAATTAAGAGTCTGAAATTCTTAAATAAGAGCAGAAATGACTGCTTATTATTACAATATTAAATGACTGCTTCTATCAAAAAAAAGATTAATTTCTATGGAAATAAATGAAAAATACTAGCATCCTTCTTCTGGAAAATAGCCAGGCTTTAAATATTCTTGAGCAATTTTTCATTAAAAGTAGTAGAATCACATTATAAACTATGAACAAAATGGACATCAACATATTTTATGTTCATGAAATGATCATCACAACTCCCTATAAAATAAATTATTCAATCCTACACAAATTTCCACACAAATAAAATTCATATGCCTGTGCCATACTGTCTACTTCAAATTAACCATAGCAGAATAACAGTTGAGAACAAATAGTAGTCCTATTCAGCTTGCTCATGAAAATATTCAGACTTTTACCTGGAACTGACTAAAAAAATTTCAATCAACACATTCTTTTTTCAACACCTCACTGATGCCATTTCAGACATCTATGCAGTTAAATTTAATATCACAAGACTGTAGTACACAGCATAGGAACACAACCCACAGAGAAATTACTTTGGACGTAGAAGTAAAATGAAAGTACAAAGCTGATATGGTGGCTCTGATGCTTTGGTGCAAACAAAACTCCCCTAAAGGTGGCATTGTTGGGGAAATCTAAGGTATGGGACTAGTGGCACAGGTAACATTTCATAGAATGAGAATAACAGGAGGAAGTCTGGAAACAAACATTGAATAGCTGTCTTTCTTAAGTGTTCATCTACTAAATATCTGTACCAATTCAATAAGAAAAGGCCAATTTTGGGGGCTATGTTACTAACCATTTTTAGGGGGACTCTGGAGAGCAGAATGGAAACAGCAGACTGGTTCCACTATAAGTCCTTTGCAGATCAGTTCCCTGACTCAGATGAACTATCTCTATCTGAAATAATTCCAACTCATGCACATAATACTTGATAAAATATGCATCATTGATCTTACTTAGGAATACAGGGGGTCTGGTGGACAATTTCAAAGTTTCACTGAGTAAGTTCATGACACTTTATCAAACTCCACCACACACATTATAACATGCAATATCTATCTGAACCTCTTGCTGCATCTTTTCACTTATTTATCCTTTGAGGTTTTTTCCTCTCACAATCTTAGTATTTCAAATATCATTGTCCCTAATCTATTTTACCACTTCTGAGTTCACAAAATAGCTTCAAACACCTTCAATCACCTTCAGAAATATTGAAATATTTCCTTTCTCCCATTCAAGCATTCCAAGAATGCTGTCAAGAGAGAAGTCACTGCTACTAGGTTACTCTAAAACATTAAATAATTCTCAGTAGAAGAAGAAAAGGTTAAAGACGTGCTCTCAGAGATGCCACTCATGGCAACAGTTATCATATTTTCTCCCATAGTTTAGTTTTCAAATCACAAAGATTTCCTATGATAGCTTTCTGCAATCCTGCAATTCTGTATCTCTGCATGACAATCTCACACTCATGGAATTATGCCTACCATATCATTATCTTAACTGAGCAAAGATTTACCAAATGAGGGTAGTTCATGTTATTGCAGAAAGACTGTTAGGTTTCCCTGAAGCATAATTCAGAAGCCTTCCTCAGTTTCCATCCACTCTGTCAACTACTGAAATTCTGCCCTCAAGGCATGCACTTCACAGATCAGCCAAAGAAAATGAAAACTGTTGGTTTTCTGAAAGATCTGTAGGATTTACATCAAAATAATAATCATAGATAAAGACTAGGAAAGACTATTATAACCTGGACTTAAATTACAGGCATAAAACAACACTGACTGCACATCACTGCCTTACCTAAAAGCTAACTCAATAGGCTGGAGCTGATCTTTCTCTTATCAGCTGAAGTAATCTTTCAATCTCAAGGTCTAAGTTAAAATCACTTGTTCCACCATGTGCAATGATTCATTACTGCAACTGTTAAAAAAAATCACATCGTATTTCCAGTTTAAGCTTCAGTGACTTAGCTTCAACCTGTCTGACATGTTTTTGAGGAAGGGTAATGCCAGAAACTGAAGTAGCAGGCATTTTTGTGGCTACCTCTGGTAGGCTGACCCCAACCAGAAGCCAAGCACACACCAGCCACTTATTCATTTCCACCCTCAGTGGGATAGGGAAAAAAATGAAAAGAACAAAACCAAGAAAAATTAATGGGTCAAGATAAAGACAGCTTAATAACCACAGGAAAGAGAGAAGGAAAAAAACCAAAATCAAAGAACAAGTGATACCAAGGCAATCACTCACCACCTCCCACTGCCTTGCCAGTCTGCAAGCAACAGATATTTCAGAACATTTACTCCCCAAGTTTAAATAGTGAGCATGAAAATATATGGTACAGAATATCTCTTTGCCCAGGTTGGGTCAGCTGTTCCAGGTGTGTCCCTTCCCAATCCATACCCCCCGGGCCTGCTTGCTGGTGGGCAGAGAGAACAGAGAAAGGCTTGAGCCTGCGCAATCACTGCTAAGCAACAGCTAAAAGGCTGGTGTACCAACACTGCTTCAGCCACAAATCTGAACTACACCAACATACAGTCTTGCTGTGAAGAAAATCCAGTCCCTGTCAGACCCAGTACAGTACCACTATAGAAATGGTTATCAAGGGTTTATGAGTGGTGATTAGAAGAAGGCCATATATGAAAAAACCAATTGGTATATTGAGGAGTTGACTCAGCAAAGCCCTTAATCTTAGATATTCTTTATGCCTGAGAAGTAAATAATTACAAAGCCATGGGCATGCTTAAAATGCTTTGATGAATTAGATCACTGCTCTGTGACTTTAGAATTACGAACACTTCCTTCCTTCTTTCTGGAAGACAACAAAAAAAAAAAAAAAAAAGGCAAATGAATGTTTTGAAGATTGATGGAAATCCTTTCAATTGCATCCCATGGAAAACTTTGATAATACACATTTTAAAAATGTGTGCAGCAACCACCGCACTTCCCAGGTGCTTTTCTTTCTCCTCCCAAACACTCCTCCAGTAACTTTGCATTACTACACCATTAGATTTATACAGAAAGATAAATGTGAGATGATGTTTTAAAACGTTCTACTGCCTAGTGTGTATAGTCACAGTTATTAAATATTCAGTGTAACTTCTATGCATTAAGATTACTATAAAAATTGCTTTCATATTTTTTTTAATCTTGAGCAAGAATTTTTAAACTATTCACATGGAGCTTCAAATAATAACCAGAAATTACAGTGACACAAAATGGAGAATGTGAGTTACCAGAGTCCAGGGTGGGGAAGTTCTAACACAGAATTAATTATCTTGACTTTAGCTGCCTACATAAATTTGTAAATTTGCTCCAGAAATGTTCACTAAACAAATGTCAAAGAAGTTAATACATGTTCCATCATTAGAAATTACTTAAATCTTGTAATTTGGAAATGTTCCTTTAGTACAGCAACTAAATAACTACGAGCAATATGCAATATAATTATAAGTTTTATTCATACACTGTGAATAGATTAATATCTATTCAGATACACATCTTAATTTCCTGTTATTTACCTGTGAGAGATTAACTTGGTCTCATAAGACTTCATATCCATGTTGTAATCAGCTTTTTAAACAGATCTAAATGTTTAATATGCAACAATACAACAGAGATTTCTCAACTGGAAAGGTCAGAATTTATTGCTGTGGAAAAATCTGGAAATTAATTTTCACCACAGCAAAACACAAAGCGTTTTTTTTAATTTGTAGAATTTATATACTGCGATTGTGCATGAAACTCCTTAAATAATAAGTGCTTTTTACATAGCATTTTAAGAAGACAGAGGTTATTTCACATGTAAGCAGTTGCTTGATTGACTTAAAACTACTTGTATCCTATTCCCCCCCCCCACAGGAAAGGTCACACTGATTTGCCTGTCACAGGTAACACAAGATGTGCATTATCTTGTCAGGGTAACCACCACTGCAGACTCTCTGCAAGTTCTAAAATCTTTTGAGAACACTTAGTCAAGTTCAGTTTAGTACAACACTACTAATACTCAGTGCTTCTCTAACTGGAAAATCTTTTTACTATTACAAGTAACACTTTTATATTAAGTTATTTCAACTAGTGTCCACTTAAGTATAGATGAAGCTTTTGCTTAATTAACACACTTGAACTTTGCTATTTGAAAAAAAAAAAAAAACCCACAAAAAAAAAAAAAAAAAAAAAAACCACAGTGAAATTGGAAATAATTGGTCTCTTTATTGCATGAATACAAGAATCTTTTGCTATGCAGAAGCCATCAGTCCACAGATTTAACAAAATTTGATTATAAATGCATTAATTAATAATAGTCTAGTAAATATCTAAATAATCATGTTAACTAATAAAAAAGAAATGTTGACTGATTTGTTTTTATACTCTAGAGATCTTCCTCCATTTTGTGTACTATCATCTATTAAATGTTACCACATGATACTGGCAAGTATTTCATTTCAAAAAGATATCAGTGTACCTGAATCTATCTCCAGCCTCAACCAGGAAGACACCTTAATAATTCCAGTTCAATTGAAAGCAAAATCCACCTCTGATAGCTTCCATATGGATTTTTATCATCCATCAGTTAAGCCAAAATACCTCTTGATTTTCCTCATCAGCAACAAAGACACCAAAGAAAATGCTTCAATGACTTTTTTTTCTCTTAAAATTTTTTGCAAAGTTCTGACAGATTTCTAACATTTTCTGCCATCATGGACTATCTCTTTGTTTCAAGTGAAATTAAAATTGATATTTCTGCTATTTAAGGTGAAGAAATTTATGAAAATGATGATCCAATCATAATCAGGCTAAAAAAAAACTTAAAAATTGAAGATTAGAAACGCATAGGGAAAAACCATGCAGGTGTCCATTTTGACCTAAACAGTGCAGCAGGCTTGAAGTATACAGGTTTAGAATGCAGTATGAACTGTGAAGAATCAGGCAGGAGAGACACAGTGGCAAAATTACCCAGAAAAGGAAATGTTAACACATGTAGAGGTATCATGCTCTACATGCCTCCAGCCACTTTCCGAGGTTCCCAAACTGCTTCACAGCGGCACTGCCAGGTTCACTGCTCTGCCTCAGCCCTGAGAAGTTACAGTCACTGCCTGTCTCCATCTAAAAATGGCAGCAGTTTGGGGAAGCACTCCCAGGCTGCCATCTGGGCTTCTCCCAGAAATCAGGCCCTTCAGGGTTGGGGTTTCAAAACACACACACCTGGCAATGGTGAGGTCTGAGCCCAGGAGATGACACCACCTACTGAAGATGACCACCATGCTGCCCAGCTGGCTGCTCCTATGAGTGAAAACCTGTGCTTGCAAAGCAGGCACCAAGATTACCCTGATGAAAATGCATGGTCCAAGATCCTCTCCACTGATTTATTTGTTCACCTCATTTACTGCCTGTGTACTGCCTTGGAATAAGACTCAAAACTCATCAGGCAAGTCCCTTTTGCAATATGTCAGGACAATTTCTGTATGGTACCTTTCCCTTGCTACAGCCAGAAGATGAAAATACAACATTAAGGTAATAGAGATTTGCAGCAGACAATTTATTTAACTCCATATAGGAAGGACAATATTTTACATTCTGTTTGAACACCTTGAAATATACCCTGAAAAAAGACACAACCGTATTCCCCAGAAGACATGTAAAAACATAAAATGTCAGGCATAATTCAGTAGTCATATTCAGAACAGTACAGATACCTAAATAATATTTAGCTTTGTTCATTTAAGAAATACTATATTTTATTTTAGTCCTGCAGTATGTAATGTCAAAAATTCAATCTAAACGTGCATCAGGACAGTCCTGCATTAAGTTATTTCCACAACCAAAAATCAATTCCCTGTGCCTAGACACAACTACAACATCCTGTGTGGAAATTTTACTTGAATGCTCTTTTTTCACCCAAAGTCACAAAGAAAAAAAAAGACAAAAAAAAAAGCCTTAACCAGTGCACAAGTGCATTTAGATGTCACAAAACAGAGATCTGATCACCATCAGAAGAGACAAAAGCCTCTCACTCTACTTCTTCCCTCCTTTCCACAATTGTATTGCCCATTGAGAAGCACCACGAGGAAGAACACATCCCCATACAACTTCTGCACAGAGTCACTGGAAAACTTCCTTCAGACAAGACACTTCCTCCTTAGAGGAAGCATGTTCTGTGATCATGCCCAGAAAAGAATTCTTCAGCAAAAGACAACTGATGAGCAGAAGTGAACATATAGTTGAACCATATGAGGAAAACCACCAAACTTTGTTGACCACATACAGTAGGCACATGTTTAACAGAAGAGAGGTCTAATGCCATTATTTGTTTCATTAGAACTAACTTGCATGCCTAAGTCCTTAAAATACCCCCACCTAAAGAAGTAATGTGAAAGAACTCACAGTAGCTCTAAAGAGCCGTTGAAAATGGAGAACTGTGTCAATAGCAAGCTGCAAAAAAAAGGCTCTGAAATGAGAGGATGTCGGACACCACTGTTTGACCTCTGAGTCCAAGGGCTTTGGTTGTACAGGCTTAAGGCTGACACTTCTATCATGCCCACAAATAAAGTAGGTCCGAGATAAGGGGGACAGCTAAATAAATACTAGCTTACATAAGCTGGATACTTTCCATTCTGTAAGTTACATATTATCTAAACTACACATATGATGGCAATATTAAAGCCATTAATACAAAGTGTAATTATGAAATAAGAAAAAAAATTATTATCAGTCTCTGGATACCAAAAACACAAGTTAATGAATATATTTTTCCTGAAAGAAAAAGTAGCATGAAAAAATTATTTTAAAGACATAAAAAATATGAGTAGTAATAATTATATCATATGGATCAACTTACTAAAGTCACTTTCTAGTCCAACAAGGTAAATTTAACACATACACAGAACTGATATGTTCCTTGAAAGTATCATTTGCACCTAGACTATCTCCTCCATATAAACTGTCACTATGGATTTAGTCACCATGTCCTCACTAGCCTACCAGGGACATAACCTGCAACATCCAGGAGATGTCCTCTGTCTCAGGTTTTCAAACAAAGGACTAAAGGTTTATATTTTACAAGAAAGCTAGAGCCTTAGGTGGATATTTAAAGAGATACTGCTGTACTAACAATTGGAGACTTTCTGTGGGTAGCAACAGTAATTATTAAGGTCAGATAATTGAAATATACCTAGAACTGGAGTTAGGCCCATCATTTCTCATTAGACATTTCTACCATCAAGACTGCAATGGCTTAGGCAACTAAAAATCATTTAATTTCGAGAAGCTGAAATTTGTGTGATTTTAGATGATGATAGGGTTTTAAAGCTGTAGAGCTATTTTCAATAACAGTCAAAGCATTATTAATCTGATTTTCTAATGCTTTTTTATTTAGAAAACAACGTCTGTGAGTCACTGGTGTACGTTTTTGTTTGTTTCCAAGATTGCAAAGTAACTTCCCAACCTTGACAGTGATTGCCCAATTAAAGCTTCCTGACGAGTTGATTGTTCTTTATTTAATATTATACTAAATCTGCCTGGTTATGAGTGAAGGCCTTCTTGTTGTAAAGCAGGGTCTCATCAACTGCAGCAGGGCTCCCTGTGGGAATACAGCGTGCTCACATGGACTGCACTGCAGCCTTGAGACTTGTCAGAGCTCTGCATTTCCACACTAAGCAGTGGAGAAGGAGGGAGAAATCAATTTTTTCTTGATTGTGTGGCACCAATTAATGGGATTAATAGCACTACCAGGCACTGAGGCAACACAAAGAAAGAAGAGAAAGCAGAAAGACCATAATGAGCTCAGGGCCTTGCTGTGAAAACTCCTAAACCATGTGAAGACCATAGGAGGCAGTGGGGTTTGCAGGCTCTATGCAGACAAACAAGACAAAGGAAGAGGAAACACAAGAACAAAATAATACATAATAATGCAGCAGGACAGCATCAGCAAAAGTAGGAAAGTAGCCACATAATTGACTATCATTTTAGTATCCTAACTACTATATATTTTATGTCCTCTCCTTACAGTTAACTTTTTTAGTTAACTTTTTTCAGTGTTTAAATGTTAAGTGGATCTTCATTCTGGCCAACTTCATTTTTCTAATCTTTTTTTGTATTATCACAGGGAAACACAGAATAAAATAAATTCTCTTGAGCTTCTTTTTCTCCCCTGCTGTCTTTTTCTTTCAGGTATTCCTCCTTCAGGGAATAAGAAATCAAGATTAAATCTGTTACTCTAGCAACTCTTCTTTTTGTGTTTATCTCTCTGCATTGTTCCTTACTGGTAAGTCTACATCCAGCTTCTGTCTCCAAATAGCTTCACTATTTACACTTTGTATTAGACTACAGGCATTACTATCTAATGGCATTATTCTAAACCATGACACACTTAAGAGGAGCTCTGAAACACCTTTTTTAACTGGTGTTTCTACATCATGCAAAAGTATGTCATCAGCACAATTATGGGTGGTGGTTCATGTGGCACACCAGAGGAATTTCTGCATCTGCAAACCTTGGTTTTCTCCACTTGCATTTCCCTGGACATCTCTGTTTTGTCCTCATTACGTAGGAAGGACAAGACTCTTCAGCATCCTGAGGAGGATGAACACCCAGGTTGCACTGGGTGTATTGAGCGTGTCATACATGCAATGGGCATGTACGAACAATGCACGAACACGCAACACCTGCCAAATTTATATGGGATCTCTGTCCAGCACACATGGGATTCTCAGGCCTGTCCCAATGTTTCACAGTGTCTATATGCATTTCATAGAGCATGCACATGCACACATATTTCTCACATATTTCTGAGAAATCCCAGTACACTCAGTAAAGGAAATTATCCCATCTCGCTTTTCTTCTCCTTCAAGTGAAATAATATCCTTAATTACACAAAAGCCTCCAATTCCATCTCTACAAAACTATCACAGAGTCTGCATCATAAACCTTTTCTCTTCCTAACTGGGCTATGCATAATTGCTTCCAGAGGTTCTCTTCAATGGTCACCTACAGCTGAAACTACCCTTCCTTTTCAGTTCTATGAACCATCTCTCATGTCTCCAGATTCTGTGAACCATCTCTCATGTCTCCAGAAGAGACTGCTTCCACTTATTTCGGCTTCTAGGGTGAATTCTGTTAACAACAACACAGAGCAGCTTTCCTGCACTAGTGCACCAAAATGAACATGGAACTTATGTTCGTTCAGAATTCCTCTCTTTGATAGAGATACCCAACCAGAGGAATATTTCACAATCACAATCTGTTTACTTCTCCATTCATACAAATGTCAGCAGAGGCACAACACCTGTCAAAATGCAGTGTAGTTCCTTCTTAATGAAGGAGTTCATGGCACAGGAGCTAGTATTAATAGTGGTGCTAAGGACACCTTTAACTCTTTGGCAAATCTATGCCTAAGAAATACATCCAAGATCAAGTACTAGAGGTGTGAGTCAGACACTGCAAAACATCCATACTCTTTACATAATAAGTTATATTTTCCCTGTCTTTCTCACTCTTTGGTTATACTCTTAGCAACCACCACCACTAGAACCTTTCTTTTAAAAAAGAAAGAACAGATTCCAGGTAACCACTTGACAGCATGGACCAAGATTATAAAAATAAAATAGAAAAGAAAAAGAACATGCTGGAAATATAGCATTAATCTTTTTCATCCCACCCCCTCCCATTTCCTATCCTTTCTCACTCTCACAGAGTATTCGTATGGTTTATTTCCTACTAATTTGTTCAGCCATCCTCCCTAATTATTCAATTCCCTCTTCTGCTCCTTCACAGAATCAACTGGGCTCCATGACATTCCCCCAACCTATGGGGAACTGCACCTTTAAAAGACAAGATCCAGCTAACAAGCACACAAGCTTTCCAAATCTCTCATGCCCACCCAGTAGCTTGCTACTGGAGAAAAGCAGTTATCCTTCCCTCCCTTCACCCTCAGGCCACCTACATTTTCTCTCCTGAGTCAATGACGCATTCCTCATCAGACTACGTGGTGACCCACTGAGCTCAGCCTACTGAACAATTTTCACTTCTTTGTAGACTTCATTTTCTTCTATTTCATATTCCCTAACTGGGTAACTGTAACATGACACAACCACTAGTTCTGGAACAAGGGCAGCAGGAATGTGCAGCCAGAAATGAAGATGAACAGAACCTGCAACAACTGGCTACTAAATCAGCCTCATAACCCATAGTCCTGAACACTAAACCATCAGAGTGTGTGGAGTAAAACACTATGAGAGGAGGAAAGATTCAATTAAAAAGGCTCCAACACAGTTGAAAGACTCAAACTCTCATGATTCCTGCCCCAGAAAGCAGCTCTTACAAAAGGCAACAAAAAAGCTATTGTATAGTAAGTGCATTGTACCAGACACTATAGAGAAATATCGTTTATGAGTAGAGTGATGTCATTTATTGAATATTGCAGGGAGCTGGAAAATGAGGAAGGAGAAAGGATGTTTCACATGAATACATAATTAAAAGTTTCCACTCTCTGAATGAATCTCTAAGATTTTTTTAAGAGGTGGCTAATGTAAAATAGACTTCTATTTATCATGAGTAACGCACATGCATTCTTAATTATGTATATGCATTTCTCATAACTGTAACACATCTCCTTATAGTGCAATATATATGCCAAAATCTAAAGTGTTTCACTGGAAATTCCATGTTTAAAGCAAAGATAATATTTGAATTTTATTTGAATAAGGGAAGAAAACTGCCCAAATCAACAGAAGAGCAAAACCAGAGGCAACAGAACTACAGCCAAACGATTTTGCCTGAACATTTATAGATGGAACTAAAAATAAACATTCAGTGAAACTGAGTAGACAAAGCAGAATTGACAAAGCACAGCATATGAGACCTAACATAGAAGTTAAGGCCATCAAATATGTGTCCGTTGCAAGCTTTTTAAAAGGCTATTACCCTCTCTGCTAAGAGCAGATTTGGGTGTTGGGTTGTCTTGGCAAAGACATAGGTTTGCATTTCAAGTGATCATGCTCTTTACCTGTGTCCAAGGATGAAAATCTTTAATCTTTGTTTCTCAGTGTGCTGCTTTTCATCACCTTTAGTAATGTGTGAGACAGCCCATTGCTTTAATCAGGAGACCAAGGGCTTCCTATCAATTACATTGGAAAGTGCTCTTGCTTTCACTGGTTTCTAACCACATCTTAGGGCTTCAGGCAGAAAAGACTCAACATAGAACCTATCCTTATTTTATACTTCACAGGTCCTATGACATTTCTTAGGAGAAAAAACGTGCATCTGTGCAAGGGGGATAATACCCAACACAGGAAAGAACACCTCATTTTTGTCTGAGTAATTATGGACACTAAAGTGTTTGGGTAGTATTTGTTCCAAAAGTTGGTGAACATAAAAATGCTTCCAGCCACCTCTTGTAGTCCAGAGGTAAAAAAGTATCTCTATCCTTCCTCACCTATACAAAAACACATATGCTTTCCCAGAAAAATAAAATATCATAAGATTTTAAAAAATATTTTAAAAATCACTGTATGAAAAAAATCCCAAATAATCACTAGACAATTGAAAATGAGAAATTAGTCCCCACTTTTGTATTTGCATAAATAAGACAAATGAAAAGACTCAAGTGAGAATAAAAGATATTGGTAAAAAAAAGAAAGAATATTGATTAGACATTCAAAATAAGAGGCAAATTGTGAAAGAACATGATGTTAAAATACTCTTAAATATTATGTTTCTAAGTCAATGTAAATATTATGTTTCTAGTTTCCATTTACTAAGTAACACTTTTAAAATAAGAAACACTAATAAAAGGTGTCTGTCTAGGTGTTTCTTTTTAGTCAATGCTATGATAAAGCAGGTAACTTAAGAAACCCACTTGCTCCAGAACAGTGAAATAGCACATTACGTGTGACAGAAATGCTGGTTAAGGTACTAGCTGTTCCCTTCCCTCCCAGAAGCTCCTAAAAACACAGAAGGCTGAGACTGAGCTGACTCTGGAGTATGGATACTATCTAGCCCACTTGGAAAAGCACAGATAAATAACAGCAAAGAACATATTAGAAAAAATTACAGGCAGAGTTAAAACCATTGAAGTATTTTACTTTATATTTGCCACTTAACATTGATCTGCACCAAAAAGACTGAACTAACCAAAAGAAACAAAACAAAAAATTGAAGAACTTACTTCAATACTGTTAATGTAATCCTAAGCTTTGACAATACTTCATAATGTGATAAAACATGAAGTAATGGGCTTATTTTGATCCAGACTGATTAATTATTAGACAAGTTGCCAGAAAAAATTCAGTATCATATCTGTTTGCTTTACACATTACCATTGAGCAATCAGGCTTTGCTGATACACGATGGTGAGAACAACTCAAGTGAGAACTACTTCTCATTTTCCCTGGTATTTTTTGATGCAAGATAGTTATGCCTTCTGCTCCTCCTCTCAAGAAACAAAGTAATTGTCATTTTGAGAGTTTAAAAATATTAAAAGTTAACATAATAACAGGATGCTATTATGACACTTTCACCTTATCATTCCGTATTTTAGATACAATTCTTCCAATTTAACTACTACTTGGATTTTTATTTATTTCTGTGTCTGTTGCCAAAGAATTTTTTTTTAAAAAGCAATTAAGAAATCAATTAAGAGAGTCCACTTTTCCATTTCAAGCAAGTAATATTTTTGCCACTATGGAAACAAGGTTTATGTGATTACTATCTATGTTCTTGGCCACAGAAGTGCATATCTGTATCTATGATCTCTTTCACTGTTTTATTCCAATATGCTTTTAAAGTCTTCAGCTAACTTCAGACAAATTCCCAGAGGAGTAAACATCACAAAAATGCAACTCCTTTTAAATGCTGAGAGGTTAACTAGTCAGGCAGCAAGGTAGTGTAATTTTCCTCATTCAGAAACATTTTTTTCTTAATCTTAGATTACACGGGAGAGTAGAATTATGACTGCCTCAACCACAGGGAAATTTCTGACATTTGCATCCTGCTGGTCACCACAAAAGCTAAGTAATGAGCATAAAGCCATTGCTTATGGAACTGTTTGTTAATTGAAAAGGGTGTGTCTGTAGTTTTAATTAGAGTCTTTAATTTGTTTTCCCTTAAAGTTACCTAAGGCAACTATGAGAATATATGATGAATTCTCCAAAATGCAAGGGACATTTCTACACCATCTTTCCCTTTGACTTACATTCCCCTTAAGTAAGTCTTTTACATCAGTGCACATTAAAGCTACAATAACATCTTACTGCATCAGGCACCAACAAAAATAAAAATTAGAACTTGATTGTGATTCCCTACCCCCTTCTGTGTAAGACTGCAGCATTTCTAGATCACTGTTGGTTTCCACACATTACTTGAAAACCAGCTAACACTGGCTTCCCTACAAGAGGAACTGCCAGGCTGAAACAACGTCACTGGCTAACCAGTTAGTGCCTAAAATGATCCTTGTGATGTCTAAGTACTGAAAAACTCAGCCTTTCAAAGGCTCCATCTAGCTCCTTGAAATCAAATGCTTCACTAAATACATTTGTGTAATCCATAAAACAGACCCTTTCAAGCTAGCAACAGAATATAACCCATTAAGTATAATACCAAAATACTCAAAATTTGGAGGCTTTGAGCAACCTCAAAAGAAAACAATTCTTTGAGCTCACCTCTGTCATTCAAATTGCAGATATTGCAGCTTGAAACATAATTTTATACTGTGAGAAATTGTGAACTGGTTAATTAAACATTCAAGTTGATAGTGTCTATCTTTGTGTATTTAAGACTCAAGGGTAAACACTGCTTCAGAAGACAGTCCAAAACTCCAAAATTCATCACCAAACTTTGACCAAGTCAGTCATAAGATGCACTATAGATAGTGTTCATCACCAAATAGGCTAAGGTTTAAGTGAAAAATGTAGTTATTTTATTTAAATAATAAATACCACTGCATAATATACACCAATAATGCTATTTCATTTAGGGAAAGAAAAACCATCATAGATTTAAAAAAAAGTTTCCCATTTTATTTTCTAGGGTAATTATGTCTCCTAAAGAAAGAAAAATAAAGCTAAGGGTGTTATTATGAAGCCTTTATGTTGTTTGAAATAAAAATTACAGTTCTAATTCCATATTACTTGGAGAAAAAAAATCTTAGGTAACCAGGAGTTTGACATGTTTACCTTGAGAAGAGTTATTTTGGCTTTTTATAGCTCAAAGAAATTACAGTTCTTGGGTTTGCATAACAACAATATACCTGCTGGATGCTTTTTTAGCTGTATTTATAGAAATAAAAAAATTCCAAAACACTAAATTCATCTCAGAGCTCTTGAAGATTTATTGCAATCTGTTCTCAAGAGTGCTGATCCAGCTTTCAAATTCACAAAAACTAACTGTCAGGTTGCCCAAATGAGAGCACAACTGGATACTAAAGAGATACACTTGTGCAGAAGAATAGATGTATGGATACAGGCAGTAGGATTATTCATTGAGATTATTAGCACACAAATAGAACTTGTTGGATTGGATGCTTGAAATGCAAAGTGGGTCAATACTTCACTCAGACAGAAATGAGTGGGTGCTGATTCTGAATACTCTGTCCTAGCCAATTTTAGGCACATACCTCCTGTTCACATTTTAGAAAGATGGAAAAAAAAAAAAACAACAGCGAAGCTTCATCACAGAAATAATTCATATTTAGAATTCTTGTTACATTCCAAGTTAATGTGGAAAAAAAATCTAAAAAAAAAATCAGGTAGTGCCATGGTATGTGTTACCACAAAAATCCCAGAAAAGAGGCATTTCTAAAGGGCATTCCTCAAATCTAAACTCGTTGTCTAACCACAGTATTCTCAGATGCCAAGAATCTCTTACAAGTCTAAGCTTTCTGTAAGCTTCTTTCTAAAACCAAAAGAAAAAAGAAAAGAAACCCACAACAAAAACTACACAAAACAGGATAAGGATGCTCATGAAGCCTGACAGAATATAAGGACTCAGTTTAAGACCTCACTGTCAGCACAAACAACACCTGCATGCCCTGGGGCATTTAGAAGCTGTGTCATAGGTTCACATCGATATTACCTGCAAAAATCTTGGGCACCTGAAAGATGAAATGGCAGAGAAGTAACAGTTTTGAAAAGTCATGACTTGGGGATCTACATTCAAAAGAGAAAATGAGGCTGCAGTATCGAATTTGTTTTGCAACCTGTCAAGTCTCAAAACTGACACAGTCTCAGATGTACACACTAATTCCCACCCACCTTCCCTCCCACCTGTAACTCATAAATAAGAATTTACCTTGTAAAAATGTTTGGAACCAAGTGAATCTGGGCTGAGTAACCATTCATAGCTGAGTGGATAGGGCTTCCTACTATGTGTTAACAGATACTGGTAGTCAGTAGAAGACCAATGCCTGCTGAGTCAGCTTAAGCTCATTAATTCTTTCTCCAGGAGGTTACTCCTCACATTTCTTTACAGAGAAGGAAACAGCTTTCGAACCAAGGCAGAGCCTAAGGTCTTCCTGCATCTCATGTGTCAGCACTTCTCTTGAACACTTCTCTTTCATGCAAATTAGGAATATAATTCAAGTGTCAAACCACACAAAATTTCAGCAAAGATGTTCTTAAGTAGGTACTGCTGGTTAATGAAGTACAAAAATCCCTATCCACTGTAACAGAAGGCCACAAATACAGGACAGCATGGAGAAAAGAGACACAACCAGGATACTGGAACGCAATGACCTACTAGCAAGAGCAACGACTGCTCTTAACTGTAATGCAGGGGAATTGTACTTCACCTTCAGTACACCGCCAACTGTTCCATCCATCAGCATTCTGTGCCTTTGTCTAAAATCAATGGTGTAAAGTCCCCCGATCACTGATTATTCATTAGGCTAGTATGAAATACAATCTGTTTATGCATCACTATCCCTGCCCTCATCTCAGAAAGCTCACAGGTCCTCTCTCCATGTCCTTCTTTCCTGTGACTGCCCTCAGCTACCCTGTTTTATTTCATTTATTTCATCTAAAATGTTGACTTGAAGCACATATTGAGCAATTACAGTCACAACCTGCTCAGCAGATAACACTGGAGAAAACTGAACCCAAGTCCACTCTGTTCTGAGTTGGTATTAGAAAATTAGTACTCCTGAGAAAAAAAGATGGCCGTCATCCATGACAACTGACAGTTAATTAGCATCCAAACCAGAAGCAGTGTAAGAAAATGCTAGCTGTTCCTGGATGAAAGACAAAGCACAGATCTCCTTTTGCAACATGTCAGAACTTTTAGACACGTGAAAAAACTGACATATTAGTGACTATATCTGACTGTGAACACATGGTATTCTTGAAACACCACAAAGCACATCTAATAGGAATACTAGTATAAAGTACAAGATTCATCCGTGCATAGTCTTTGACCAATTCCCATCAATATCGAATACCTGTCTTCCTTTTTCTAAGGACTACAAGATCAAGCACAGGCTGTAGATCTTCAGTAAACTACTGAGAACAAAACATACATTAAAAAATTAAATACGTAAGTAGATTTTAAATGGCCAATTAGGAAATAGAGGAGATAAGAATCATGATCATCTTCTTCCCAGTGTAATGGATTAAAATAACTGTAAACAGTGTAGGAATGCTATACCCCTAGATCTTAAAACCAGTCACTAGTGTGTAAGTAGATTTCACACCAAAATATTCCTGGAATACAGGAGTGCACTAAGAACCTGTACACAGCCTGTACAGTTATGCAAAGAGCCTTTCACAGATTCTTTATATGACAATAAAATTCCTGCATTACAAAGATTAGTGAAATGAGTGGTGATATGTGAAATGCTGAAACAAATACAACTTCTTAATCTTTCTCTCTGCTATTGATAACTAAAACATCCCACAAGAATCCAAATAGAGACAAGCATCTTATACTACAGAGAAACTAGGTTAAAACACAGTGACTCAGAACAGAGATGTCAAGTGGTTCGCTTGAATTTTAATGTGTAAACCTATGGGTTAAGGAAATTTAGAATGAGAGCTGTCAAGGGCCTAACCCTTGAACAACCCCAAAGCACTGGATTCCCACTGAAATAAACAAGCGTCAGTTACATACTTAGATCTAGCAACACAGCTGATTGAACAGAATTTTATTCAGGAATTAAACCACACAAATGTTTCCATTTTTATCAATTCCTTAACTAGAAAAGTCACCTGCTGTTCCCTAGTACCCAGTTACTGTTCCATCAAATGGGGCTTTATTTATTGCAAAATAAAATCATCTAACACCGCTAGCCCTGAACCAGCACAGTGTATGTCAACAGCCTATGCACACAAAAAAATATAGAAACAGACCATCAGTGAACAATTTTCTAACTAAATTTGAACCTTTCTCATGGAGGATGGTAAAATATACGCTGAAAACCAGGTGTCCACCACACCAGAAAAAAAGAGATTTCATACATAGTAAGCTTGATTGAGAACAAGTTAAATACTGAAAAAAGGAGACTTGTGCCTTGTGATAATACTGCCAGAGTGCAGTGCATAATATATGTGCATTTAGATGTTTAAAATTGCATGAGAAACAGGATGATAAAGTGGCAATAATCACGATTGCTCTAGCACACTTTCAAATTCTAAGCGTTCACAGCTTATGTACTGAAATAGTAAAATATGCACATCTGTGCATCTACAAATCCCTGCAAGTGCATCGCTGTAAGAAAACGTTAAATCTATAGCAAAAACACGGTGTGTGACTGCAGATAAAAATTTCAGAAAACACCATCGACACGGACTTTTCGCAGGACAGACTTCTTTCCGAGTGCTCGGCCGAGGGTGTGTTTCCCGGTGGGAGGCACCCACCTGTCCCTCGCCGCTGGCCGGTCACGGAGGAGCAGCGCCTCGGGGCTCGCCCGCGGGCCGTGCGGAGCCCGGCGCTCAGCGCTACCGCCCCGGAGCCGGCGGGGGTTGGAAGCGCCGCCTCCCCTCGCAGCGCACGGCGGGTGCGCGGTCGGTCCGCGGCTCCCCGCGGTCGGACGGCGGGGCCGGGCCGCTGTCCCGCGGCCGCCGGGGCGAGGCGGCAGCGCCGACGGGGGAAGCCTCGGGGACTCGGGCCGCGGGCGGCAGGGCGGAGGGGCACCTGTTTGACGACCCGCGCGGGATCGTGCAAAGAAGAGGGCGGCGCGTTCGTGGTGGGGCGAAGAAGCGGGGCACATCTTCGGGATAGCCGGGAAGGGAGGGGCGTGGAGGAGAGACACGAGGGCACACCGCGTGCTGCAGGACAGAGTGAGAGGTGGCCGGCACTGCTGAAGCAGCGCCTCAAACTCATCCTCGCCCCTACGTTCACCTGGGCTGCGCAGGGGGCCGCCACCATCGTGGGGACACCCCGCCCCCACCGCTGCCCGCCGCGGAGGAGCTGGCCGGCAAGCGCGCACCTTACCTCGAAGAGGGGACCGATCTTATTCTTCTCCAGGTAGGCTTGGATCCTCGTCTGCTGGTGAGACGCCATGAAGAGCTCCGGGGGCGGGGGCTTGAGCTTGTCTCCCCCGGCGGCGGCTGCAGCCCCTCCGGCTGCTGGCGGCTCACTCCTCCGCTGCACAAGGGCTGCCACAGCGGGAGAGGGCGGAGGCGCTGCCAAAGTGCCCGGGACGGAGCTAACTCAGGTAACCGGGGGCGGGGGGAAGGAGCCGGGTGCCAGCCGCCCGCTTAGCCGGGCGCGGAGCTGGCTGCCCTCAGGGAGCAGCGAGCGGGCGCTGCCTGGAGCGGAGCATGGTGCAGGGAGGAGAGGAGCTGCAAAAGCGAGCCCGCGCCGCTCCGTGCTGCGTGTGTCTGTCAGTCCGTCTCTGTTTCTATGCCAGGCAGCGCCTTGGTGACGGGAGCGGCCGCGGCTCAGCGCTGCCGCCCTCGCCACAGCGCCGCTGCCGAGGCCGATAGCCGCGGGCTCCTGTCAGCTCCGCGGCCGCTGGCGCCCGTTGACGCCCGGGCTCGGCGCACAAAAGGCGGGAGCGGGGGAAGGGGGAGGAGAGCGGGCGGGAGGCGGGGGCTGCTCTGCCTCCGCCGCTCCCCTGCCCGCCCGGCGAGGGGCTTGCCCCCGGTGAAGCCGCAGCCCCCCCCTCCCCACCGGCTTTTGCGGGGCCCCGACCTGGCTCCGGTCCCTCGGGCGGGGGTGAGCGCCGCGGGCCGCCCGGCATGAGGCACCTGAGCGGCACGCGAAAACTTCGGCTGGGGGAAGGTCGCGGAGGAGTGGAATGAGTCGCGCTGCCAGCAGGGAAGGGGGATGCAATGACTGCAGCCAGGGCTTTTGCTTAAATTCTGTTTAAATTCTCTTTAAATCTTAAAATGCTACCTCTCTTATGATGCCAATGAAATTACCAATTAGGTACAATGATCATCTTAATGGAATAATTGAAGTAGCTATGCAGGTGCATCCTGGTCGCAGGTTGTGTTGAGTTCCAGCAAGCAGCCAAGGGTGCGATGGAGCAAGTAAGAAATATTAACCCGGCTTCAGAGAGTACTGAGTTAATGGGTGCATCAAAGAATCAGTGTTTATTCTGTCTTCAAGTAATTAGTATCCCACCATTTCTGGAAGCAGGATCATAACCAGCTTTTTTTTTTTCTCTCTCCCTCTCTCTCTATTTAGAGAAGAAAAAAACATGCTTCTTGGGGTTTGACAGTTCTGTTCTTCTGCAATAACTGATTTTGCTGTACTAACGTTAACCTGTTTGGTTAAAAAAATACCTTTTTTTTAATAAGGATTTTTTTAATACACAAGACAGCTTTCAAGACTATTGGGAACATTCAGCACATCTGCTGAATCGGCTGCCTGTTCCCAATCAAGCAGTGTTCTGCAAATGCAAGAGTACAAGCATCTCCTGATTCAGAACCACTAAAGAAAAGGATTAATTTTGTCAGGAGTCAAAAGAAAGATCCTGAGTTCTGCTCCCATAGCCATTGACTCTTGTTTGACTTCAGAGTCCTCCATACTGACCTAAACCTCAAGCCTCTACCTAGAAGGAGGTCAAGTGTAAGTTGTATTACAAAGAGCCTGCAGTGCATCCTGTAGTGTAAGCAATAGCCTGTAGAATTATTTAATGGTTTGCTGGAATGTGCTCATCCCAGCCTTACTGAGGCAGTGTTTGTTTCCATAGTAGTCACTTAAAAATGGCACATATTTTTAATTTGGATTCTCAGTGGGAAGTCTTATAAAATTCATATCAACTCAGAGTTTTAGCGTATCTTCTTCAGCAAAGTATTGCCTGGTACCACCTAAATAATATGGTGCCAAACTAGTTTAATCAGCCTAATGAAGATCATACAGTCATAAGGGTAATTGCCAGTGATGCTGGTTCTCTACAGTGGCTCTAATGATTCCCATCAGATGAGAATGTTTGTAAAATTTCATAAATCTCAGCAGAACCCAGACTGCTCCAATAAGTAAAAGTCTCCCACTTTGTAAAATGATGCCCCCGCCATGATGCAAAAATGAGAGCATATGTTTCTATAATCCTACACAGCCTGACATCTCAAAGTAGCAGCACGTCCAGACCTGCTGAGATATGGCCATATCAAGACCTGCAAACTGTCACTGCTCTGTGTAGACCAGGAAGAGGACTGAAGAAAAGAAAGAAGACTGTCAGCAATATGAATAGAAAAGAGAATTTATTAAAGGAGGTTTTAAAGATAGCATAAATGTCTATGGTTGCATATTGTACAATTAGATAGATGCCAAGATCTCACTGTTAAAACCTCAGAGTTTTGAGAATTTCTGTATTTTGGCTTCTTTTTTCTTTCCTCCCAGTGAATGACAGATTGGTTGAGGTTGAAAGGGACTGGTCCAAACCCCCTGCTACAGCAGACTCACAGCTCGTTGCCCAGCCCTATGTACAGATGACTTTTGAATGTCTGCTAAGGATGCTGCATTTTTTTTGGTGTCTGTTGTCATTCTTGCTTCCTTTTTCCCTAGACCATTTTTCCTTCTCTTAATTCTCACCCAGACATATAATCTAGATTTTCCAGTTGGCCTGGGAGACACAGTAGTAGTCTTGCTGTGGCTGGGAAAGCTTCCAAGGCCAAATGCAGAATTAGCTTTCTAAACAGACACATCTTGTAACCCCCACAGCTCCCATGAGAGTTAGTGACAGGTTATCCTTCGATAATGGATTAGATACTTTAGGGGGACAAGAACACAGACAGTTCCTTACCAAGGGCTTCATGCCGCTGTTACCTAGTTGAAGGTCTAGAGCAGTTCCCTGACAGTAAAGCTTTCTGAGTGCTAAAATATGGGAGTTCAGGTGTCTCCTGCAGAGAGCATAGGCTGAGTGACATGGTATAATAGGAAAAGGATCTTCACTGATAGCACTCTTTTCTCTTTTTTTTCCAAGAAAGCACAAAAACTGTTGCTAGGTTTATCATAAGCCGCACCAAAATAGCAATCAATAAATACATGTGATTTGCAAATAAGCACAGAAAGCTGGATATGTCCCTGTTGTCCTCTTAGTTGTTAGGAGAAAAACATTTTCAAAATTTAATTAAGATATTCTAAGTTTTTAAAACTGGTATTACTACAGTCTTTTTAAATTAACTTACCAAAGGAAAAAAAATCTCTTGGATTAAAATTACTGGTTTAGGCATGCCTGAATTTTTTATTACTTTAAGCAGCCTTTTTGTATGAGCAACTGAACACTTAAGTTACTTTACAACCTAAGTAATAAAATATAGTCTGTGTATTGCACTTTGCTGTGGTCCTGTTTCATTTCATGGATATTTTTCTTTCAGGAGCAGTATTCAGCATGCTCATCTACATAGCACTCAGCAGTGAACTGCAAGAACAGAAACGACTGAAAGAATTTGCACATGGGCACCAAAATATGAAGAGTATCCCAATTAAAAATATATTCCCCTCACAAAACAAGATTTCCAAAAAACAAGGAGAAAGAGTCAAAAGAACAGGGCTACTTTTAAGATGCTCGTGACCACACTCTATTCAGTTTTTATCCTGTGTCTGTGATACCTGAGCTGCCTGCTTCTTACCATTGTTATGTTGGTGGGTTTCTTACCCTACAATCTTTTCTTCAAGAGAACGGTGTGCATTTTTGATAAGTCGTTTCCAGTTTGACTTACTTAGTTCAAGGACTTTGCTAGAGTAGGGACCCATTAAATAATTCCATAGTATTCTACATCATTTCAGTCCTCCCATCCATTTTTCAGTTTTTGAAGTTTGCTACAGTTCCAATGCTGAGCACTGAATTTGCTAAGTTACAGTCTGTTGCAGTACCCATTCATCATTGCCAGAGTTAAGTTACCCAGGCTTCACATGCAAAGGTGTTCTTCAGGAGTCAGAGCTGCCACTGCCTAGCAGAAAAGGAAACTGATGACTTGGCTGGCTGTAGAAGTACTCTGTGGGTCACAAATACTGAGTGCCAAGTCAACAATTTTTTTCCCTTCTGGCTAAAATTTGATCCATATGCTCTGTATGAAGTTTATTTTTTGAGATGGCATCTGGAGTACAAAAGAGACATTGCAATCTAAGAGAAATATAGTGGCAATATATGAATTTATTACAAACCTTTAAATGGCTTTCTAGTTCCCATTAAGTGCTTTATGTTTCAGCTATCAAAAATCATCAGAAATTCCTTAGCAAACCTTTCAAAAACAATTCCAGAGAAAAGAAAATGTAGCAGGCACATCAAAAGAGGTAGTATTCATCAAAACCTGGTGAAGTTTTCCTCAGAAAGCTTTCTGTTTTGTCAGTGTTTCCTTTCATGTAATAATTCTATAACAAAGAATTCTTCTTCCATTACTGTGATTGTTTCTATTGAGTTTGATATTCTATTTTAAGTCATTATCTGCTTGATGAAGAGCTATGAGCCATTAGTCAACAACTGACTAAATGCGGTTCTTAAAGTATCCTTGTACTTTAAAAAAAAGGAACTGAAGTTACATCCAGGAGACTAAAATCCCTGAGTTCCTGCACTTTATAAATGAGACATTATTTTTTATTGCCAAAGCATAGCCTTGGAACATTACAAACCCCTGTTGTAAAATTTTCTGAAAAAGCACACATGAACACACACACACTGGCTAAATATTGCAGTGCTCCAAGCTGTTTAAAATAATGAAGGTCTAGCAGTTCCTGACCTAGAAAGCTGTCATCTTGCTTTTTATTTAGCATTCCTCTAAAAATGGATTTGCTTGGATGGCATGTTCTCAAAAGAAATTGAAGCATCTTACTGTATTATGCTGAAATATCCAATTTACCTTTTGTCCCATATCAACTTAACTGACAGAATTGGGAATAACATCACTGGAGGGCTGATTTTGTACGTTTAATTTTATCTGGTGGGTTTTCTTTAAATGTACTCAGTAAATGATAATATATCCACAAGCTTGAGTTCAAGCAACCTCAAATATCCTTTGTATGGTTTTCTATTCACACCAAGATAGGAGCCATGCAACTTCAAAATCTGGACTTGACCCAAACTTGTTGTAAAGAGCAAGAATTTCTTTGCATCTTCATTCTCATAGAGAATTCAACCTGTGTTTTGGATATTTTGTCCCTTATACATTGTGATCTTGACCACAAGCAGTCTCTGTGGTAAAAGATTTCCTATTCTCTGCAGGGCACGATCTCTTGGGAACTTGAAAGTTTGCATTATCGTCAGGCTCTCAATAAGGACAAGAACAAATCACTGTAAAATCCAAGATTCATAAACCCCCCACTGTGCTTAAGGAGGATGAGTGTCTACCTCTTTGACTCCTCTTATTTTCAGATGTATTCTGTAATTTGTTTTCATGTATCATGTATCAAGTTCACTTTCCTGCTTCCCATGATTTGTTCGGGAATGCTCATCCTAGTCAGGAAAAAAAAATCCATCTCAACTTGAAGAATATAGCTCATATCATATTAGCAATCCAACCATTAATAGAAATCGCTACTCTTCAAGACTTTAGTGCAGCTTACGATGATTTTTAGCACCTTTATAGTTGTTTTCTTTCTGTTTGGCTACACATTAACATAAAACATAAGTAGAAGTAGCAGTACTTATGAGTATTGGTAATAGAGTTGGCTGTATATATTAAATACATTTCAATGACAAATATGCTCTGAGAATTTACTCTTATTTGCAGTATGGAAGACTGCAGATAGGCTTTATTCAGAAGCCAGCTGCAAAGCAGAACTCTTGGTACCCTCCTGGAGATGGATTGGCCAGGTTCATATTCAGCTTCACTGACACCCAGGGACTAAAGTAATTAAATAAAAGACTTGCAACACAAACTGACAGTTGCATTCTTCTTCCTTTCTGAGGGATAAAACTATTAATTTAATTCCTTGGTAGTGACGATGAACATAAAATTTCAACCCTTCAAAAACTGTTCCTTTCCCTTCCTTCTGTATCACTGCCAGAGCACAGACCATTTTTCTGTGTACTATTGGCAGCAGGGACTGAAGCAAAAGCTTTTGGCATGTCCTGCTGTCCCAAGAGTCTGGTCTAGTCCTTCTAGCCCTCGACTAGTAACTAATACTATGCAGACTAGCCACTAGAGGGGAATAAAGAATCATACTGTTCTAACATAGGTTACTGCATCACAAACTGCTTTACAGGGACATCTCAGCCATGGCCATGAACAAGTGCTGTATCTGACTCAGCTGGCAGTGCTGCTTCATGTTGCAGCCATTACATTTGCATTCAGACAGCAAGTTTACTTAAGGGTCTTTAAACCTATAATATGTTTGTACACTCACTGCATAATTATTATAAATGTTTGTACTGCTAACTGTATCCTAATTACTTGCAGTGGTAAAGTTTTGTAGGCTCTGAACCACCAAGCATTTCAGCATGTTTTATTAGCTAAAAACATACATCCAATTTAGGTTTTTCAGGTGCTACAGATAAACATAGATGATGGTGTTTTCAAGGGCGTGGAGGTATGGCCATCAGAGGAGATCAGTCACAGCTAACTAGCCTAGGAGGGCTATCAAGCCTTAGATGCCAGTAAGACCCTCATTTGGGAAGCTGCTGAAAGCAGGTAATGGTACTAAAGCTGCTGAATAGTGAGTGAATGGTGCAAAAACCAATCTACATAACCGAAGTTTAGGACAGCTGATTTTCTGATGATTGAGTTAGCTTTTCTACAGAAGTCTACACAACTTTGACTTCTCTGCTCTTAACAATGCAAGTTAAGACCAGTAAAGAATTCTTATTGCCCCAAAACATACAGGAGGCTGGTTTTTATTACCAGGACAGACCTAAGAATGAACAGGATTATGTTAAATGAGCATACCAGTAATGTCATCTTCCAACACTTCAAAATAAAAGAAACCATTCTAATCCAAAATCAGGAAGAGATACCTTGAAATAAATTTTAAACCTTTAAATTTCACAGTTTCAAAGCCTGTGAACTCCCCTTCTCTCCTGCCCATGCTCCTGACATAAAGCTGTGATCTCTAGTAACCCTTTCTTTTGATAATGATAGCAAAGATTCTGCTGTAGCCATTTGATTGCAGGAAGTAGGGTCAGGAAAAAAAAAAAAAAAACAATACAAAAGGAGTAGTGGTAAAAATATATGAGTTGGCAATGCTGCTGTGTATTATTTTCCAGGCTTAAACCTTCCAACTTAAAGATTCTTATCTTTACACAGAAATCTAGGCAAATAGGTATGTATGTATTGCTTTTTAGTAAGAGGGAGGCTAGCAATGATCCCATTTAATTTCCTGTAGTAGGAAGCTTAGCAGCTATTCAGTAATAATATCTCCTTAGGTGATTGCTGCTTATACTTGGAGGGATGTGAAATTAGAGGAAGTCCTTGAAATATTAATGCCAATGCCCATTACAGTCCTTGAAGAGGAAGACAAGGGCATTGGACTGAATGTGCCATTGAAAGCTTGCCCTTGGCAGTGTTTCAACCATCACACACACATCTGATTCTCTCAAAAGTGGAAAAAATTCTTGGCTTGGGACACATCCCCTTGGGTTGTTTCTCATGGAAAATACTGGACAGAGAGTTGCTTCATCATGACTGATTTGCTTAATTGGAAAGAGAGAATGATATTTCTGCTGTTAAAGTAAATGGTCTTTAACATTTTTGCATCTAACTGGTTTCAGAAAGTTTCAACTGATTTTCCTAAAGCAGTGTGTGCACAGGTCTTCATAGGCTGATGCCTTGATGATGAGGTGTATTTTCCACCTGATTCACCAAATCTTAGCCATACAGCTGTCTCCCACTAGCAAGTATGAACTTGAAACATTTTAAATAATAGGCATTACAATAAGAGCATACATCAGACAATTAGCAAAAAGGTAATTGAATTTGTCTCCTGTCTGAAAATAGAGGGAAAAGGTTGGCTTGTTATTAGTAGCATGACAACCCTAATAACATTTTAAAATGTATTTTTAATCTAGGATTAATTTTCCAGCACTTGATAAAGCAATTTAAATTTCATAAGCTTCATTGTCCTAAACAATTTGGAAATAAAGGATTATCTGCAGCAAAATTGAAAGGCTCATTTGGAGACTTCCTATGTGCCTAAGCTTTTTTATGAAAATATGTAGACAGTTATTTTGCTGGAAACGTTTTCGTGCAAATAGAGGGATGTATTGTCTATTTCACAGAAATATTTTAGCTTCAATCATGTTCTTATCAGGAAACTTAAATTCCAGACTGCATATAAAAAATAATAAGTGGGTTGGTAACAGCTTTCCCTCAAAAGAATAAAGCATGGAAATATAGACCACATATAGAGATACTAATTCAATGCTTATAAACAATACTGCAATTAACTATTAATTGTATTTTATAAAAGTGAGTCAAGATTTTAATTTTTTGGTAATCACTGGTAGATTTGCTTTAAATCTTCTTATTAGAGTGTTTATATAAATTGTTTATGAATGTTTACACAGTTGTATTCTGGTTGGATTTGTGAAGTCAGTCTTGAATGTTTTGTTTGAAATATTTATGCCAATTGACCCATGTAGAATTAATGTGGGTTTTCCATGATGTGCTATAAAAATTTAGCATAGTGGCTTTCTTTACAGCAAGAACTATTTTCTAATTATTAGGTAAGCATTTGTTCATGATTTACAAAACTGTAATTTAAGGACTTCAATACATTATCAAAGATAAGCATAAAAAATGTATAATAATTTTTCTGACTTTCAAGGCTTTCAAAGCTTTCAAGACTTTTCAGCAAATTTTGTAGAGGAGAGATTTTTTAAAAATAAAGGGATACTCACAATTGTCAATTTACATAATGACTTTTTGACAATATCTAAATAATGGCGCAGAAGCTAAAATAACACGGAGAGAAGCAAAAGACTAACTGATATAGAAACCACTAAGGGAGGTAACTGTGTGAGTACATAACTACTATCAACAGAGTGAGTGAGAAAAGTACTAGAATCATGCATTGTACCACATTAATTCACTAGAGAATGTGCAAAGGGTTGTAGACCAGGTGTCATGGTTCATTGGAAAAAGATATCTGCCAAGCTTGCTGTGCTGTGCTATGATGACAGTTTAGCCAAAATGACAAAGTAAACAACACATTTATCTACTTGTACCTAGGAAGGGAGGAAAATATTCCAAGCGATTTGGAATCACACCTGCAAGACAGAGACTATGGATCAGTATCAGGTCCACAGTAAAGATAACCGGTAAAAATAATGCTGAAGCTTTGAAAGGAATTTTTAAATTTATGTCATCCAGATTTGTTAGTGCAGGCTCTTTTAAAAGTAGCAATATGATGCACTTGAGGGAAAAAAATAGAGCATGAATGAGCAGTCTGTTCAAACCAGAGAAAATATAAGATAACACTATTGTCAGTATCATCAACAAATTGTGAGCATGTACACAAGGTAAATCTATTACTGAGCTTTAGGAAAGTGGTATTTGGAACATTGCAAAAGGTTTGGAGAATCAATTCAGATAGTTATCTGGACTGATACAGAGATGGAGGTGGTGGTAAGCATTCTGCAAAACACTTCATCCACAAGCCCATGCAGGAATGCAGTATCTATTTTACTCATGTTTTTCCTATTTCTTTTCCTCCTGTTCACTTCCTATTTAGAATTTATGACTACTATCGAGTTACTCAGAATAGATGAGTACATTTTCTATCAGAGTAGATGAGTGCATTATCTACTTTATTGTTTATTAGTAAGGATGTTATTCAAATTCTATAAGAATGTGGGGATAAAAAAGAAATAAAGATTATTATTTTTTGGAACCTGAGCACCTCACGCAAAATAATCCAGATGTTCACTGACAATGCATTTTCCTACAGTAAAATCAGCATCTCTCTCTCTTTTCCTACTTTTCCACTGAGGTTTCTCTCTAGTCAGAGTAAAGGCTTCTTACATACCTCACTATCTCCCCTACCTCGCATATACGAAGCATTCCTGCAACTTAAAAAGTTTGTATCCAAGCATCTATCCTAACGATTCTCAATTCAGGCACTAACACGGGTTCCAAGGATAGCAATCTCAGTTTTATTACTTTAGGCTTTGTTATGTCCTTCTCATCTGCTTTATGCTGAAACATTTGTAGTAAAGATACTTCTGTTTATCTTTCAAGAAGTCTCTTTAAAGATACTTCTGTTTTATTTGGCATTTTCTGCAGGTGTGATGTTTCAGTTCAATTATAAAGAATTTAATGAGCTTCAGTACAACTTTGTTCCAATGACATTAGGAGATATTTCCTCAGAAAATTATTAATTTAGTCTTCTGTCTCCACCACTGGTAAAGTTTTGTTTCAGAGAATCACCATTTCTGCCTTTCTACTTAAGGTCCTTAAGTCAGAAAAATAATTATTTGTCCCATAGCAGCTCTATAGAAAGAATTAATGTATTGCAAGTATCCTCCTCCATCATGAAGCTCCATTCACTTCTGGACTAGTATTGAAGTTGCACTGATGTTGAAATCCTTCAATTGTCCTTTTCTTCAGCATTCTTTACTACAATGTTTCAGTCTTAGTTACTGCACTTATTCCCTCTTTGTGTCCTCATTTACCTGTTCCGTAGTCTGCAACAATGAAAAGTTTCCATTCTGCCTCATTTATTGGAATATTAATATTTGGGATATTTCTCCAAATAATTTACTTGCTAGCATCCCAACAAAATGTTTATTTATTTTTAGCTTAAAAATGAATATCCAGTTGTTTCATTATGCATGATCATAATGACATTATGCAGAAATATATTTTCTTTCTAGAGTTATGATTGACTGGTCCAAATTCAAATATGAATCCCCTTTCCATTATAACCCCCATTTTATACAAGTACATTCCAGTCAAAAGCTAGATAGCATATGGACATCTTCTCCAGATTTTCTTTCAATATATCTAAAAAAAACCCAACCAAACAAAAAACCACAACATTATGTTTCAAAATTTTCTGGTTCCAATTTCTGAAAGATATTGAAATTACTTCTACCACTGTAATATACTGTAAGAATAATACCTAAAGAGAACAGGAGAGAAACTGCTACCTGCTATTTTTAAAACATTTTTAATATATCTTAAAATATTTATAAAGTAGTTTCAAATCTTCACAGAAGGCAGTGCATTGAAAAGGAAGGAAATGGAAAGAAGACATTTTCCTTTACAAAACAGTGTAATTTTATTTCAGTTCACATTTGAGAAGCTTGAAAAACAACATATCAAAAATGCAAATGTATACAATATGTTCAAAGACAAATATAATGCAATTGGTCTGTGTAGTAGCTAAATCAGGAAATTGACTGTAATTGTAGTTTATTTTGTGAGAACATAATATAATTACGAGACTGTTGAAAGAGAAGCTTATATATATCAAAATCAGTAGATTAAGATACATGAAATTCTGCCCTCAGACTCCGAGGCAAAGGATAAAGTGGCAGAGTGTAGTAATGGAGTTAAGAGCCCCACAGAGGATTAAAGAAAGCCATACTGCCAGCAGTGCTCAGCAGGCATGCAAGGAAGGAATCAGAGTATAGTTTCAAAATGAATTGACAGGAGAACATGGGATGAAGAAATTGCTTGAGCCCTAAAACACAACCTTTCTTTTTATAGGCTGTAAATTAGCTCTTCCCGATGCCCACACAGAAAGTCAAGAGTATGAGGACACATGCAGCCTTCAGTGTCCTGCCTGGACTGGAGGATAAAGTTCCTAATGGACAAAAAGATCACCCAACTGATTGAGAGATGAAAAAATAACACTGTTTTCTTAAAGCTCAACAATTACAGAGAATAAGATTTGCCATTAGCACTGATCCCTGAGGGCAGGAGAAGCAATGCTTGTAGATTGCTTGGACAAAAAAGTGACCTGTAAAGGGCTTAGTTGATAAATCCTACAGAGCTTCCATTCAATGTGTAGATCAAGTGAAATAAAAATTATAGGATGACTAAAGAAATTTATGTGGAATAAGACAGTGGCAATGAGCTGAGGGATAAGATCAGTTGTGTTTTCTCATATGAGCTACTGAAAAATAAGATCAGAGACTATTTTGGATATAGTCCAAGATGCATACCAAGCAGAGAAAAAAGATTATGAGCCAAAGGAACATTAAGAAGTGTGTGATTACAATAAAATCAGATATAAAATATGTGCAAAATGTATGCTGCAAGAAGAGCTAGTATGCTTTTAATAAGTGGAGTGGAACTGAAGCTTGGGAAGATATAAATTGAAGTGGTTGATCTAGCCTAATGACAAAAGCAATGTCAATTTGGACAAAAAAAAAAAAGAAAAAAGAGAAATTGGGACATATAGATAAAAAATTCTCCAGTGGCAGACTAGGAATCAAATAGGTTTCATATACATTCTGTAGAATGAACTGCGATTAAAATTTGCAGTCTGATATTAATATGCCTCCCAAAAGATTCTTAAAATGCTACCCAGCACTTTGGCAAAGTGACAGCCACAGCATAATCACATTTTAAACATGTGTGAAACCTTTCAAAAGTGCAATCCAGCTGAAAAAAATTTGCTACTTGTTACAGAGACATTTCTGTGGTGCTGTATTTTATATCAGCACTTTGCATATATTCACCTGAACTTCACTTCTAGATAATGAAGGAGAGCTTTTCAATTTTTCAGAAATTTCAAATTTCTTGGGTCAGGATTCTAGAAAGAACAATTTTCCTGTTCTGTGTTAGACTAGGCCATGAGACTGCCAGGCCTGACTTTTCTGTATAAAAATGTTACTTTCTACCAGCATTTGAAAAAGGCATTACCTTTAGGAATTTCCAACATGTGCACAAAGTAGAAATCTTCCAGTAGGTTATAATATGTTGAGGGGTAGTAAAGGTCTTTGATATACATGTTTCTTCTTATAAAACAAAAATGTACAGCTTAATGCATTACAAAGGGTGTTGTGAACTTTCCACTCACCCCACTGTTTTATCCCTTTCTATTAGCTAATATAGAGTAAACCACTACTGAAACTACAACGAATATGTAGACTTGGCAAAGATACAGATTGCTTGGATTGGCCTTGTCTTGCCCAGTTCTGCAATAGAGCACAAATTTATATTTGCAATAGAAATATGCAAAACCCCTTAAAGTTTCAATTAAAGATCTAAAACCTAAGAGTTTTCAGTCAGCACCTTTAATAATAACTCTTCTTCTCTATGCATGAGGGCATTTATATGTTCATTCCACAAAGTGTGGCAGAAGCTAGCCAGGAGGCAGGAAAGGGTTTGGCTTTCATAGGTGTAACTGTCACAGCAAAAAAAACCCCAACTTTCTCTGCCCTATGTCTCCCTCTTTTCTTTCCTCTGTCTGCCAGTCAGCATGAACTTTCAGATTCACAGTGAACAGCTATTTGTCATAGTTTTCTACTACAAATGAGTAATTTATTTTGCAACTTTTAACTATTGAGATGGCATTATGCATATGTTCATATTTAATTATTTAATGTAATTAGCAAGTCCTTATGGCTTTCCTTTGTATGGTCATTGTATTTTTTACATGGTGGAAGAAAAGAACAATAGTTCTTGTTGTTTTGTGATCTCATCAGCTCATACAAACCAATTTAGATCAGACTGCACCAGGTTTGGATGCTCATCCAAAATCCTTAAAGGGGCTCCAGAAGATTGAACTGGTGATTTGCAGCTTAAGAATTAATCTGACATGATTTAATGCCAAATGATCTAGAAGGTACTAGATTGCTGCACAAAGTCTTTGTGAGGTGAAGAGTGGATTCCAGCTCCTGACCAAATTCAACTTCCTTCCTTAGAAGGGTTTTATTTAAGTAATATTATTACCACTCACATGTATAATAAAAATTTACACTCACACATATACCAAGAATTCCTGTGGACAATGATGAATAAAGGTAGGAATTTGAGGAATATGGCAGAGAATACAGTATAAATATAATAGCTTATGGAATTTGGTAGAAGATTACTGGTAAATATTAGAACTGGAAAGGTGAATCATAAGACAAATTTTAAAAATATTTTTCTTTCAAGTGGGATTAAAAATTCTAGCACAATATCTACTAAATAGTTTCTGTGTCTCCTTTGGGTAGTTATTTCAACAGATAACATGGACAAAATTTGTAACTACTTGTTACCTTCAACTTCATTGGTCATATATGCATTTCCTCTAATGTACATATATGTTAATTTAAAAATCTTTAAAATCTTTTAAGGCAAGTGTTCTCTATGCAAGGAAAACATATTATTAAAAGATATAAAAATGTACATATATGACATTTAATCAGAGCTAACACTTTTCGTGGCAGTTTAGTGGGGGTGTTAAATAGCAAAGCCAAACAAGTTCTGCGTCCGGAGAACAAGTGATACTTTGAAAAAAAACACCTGACATCATATAATATATTAAACATCCTAAACATATTTACAAATGAGAAGGAAAACTCAGTAATTAACAAGTAACAGCAAATTGAACAAACATTTTGGTCAGGAAAAGATCTACTGCATAATTCAGAACGGTTAGAAACTCCTAGATACAAGGCAAAATACAAAGGCACAGAGACAGAAATTGCCTACCACAATTCAGTGGCAATCCACATTACATGTAATGCATAGTATTTCCAGTATCTAATAGGGGAGTCAAGGCCAGTAGGATCACATAGGCAATTAGACTAGCCTTGTTGTAGTAGAAGTCATAGAAATTGCAAAATTAAATAGAAGGAATATCCAGATGTTTATATTTAGGTGCCTAGAGACAATCAAGTCTTTGTTCCTTGGAAGTATTTATATATGTGTTTAACTTCACAGAACTTGTAGCTTCATGAGCACAGAGTTGTCAGGAACTGTGATCTGCATCTTGGGAAATGTGAGACCAGGCCACAGAGATAAACAGGCCAAATGGAAAAGAAAAAAAGCCAAGGCACAAGCTAAAGAAAATAACACATATTTAAATATGTGCATACACACATCCATTTATGTACATGTGGGTATGTATGTGTCTATATATATGGCTGTATTTATGATGCCTGAGGAAAAAAAAAGAAGAGAGAAAAAAGTACAAGATTCCATGTCTGATTATAAAAGCCTTGAAAAAATAACACTAAAGCACAGTTAATTTGAAAAGTCTCTATATTTCACTGGCTAGGCCAACTATTATTAATAATTACAACATAATGTGAATAGGGACTTTCCAGTTCCTTTTGTTCTCAATTACAGCTTTCACACAAGGTAAACCTTCCATACTTTTCCCCCTCTAATCTACATTTGGCTGTATTTAGATCTTATATACTACACAATTTATGCAAAATCCTGGAAGCTAAGACAGCAAGAATCTTCCCAAAAACCATGACAGACAGTAATTTTTACTCTTGCATTGCACATACAGTTGTGTTACAAAGTGCTTAAGATGAAATCACATTTTGGAGCAGACAGAAATAGTTTCATTGATTTCAATAATGCCATTCTGACATAGAGCAGACAAAAGGGTGTATCTTTGCGCTTAACTTATATTTTGCATAGCTTTAACACAAACTAAAACAATACAAAATGACTACGCTCAAGTCTAAAAAAACACTTTTGTGGTAATGTTTGCTCTGGAATAACTTTATGTTTGTTCTAAATGACCAGATACTGTCAGTTCCAAGACAGAACTTTGGACATTGAAAGCAAAGGATGAGCTTTTCTTTCCTATTGATGCCAGCAGATGTGCAAACCCCCACATGATACAACGTTAACATTTACTGTATTTCCATATCAGGCTGTGGGTCAGGGCAAGCTCAGGTTCATGCTAGAATGTCATAACAATTAATTGAAAATTAGAGCTAAAAAGGGTTTTGAGACATCCCTTAAGCCATTCTGTGGTCCAAAGGCAAACTCAGCCATATCTGTAACATATGAAATATATTCCTTAGGATTTGCAGTGTGAAAGATTGCACCAAAAAAAAACCATCAAACAAACAAGCAAACAAAAATGAAATTGCTTGGGTTCTGGTTGAAAAAAAAAGATTTAACAGAAAAATGTACTTAGAGTAAACCAACTTTTTTTAAAAAAAGTAAATTTTCCTTTACAATAGTTAGGCAGTTAAAAAAAAACAATGCTTATTCTTGGCTTTCTATGTTTCATTGAATCATTGTGCTGTCACTGGTTGCTGCACTGGTTTTGGATGAAAACATGTATACTTTATCATCAGTATCTCAGTCACCTATTGAAAAATTAATAATAGAATACAAAGACCCTTCCAAAAAGGGAGGAAGCAGAGTCTTCCAGTCCTCACAAGGAGGCTATATATTAACCAGATTCCCATCTCTGGATTCCCCTGAGGAATCCTGTTACTATTTTTATTGGCAGCAAAGAAAACTAAGTTTTCAAATACTTACTTTTTATATTTATATGCATACCTTATCTTCTTTTAAAGCTCTGGTTTGGGATTCTGTTTTCCATCTCTCATCTAGACCTAAAACTCAGAAGATTTGTTACAGCTCTTTTTTTTTGTATGCTCTTGAATTGAAACTTTTTATTATAGTAATGATATTCTGACTTCTTAGTCAAATAGTCATGCTATATTCATTGTTCAAGTAGCTACTGTAGGGATCTATTTGATGGTCCTTGACTAGAGTTAATAGTCTGGAATGCTCTGTTCCTCCTACTTTTGCTCTTTGTTATGCTTTTTCTAAATGTATTTACTACAGAAAATGAAATCTCTCAGCTGCCATGTAGGAATGTCAGGAATATTTGAGAAGGCCTGAAAATGTGGTATTGGTTTCACCTTTCTACTTTGTCATCTAATATTTTTATCCAGACACTATTATATTCTATCCTTTTTTTTTTTTTTTTTTTTTTTTGCCTTTCATCTGACAGTTAAATGAAATTGCTGACACATTCACCACACATTTGAAGCCAATAGTAATAATTGGATAAGTGGCATGTATTCACATTCTTGGCATGGAAAGAACCATAAATACATGTCTCCATTATCTCTGAGATCCATAAAAGGGCAAAGAGCCCAGCTACTTATGGGAAGGTCAAGTTAAAGACTAGATCTTTGTTGAGCAGCCTGGCTTCACCCACTCTGCCAAGCAGCTGCAGTGCAGCTGCCACACCTCTCCACGCCTGCACAGAGGCTGCTCATGTGACACCTGTAAAGCATCAGGGAAGCAGCACAGCCAGAGGTATCCACAGCTGCCAGCTGAAGTGCAGAAGTAACTGCTGCCTGCTCCTGCCCCTCTTCCTTGCCTGCTCAGGAGTCCATGCCATTTGAAGTCTGTCTTTCTGAGTCTCCACCACTGCAGAGGATGAGCCATTGCTATGTAGACAGGAAACCTGCAACAGCTGGTCTTTCAAAGCCAGGTATCCAACCACTGAGCAGTTTGACACCATTCTAGCCAGGCTTCCCATCGCAAAGTTTGAATCCAGAGGAGGAGTGCCACTTGTTGAATACTCCTGATGCAACACTCCTAGCAAGAGTTTTCAGAGGCAGACATATTTGAGACTGTGGCTCACGACATCTAGCACCTGCAGGAGGCCTGTGGAGTCTACAACCCACAGCTTGTACTGATCAGCTGGCCACCAGTGTGAGGTCAGCGTGACTGGAAGGAGCATGCCGGTGGCTGAGGGCTTCATCTAGTGGCAATTGATTCAGCAGCCAGAGTAATACAGGTCAAAGGGAACACAAAAGCCACGCTGCCTTCAAAGGTAGATCAAATTGCTTATGGTTTTCCAGCTGAGCGTTGAAAATCTCCAGGATTTTACAGTCTGTTTGAGGCAGAATGTACCAGGGGTTAAGGTGATGCATGTTTTTTCCTGTAACACTAATCATACCGCATTTCTCATATTTTATCTTGTGCCTATCACATCTTGTGCTTCAACTCTAAACTTATCTGAAGAATCTGGCTTTTCTTCCACAGCCCCCTCCTCACATGGCTAAGTGGCAGTCCTTCAACCTCACTTGTCTGACATGTGCTCCAGACCTTTTTTCCTCTGCTGTACTCTACAGTTTGTAAACATGTCTTGACTCCCATCAGTTTACTATGATATGAAGTCAGGCAAAGTTTGAAAATACTAAAATATTTTAAAATAAAATCCGAAGTAAATTTCTTGTACCAATTGAATTTGCAGGTCTCTCAGTAAGACAATATGCCTTATATCTTCATGTTCAGTTTTTCACCAAGATGGAACTGTCTGCTGTAGGGCTATTGATGAAATCAATGGAAATTCTCTTTATCAGTACTCCTCAAAATTTGATCATAATGAGCATATGCTGCTGTCTGGTAAGATCTCTAGAGTATATGGAGTTGTTCCATAAAAGAGTATCAGCCATAGAAAACCTGCATAAGTTTTTTTTTTTTTTCTGTTACTATGTATATGTTCTAAAAAATGAAGGTTTTTTTTTTTAAATACAAAATATAAACCACCTTCTTAATGTAACAAAGCTAACAAAGTACTAAAGAAAATCCTACCTTCTGTCTGGCAAAAAAAGCCTTTACAGTAAGAGCATTCAAAGTGTTGTTACTTCATACATAGCAGAACACAGATGCAAGATGTGATATTGACAGTGACTCATTTTACCAGAAAAACCTGGCAGACATAGTTGTAGCTTGGGTTTATGTTCATAGCCATCATGCTGCAAAAAGCCTTTCCTCAAGAATCTTTTTTTTTGCTACAGACTTAAATATGAAAGCTTATGGTAAAATACTCTGGAGTCTTTAAAACACAGCCCTGCACAGACTCACGAACTCAACTGATATGGTCTGTTTTCAGAAATAAAAGTATTCAGGGGCCTAAATCTTATTCCTTTTTACTCAAGGCTTAAGGAGCTTTTGATTGAGTTCTCCATTTAGATATGCAAAGCTGTGCAAAGCCATGGATACTCCTGCATCCAGTAAGAGGCCAGGGACCATACTGAAATTCAGATTCAGTTCTGTGTTATAAATCCATCCAAAATAAGCATCTTGACATTCTGGATAAGTGCCATAACTAGTACTTAAACAAGGTGTAATAAAACTGGAATTGCTTGATACATTAATGAGTCAGAGCCAAGCACACCTACTCTTTAAGCTAACTACCCCTTTCTCTGCTACTTCAATAGAGCCAAGTAGAAATAGCTTTGCTAACACTTATACTGCACAAAGTGCAAATCCATAGAAGGATGGTGTGTTTGCCTCTGGAACCACTAGAATAGCTAACTCCCTATTCTATTGAGGCTCTTTCCTTTCCAGAGGCGATTACACCAATCTAATTCAGATGCTTGTAGCTGTTTCTAAAGAACAGAGTTCTGGTATTCATTAGCCAATATTCAGCTCTAGGAGTCACTCCCAAATAGAGTCTGAAAAACTGAAACGATTGATGCAGTTTCCATCTTACAGCTCAATTTAAATGCTTAGCAAGTCTGCTCAAATGACAAGTTACAAGGATTTTTCAACCTGTTCACAGCTTCTAAGATGCCAGCCCTGAGTTTTTTTCTGAGATAGGTAGCAAGAAACTTAAACTAATACAACTTACTTGAATATAGATCCCTGCAAATTCTTCTAGGGATAACAAGATGTGACAGCTCAACTGCTTCCATCTGTATGAGTTCCTTTTGCAACCATTGAAATAAATAAATAAAAAAACCTGTAAGAAGAAGATTTTTATTCATGTGTTTATTTTAATTTAATCTTGAGGTTTGAGCCAGGAAACTTCATGCAGGGAGTAGAATCTGTAGGAGCAGACATATCTAAGAATTTTAAAAATACTGTGCAACAATGAAAAGGTTTTGTGTTTTCTAGAAGGGATGACCCTTGATATTTTAAATGCTTCACTAAAAATATAGGAATGCACTTCAAATGAACAATGCCAGTCCTATGTACAGTCTTCATAATTTCAATCCCAGATATTTAGTAATTCAAGTTTTTCAGTAGTCAATAGTCCTTGTCTCAAAGGAGATTCTCGGTATCTTGTTTATCATAGAAAGCAAAATTGCTGGATTTTGTTTCCAGCAGGTAAAGTTACTTGATGCTACACAAATTCTACTGGGAAAAAAAACAGAAAGGAAACATAACTGGAACTGGAATTAAAGTTTTATTTAGTACACAAAACTCCCTGTTCCTCACGTTCCATCACTTGCTTTTGCATTTGTAATCCAACCATACTGAAATTTCTACCTAAGTTTTGGCTGGGTTTGCAGAATTACAAAATTACAGTTCATAAAATTTCCTCAGCCCAAATCATAGTAAGACTACAGAGCTATTATCTGAGCAAATTTGTTGAGAAAAAAGTCACCCTGAATTCAATACAAACTCTATTCAAATCACGTTTTTCCTGAATATACAATGCTCTGTATACTTGCTTAGGTTCCAATCCCCATGAAATGCAAAAATTGAACTTGGAAGTATTTTATACTGTGATTCTGATAATTCTTGTAGTTTCATTTGTCAGATTGAGAGCTTTCTCCCATCTTCTCATTCAAATGGAGGCTCATTTAGAAGCGCCTGAAGCCAAAAGAAGTTTTGCCATTGGATCTGAGTTTTGAGCATGGCCTCTGTCTAAAGACCTTACTCACCTGTCCCCCCACCTCCTCCTCAGCTGCTCTCTTTTTCCTTGCCAAGTCCTAACTAATTTAATTTAGAGTTACTTGAGGAAAAAAAAAGATTCTGTATGCTTAGAGATGAGACCATGCTAAATAATTAGTACGCTGATGTAAAACTTTATTTCTCTTACTCACTATGTAGACAGATGTCCTGGTTCAGGGCAAGTCTGGGGAAAGAATTCCCCTCCCCCCCACAAAAGTGTTCCTTTAGGAAAGCAGATTCAATTGGCCCCTCCCCCCAGCCGGTTCGGGAAGAAATACGTCTGGAGGAAAAAAGTGGAAAAAAAACTGTTTATTATACAAGAGAACTTAGACAATATTAAACAATAAGACTTCTTGCCACTCCAAGAGAGACAAATTCAGAGCAAATCCCCCCCGGGCTGCAGCTCAGCTCACTCAGTCTCTGACCAGTCCTTCCGGCGCTGGCAATGCCGCGGCCCAGGCCCGGCCCGCTGGGCCACAGGTGTGAGCTGCTGATGCTCTTCTGGTGTTCAGTCCAGAGCAGGTCCAGAGAAAGGGAAAAAAACCACAGTCCAGGGAACTTCTCTGCCTCAACTAGCTAAAACTAACTAGAAAAAAGCAGACAACACCGTCCGCAGACAACACCGTCTGGGAGCAGGAATGTGGAGGAGGGAGTGAGTTTTTTGAAAACAAACCCTGAGCTTCTTCCCTCCTCCTTTCACTCTTGGAACAAGACTTAAAGGTGTAGAACTTATTATTCAACATAAACAGGGCAGACGACTGGGGATAAAGGCATCATACAGCCACCCTAGGACAACAGAATACAGAAATATTACTGAACTTCTTTTTTTCATTTTTTTACACCTCACCCATTTGTTAGAACACTTAGGGCAAAGCAGAGCTAATTATCACCAGCAGAATTATCAGCAAATTGCATAGCTTCTCCTTTGATAGCTTCAGAATAAATACTAACCTAGTAGCCTGCAGAGTATTGACAAGTGCCTGACTTGGCAGGTCTGGTCTATGAAAGCCCTTATTATAGGAATAATCTATAGTTATGTCATGAAATAATTGGGGCTCAGCTGTTCCTAGAAGCCTCTGCCAAAAAAACTGAGTGATTCATTACTGCAGCCCCTCTCTCGGTGCTCCTGAAAAGTTATTGATTCTCCAGAAAGTCCAGAGGACACAGATCTTCCACTTCCATGTTCATGGGAGTGTATATAGTGCTTTACTCATAGTAAAATCAATACATACATGTGGGCTGAATTCCCTGGAGGATGGCCTGGTTATAATACCTTAATCTCAAGATATGTGTGAGCTCTGATCTGACATTTGTATTCTGACAAAGGTCCTGCTAATGAAAGATGCAGGAGAATGTCTACTTTGTGCTTTTAAAGAAGTTAAATAGATTACTAGATTGCAGTTGAGACTTGCATAGTTTTGGGTGTGCCCCAAAGCCAGCAAGCAGCTAGGCAGTGAGTTAACTACAGAAGTTTGCTGGTGCAAATATCAGGAATTCAAATGTTGGTTGGCATGAAGAGCATCAAAAAGTGGATAGAGATGCTTGGAAGCTGCATTTGAATGCTTTTATGCAGAGGAAAAAGAAAACCTTAAAGGTCAAAGGAAAAGTATTATTTATGTTTTACAGATGTTGAAGCAGAACATATTCTATGAATTAGGGATTTACCCTAAGTAAACACTTAAGTTGATGTTAGGTCTGACAAGGCTTCTTATTTCCTTTAAATTTCCTAACTTAATTACAATCCTGCAATAGGATAAGGAAAATATATGTGATATTTCCAGGTGGATCTAAGAATGATGTAGTACCTAACATAAATATGACAACTGTCTAGAAATGCTTTCAAATTATTACGGTGCATTTCATTCTCCTCAAGGAAAATTAGCTGGGGATTTGTTCTGTCTCTAATGTTTCAACAAATAACTGACCTATTTGAGTTCTAATCTTCCAGATTATGCACAATTTTTAAAAATCTTTGGATACTTGATGTGTCTGGTAGTGCAAATGCAGCATGAATAATAAGGTTCACAGTGAGTGGGAGCTGGTCAGAGAGCCTGTCATTAGGTGTTTAGCTGAGACATTCATATATTCAAGGACATTTTAAAAGAAAGACAAGAGGAAGTTCTGAATATAAACCAGAATCTTTGAATAACTGGTAATTTTGCCAATAAGCATTTAAATATAACTTGCTTTACACTGGGATTGGCAGTTAAGGGGAAAGGTCTCTCAACAATGACTCAAGCCAAATTAGACAAATACATAGTGAATGGAGTTAAATACTGGAATTCCATGTGAGTATGAAAAATGTGCATGCATAATAAATGTACATGAAAGATCAATAAGTGAAAGATCAAGCTTGTTTATAAGAATTGGTATTTCACTTGTATTCTGAAGGTCATTAATGACATCATGAATATTACCTCATTCATCTTTCATTTTTTAGTCATCTAGATGAGATTCTTAAAGCTACTCCTTTAGAAACAGTGCAGACAGCCTAGTGGGATTTTAGAAAGTATTCTGATGCCTAAATACCATGGAAATATTTTGGATTAGGCTTCAGAAATTTTAACAAGTGTTCGTGTTTATTATTATTTATTGTGTTTATTATTATTGGTAACCAAATACAAATGCCTCTTAAAAAGGATTTAATACTTTTCTTGCAATAAATTGGAAGAACTTAGGTATTCACTGTAAAATTATTTGAGTTTGCTAATGGACAGGAGAATTAGCTTTGTTCTCAGAGTGACAGATATATCTGGACACTTAGCATTTGTTGACGCCAGTACCTAAATGAGGGAAAGACAGGTTGCACATCAGAATCCAAGTTCAAAGTTTTGATCCGTATCTTAACACCAGTTGGATATATATGTATATACTCAGATAACCCAGCCCCAAGTCACCTCTGGAAAACATGACACAAATTTCTGATTTTACTTTTAGATAACTACAATTTCAGTACCTGTACCATAATGTCAACATTGCTCAAAATGGCTTGTGAGTCTCTGTAAAATTTCCAGATGCCTCCCTTCTGACTGAAAAAAATCCTGAGTGACTGTAGCTCTGCTCCAGGTACACCTAGTGGGCTGGTAGGCAAATAGGTTGCAGTCTAACTCTCATCTAAGAGCTTCTGGAATCTGAAACAAAGAAGGCCTGATCTCGAGTACATACATTTATAACATCCAATACAAATGAGGATATAAAAATCTTAGAGTTTTTGGCCTGGCAATTGGGACTTTATAGTCCAAACTAAACAACGTACACTTCTGTGAATGTGCTTATCCCAAGACTTCACCCCAGTGGGCTGACTGTGCTCTAGAAAAGGAGCAATTTTTTATCTCTCCTGCTGTAGCTATACAGGATATATACAGATATACAGCACTGGACTAACAAGAACTCAAGACAGAAACACCTCAACAGCTCCTCTGCTCTGTCCTATCGCACCTCCATACTACTCTACAGTAGCTGAAACACTACATCGCTCTCACTGCAGGATGCAGAAAGCAAATTATTTTTTAGCAGACAGATTGTTAAAATCTAGGTTGACAAAAAGTCTCATTTCCCATAGAAGCATAGTTAAATAGTCCTGTATGGGAGGCAAACAGCAAATTTCACAGGAAGGGCAAAAGGGAAGCAGATTTCTTCCATTTCACACCATCGTGTTCAAAGCAGACCTGCTTTCATGTATCACAACTTTAAAAAACCTGCCAGAGCTTTGTATTTCCACACTGCACTGACAGCCCTGCTCCATGACACACTTCAAACCAATTCGGAATGAAACAGAAAATGGTTGTGGTTCAGCACATTTGAAATGCCCTCAGCATCTGTGATTTTCTTTCCTTTGAACATGAGCAGAGTCCATTTTCCATGCTGGTTTATTCTTTGTCCTCCCCACTGAGTCTGTTTTAAGGAAGGTTCACAGGAATTATTAGCAGTTTGAAACACAGAAATAGAACTCAGTAGAAGATCAGTAGAAGGAGTTCCTCACTTTATATCAAATTTTCTACTTCGTTGAAGAAAATTTTGAACTGCTTTGAAATTTACTGAAATCCTGACTATCATGAGGCATATGTCCCCATTTATTTTGATCTAATGTGGCCTAAGGCAAATATAATTGTTGAGAATACCTAGAGAGAAAGTAGGAATTTCCACTGTTTTTCTGCCCTTCTCATTCTAAAACACAATACAGACAGTTGTCTCACTTGTATTCTAGCTGGTATAGGATATCTGTTTCCTGTTCTGGCATGCAGATAAATGAAAGACCATCAGGAAGGCTCATATTCTACTTTCATGACGCTGAGCTAGGTTTTTTGTTATAAGATCATTTAGATCATAGAACTTAGAACATTAATGTGCACAGGGTGCATTTTTACCACAGTCTCAGCAGAAAGCATTTCAGTCACACCTCCATCTTCAGAGTCCTCTCTTTGCCTGACTGCTCACCACTAGGAAAAGTGCTCATGCAGTGAACTCCAAACATACTGTGGCCATCAAGAGAGGAGTTGAAGGCACAATAAGCCCATATGATCAGTGTGACTGGAATATTAGCTTCTACTGCTCCTCTGAAAGGCATCTCACCTGGCTGAATAAATGTTTTTATTAAATGAAAAAAAAATAGGAAAATTTCTTAAAATTTCATTTAATATATTGTTTTGTTACTGAAGAAAGTAGAGAGATATTGATTGTTTCTCACATTAGATACAAAAATAGGAGTTATGATTAGGTAGGGGATTTGTGTTTATTTAAATATAAGGCCTAAGTTTAAATGAAATTCTCTTTCTCCTCATGACTGCTGTGTGGTGAATACCCAGATAATGTAATTTAGTCCTATGCTACAGTTTCAAGTATTAATGCCTTCTGTCAAAGTCATGGGAAGTAGTCCAGAAATTAAAGCCTCCTGTCTGTTCTGTCTGTATCAGGCCCACAAATGTCCTTTAAAATTGGCACATGACTGTAATTATTTCCCTGTTTCCCAAGCTACTAATTTTCCAGGGTATGCTGTCAAAATTCCAAACACCTACTCAACTTCTTAACGTATAAAAGCTTTATGTATTTTCCTATTTTGGAACAGCATCTAATATATTGCTAAGCATTCAATCAAGCTTCACTTTGTCTTGACTTTGAATTCAGCTGCCACTCAACGTATTTTGAAATGTATTACAATATGAGCAAGTAGCACTGATTAGCATCAGACATTATTTCCATCTTAATCTGGGTGATACTTTGTCATTAAGTTTTGTGATGATGCACTGGCTGTAGATAATACAGTGCTGATGTTCATTTGCTTGCAGTCATGTCCTGTATTGGTTTGATTAGACCTACTCTATGGCTGGTTGATGACAAAACCTCATTGATTACATGTGGTCTGCTTCTCATTTCCAGTCAAGCTTTCTGTCTTGAGACATGAATAGTTTCATTAATTAGGTGAACTAAATACGTTGACAGCCATTCAAGCTAGTCTGGGTCTGGCAGAATAGTGCTGGTATTATGGATTCATTCTCTGCAGTCAATGAAAATTTGGTTATTCATTTAAACGAAAGCAGAATCAAAACCTATTGGTGTTCCTTTCATTTGATTATGCTCCCAGAATATATCCCGTACAATTTCCTCCTACTTTTAGAGGCTATTATACTTCACAGGGAAAGATACTGATTATTTATTCCATATGCTAAAATCCCTCCTGCCCTGATAAAGAACTCTAAATAATTAATGACTAGCTAAAACCTAGAGTTTAAAAAAAATCTAGACATAAGTTAAAATTCTAACAATTTATATTGAGTCTTCTATAAAGCATACAGCTGTTTATAAAACATCAACTGTGTTAAATACCTGGAAAAACTAAAGCCAGATCTTCAGGACCTTCCAGTACTGTTTACACTGCTCAGCATTTGCCTTATCTTACACTCCTCCTAAGTACCCAGTGTCTTTTTCCAGCTCTCCAATCCTGATTACATTCTGGAGATGCATTTTCAGATCTTTTTTGCCAAATTAAGGATATAGACACTATATCCTGTGGCAAGCACATTTCTCTCTCTCAGGATTTTTTTGTAGAGGTGCACAGAGAGAAAGAAAGAGAAAACAATTTCTATTTCTGCTCCTTGTTTTTCCTATGTGGAATATGTTTGGAGAATTGTTTACCTGGGGTGATTGCTTGATTGGATTTTGGTGAGGATTGTTTGAGCCTTATGGCCAATCAGATCCACCTGTGTCTGGACTCTCATGAGAAGGTCACAAGTTGTTAGTTAGTTAGATGTGGTAGTTAGAAAAGTAGGAATGTAGTTTTAGTATCTTCCTTTATAAAGTATATTAATGTATTATAGCATAGTTATAATAAAGAAATCTTTCAGCTTTCTGAAATGGAGTTGGACATCATCATTTCTTCCCATTGAGTTCACCTACATTTTGCAATAATATCCCTTTGTACACTACCCTTATTCCCAAGATTAAAATCAATGGAAGAAGCCTACCATCTACCTTGTGACTGGAAATGGGCACTTCCCCTTCCCCTCCATTAGTCTAAGTCATTGGTCTGCTTCAAGACAACACAAGCCAGGAGTATGTTCCACATGGACACACCTGTACCAGCGCTGGATATTCCTCCTGGGAAGCAGCAAGAGCTGGTCCGCTCCCTGAAGGAGAACAAGCTGGGACTTGTGGGTGAACACAGTGCAGTGGCCTCCCCCTGAGAGGACCAGGAAAACAAAAGGCTCTGCTGACAGTCCAGGGATGATTCAGACAGGGCAAAATATTGAAGCAGGTTCAGGGTCCATCCAGAAAGTCCTATCACAAACAGCAGAAGGTGGGACTACAGGCAAAGCTAACCATAGCCCAGGTTTCAAAGTTCACCCAGGATATGAGGCTGCTGACAGGAGCTGCCCAGAATGTGTGGCCAGTGAGTGCAGGCATGAGGCTGTTTTGGGCAGTTAGGACATTTTAGTGTCCTCAGAACACTGGCAGCTCCACAGAGCAAAATTAATATGGAAATAAGGAAGGGGGAGCAGGGAATCAAGTACTATCTGGGAAAGCAGTTTCAGAGAATTAAGATTCTACAAGCAAGAATGAAGTAACTGTTAGCAATTCCACTTCATTAGTATAAGCTTCATCTATCCTGTTTCTGCATGACATAATGAGCTACTAAAAAAGCCTCCAAAACAATCAAATAGATACTAAAAGTAAGTTTATGAGTAACATTCAAAAGGAAGTGTCTTTACTGTCAAAGTTTAGCAGACACATATTTTGATGGGAGGCAAAGATATATTATCTTTTTTGAATCATGAACTCACACCATGCTCATTTGACATATAAGTGTATCAAGTGCCTTTGCAGACCTTTTGACTTTCAAATCATGATGATACAACACTTTCTCATGAAAGATGCAAAATTACTGGACACCCAAGTGCTACCATGGTGTAATTGATTATCTTTCTCAGCAGTTATTTCAAAGCACTATTTATTCCCATTGTATATACTGCTCAAGAAAAGAATTCTTTGCACTTTATTTCTGAGGTATTCATGGCAGCAAGACCACAGAAATGAGGAGCACTGAAAAAAGAAACTGCACTTGTAGAAAAGCAGACTGCACTTGAAATCCTGTGGTCACTTCTGCTGCTGAATACTTTAACATGCCATGCTGCCTTTCTTCACAAAATTAGAGAAACAACTACATAGAAGAAAAAAAGCTATCTTTAAAGTCTAGTTATCCAGAAATACTTACATCCACTTTCTTGCTTGCATAAGATGGAAAACAAAAGGGATTTTACAAAGTAATTGTAGTTGCTTTTGGTCCTGTCTCCACTGTTCCTTTCAGTCCTGAACATCTGTTGATCACAACCATGTAGAAATCAGAACTCATTTCATACAGAGACAACTGTTCTGCAAGGTCTAACAGTTCAGTCCTACAAAAGAAACAGTGCAAGTGCAACTCCTCAACCCGATGGCATCCCAAAAGATCCCTCTAAAGGATCAGTCATTTCTTGGGGTTTTTTTAGTACAAGGAGTAGAACACTTCACACTATGTCAGATTGCCCCTTGTGCACAGCAGTAAGCAGAAAGTCCTCAGACAAAGAAGTGCAGAAATGGTGGCTATTCCAGAGCTTCATGGAACAGTGATGGTACCATAGGGCCAGAAAGCAATTTTCACACCTGTGTCTCTTCCAGCCTTCACAAAGTAGAGCTGCCGAAAGCCAGGGGGTACTGCTTATGCATAGTTCAGTTTTCCAATGGTTATAAAGATGTATTTCAATTACCAGCAATGAATCTAGACTGGGCCTGGGTTTGCAGAAGAGATTCTTATTATAAAGGTTTATTTCTAGTTTAATTTTTGTTCTCTTGCAGCAGAATTCCTAGGCAGGCACACTGAAAGGGCTAAAGACCCTCAACCCCCTCCCTCCCAACTTCTTACTTACAAATAAAGAGGTTTGCAGTGGCCATATTATGAATGGTTTTATTGCTCTCTGACATTTTGTAATACATTGTTACCATTCCAGTCTTTACTATGTAACTAAAAAAATAAAACATAGATCTAAAAGTACACAGTGTTAGTTTTACCCATAATCAATATAGTAACTGATTCAAAGTATGCTACAGAGGCACTTTACAAAATAAAGGAAAAAGTAATTTAAATCCATGTTCCAAGGATTTTAATTCCAAAGATTACTTCCAACAAACTCAACTACTCACAGAACTGCTAGTTTGATTGCTTTAAAACAAAAGCTGACTGAGACATTCTGTGTATGGCTGTACTTACACATATTTCAAAGCAGTCTCTTTCTCTTAATATTTCAAATGGTCTCTTGTGCTTAATGAGATGTTAAAAAATATATTCATAATTTGAAAAATGTGTGCAATACTCAATGCAGGAATTAAGTTTAATTTTTAAAGTGTAACACAAGTATAATCAAATACATACACTATATACAGGGTGTAAAGAAATTAATAAGGCTGCTTAGATTTTTAAATCTAGCATATGATACTGGAGATAGGACACATACACACAGATGATGTGGGTATTCCCATGGAAGTCCAAATCTAAGTACTTGCAGAAATATCCCAACTACTTTGAGCACTCTATTGAACTTTCAAACTGAAGTAGAAGTTATTTGTAAAGTAAATTTCTAGTATGGAGATCTATATTTTTAGAGAAGAACATAAGAAAAAAAAGCTTGATTAGCCTTTGGACAATCTGAAATTTCTCACCGGTGTTAACATCTGCATGACTGTGTGTGCTATATGTTCATTTATACATACATAACAAGAAAGCATAAACCCGCACCTTCTAGCAGGAAAAGGGAAACATTCATAATAATAAAATTTCTTTAGGAAAACTTGGTTGATATATACAGTATATAGAAAAACCCTACACAATTGTCAGCATACAAAAATATGAGTTCAATATCTTTTCTTACTTCAAAACCTAATGATGAAAAATCCAGGTATCCTGAGTCAGGTATGTACTGCAGATCTAATTTACCAATGCAAGAGTACTGTCGGAGTACAATTAAAAAAGCACTACCTGCATTTATCGAGTACAGAGATAAAATACATAAGGCAATGCATTATCTTTTCATACTGTTAAACACAAATGGCACAAAATATGCGTAAAATGCTGGAAGACATATCCATGAAGGAGCTGTAAAGTAAAGAGTATGGAACAATATGTAGATATATACTACAGTTACTGATTTTCTCATTTAAATGAAATGAATGACACTTTCCTTTTTTGAGCATCATGCTTAACCATGATGTGTATACTCACATTCAGGCAATTGTCTTAAATACATATATATATATGTATATATATATATATACACACACACACACAACATCTGGCAATGAATTAATAAAACATGTTTGCTTGTGAAATTCTCTGGATAAAAACAGATCAATAAAAGCGGTTATTTTTTTTCCATTAAAGGATTCTAACAAATGAAATTAGGTATGACTACTGTAAATCCTTGTTGACTAAAGTTTAATTGTCTTGGCTCTAAACCAGTAGAAGAGCAGTTCTGATCACTACTGACTGCATTAAAATAAACAAATACAAACCAATCCAAAAACCTGATGCATTTGCTAAAACCCAGTGAAATCTACCCAAAAAGCCACTAAAGATTCCAACTGTCTCAGTAGACATGAAATTGGTTGGTTGCTTCAGCTGACAGCAGGAATATTTACTTTAAAATGGATCTCTAAACACAAAGTCTGATATTGAAAAACTGGACTATATACATATTTATATTTATTTACATTTACAATCTACAAGGAAAATAGCTATTAAAAATAACTAATATGGGGAACTAGACTGGATCAATGGCCATTTCATAGATTAAAGACTGTTTAGCATCCTGTTATTCATAGAGGATGGTTACAAAGATAAGCCAAACATCCTCAGCTCTACTTAAAATCTATGTTGTCTCCAAGCATGGATGCTATGGCAACTCGGCTGTTCCTGGGCCTGTAACCCTCCCGTCCCAGGCAGGCATTGAATTGTGGTAGTACTTAGTAATGTATGCCTTGAATTTATTCCCAGAAGAATTACACTTTCCTTGGGTGAAAAAGTAAAAATTACATACAGAAAATGCTTTCCCTAAACCAGTACAACATTGTTGTAAAAAAAGGCTACATAACCCATTTCTGTCAAAGCAAAGATTTAAGAAGCTATAGGTGATACAATTCTTGTAAATCATCATCCTTGATCATCTCTCCTTGTCACCTGTGAGTTTAAAAATTATAAGAGGATAAACATACTGTGATGTGAATGGATTTTTTTTACTCTACAAGTGCATCTTGTATAAGGAATAAATACATCCTATACATATACCAAACAAGAAAAACAACTTTAATGATGAACATATGTAAATTTATATTTTTAGAACAGACTTATAAAAGTCCATTTAATGTTATTAGAAGTCAACAGAATGGTGTCAGAATGTGCACTGTGCTCTAAAAGCAGAGGGACAAGAAAAGCAATCTGAATTCTACACAATGTTTCAGACAGGCCGTTGAAGAACATTTTGGGAAATCAGGTCCTCACTTTTTAATAGACAGTAAGTGGGCCATTTATGCCCTCTGAAAATAGGTTGAACTCCATCTATAAGTTAGAGTCAAGGATCCCAGAGATCTTTTCCAACCTAATTGAGTCTGTGTGTTACTGTGGAATCATATTTTTATGTGTTATCTGTAATCCCAGAAAACCAGGTCTTAAGTTTCTCAGCTACTTTGATACCAGGCTAAATAGACACTTTACTTTCAGTATGGGTCACCAATAAAGCTTATAATGCTTAATAGGTTTTTGAAAACTGTCTCTAGAGGGGGCAAAAAAAAAATAAAGGACTAAAAGTTAGATACCAAAATAAGAGGTCAAGATTTCTGATGCACACGTGTGAAACAACAGCTAAAGAATTTTGTCCAGTGACTGTCTTATAACTATTTGTCCCTTACAAATATCTATTAACCCATGATCTCAACAACAAAATGAAATAGGGAATTATCATATTATACAGGAAGACTACTTTGGAGTATTTGCACTCCTACCATTTTCAGTGCTATATAGGAAAAAAGCAATTTCTAGTTACAATAATGCATGTACATGCAACAGATTTTGTCCTCTAGGTTATTTTATTGTGTACAGGCTCAGCAGCTCCATGCAGCCAACAGCTGACTTCCCTCATAGTAAACCAAACCTCATGTGGGGAAACCCCACAGGAAGATGTGAGCTCAGAGCCGTTGGCTTGAGGTGCTTATGGCTTCTTTGTACTTCTGATGTCTGAACAAGCAGAAACTGAAATTACTGGTGCTTTTGCCTGGAGCAGGAATTACTGTAGCCAATACTGCTGCTCTGAATGAAACACATCTGAAAGTATGAGACCCTGACTAGAACAGCAATTATAGAAAACATAACTCTTTCTTATGTGTAAGCATTAGGTCATGCTAGACCAAAGCCTTTAAAAGTAATGTTTTTGTTGTTTTTTTGATTTTGCTTTTGTGTATTTAAGTTTTTTAATCAAAAAGACCATGGTTCAATAGCTTCCAGTAACTGTGAAAGAGAGTAAGCCTTAAAGCACAAAGGTGAAGTTGTTACTGGAGTATTCATTTCTGCATGCCTTTGTCATAGTTTAAGGCAAACATTCTCTTATTATGGTAGGACCAGTAATAGATATGACTACCTAAATATATACATGTTGAAATGTACATATATGCACAGACATGTATATCTGTGGATATATAAAAATATCTCTTTTCTTAGCAAAATTAAAGTCTGCATAAAAACATTTAGAATACTGAAAAAGGTAGGAGCTCTAATTCCTCCCTTGGAGAAAAGTAACAAGTTCCCTAAATAGCCTCTAAAAAACCCCACTCTTTTCAAGAGTGCAATTCCTTTTTAATTCTCACTTATTTCATTGTAGATTGATAGATTCATAAATATTTAGATCATATGCAAAAACTCTGTTGTGAGGTTTGATTGCTACAGCATAACTACAGTCCACTGTTGTACAAAAAATAAATTTTATTCAGACAGTATGTGTCCTGCTCTAATGGAATACATAGCTACTGCTGCAAGTAGAACTATTTCAGTGTTTCAGTTTTTGTTTTAATGTGCTCATATATAAATCCTCATTTGGGGGCATTTGAAAATAAAAATTCTTTGGCCAAAAGAACAACCAAATGCAGATAAATTCTCCCTGGGCTCCCTAAATAGTACCATTTCAAAATAAATCTATAACAATTGCCACTCCAAAGAACTGAGATGCTATACAAAACAATTCTGACAAAATGTGGAAAAAGGTAGCATAAAACATCAAAACCCCAAACTGTGCCTGAACTTCAACCAGCCATTTCCAGTTTAACAATACTGACTCATCTCTGCCTTATGTAGATTTGTTAATGTAGTGCTATAGAAGAAAATACACAACTCTGGAAAACTCTGAAGTGCAGAGATGTAATAATGTAAAACATCTATTAGAGTCTGAAACTCAGCCTAACAATGGATGAAGATCAGACTCATTCTTCTCCTTCATTATAATGGCAGCTGCAAAAGGGCAGAACATTACCTTATATGCCATACCATGAGGCACTCCTAATGCCATGTAGGTCCTCCTTCCAAAGCAGTGTGAAAAGCACTGCTTCAGACATGGCTGAGTTTAGCAATTACAAGCACACACGCCTGCAGCCATTAAACACAACTCTGAAATGAGCTTTCCATCTTTAAACCTCACATTATATTCTTGAAACAATAAAGTTAACATTCCAGACATTATGATGGTGACAGGAAAAAAGCTTTCTCAAGTGCAAAGGGCCCCATATGAAGTGCATGCTCATTATCAAGCCTAATTTATCCAGGCTTCCACAAGATCACATTGTGCATAGTGTACAAGTGAAGACATTCCCTCTGACCACGACTTTTTTTCAAGCTGCTGGCTATCCCTATCATGTGGCTGAACAAGACACATCAAATTAATCTGATTCCAGTGTTAAATTCCCAAGGAAGAGTACTGTCCTATGAGTATAAGTCTGGAGTTCACGGATTTCAAAAATGCTTTTGGGAAGACATCTTTCAATGCCAGTAGGTAATATTTAAAGTATTTCTTCCTTTGTCCTGAGTAAAATATTTTTTTTTCTTATTTATCAAAGCTGCAGGGACATACTGCTATAGTGCTGTTGGATTTTTGTCATATAATCCCAGTATCCTAAAGGCCATTACTGGGTTGTTTTCTGGAGCAGATCTCCTCATTCTTCTCCAACAGGTGGTGGTGGCTGGCACAGCTTGTATAATCTGACAATGACAAACAAACAAAGCAATTATTATTCTTAGAACTTGGTCATTATTAAGATGAGTAAATTTAAGGAACACAAACTAAAGTTACATCTTTCTGCACTGCAAAACAAAAGGTATGAATTCAGTTTAATACCATCAATAGGAAACTAATAAAATCTTCTTTGTTTACATTGAAAGTAGAATCATTAAAACACATATAAGCAGTCTTATAAACACATTTCAATACAGAAAATTTTCATATTTCTGCACTGAAGATGCCTTCATTAAGCCTATTATCAGTTGTTGCCCTGGATTTCTCAATTGGAAAAGCTGCTTGGTGAATACAATTGCCTCCAATTCTGTTTTGTCTTGGCCCAGTCAAACTTCTCTAAAAATATTTCCCTGAAGAACTGGTGCTGTTTGAAGCACCTAAGACAGGTGTCAGACATGTGACACTAGTATGCAGATTTTAAATTCTCTCTCCCTCTGCTTCTTCATGGATGAAGTCAACAGCAGTAAGATTTGGTTCAAATCATTACCTCAGTACAGATTGAAATATCCACTGCTTTTATAAAGGTTTTTGGACTTCTATTAACCCCTTTTGAAAGGACTTGGTTATTAACAGGTGTTTGAAACTTTACCCTAACAATAGAAATACTGAAAATAAAAGGCAATCAGTCTGACCTCACACCCCTTGTTCTGTACTCCTGTCCAGCATATAGTATCTCCTCTGAAACCACAGCAATTAGAACCAGCCATAGATATGATCTCATTTGGAGATTACACATATTCCTCTGGGAAAATGTATCACTGAAGGAATAACAAAGAGAAATCTCCACCATAATGTGTTCTGAAGATCATTGGGCTTTTCCACAATAGTCATATGGCAGATTCAGAAACATGATCATTTAAGGTCACATTGTGCAGACACCAAAACATCTATTACCAGCTATATATAAGGCAATACACATGTATGTCATTTTTATACTGATGAGAGGATAAGGTCTGATCTTTATACAGACAAGGATGCAGAGAAGGACAAACAGGAGTTGAATTATTTGATTCTGCTGGCATAATAAAGCAGTAATATTCAGATCTGGCAGTAGACAGATAAAATTACGGTTAGAATCTCATCTAGAGTAATTGCAGTGGGGTTAATACTTGATGATGTTTTAGCAATGTTTAATTTTTATGGAGCAAAGTGCAGAAAACCTCAGCCCCAAAGTACTAAGGTCAGTTTATTCTTCAGGTTATAGCAGTAATCACCAAGATTGTCTTCAGAGCAAGGGATATAAAGGAACTGTGAAGCTAACAAAAAGGCTGCACGCATCCCTAAGGATCTGAAGTTGCTGAAGATGCTATAAAGCAGAAGTAGCTTGTTCTGGGTCAATATATATGGAACAACTATTTGAGATGGCACAAACATCAGCCGAGAAAACAGTGGCAGTTGCAGACAAGAAGAGAACCCTGTCAAGTGATATTAATTGAAACCAAATATAAAATTGTTTTCAAAGCAGAGAACTGAGAAGCCATAGTATTGTTTAGCTATACATCAAAAGCATCCTGCTGATGACAATTCTGAGTTGTGCATCTGATGCCTCAACCACGAAGGTCTGGGATATTCCTGTGACATTGCTATTGCTGCTCACGGGCAAGCATGCCAGGTATGTGTGTCTATTCTATGTTCTCATCATTCTTCTTCAACATTTCGGTGCTACATTGTGGGAATTCCTGCTGGAAAGAGGCAGTCTTTTTTCCACAGATGCTATGCTAAAAATCTTATTGCTAAGTTTCAATTTTTGAGAACTTAGATTTTTCATTTATCACAAAAACTCTGAATCTAGATAAACATTGTCATGTTGGGATGGGAAAAGTTTAGGTTGCAAGAATTCTTTGGCTGTCTCCAGAATTATGTCATGAAGGAGTTCATTTAAGTCTCAAATCATACTGTTCAAAATGTGAAAAGTCTTCTCCTATTAATGCTTTAATTGCTTTTAACATAAGAAAATGCTACTTTATTGCCATGGATTCCCTCAAGGCAAAAGAGCTGCTTAGGGATCTTTGGTCATGGACTGCGTCTAAGCGAATCAAATTCACATGGTCATCTCTATCAGGTTTTGCTAGTTCCCTGTTTCCTTACTGAAACACCACAGTGGATCTGTTATGTATTTTATGTGTATGCCTAGCTCATTCAATATGTTCTCATTAGTCAACAAAAATATTATGTTTAAATCAGTAAAACCCAGTTTAAATTAGTTCTGGATTACTAGTACCACTTTAAGATCAAATTAGGAATTGTTTGGTTATTTTTATTTACAAGTATTATGCTTCTAAGGAAACGTTTCCAGTACCTGCAATCCATCACAACATTAAAAAGCTGAATAAATATAGAATAACCCATTTTTCATTGTAATGCATGTTCCAGAAAGAGACAAAGAATGACTACATCATCCCCAAATGCAACTAGAACATGATTCTGCTGAGATACTGCAGTACAGTATTGCATTAAAATGGGATAATGGATCTAGTTAAGAGTACTTACCCAAACCCACTAAATATTACAAGTGATGAAGGACTTACTCCAGTGTTTTCATAATTAACATGAACTAGGATTCATTTTTCAAAAATGGACATGTTTTGAAGTGCTACATAGCTTGGACTTCTGCAACTAATCACTTGAAAAATTGTATGGCTAAGAGTGCAACTGATTTTACATACATTAAGAGCCAAATCTTACCAGCTAGAACATAATATAGTCAATGTTTACTTTTAGCTTTTGAGCAGCTAGGACTGAATTTGGCACAAAGTAGACAAAACCATGGTCAGAATCACACAGAATCAATTACCTTGGCACAGACTGCGGTGTTCGATCCCTCACTCCTAAATTCTTGGCTGTGTTTTGTACTCTCGCACCCTGTGGAAGAAGAACGACAATTTTATTTCATTTATCCCACAATAAATTAGGAAATTTTCTGGGCTTTGTAGATGAACATAACTATTTATTATAATTGATTAACACGTATGTTTCATCTCTCAAAACAAATAGTATCTTCTAAGGTGAGGAACAAGTTAAAGCAATAAAGAAACAAAAATCTTGCCACTTGTAACCAAATAAATGCACACATATAGATCTTGCTAATTTAAAAGAGAATCATAAAAAAATTAACATTTAAGGTTTGAAACAATCCAAACACATCTTTTTTCAATTTGTTTGATTTTTGTCACTATTCTGTGTAGAAGTCATAAAGTTCTTTTCTGATATGTCAATTATTCCCTATGAACTTTTGAACAAACAAATAATACAGATTATTTTCTATGAAAACACTAAATGAAACTAACAAAGAATGGCCTTAACTCAGGCACTAAATAAGGATTAGAAAATGCAGGTCCTGATCTTCCTTTATAATCAGAGAATTTCAAAAACCAACCCCAAACAAAACAAACCCCAAACAAATAGGCAGGAACCTCCTCAGACTGTTTAGTCCAAAATCCCAACTTAAAGCAGGGACAAAAGAAAAACTGGTCTCTCGCTGCCTCAATTGATCCTTTCAAAAACAATAATGAAAGTACTTTTGTCTCACTGACTTATCTAGTAAGGAGGAAATGGATAAAACATGCACAATATTTATATACCATGAACTATTGTGTGAAAAACACCCTCTTCTGCAAACATACCAGTTACACTTATCAAAGAACTTAGTAAAATTTCTTTTTGAATTATGAGGTCTAGCTTTTAAATTGCAGTTTTGTTAATGTAAAGTAGTCATAATAAAGAAATATCTGTTAGGCTTACTATGTTTTCTATAATTTTATAGAAAATATATAAATTATATATATTATTATATATAAATTGTATATATTTTTTATATATATATATATATATATATATATATATAATATATAAAATTATAAAGGCAATGGAAACTGCTTGGTCTGTCAATAATAAATATACTGACTCTCCATTTATTTCTCCTGTGCTATGTAAATTCAGGACAAAATAATAGGGACTAAAAATGTATAACCTCAGAATTCTTACTGTGTAATCTTAAATTGATGTGAAGCATCAAAGATAATTTATATTTATAACAGAGCTGCAGTGCCAGGTGCACATGATGTAAAATAGGTATAATAATTGGTTCCAGTCATAGAGTGAGACTAGACCTTTCATTTGACTGAAATCAGGTACACGGGTAATTGACATGGTATTTATTTACTGTCATGGGCTGAAACAGTATATGAAAAAGACTAGATGTTTACACACAGATAGGCTCTCAGAGTGTATGTAAATCAACATGTGACACAGAAACATACTGTGTCCTTATATTTCTTTAAGGCAAAAAAAGGGTGATAAAGATAGAAAAAATAACTAGAATACATATAAAAATTAAGGCAGAATATAAAATTATTTTACTATATCAGTAGTAAAATAATTTCAGTATATATATATATCAGTAGTACTATCTATCTCAGTAAGATTGTCTCCAACAATTGCAAAGGCACAAACATGTCTTTCCCCAGAAACTCCTCCAGAATTCAGTCACTAGTCATTCCATACTTCCTCTCTTCATCTACAAGTATGCGTTTAATCAACTTTAGTGATTCTCTTCTTTCCCATCTCATCTTGTACTCAGATAAAAATACACATCACTAACCTTGTGAAAGATCCCCATCTTTGGTACAATCTTAGCTTGCTGCATCAAGAATGAGAGAATGGTTTGCATTGCTAAAATTTTTAAAAGATCATCTGGTCTCAACTTCCCATCGTGGGTAAGGACACCTTGCACTAGACCAGAACGCTCAAAGGCCCATTCATCCTGTCCCCAAATATTTCCAGGATGGGGCATCTATGGCTTCTCAGGGCAATATGTTCCAGTACCTCACCACCCTCACAGTAAAGATTTTTTCTTAACCTAATGTCTAAAATTTATTCTAAAATAAAGACTCAATCTAAGCCCACAGTCACTTTGAAGCCTTACCCCTTTCCTTTCACTACATGTCCTTGTAAAAGTCCCTCTCCAGCTTTCCACTCTTTTAAATTGGTTTAAATCTGACAGTTTCATTTGATGTGTTTAGTTCTGCACTGGTGAGGACAATAGTCAGTCCCTACCTGTGACACATGTTCTTTAGAAATCTGTTATCCCCCTTCATTAAGCTGTTTGTTCTAACTTTCTCTGAATCTTTTCCATTATACTACATCCTATGGAAGGGATAAGAACATCAGATGGTTCCAAATGCAGGGCCACGACAGCATGATTTCTACTTTATCCTCTATCCCTCCTAAACCATTATAGCTTCTGCTTTACTGATAGCTGCTGCAAATTGAGCTGATGTTTTCTCCTCATATCCTGAGGTCTTGAACATGAAATGGAATGGCAAGCTCACAGTCAATTATTTTGAATGTGAACTTTGGGTTTGTTTTTCCCCCAGTGTCCTTCACTTAAGAGTAATCTATGCTGATTTGCATCTACTATTTTATTGCTCAATCACAAAGTCCTGCAAGATTATTTATAATTCTTCAGAGTTATTGGTAATCTTTAATAAAAGAGTTGAAAATAGTTCAGTGGAGAACAGGAAGAATGATTAGTTAAGAAAATTCAACTGAAAAAATGACAGGTCAGATGAATTGATTTCTTCTATCTAAGCAAGTGATGGCTTATCAGGGAAATTATCATCAAATCTGGGACAGACTTCTTAGCAGGAGCTGTAGCAATAGGAAAACAGGTAATGGTTTTAAACGGAACAAAGGTATATTCAGAATATATTTTATGATGAAATGGAAGAAATATTTTATGATGAGGGTGGTAACACAGTAACAAGTTGGCCAGAGTATGCTAGATGCCCCATTTCTGGAAACAATCAAAATGCTAAAAGTCTACTGCTAAATAGGGAAGAAAATCTGGTCACTAAGTTTATGGTATACTGGACAGAAAACAGGAATTGAAGGGGGGAAAATAGAAGACAAAAGCCACTTAAATGAGGCACAAAGTAAAGCATTGTAATGAAAAGGTTAGGAAAACTCTGGAACAGACCACATGAGAAGCAGTGCACAGGAGCCCCCACTACTGGAGGTTTAAGAACAGATACAACAGATGTCTGTCAGGAATGACATAAGGATAGATGTTGGTTGCAGTTAGACATGTTGAGTCCAGACCTTCTGCACCTCCAGTGGCCTTTTCTCAGTGCCATTTTCTAAAATTTTATTATATTAAAGAAACCTCTCCATGACAGACTGCTGAGACTGGCACGTGATTAACAGCACTGAGAGCCAGAATATACATATATTTTCAAAAACTATCTGAATTAATCACATGCTGATTCTGGACGTCAGTGTTATGACTACCTCTGAGAACAAAACCAGCCTATTTTTACTTGCATCACTCACCAGACAAACTAATTTTGGTCTCTTGCTCACATAATAAATCAGATGCATTGATTTAAAAAGGAGTGTAGCTTTATATAATCATGTAATTTATTGTTTAGCTGGGGCAAAAATTAGACCTTAATTAAAACCACCAAATTGTTATTTCTTTTGAGGAAAAGCCCCCAAGAATTACTAGCAACTTGCTACGTGACATCTTTTTGTCACTACTGAGCATCATTATACCATTTCTATTTCAGTATACTGCTAATTTATACTTCTCCAATTCTATTCTTAATTGACACTGTCTCACACAGGCATAAGGGAGAGCTGTGTTACATGACTCTAGACTGCTACCGTCTGCATACTGGTACTGCCAGAGCACTGGTGAAAGATGATGGCAGTTCTGAGACACCATCAATCTGGACCCTTCTATGTGAACTAGCATTCTCATTGCCTTGTTTAAAAATTATAGGCTTGTTTTCAAGCTACACACTAATTTAAGGGTAGCAAAAACCAGTCACATAGAGAAAGCATTCAAAAAAGCTCTAAATCAGTACAGTATTTATGAGAATTATTCACAGAATGACTAGGTTGGAAGAGACCTTCAAGATCATCAAGTCCAACCCATACTCCAATACCTCAACTAAACCATGGTACTGAGTGCCACATCCAGTTTTTTTTTCAAGCACATCCAGGGATGGTGACTCCACCACCTCCCCGGGCAGACCATTTCAGAACTTCATCACTCTTTCCGTAAAAAACTTTCTCCTAATATCCATACTATATTTCCCTTGGCACAGCTTAAGGCTGTGTCCCTTTCTTCTGTCAGTTGCTGCCTGGAGAAAGAGACCAACCCCCACCTGACTACAACCACCTTTCAGGGAGTTCTAGAGAGTGATAAGGTCACCCCTGAGTGTCCTTTTCTCCAGGCTAAACAACCCCAGCTCCCTCAGTCGTTCCTCACAGGGCTTGTGTTCCAAGCCCCTCACCAGCCTCGTTGCCTCCTCTGGATGCGCTCAAGCGCCTCAACGTCCTTCCCAAACTGAGGGCCCAGAACTGGACACAGCACTCAAGGTGCAGCCTCACCAGTGCTGAGTACAGGGGGAGAATGACCTCCCTGCTCCTGCTGGCAACACCATTCCTGATACAGGCCAGGATGCTGTTGGCCTTCTTGGCCACCAGGGCACACTGCTGGCTCATGTTCAGTCAGCTGTCAACCCCCAGGTCCTTTTCCACCTGGGCATTGTCCAGCCACACCATCCCCAGCCTATAACATTATAGGGGGTTATTGTGGCCAAATGCAGGACTAAGCAGTTGGGCTTATTAAACATCATCTTATTGGACTCTGCCCATCCATCCAACCATTCCAAGTCTCTCTGCAGAACCCTCCTATATATTTTATTATCCTATACAAAATTACCAAGTTTGAACTGAGCTTTGGCCTCTCTAATTTTTTGCTGCATGCCCTAGCAATGCCCTTAAATACTTCCTGAGATACCTGACCCTCCATCCAAAGATGATACTTCCTCATTTTATTCCCGAGTTCCTTCAAAACCTCATTGCCCATCCACGCTGGACATTTGCTTCATCGACTCATCTTTTGGCACACAGGGACAGTCCGTTCCTGTGCCCTTGAGATCTGTTTTGAAGCACACCCACCTTTCCTGGACTCCTTTGTTTTTAAGGGCTGCTTCCCAAGGAACTCCCTAAATAGGCTAAAGTCTGCCCTCCAGAAGTCCACTGTAAAAGTCTCATTGATGATCCTCCTGATTTCACCAAATATTAAGAACACTATAATTTCATGATCACTATGCCCCAAGCAGCCTCAAACCATCACATCTCCCACCAGCCTGTCTCTATTTGAAAACAATAAGTCTAACATAGTCCCTCCCCTGGTGGGCTCTAAATATAGTGTTGTTTTTATACTTTAAAAAAGGCACGAAAACATGATTAGTCACTTAAAAGACAACATAAATTCTCTTCTGGCCTTTTCTGTTACCAGCCTTTTAGTTACTTGTTTCCCTTAGAGCTCTCTGCCCTCCTGCAGCTCCTTTCTTAGGCTTCTGTCCTCTCTACTCTGCTGCATCCTGAAGTCACACTGCTGTCAGGATGTTTTATATAGTATTTTGTGTGCGGAGACGTTTACATGGGTATATAAGTAAGTTTAAAAATTTACTAAAAGATAGTTGGGATATTTTTACAATTTTTTCTCTATTTTATAAATAAATCAAAACCACTCAAGTAAAGCCATTCCATAGACCCAATTTCATACCTGCTCTCACAATTTTTTCTCTTTCCTTTAGTTTTCACAGACCAGGTGCTTGGTATCTTATCATAAGAGACAAGACAATTACTTTGAACATTGTTCCAACTGTACAGTTGGAGCTATTATTAGTCTTGTTCTACATGATCTTGACCTCATTCAATTAAAGAATAAAATCATTCCTGAGGTTATCCATTCAATCAGGTGTCTCTGGTTATTCAGTACTGGTGCATCACGTTGGAAAACACATCAACTTTGAGTAGAGATAATTTCCTCTTGTGGAAGCTGATACTGACAGGAGTTAGTGCTGCTGAGTAAGAGATGGAATAGATGTCCTTTGACTTGCACCTCCCTGTGGCTATTATATTTATTCTACAAAAGGTTTAGTGTGTAAATGGGGTGATATTTTTTTTTTCTTTGCTTTATGTGGAAAAGGCATGTGTATTGCTCTTAACTAAATGTTCTGCATTAGCCTCAAGAAACCTTTTTATTCCTTTTTCTTCCAAGTTTTATGGCCTGCATTATGATCCTGACAGTTAAGTCCTACAGATAATTTAAACATTAAATCCAAACAGGTTTCTAGAAAACACCATAGTGTGTTGCTGAAATTACTCCAAAGCATTTAGAATTTAATGGAGGGTTATATTTTTACTACAGAACTCCAAGGCTGATTGAAAATTATGACAAAAGATTAATACTCTATTAAATGCCATAGTGGTTTCCTGCAAGAGAAGGGATGTGTGAAAAAAGTCTAGATATACTAGCACACATTTTCTCAGGATCTGTGTGTGGTATTGAGATATTGGTATCTTTAACAGCTATTGACCACCTGCTGTTTTACTTCAAAGAATGTAGCCTCATCAAAAGGCCTTTTTTTCCATCTGTATTTGGGCAAGTACAGCTACAGCTGCTCAAAACCATGCCAGTTTCTTTCATTTTGTCTTTCATTTTCATTAAATAAATTGCAAAACTACAAAAAATGAATCAGCGTTTTCAAATGGCCTAGATCTGTATGTTGAAAATGTACAATTTGACAGACTACATCCTACAAGTATGTTTATGCAAACCCCTACAAACATATTTTTGATTGCAAAACAATCAGATCTGTCTTTTGTCTAAATCTTCAGTAGCAGACATATCAAACTATATGTGCAAGTTTATCCATATAAAGCAGTAGCCTTCTTTTCAAGTCAAGTTAAAGCTGTATTTCCTGAGCATATGTACATGACCTGATTCAAGAATCTCAAGGGTGATTATTCACCACAGAAACTTAATTTATGCACCAAAATAAGTGAAAGCCCAATACAAAAAGGAATGAGACTAAATACTCTGAGGTACCCATGCTCAGCAACAACAGTTACATACAATTGATGTGAATCAATGGTTTGAAACTATCCACAAAATTTCTTTAACAGACTAAAGGTCACACCTAGCATATGCATATTTTTCTCTATAGCAAGTTAGAAGTACAGCTTTTTAATCATTTTCATAACTGTGATTACTGCACAAAATATGTAGTAAAGTTAATGAACATTATAAATTAGGTGTCATCTAGAAACCAGAAATTATGAACCTTGTCTTATCTGTGATTAATTGTTACAATATTTAATTATGGATTTTTTTGACTTCAAGATTGAGTGCATCCTGTATTTTGCTTATGATTTTGTTGTAAGGTTGAAAGCTAGCACAGGCTAGGCTATATGTTCCATACGCATGCAGAGTGATTAAGTCCCCCCTCAACCTCTCTTTCATCAACTGAACAGGTTGAGCTCTTTAATCTTTAGTTTATAAGTTTTGTCTAACAACCTCTGGACTATTCATGTTCCTCCCAAGATACATCTTTTTGAAAGTATTTTCTGATAACAAGATACTCTAGAAAATGTTGTGCTAATAAAGTAGAGTGTATCCCCCATTTTCAGTTGATATTACTTTTTAATCCAGTATTTTTGGCATACCTTCACACTAAGAGCTCATGTTGAGTGGTTATCTATCCACAAAAGCCTCTAAATACAAATAACCTATGATGACCAAAGAGTGAAAAACATTGTTTTGTAATAAGGACATTGTCCTCAGGTAACTTGCCTGGAAAGTTAAAAACAATGGTATTTGTTTCTTTCTTTCCCTTCTATACTTTCCCTTAATTCAGCACGAGTCACTTTTTACTGGCAATAGTTAATAACCTTAAGTTGCTTTTATCAACGTATATATTAAGATAAAAGTTGTCTTACTCAACAAACTATTCTGATGTAAGGAGATACCCTTAAGGCAGTTACTATACAAAAATCACCCAGTAAAATCATAAGAGAAAACAAACCACTGGTTAAAGATAGCTTGTTTCTGTATTATAAATAAAAAAATTAATTAAAAAAAAAAAAAAACACCTTCAACAATAAAGGAAGGAAATTTAAAAAAAAAAAGTCCAAAACACAAACAAAAAGGGACCTGAACTAAGAGGATTCAAACACTGCACAACATTAGGATGGAGGCTAAAAAATGCTTGGTTGAGTCTCTCCTGTTTGATAACTAGGTGTGTTGTTTGGAAGCACACAGGTCTCCCGTTGCAGCATACATCGCAGTTGAGACAGCCACGATACAGAGTGTCACCATACAATTCCAGAAAGCTTCAACCCATACAGAGTAACACCACACCTCATCAGAAGGGTCCAGGTATCTGCCCATACAGAATAACATCACACCACTTCAGAAGGCTTCAAGCAGCTATCCTTCTTGTTCTTTACCCCAGTCTTTTATACCCCTCATGCTCAGACACTGCACCTGTGTGCCCTCTGCTCCCTTTGGTGGTTGGTCCGTGCACCTGGGCACTCCATGGCTCATTGCTGTCAATGCTGCTTACCTGTTTCTCACAGCTGTACCCACTGGGGACTAGGCTGGGCCGCAGCCCCGTCCCAATCACACAAACTGCGTGCCTACCCTCCTGCACAGCAAGCACCTCACCTGTTTGCGCATGACGTCCGTCGCCTGCATGATGTAGCGAGGGGGAAGCCCATGGCTCCGGGCCAGCGTGATCGCCTGCTCCAGGGTGACGCTCAGAGTGCAGCTGCAATGGGGGAAAGAGGTCAACTATCTGGTATCTCCTCAAAATAACTGCTTTTAAATCAATACTCTTAAAAAAAAAAAAAACTATATATAAAAAGATTATGCAGCAAACATGCCTCCTATGCCTCCCTCACCCATGCAGGCATTAGCCTTAACAGTATAATGTTTCTAAGATTTTGAGTGTAACAAGTGTTCCAGCTGACTTACAATCAAATGCATTTGTTTTGTTTTGTTCTCAAGGAAAAAACCCAAACAAACAAACCCAACTCCCCCAAAAAACCAAAACAACACACAAAAACCCACACTAAAAACTATGGCTTGGCAAGTGCACAACTTGGAGAGTAACAATACAAGAAAAAATATTTTTGCAATTGTATACAATCTCACCCTCCATTCTTAAAGCAGACCAATCCAGGATCCCAGTCTCTTACAATTAATTTAGCTTGATTATTCTCTTGGCACATCAGTGCAGTGCAAAATTAAGAGACATTTACCATTTTCAAAAAAGAAAATAGATGAAAGCTGCATTTCTTCAAATGAACTGTCCTGTGCCGCTTTGCCAATCTTTTTCAAAAAACCCTTGAGGACTAAATCTGATTGTGATACCTCATCTAACAGAAAGGCTGTCACTGTTGTATCAGAGCAACCAGAAAAGTTCCAGAGCAGTAGGACAGACAACCTGCCAGCACACCAGGCAAGAAGTAGTAGGAAAAGTCATTGTGGACATGCCATCTGATTTTCATTGTCATCATGAGGACAAGAAAAAATGGTTGGTTTCTCATGCAACCAAGACTACAGCCCTAGAAAACTCATGGAACAAGACAAAAGACCTGAATAGAAACAGGTGCTTTTAGAAAGAACATGTTTGAGGGCTGCTTTAACCCTAGAGGTGAGGGTGGCTCTACTCTGCACAAGTAAATTGCTCAATGATTTTTCTCTTCACAACCAAAGTACTGTAACAATCAAATATCTTGAACCAGAAAGATGGGTTTTACACAAAATTATTCTACCTCAGCAGAACCTGACAAAAACTATAATTTTCAAGTTCAAATAATACAACTAAGACACATTATTAATATGTAATTTTGAGCACCCTTTTGGCAAAATCCTGACCAAAGTGTTCTGCATAGTTTATAATATGCACACAGAACAGACAATATGTTTCAATCAAACACTTATCTTGCTGAGCAGAAGATCTGTAGGAGGAAAAAATGTGTCTGTACTTATTTTCTTACTGAAAAAAAAACCAAACCCCAAATGACACATTTTAAAAACTGCTAATTTCTGGACTGCAAGAAGTTTCACAGAAGTGAGCATAGAGGATACTGAATTTGATCTGTAGTTTTATTAATGGTCTTTCATAAAAAAATTATAAGCTAAGTGATTTTCCTTAGCAATCAGATAATTTTCATTTCCCAGTTTCTTGTATACATCGGCCTCAGAGTTAACTTGAGGCAAAAGTGTATTGATCTTTTCTGTTATGTGTTTGATTAAGGTGTAAGATAGCTAAATGTTAGATTAGAAATTCTAAACACCATTTTAATCTTGTCTTTGAAAAGTGAAATGTTACACAAAATACATGTTCATAATATTTGCAAGCACCAAAATTTAAACATACAACCTTCAAGACCAGATTGAAAAGGAGGCTTTATTCTACTGACAGTGGAAAAAAGCAAAAGTATCTGAAATGTAGTTTGACAGGTATAATCTAAACCAAACAAAAAGGGCAAAAAGTTTCTCAGTAGGTATAATATGTATTAATGGGCTCAAAGTACAACTCTCAAGTAAGCAGTTCCTGAGCCAAGTTTCCCAGAAATCCCATCTTCCTGGAACCCTTAAGACTGAAAGAATCAAAAAATTATATTCTGCATGCGTGAATCAAAACTAACAAAAAAACCTACTAAATGAAGGTCATCTTGAAGAATTAAGTGCAATTTTGTGATTGAAAAAAGACTGCCAAGCTGCTCCCTATCCAAACCTGATGAAATGGCTGATGATCGTGGACATTACGAAGACTCTACATTTGGACAGTGCCAACTGTGATTCAGAAATAAGGCTGCCAAGTGTGTAGATAAAGACATAACCAGAGTGGGAAAATCAGAGAGAGAAGAAAACAGCATAATAAAGATTTCTTTTAGAGGCTGCTATGGAGGTAAGCAACAACTACAGTACAATTCTGAAACACATATGCTAAAATTGAAGATTTTTCTCGACAGCAAGTAAGAATAGGAATTCTTAGGATAGTATTTTTAACATATCCTACAAAATTAGTAGCAAAGACACTCACAATGACAGCAGTGATGATGTTAATTATTATCACTCCTCTTCAATAGAACATGTTTTGTTTGAGGTGAAATCCTAGAGTAATGCTGGTTACATACATCCATTTTCTCTTTTAACAAGAGAAAATTATATATAAATGATATATTAATATATATAATATATTAATATAATATAATATATTGATATAATATAATATAATATAATATAATATAATATATAAATGATTCATTAATAGATGTTAAAAATCATTAAAATAGCATCAGACACATGATTGCATTTGAATATACTGTTTCCTTAGAGGTGCAATTTAACATCACCAGATTTTGTCTTCCTCCTTTGGCACGTAAAAGGTCTGATGAATGGCAGAGTTAAATATAAACTATAGATTATGGCTTTTGTCCTGTGATTAAGAAATAAGGTTACTACTTTCTAAATAAAAAACCTGACAACACTCAAACAATGTCATTTTAGTTGAACAGCTGATCAGTGAGATGGCATCTTCTAACAAAACTGATCATATCAACCTTCCATGAGACTATGCTGAAGTGACTCATTTATCTACTTACTGGTACTTTCTCCCAGCTCTTTAAATAGTTTTTTTAATTAGTACATATCCCTTTTCACAAATCAAACTGCCCTGGACACCTGCTGTGAAAGAAAAAATGCACACACAAAACATCAGATGGTAATATGGAAAAGTCATAACTGGAAGTACCTCAGCAATAGGGCTACCAAGCATGGAGAGATTAAGCAAATGCAAATTTAAACCAATGTAACTTCTAAAATTTTATTAAACAATATTAAATCTGGTTATTCTCCATCTTGTAAAATTCCTCTGGTGGCCTGAGCAAAGTTCAATATCAAGAATTGTCAGCAAATATGTGCAGTAAGTAATAATCCACTTTTCTCACGCATTTTGAGAGCTGATTAACAGATGGTATTAAAGTTTACAAAGCAATCTGGAAGCATTTCTGACCTCTGAAAGTATCTGGTCATTTGGATGCAATCAGACCAGACAAGCCAAACAAGGAAAATATTTGGGGAAAAAGCCTCATAACATTCTGTTATGGGAAGCATAAAGCCCAAATCCATAGATTGAACAGTGTAAACAGATTAAAATCTGTTCTGACTCCTTCTCTTTTCCTCTCACCCCTTTTTTTTAATGTGAGAAAAACAAAAGACCCAAATTCATCACGTCAGAATTTATGTCAGTTAGAATGACAAATTCCCTGCCTTGACAGATTACAACAGCAAGGCAGAGACATTTGGATTTCCCAGGACAACAGGGCTGAGAATTCCTCATTTCATCCATTTGGTTTCCAAGAAACAGAAGGGGCTGCAGCTGCTCCCAGCTCCTGCCTGCTATTGCCCGTCTCCCATCAGTCATGACAGTATTGATGTGAAGATTAAATACAAACTTTAAAACAACTTCTGGATCAAGCCATTCTGAACTTGGCTGAAAAAGTAAGACTAAATGATTTTCTATCACCAATAATCCATTTGTTCGTGACTGGATGTGATTTTCACTAAAGGGCTGCAAATCAGCTGGACTGATGCACATCAGTCCTGAAAAATGGAGTTGTAAAATACAAATACAGACTGAAATTTTCCGAGAAATTGATTATTTCACAACAGCTTGTCTAATGTCACTTGAAAGGAAAAATAATTTGAGTTTGTGTTCACTACCTACAGAGGTGCCATGCAGCAAAGTGCATATCTAGGTTACCAGAGTAAAAAGGATCTAAATCATCCCATTCATTCTCAGGTTTCAATTAGGCTTTCAGCCATTCTATGTCCAAAAATGCACCAAAACATCCCTTAGAAAAATACCCTGAGTAGAAAAGATGAGGTGAAATGAATTGGTTTAATAGTTACCACAGTCAGAGATGTCAAAATTAATTATGTTCTATGTGAATAGGAAAAAAATATGAAAAGGGTGCATGTATGCTTAGTCTAATTAAAAACTAAAGCTTCTACTCAACATGCAATTTAATGCCATTATTATTATTTTAATTACTTTTCTTCCTGTACATCATGAGATAATCATTCCTATGTTTGACCACTTTTTACATCAACTACACTACAAGTAACCTTTTTTTTTTTTTTTGCTGTCATTTAAATTAATTTGTATAGAAGGAATATTATTTAAATCAGTGCATAAAGTAAATGTGTTAAATCAATTTGGCGTAAACATTTTTGGGGGCATTTGTCTATAATTGATAGTGATGGCTGGGTAATATGCATTGATTCTGATGAACAATCTGAAGAAGAAAATAGACACAATAAAACTAAAAAGGAAGACAAATGTTGTTCAGGACTATAAAAAATGGGTATACAAAGTGTAGGCAGGCTGAATTCAAGATTCTTCCACAAGCTCGAAGATGTTCTCATTGTGGAAATATGTCTCCATGCAAGTAAAACTGAAGCTTGCATTCTCTGTGCCCATATACTGAAACTTTGCTGAACAGCATTGCCTTTCAACAGAGGTAAATTTGGCCAGCCATTAAGTATTAGAGAGAAAATGAGCACGTAGATCATACACTAAACTACAGTACTGTATTTCACAATTGCAGTAAACACTGCTGGAGCTCAAGACTTAGTTTTAGTCCCTTTATGAATCTTTGTGAAGCTGAGATGTTACCAGTGTGGAAAGGCCACTATAAAATCAGTGTTGGATGGAACCCGTCCACTGAAGGCCAGTCTAACATATAGAAAGCCATTATTATGCACATGAAGTGTATTAATTCCATTCTGAATCAAAAACAACACTTCAAAAAGTAGCTGTCTGTGGAACACACACCATCACCACACAGAATGGTCATGTGCAGCCTGAGTTAAAAGGGATTTTCTGCCTTTTATCCATTTAGCATCAGCATGCAGGGGTTTCATTCACAACAGGCACTGCTGTGGTTACACAGTTGTGCAAATCTCAGAATAAAGGTATCCCAACTCCTTTATCAGGCCACCATCCTACGACAGGATAATCAAACTCAGCTCTACCAGATATTTTCAGACACAAACTACCAACAGATTTCTGACCAACTGAAGTAGATGGCATGAACTTATCAAGCCAGAGAATCAGTCTTGGGAGGTAAGTATCTATTAGTCATATATCAAACCTACCCTTGTTTAATTAATTTTTTTGTAGGTTCCAAAAATATTTTTATCAGGGGTATTTGGTTCAATATTAGTAATTTTTAATAATGAAGTATGAAACACAAAGGAGGTAATGTTAATTTTTTTCTGTAGATTTAAAGATTATTGTCAACCAATCTATTTTCAGAAATAAATGTAAGTATTCTACGTCTTTAAAACAGAGATTTTCAAAGAAAAATTAGGAAGAAAAAAAAGGCACTTTTTTACTGAACATCATCTGTCAGTGTTAAAAAACTGCAGGGAACATATTTTCACAATCATTTTTCCTGTAAGATCTTAGCACCTCTAGTCAGCTGGAAATGTTGCAAAGAAGCAATTGCACTATTAAATATTCTTTGCTTGATGAGCAAACAACATTTCCAAAAAATTGAGGTATTCCATGCCTTTTATTTGCTCATTTTCCATCATACTTGCAAAAATAAATAAACACAATCTAAAGGCATCTGAAATCCCAGCTTTGGCCATTATGTCTCATTCTGAGCAAAAAGTCTTTCCATGAAACGCTTCTTCCTCTGTAAGCTGGCAAGTAAATCTGGTAAAAATTGCAATTTACTTCTCATCTTGTAATAATTCAAGCTATTAATTTACCTCTCCTTATGCCAAAAATTAAAGCAGATTTGGCAACATTTTTAATTTTAGATTGTTCGAGAAGTCCTATTTTATTTTTATTGTACAGAAGATTTTGCGTGAAAACCACCGGTGTTAAAGACCTGGACTGCAAATAAGGCAATCATGCAGGAACTGAAGTATGGAAGGATGATTCTACAGAGCACAGTAATAGCACTGTGTGTCAACCCTGCTACTGAACATCCATAATGTTAAAAGAAGACCAAATAGAAAAAAAGCACACCTTGAAATCCATACTAGTAACAACTTAGATCCATCTTTTCTGTCTTACTGCATTTAATGCGCTTGCCTGCATTTTCAGATTGCATTTTAAACAAAATAGTGTCTCAGAATTTAACAGTTCAAGAGAACAGTAAGACTATAATCCATCTAGTATGTGTATTAGATACACTAGAGGTGACAAAGCAGAAATGTACCAAATTGCCTATGTAAGACAAATATAGAGCAAAATAAAACAATAACTGCTGTAGGAACAGTATAACACTATTTGTGCTAAATTTCTTGCTTATTTTATTTTAAGACAAATTCTCATATTTCAAAATTATTTAGCTGGTTTTAGGTAGTAACCAGCACAGAATGTAATACTCTATTATCCTAAATTATTTTACACAAAGAGAAGTTTGTTTATGCCTCAATGGGTATGGTATCATAAAAATATACTAATTGTAGACAGACATAACAGAACTACCATTTAAAAAATAGAAGACAATCTTGACTAAATGGGACGATAACAGGACTAAAAGCCCAGTTGAGACCAGATGGCTGGAGAAGGGTATGGATTAGTTTTTCAGTCTGTGCTAGCCTGAAAGTAGTCCCATCAATTCCTGAAAGCTTTCTTACTGTGGAGCTGATAGCCTAAATACAGCTGCAAAACTGCAAGGATTTTCTCTGTAGCATGCAGTCATTGAGCTCAGAACTAAATTCTTAGAGGAAAATTTCTGAATCTAAAAGGAAGAATTCTTATGATAGAATGTCAAAAATAAAAATTCAGAGTACCTATTTTTCACCTTGTTTCATTTGATTCACAGAAAGGCAGCTGACCATGATGGACAGCTTATGGTGCTACTCTGCTTTGCAATGTGGAAGATGAAGCAGGTTTAGCTGGACTGCAGGACCACTGCCAGCTGCAGGAGACAGCATAATCAACACTTGGCAAAACCTGCCTCATTCTTCAGCCAAGTGTCTGCCAGCCAGAACCCCACTGCTTGAAGGATGGTAACACTAAGGAGAGAATTTCTGCAGGGGAAATTAAAATTCAGAAAAGAAAATAAGACTCTGATTTTTTTGGGTTTCATCAAGATTATAGAAGATTTTTCCCTTGATCCTCCAGGAAATGCAAAAATTTAAATAAACTTGGGATTTGTTTCACTTGGATGCTTTAAATTATTCCTTTGAGCTTGTAAGGCCTATGGTCCCTGAACAGACTTCTGCAGCTGCTGCACCTAATTTCATTTTGGCACAGAAAGAGACTAGGACATGTCTGTGCAGTGCAGTCTTGCTCTTCTCCCTCAAGCAGGAGCTAGAATCATGATTCAATAAAATTTAAAAGTGCCTTTCATCACCTGCATTTGTACAGACTGATAGCTGCTTCAAACAGAATGAACACAAGCAAAGAAAGCAGAACGTTGTTTACAGGGTGACAGCTGGCTGGCAGGCAGAAATAGAATTATGAAAGATAAAAAAGGTAAAATAAAAATGCAAACTATTGATTTCTCAAACTAATTCAGAGCTCTGTTCCTCTTGTTGATCAACAAGGCATGTTCGCTTATGATAATCCAAGGGGAGGTTCGTGGCACTCACACATCGCTTAGGACATTGAAGGTTAAAGGGACTTATTTTCCCCCATCCTTGGTTTTCTGATGCTCAAAATGTATTTGGAAAGAACTGCTGTCTGAAATAGATATAGGATTGCAGGCTTTAATGTAAATTGGTAAACATATTGTCATAATAAAAATCAAAGAAAAGCAATCACCAGCAATTCAAAATCCCCAGCATTATCTTGGATATAGGGATGAAAGTATGAACTCTGTCAAGCTGTTTTAGCCTAGTGCAGCGTAAAAAGCAATTTAATATGGATCACAGAGAAGTCAGAAACCAAGACACTGCTGATCCAGAGATCAGCAATCACTGTCAAAGCAGACAAAGCTGCTGTTTCATAGTTCTTGGCCTCTTCTGCATTGGACTGTCACCCAGTGCCTCCCCCACAGGCTATGTGGGATTTGCTTCTGGTTAGTAGGAGCAGTGGCAGAACCTCCCCCTGCCCCCTTGTCAATCCATGACACCTAAATTCAGAGAACACAGAAAGGGCTTTCCAATCAGTTCAGTAAGAGATGAATGAATTGATTGAGGGAAGGTGTGTATATATATATATATATATATATTAGTATGTATATATTTAAAATTCTATTAAATGTATTTAAACTTTGACAGATTAATATCTTGCTCATTTTCCACTCCCCATGAGCAAAAGAAAGAAGTTGATGAGTAGAGCACCCTGTACTCTTCCAGACACTCTCAGACATTCACTCCCTTAAAGACCAGTAATAGAAACTTGAGTTAAAATTATGGCCTTTAAAAAGAAAGTATGGGGGAGCCTTGCTCCAAGTTGAGCTTCATTTTTAAGCTGGCAAGACTGACAAATGAGTAGATTTTCAAAATTTAAACTGCAAGAAAAATTCACATCTTTCCCCCATCTATTTATCTAGTAGCATCTGTAGATAATACAGATTTCAACTCATTCAGTATCTGTGGCCTAGTGTTAAAAAAGAGTCATGAGTCATTGACCTGGAGCCTACAAAACATGAAGTTCTGCCACTGATCACAATCAATCATGGACTTCCCAATATTTAGTTTCTAAGAGCACAGAATGCCAGATACACTGCTGAATACAACCAGAGATAAATATGCCCTCTACCTGCAAATCAGTAGCTGGAACTCTAAGGAACTAGCTAACAAGCTAAGGAGCACTTTTTGCAACATTATCTGCCCTGATTAAATACTACTCCAACAAACAGAAGAATTCAGCCTTTGAGATTGTGGGCATAAAGCAAAATCCTTTGTCTATGGGACTTGATCACATCCAGCATTTTACTCTTTCCTCTTGGTATCTTCCTCACAGGATTTTGTGTTGTTGCAAGACTGTTTCACTCTGAGAGCAGTAAGGGGAGTAGGTCCATAAAAACACTGCAGAACTTAGCACTAGAAATGCTGAGTGCAAAATTCACTGAGCAAACCTACAAGCTGGAAACAAAGCAAGCTTTTTATCTGGGCAAAAGCAATTTCAAAATGTCAAAAACCAAAGCCCACTTAGTACTTGACTGTAGAGATGTAGCCTAGGGAGACCAGAAAGAGAAAACAGTGCATGGAGTGATTTTATATGACTCGAAATGCTAAGGAAAAACAACTTCATCCATCCAGTTTGCATCTGCAACAGTAATTTCAGGAAATTGTTACTAAAAAACTTTCTTAGCTTTAACCACTCAAAGGGACTTGTTTCCCTTAGAAGAGTGAATGAATCCCTTCTTCTCTCTAAATACACGAGTTTTCTTCTGAACTTCCAGGTACAAACCCCTGAGTACCTATACAATTTCTCAACTAGCCCATTTATTTTTCCTGGAGGACCTATCTTAAAGTATCACTGATAATGCCAAGAGTTGATGTTTCTTTCTCTGAACAGATGGTAGTCACAAAGGCAGTATTAATGCACAAATGAAGTAGCAGTATTTTGTACCAAAACTCAAATGGATTCACTGTAAAGTAGAACTAGTCATGCTTTAGAGAAAAGCATCTTGCACCTTTAATTTATGTAACTAGATGATGATGAATACTTTAACATCTAGACAGAAACCCACACATAACACTTTTAAATCCCATTCCCATGCTCATAATACAGTCTTTAAAAACAATATGTTGGTGATTTTAAAATACACTTCTATAGACATTTTAGGAGTCTACCTTTGAATTAGCCTTAGTTTTGAGCAGAAATTTGATGATGAATTAGTTTTCCTCTTAGAATAGCTCATGTTCAGATTTAAGCAATCCATATCTTATTCAGTCACCAAATTATTCTGAATAATTTGTGACCCACACACTACAGGGTAATAGTTTATTTGGGTAGCTCTGACTTCAGTCTTAAACTATTGGAATTTTTGGCAGAAATGTACCAACAAATTCATGAAATGGTGATCAAACCCAGAGGCAGTCTTTTTCAGCTTAAAAAAACCCGTCAGAATTATGCCCAACGCCTTTTCTGATCACATGAGACATGAAACTGAAAGCAAGACAAAGAGAAAAGCTGTACAGCCTCATGGTCTTCTGAAACAACAGTGTCACGACAGCCCAAGCTCCATAGCATTTGCATCTACATCTGATATAATGACTAGTATTATACAACAAAGCTTTTTCCTGCTATTCATTAAAATTAAGTACAGTATACAGTATGTTATGTACACTTGTATCATTGACAGAGAGTAATACAAATACTCTGTTGCCAACTCTCAAATGGCAAACACTATCTTTACACAACTTAATTTTTTTGGCTGTATATGGAGCTTTTCCTTTTTTCATGCTTGATAATCTGAATCGCTTATGTGTCAATCGCCTTTTTCCTTCTCCCCTCCTCAAAACTCTTTGGAAGAAAGGATTGTACTTAAAATGAGGAAAAAGTAATGCTCATTCTAACACAAGGTATTGGTAACCTTATCTGCTAAAATAAGGACTTGTATAGATCAGAAACTAAGCAGCATTTTAAACATACTGCTACCCCTGATCTACAGTTTGGAATTGTTATGAAAAGAGCATATTTTTGGTATCAGATTATTTGTTAATTGTTTTGTTTGTTTGGGTTTTTCCCCCTCTCCAATTTTAGTCTTTGCTTTTTTAGTACACTGTCCCAAAAAATTGTAATCTGCCCAGCTGGAGCATAAATGTATTGCTGTCTGTGACAAATATGATTAAGTACTAGAGAGCTCTGTGGTGATATTATTATCATATATATATTTGTTTATTAAAATCTCTTAGGGTTAATGACAAAGTTCAGTTGACTGTAGGTCAGTTTATTTTTTGGTAATGTATTAACCTGTCCTTCAGGCTGAACCTGAGGTGTAGCTGCAAAAATGCATATGTCTTATGTTTCATCCTGTTTCCTTGAATCAAGCTCTACTATTATTCCCCTTACCATACAAAGTAAATAAAAATTTCAGCATTTCTTGCCTGTATTGAGAGTTCAATATCATACATATTATTCATCTAGGTAACATTCCTCTTTCTACTTTAGCAATTAAAATTTCTGCCTTTTACTGACTTGAATAAAGTACAATCTCATTACAACTGCACAAACAAACAAAAAAAAAATTGTACTGTCCATTTCTGTCAATCACTGCAAACACAGTTCTAGAATTTCCACAAATCTTTCAAGTGCACTTGCTATCTTATGTAAGATATTAGATATGTTGTGCAAGATCCATCTCTAAAAAGAGCAGCAGTCTCCAACCTGTAATAATGGCGTGACTGACTGCAAAAAAAAGGAGGAAAAAACCAATTGTCCTACCGGTGAACTCCACTGTTGCACATAATGATGTGACAAGCTCCCAGCCTGCTGCAGAGCTCAGACGACACCGAGAGCAATCCGACGCCGGAAGCGCTGCACGCGGTGTATGCGCAGGCAGCCGTGCGCTTGGATCGGATAAAGGACCCTATGAGCCGGTACAGCTCATCCAGGCAATTGAGAGGCCTCATCAGCTGCAAGAGAGGAAGAGAGATATTTCAATATTTGCTCTTGAGAGCACATTAAATACCCTAACAGAGTAGGTCATCAAAGATGCAGGTAGAACACCAGGTCTGGCTGAGAAAGCCAAATTCCATGACATAAATACAAAACATGGAGTCTTCTGATGCATGACATATGACAACTTTCTAAAGCTTTTCAGTTCTTCCTATGACTGACTGTTTCTTTCCCAGTCCTGCCTATGGAAGTGTTTTTCACTTCAATAGACTTGATTGTCCCGAGTGCTGTATCCATTAATGGACTGGGAAAAGAAGGGAAAACATAAAGAAGCAACCTACAACTGTACACATATACAGGAAGATGCCAAGATTTTTTATTTGACTTGCTGAGAAAATCAGCTTTCATTTATGATAACACTGTCCTTTATTTATCAAATGTCTAGTTCCTAATTCTGACTAACAACATCAAAAAATAAAAATTAACAGATGTGACAAAAGCATACTACAAAGCAAGAACAGTTAACTTTGTAGTAAGACTTAAGATAATCCCAGCATTACCATACTAAGAATGAATGAAGTAAAGAAGGCAGCTTTCAAGTGCAAAGCTTGTGTCAGAAGAGAAGCCTTCAAAAGTGGTCTAGCAATGAAAACCAATATCTCATGGTGCTTTGTGTAAATGAGATGTTCACAATACAAATTTTCAGACCACCTAATTCCAAATTCCCACTTCTCTTTATTCCAGAAACACTTAAAGATTCCAACAAATCCCCATGCTACTCAAAGAATTAATCTTTTGAAAGACAGATTAATTCCCTAAAGACAGTTTTAACTAGTTAGAGAAACGGCAGCCTCACTTGTCCTATGATAGTTACTTCACTGAAAAGCATAGAAGTCAGGAAAATGATCTATAAAAAATAGCATATTTTAACCTGGGTGCAAACAGATTTAACTTCATTTAGGTCCTACTGGAATAACTTGCATCTGTCTAAATTGATTTTAGCTGGTGTCATCTACTAATGCAGACCTATGGACAATGAAGTGAAAGGCACAGCTAAAACTGGATCATGCACTTGGCTTGCTCCAGTTTCAAAATAAATGCATTAGTTTAACCTGGCATCCCTAGGTCAGATGTGGATTATGAGATGCTTTTCTCTTGCCCTTGAACTTTTTGCTGAAATAGATAGGGAACAAGTTTAGGGGTGACAAGCACTTCCCTCACAGCTAAACCTCCCCTGCTGCACCTGTGACTGCTAGGCAAGCTGCTGACTCCCCAGGGAAGGAGTGGCAAATGTCCTTCTTCCCTCATGTGCAGACCTGCATGGATCCAAGAAATAGGAACCACCAGTCTGTTAAAACCAGGGTTGATACTGACATAAAATTTTAGTCTGTCATAGGGCTCAGCTGATGAGCACTGTTATTTCACAAGCTATAGTAGCTCAATCACTTCCATAGGCAAGACCCCAGGAATTTCTTTATTCCCCCTACTGGGGTGCAATACAGGAATTAACTCTTCAACGAGAGAAGAGAGCATTAAATGAATTTTTATAGCCCCTGGGATCTCTCAGCCACAGAGGTTTAAAGACAGATGAAAGCATTTGAAGAAAGCCTAAATAAGAAGATTCAGAAGAAAGTCTTCTGAGCAGGATGCTGAAGGAGTATTTAATTTGGAAAAGCACTTCCAGCTTTCAGAACAAAGAATTTGTGCCTGCACCTGTCCTCCCCCATCCTACCCCACATGCTCCTAGGGCAGTAGCATTGCTCTGAAAGCACAGTGAAAAAGGAAGGTAATGATTCCTCTTCTCAAACACAGATACACTCCTGCCACACCTTTTAATACAGAACCACATGGCAACACCTACCCCAAAAAGCACAGGTGGGACAAAAAGCCACAAGAGAACTCCTACTTTCCCTGCCCCTCTCTCCCCAGCTTTAAACAATTCAATTTTTGATGGAATAAAGTCTCAGTAACACAATGTGTAACATGCAGAGTTTAATTAGGCACTTAACATCTTTATTTACCTTATCTATATAAGCTGCTTTAGATGTTGAATTTGGAGGCAAGTTTGACTTGTCCAGGTAGAATGCTCTGAAAGAACAAACAGATAGAGTAAGGCAAAAACTAATTGTTTCAAGTCTGGAACAAAATTTCTACAAGGGACTATTCTTAGACACCATCCTAAGGTTGGAGGGCTTTTTACCTTATGGTAAGAGAGGGTCAAGGAGTAATAATCAACAGGCACTATCACTCCTACTTTTAAAGTAATTAAATAAAAGCTAATAAAATAAAGAACATTTTTTTTGTTCTGGAGACAAAAAACTGTCCCTCTGCCCTTTGACAGTACAGTGCAAAATTTTAACATCTAGTTATCAGAAAAAAAAAAAAAGGGATCTGAAAGTGATTTTCAACAAAGCTACCCATGAAAATAAAGGTCTGTGGCAACTGTATGGATTTTAAGAGTGACTTAGGGAAAACTGGCATAGAAACAGTGCCTGAGCTTCACATTCTACAAGCTTTTTTATATTTACTATATATAAATGCAGTAACATAAAAGCAGAATCCCCAACATGAAACACAGTACTGACAGAGGAAACATATATATGTTCATAATATAAAAAGAAACAAAAAAGCAGAAACCCTACAGGGGACAAATATGCATTATACATGTCTTCTTCAGTTCAGGAGCCCTAGAGGAATTTTTGTTTTAACTTTCCAACTTATAAGCACATTAATTGCTCACCACAGAGGAGCGATCATTAAGCATCTCATAGGTAAATACCACACATATCTTTGTGATAAGATTACAGGTTTTATTGCCTCTGCAGCAACACTTAAATAAGTCTGTCACTGCCACAGCAGTGAAGTTGGACCAGATGACCTTTAAAGGTTGTCTAACCCAAACCATTCCATGTTTCTCTGATCACAAAACTCATTCTGCTGGTTGTAAAGGTCCTAAAATCTCCTGTGGCAGCTGAAAATATAAATATTTGGTGGGTCTCCCTACCTACCAGTGAGAACCAGGCAACAGCTACTAATGCAGAAACTCTGGACAACATTTAAATGAAACAGAACAAGAGAAAAACCCAACTGAATGGTGGAACACGTAGGACAAGAGAGATTCTCCAGTGACAACCTCAAGGTATCACTGTGATCTAGCTCCACAATGTGTGTTCAAGGCACAGACCTGATTCAAGGTCAAAAGTGAGCCACAACCCAGGGTGGAACTAAGGAGTTTGGCAGCCAAATTTCGATTGCTCTGTAATATGAAAAAAAAAAAAATTGTCTTCTTGCATCCTAGCTCTCAAACAAGAAGATCAGCTGGATCCCCCAGTCATTACAGCACTGATTCACGTAGTACACAAGGGTAAAAATTGCTCCCTCTCTTATTTTATTATTTTATCTAGAAGAGAAGTTATATTGTTGCACACTTGCTGTGCAGGGGTGCAGACTGCAAATCTGAATGCCTGTTACTGGAATAATTGAGTTGATAAAAAAATCCATCCACCTTTTCTTTATTTGTTGTTTATAGTTTTGAAAAACAAGTTCTCCCAAATCTAAGGTTTCAATTAATTCCCTCAGAAAGCACAGCAAAGATAATCTAGTTCTGTTATTTCATTAAACCTGTTGCATGATCCATAATAGGAAAGAGGAAGCTGGACACTATTGAAAGGAAAAGAGGTCTGTAAAGAAAATTACTCATAAATCACTTTGAGTGGCCACAGCACATAAAAGCTACCTCAGCAGCAGCAGACCAACCTTTTTTCTTTGTTAGCAAAGCTACATTACAAAGCCTCACACTGCTGTCCACTGAACATTATCAGACTGAAAGCCTATACTGCTTTTTCCTGCCATACAATAGGGAAATCTGCTTCATTCAGAGACTGTTCAGCAATCCCATCTCTTTGGACTGTTATTCCAGCAAATTCATCTGCATTAAATGAAACCAGAAACTAAATATGCAACAGTACACTAATTAATGGCGTACATGGGAAATAATTAGCTCAGGGTATAAAATGAAGTAACACTGACACTGGAATGGGATATATGGTTACAGGAATTACTCCATTAATTCAGGCAATTATAATAACCTAAAAAAACCCAAACAAAAAATTAACTATCTACAACATTCATTTTAAATATAAAAATATCCTGTTATAAGTGAAACTATTCCTTCCCCATCAGATAACACTCCCAGATGTTTCTCAAGTGCTTTATTTTTATTGCTTTTCATAAAAACTGTCTTCAGTATTTTACAGAACATGACAACCTGTGGACAGCATATAAATTTCCAAAGCACTTTGCTTAATTACTAAATGCTTGTTAAGGTCCTTAATCATATTTTATGGGAAAAGTTAATGGCAATCTTGGCATGGTGCCCAATTTGGACAATATTTTCTAATCCATTTAAAATGAACCAGAATGAAATCATAGTTCTTTGTCTCCAAGTGTGATGTTAGTTTAGCTTTTAAAGCCTTGCAATTTCTCTAAGACCCAACAGAAAAGCTTTCCTTTAAAGAAAAGAAAAGGTAGGTAATCCAATACACAATAAATCTACTGGGGATTATTGCTGTGTTCGACTTTTGTAAGATATCCCCTACGCAGCAATGTCAAATAATAGGGACAAGTCTCTCAGGGAAAAGTAACACTGGGATAAGGTAACGAACATCTTAGGGTTCGAAAAGTAAAATCTCTCACAAGATAAAGGTTTTCCCAAGATGTCTTCCCAGAAACTGAGTACAAAGGAAATGCAGAATTACTGATGTTTACATAATGAAGCATTTTACAGGGTATCCTCCAAAACTGACACAGGCATGTATAAAGTCCTGAAAATTGAAATTTTGCAAATAGAAGCCTAAGAAAGTTTGAGACACACATTCCTGTGTAACTTGGAACAGAAAGACAATTCAGCAAATCCAAGTGTTCAGTCTTATTCTCAATTTCTTGTGCCAGCAACCCTGCAGGGTTATCCTAGGTATTGCTAATATTTTATTTTTTTTTTTAATACAAGGATAGTAAAGAAATAATTGGAGAGGGGAAGGTAACTGGGTTATGGCATTAAATACCACCAAGTTGATGGTTCTGCTCTAGAAAGGTTTTGCTTTGGTGTTATAGCATAGGAGAATTTAGCATTTTATTTCCACACCACTGTGGAAAACATATAATTATTCCTACTGTCCTCAAGAGAAGCATGGAAATGGATCTCAATTCTACTAGATTTTTTATCCCTCAGTGACAAGATATTCAAAAACATCTAGAAAAGCACAGTCAGCAAGCTGAGAAAGGACACATCAGAACAGAGGTGTAGGAGTAGGGAAGTGTGGGAGTCCCTAATTATTTTCTTCAGCTCGAATTAAAAAGCACATATTTATGACACAGATAAACAATATCTCTGTATTTTTGCATCTATGTGCACACATACTTCTATATTTCTTTAATAACAATTCTATGTTCTGCCATCTAGTTTTTAACTACACAGGTGAGAATGTGTATAACATGCTTATTGTATATATGTGTGTGTATAGATATATTTATACACATACATTTGTAAATACATTTATATACATATAATATATATGTAAAAAGTCCATTTTTTCTGTAGTAAATGTATCCATTTTCTGTTATAGCAAATTGTTTCACATATTCTTTCCACTAAATGGCAAATCTCAATAAATGATAAATTACCAAGTATAATTACCTTATCAACCCATGCTAAGACTCAGTAATTTTAAATAATGTCTCCTAGCACCTGTCAGCAATACAAACCTATGTACAGCATCACCAGCATCCTTAGTAGTTACAGAAAATTTAATTTTAACAACTGAAAAACTTCATGACAGTGCTATGATTTTAAATTGTCAAAGAACATATACAGTAATACTTTGACCTCTCACAACTGTTGTGAAAACTGAGGTGCAGGACAGAAAACTTTAGTACCATATGGCTCTAATCACGTGTAACTTGTATTTCATGAGTAAGGAACTCAGTAAGCCCTACCTCTTGCTAAGGACCTAACACCCCTGTACAGAGCACTGGTGCAATTTTGGGGCCCTCACTACCACGAAGACCTTGAACTGCTGGACTGTGTCCAGAGAAGGTCAATGAAGATGGAGAAAAGCCTGGAGCACAAGTCTTACAAGGAGCAACTGAGGGAGCTGGGGTTGTTTAGCCTGAAGAAAAGGAGGCTCAGGGGAGACCTTATAATGAGATGGGGGTTGGCCTCATAGCAAGTGATAGAACAAGAGGAAATGGCCTCAATTTGTGCCAGGGGAGAATTATATTGGTTATTAGGAAAAAATTTCTTCACTGAAAGGGTTGTCAAGCACTGGGACAGATTTCCCAGGGACATAGTTGAGTCACTATCCTTGGAGGTATTCAAAACATGTGTAGATATGGCACTCAAGGACATGGTTTAGTGGTGGACTTGGCAGTGCTGGGTTAACAGCTGGACTCAATCTTAAAGGTCTTTTCCAAACCTAAATAATTCTATGATTCCTGGATTAACCCCATCACAAAGTGGCAAACCAGCTTTTGTCAGTCCCTACTGATGTCATGGTTTAGGAATGGTATTCTCCAATTTAGTCTTTCCTCTGAAGCCACTCCAAGCCATGCACCATTATTCACTCCTCCTTCCCCTGCAGGGGGCTGCAGAGGAGAATTGGAGTCACAAAAGGTAAAGATCACAGGCTGAGATAAGAACAATTTACTAGAAACAGCAGTGGGGCAAGAAAACAAACAGTAACAGCAACAGTATTAATGACAAAAGCGTACAAAAGAGAGAGTGATTCCCACACAAAAGTGCTCTCTGTGGAGCCCACAGTCTGACCACAGCCATGCTACCCCATGTGGCTCAGGACCAGCACCACATTACTCCACCAGAAGGAATCTCTTCTCCTTGGAAGGGAATCCTTTCCCCTGCCCCTGGAAATGGTGTAAGGTGGTATAGAACAATCTCCAGGTCCTAGCCATGTCCCTCCTGGCTGCTGCAGAAATTAACCCTGTCCTGGCTGGGAACAGGACAATTATTATTTTCCCTCTACTGTGGGAAATAGTGCAGGCTTTGGTGAAGGGGATGTGACTGTATGGTGAGGCAAGAAAAAAACATAAAGAAGAGAAAAATTAATCAGGTTTAATAATGCATTTAAATACTTACAAGTGGGCAGGGGTATTAAGAAAATTTCAAGAAATGAAGCTTAAGGACTTCCTTGGCAACTGTCTGCTTAAGCGGACTAGACTGGGAGTATAGCAGGGATACAAACTCTCAACTCTTGAAAACCAAATGCCCAAGAAACTAGAATCTTAAACTAAGGGCAGGAATCTTAATGATGCTTCTCATTTTCTTGCAGGACTGCAGCATCTGGCTAAACTACTGGTCTCCCACCAATTTAAATTATCTTCAGCCTATGAGTAAGGTATATGGAGCAACTGGCACTAGAATGAGCACAAGTGTCTGAGGTAGAAACAGAGGAGGATGCTTCCAAAGTAACAGTCCTGCTATCGAAGCAGACCTTTCACAGACCTACTCTTAAGCGTTTGTAAACACAAGAGCAGAGGATTACATAAATGTGAGCATAGAAATGTGAAGACAGAAAGTCATGGATGACAAAAAAAAAAAAAAATGGGAAAAAAGTCCAGTTTGCTCTATGCAACACTGCCCACTTTTCACCTGTTTTCCAGAATTTAGTCTCCAGCATCTCTACCTACATCCAAGAGCACTTGAAACCATCCTATTTTGATAAGAAAGGGAAGTTCTTCGACCACAGACCGGTTACAGGTGGCCTCCTGCTTCTCCCATCACTGTCAAAACAGCCAAACCCACACTGAACCAAATAATGCCAAGCAATTGCTTCCACATTTCTCTTTCAGACAATGGATGTCTCCTTTTTAGCTCTGGATATTCCAGACATGGAATACACTGTATAAAGAGATAACATGCCAAATATTCATCATGTCATTAGAGTTTCAACTACTGCAGGCTTGGGCTGGATTCCTATCGGTGACCAGGAGTGAAAGAAAAGGCTCTACCTCTGATCACTGCAGATACACATTCTCTGTGCTTGCAGCAGATAAGGAAAAGCAGGATGAACCTGATGTCTGCCTCAGTGAGCAAAGAGTCAGTACATAAAATCTACCAAGACTCATAACTTCCAATTACAGAACACTACCGTGTTCTGTAAACAAAGGAAAAAAATACCGATAATAAATACTGATCCTATTCTGTCAAAAGTCTAAAGAAACAATTAATTTACATTTACAGAATGAGCAGAGCATGGAAAAAGGAAGAAAAATCCCAAAGCTAAATTCAAACCATCTGGCAATATCTTTTAGACCAGCTAGACAAATTTAATTTACTTTTCCCAGGATCTCTCTATTCTCTCTCTGGTCTTGCTTCACTTAGATGCAATGAATCTTAATTTCTGTTCTATCTAAAGTATTTCTCACTAAGTTCATCAGGAGACAAACTTAGCTATTATTTCTTTGTTATATCCTTCAGAGTGAATGCTTAATTTTCAATTAAAGACTGCATTTAGAGAGATTTACATCACAAATTTCTAGACATTTAGAAACACATCTTAAAAATCAAAGAGTCATTAGATTTCCAATGTTTATAGTCACAGGAAATACATGATAAATTTGTCTATGTAGCATTGCAGTCCAGCTTTACTGCTGCTGTTTTGAACACAAAGCTGTGTATCAAATAGGTAGTATTGAATACCAGGAAGCAGTTTTTCTATGTGATTTAGAAATATTTCACTGTAACAAACAGAAAATATCACAGAATCACTCTCTGAAACCCAAAGTCTCCTCACATCACTCTTCTAAATTTGATGGCAATGACAGAAACTGTTAGTTGCTCATTAACATGTCACTCCCTGACCTGAACAGACATGAAGGAAAGACCCACCACAGGACAAGAGTAGCACAAGGACAAGCAAGATAAGCTTCTTGACCACTTGAGCATTTGCTTTGGAAAAGCTTTCCACTGGAAACAGTGGGGCAAGGAGTCTGTCAGCCTTAAGGTGGATTTTAATGTATTTACTACAGGAATTGATATACAATCTAGCCTTTTTGATAATGCAGGTATTGCCTTGAGGCTTCATCATTTTGTTTCAGAGACAAGTTCTTTCTTTCACAGTAATTAAGTACCTTTAAGTGCATACATCCTTTATGTCATTGTAACTCATTTATAGCAAAGCAACTATTAGAGAATTTTAGTTCAGCCTGTAGCCATGAGTGCCATCACATCTATTTTCTGCCTTGACTAAATTATACAGGATACAGAAAACATTGTCCTGCCAAGAAGCCTGCAGCTTGAAGAGGCTGTTGTGCATGCATACATGCGTGTATAAATAAAAAGATGTTATATTCCTCAGATTTTGTTCCATGTTTGCAGATATTCTAGGGGCAGAAATGGTTTCCTTTTCTTATCTTTCTGAAAGTCAAAAGAAACAAGAAACCCCAACAACTTGAAAACCTCCTGAATTGTAACATCCCTAAATAAAGAATTCAATCAAATTTGCCATTGCTCTGTGGAGGATTACTTCTGACATAAAATAAATACAGGAGGCTTCAGACAGGAAAATTGTTTGAAGTTACATTGTAAATGAAACTCTTTAAAATGACAAATATTACATTCAGTGTAATCAGATGTTCAATGTAATGAGAGTAGTTAGCTAAATCATTTGTCGTTAGATTCACTGATTATAATTGCTTCCTTAGCATAACAGACTTGCATTTACCTCCCAAAATTATATCCAAGCAGCAACATACGGAGAAAAACCCAACAAAAAAAACCAAGAAAACTCAAACAAAATCCACATTTTTTCCCCTTTACTGCTTGCTTTAATTTTTCTTCTATTATGGCTGTACATCAGACTACAGAAGTAGCTGCCAATAACCCTGGACACAGCTGACTTCAAAGAATAGCTCCAAATCACAGAATGGTAGGCAGGAAGGAAGGAACATTTTTTCCAGACTTTCTTTCCCTATTGATGCACAGGAGAGTTAATTACTATACAGTGGTAATTAACACCCACACCAGTGGTGGGGATGTACAGCTACCCTCAGCTGTCTTTCCCACAGCATGATCCTGTCTTTGGAGTAAAGAACTGGGTCATCATATAATCAGGGGTGTCACAAGAAAGTGCCATGCTGAGGATAAGAGAAAATTAATGGAAAAGCAGAACTCTCCTGACCTCACCTTCATCTATTATTTTTCTCATTTCCTCTGTACATTCCCAGTCGTAGACAACATAACATCAGAAAACAAATTTTGAAGGGGTTTAGATATCTAAATGCAAGCATACATTTCTGAAGAAGCATTAAAATTGTTCATCTATATAAAAGCCATTAATTTCTCTAAATTCTTATTAGCTAAAAATTATCTGCATAGACAGTTTTGGAATCCAAGTAAGTATATTGATGTGCTGTTTTCAGCACCTATAGACCACTGTCATTTGCTCTTGCAGTCATCAATGAAAGTGAAGCACACTGCAGAGACACAGAAGCTGGAAGTAGGCTTGGTACAGCCACAGCCCTGCACCCTGCTGAATGACCTGTGCCCTGAACATCCTTTCTGCCTTTGTGATACATCCCTTATGTGCACAGACTTATCCAGGAAAAAAACCTCTTAAACATAGATGTGCTTGGACTTTTCTGATTAAGCAGCTCACCAGAAGCACCTGTAGAAAACTGCATTTTAATAGAATGTCATAGAAGGGACACTTTTTACCCAGAATAAGAATTCACACTACAAAAAAACCTACCAGCAAAAAAAAAAAAAACAAAAAAACAAAAAAAAAAAAAAAAAAAAAAAAAAAAAAAAAAAAAAAAGATTAATCTGATAAAATGTTGAATACAGAGATAGGAAAACTGAAAGAGCAAGCTTCCTGCTGCACACTCAGATTCCCATCCTGGGCCAGCAAGTCCAAACCTATGATAACTTAGACAAACATTACAGAAGTTTTCATTCTGACACTGAAAATCCATTTTCAAAAATGGCTTACTTTTTGCAGGAGGCTAACCCCAAACCCTATTTCTCGAAGGATAAAAACTGTTCTCAAATCCAACTAAATGTTATACTTGGAAATCATTGTTCAGTCCAAAGACTGGCTGAGCAATGGCCCTGCAGCTAACCTGTCTGCCAGGGTCTGTCTCAGCTTCCAACAGGTTTGCATCACAACCAATCTGACCATCACAGCACGGACCATAAGATTTATTTCTATTCAATTCAGTTAGAGCTAGCATACTGAACCTTACTGCAGGAAATAGACCTTTACCAGTTATGAAGACCATATTCAAAGGCCAGAATGTATTTTAAACAAATAATGCTTAAATTGTAATTTTGAAGTATTACTGCTTTAAGTTTACCCTCACATTTTTACAATTACATGACTCAAGACTTGCAAGACAATATTTAAATCAACCAAGAAGTCTGAGTAAATATAGTGCATTTGTGAGCTATTGTTATTCCTACCAGCATCTGTAGTAGTTTTGGATTTGAACACCATTGTGTCCTGCACTGTTGAAGCAAAATAATGTCTGGTATCTTAACAGCAAAAGGATTGATTCAGGATGAAAAAAGCCTGTTTGAAAGTCAAGGAGTACCAAAGGAGGAAGATGGGGACAAATGGGAGGAGGAAGGAGAATACAGAAAGCTCTCACTAACATTGACCTCCATAGTGGTCAGATACACAGGTTCTCTTTATTCCGCTGCTAAATTAGAAGACAACTGCTGCACTATCAAACACATAGTAATAAAGATCTTGAAAATCTCTGCTGACCTACTTACTTTCACTTGGATGTACTGAATGTTCCTGATTAGCAAACAATTTGATCAGTTTTAATTTACATTGCTGGCAACTACTAGCATCAGCTCAGTTCTCAAAGAGAATTTGAACATAACTTTATTTTCCTTATCAGTGTCACAGAAACGGAATTGGTGAGCTATAAATATAAGTGCAATTTGAAAAAAAATAATCCAGCATGATTAAGAATAATTGTGGGTTAGATGATGAAAATTTCTCAGCAGATTGAAATCTTATAAACTAGGTATTGGTTGTTTTGTTGATTTTCTTTAAATGACATTTTTATTTGAATAAAGCACTTCCTACATACTGCTGGCATAGAGGATGTTGCCTCAGGAATTGTAGAAGAACTCAACTTGAGCTTGTCTTAGAACAAAAGTTCCCTTATTTTACTAAGATTCAAATATCTAGGGTTAATTCCATTACAGAAGATGGAGGGACATTTCCTCCATTCCACATAAGCATGAAATTCTATAACCAATTTTCAACTGTCTTTCATGCATTCTCATAAAAATGATGATCTTATCAATGACTTTTTCATAACTGAGGTAGTATTTGCAAAAGCCCCAAAGCAAGAACCATGAAAGACAGAGGCTCTTAAGATGCTCAAATAGGTGTCAAGGAAGAAAATTTTGCACCTGAATTTATTGCATCACTTCTGATACAGAGTTCCAGAGTTATATATGACCTCTGCAATAAAAGCAAAGTTTCAGCCTCTTGACTTAATGGCTATCCTTTCTGAAATCCACTAAAAAATCCCTAATATATTTTTTGATTAATTCAAATAAATTATCTGTATATTCATCCATTTAAAGCACATATTGATATGAGAGCTATCACACAAAAATATTCTATGCACTAAAACTTTAATACTTTACTACATGAAATTAAGAGGTAGATAGATACTACTCATTTTTTTTAATTTACTCTCCTGCTTGGGTACATACCAAGCTAGGCCAACATCTCTGTTTGCAACTGGGACCATACACAACCAAGGGGTCTCTTTTATTTCACAATATTACTGGAGCATTATTAACTCAATGCATCAGGAATAAGAGAAATTGAAATTATTTCCTGAGTTCTCATTAATGGATGCCTTGGCTGCAGTGTCACTGCCAAACATTGCTTTCTTTCCCACTCGTCCTCATGCTCTTCTCCCACTACTTTTTCCATTGCCATTGCTCCCACTTGCTTTTGGCTGCTGTAGTGATGGAAGGATTATAAAATGGTCATCAGATGGTCATTGAAAAGCAAGCAGCACATTCCTTTTCTACAGAGAAGGAATAACTTATGGATTGTATCTTGGATGACTTATTTTATTACTGATTAAGAGGTGCTGCATAGAGGATTTCTTTCACGTGAAGTATTATTGCACTTGAGTATGTTTCCAGAGAATATTTAATTTCAAGTTTTTGTTTTTCTTTAGAGCAATTACCCCAATGTTAATATCTTTTGCTGCTGTAGTTACTTCATTAGATTCTCCTGGCCAAACACCTACACAGGCTAGCAAATAGCAGAACAAGAATGAAGCATCTGCCTCTCTGTTTTTCGTCTTCTCATTTTGTCAGTTATTTCCTGAAGCTGTTTGTGCTGCACTTAAGAAATGGGTAGAGTTCACCAGAAAGCAAACAAATCAATTACTGAATGTTCTAGTCAGACATTAGAGAGCTGAAAAAAACATAAATTCTTTTCCTGTTCTTCTGACTGGGCAGAGAAGAGATAATCATGGTATGGGTAATGGTAAAAATGGTAATTTTTGTTAATGGTAAGTTTTTCATGGTAACTTCTTATAAATGTAGGCCTTGAAGCTTAGCAACTCATCAGAGCTGTGAGTCACAACACTGTAAAGAGGAATGTACCTCATTATAGCCACAGTATGAATGGAGGACCTAACTCATGAGGTAAGCAAGGTCAAGTAACACTAGAGCATAGAGTCAGGAAGAAGTTATTTTAAGGATTTTCATGGGAGGTTAAATTGGTCCTATTCATAGAAAAAAAAAAAAAACAACACAAAAAGTCTTGACTTTTCTAACCAATAGAACCTCTTTCCAACACTAGCTGATTTCATCTAGGCCAAATACTGGCATGACCAAAATTCTCTGTAAAACTGATTTATAACATAAGCCTTGTGACATAAATACTCAGAAGGCACTTCTTTTCCCAAATAGGAAGTGCGAATACAAGAAGATGGAAAACAGACTAAATGAATACATTTGTCACTGACATACAAATGCAGACAGAGATGTCACACAGAAAAACATCAAATATACCATACTTACTGAATGTAATTGGCTTTAAAATCACTTTTGCTATAGCAGTACTTAGATCAAAACAGAATCTTGAAATTCCTTTAATAACAAATAAGATAAATAATTTTGCAAGATCTATGAAGAAAACCTTCCAGAGAGAACCAACAGGTAAAGGAATTGCAAAGAGATCCTCATTTATCTTCTTCTCCCTTCTCCATTGTCCTTGAGCTTTTTTTAACTCCTGTTCTCTGCTGCTTTTATAAAATGCCTAATCATCCTGGTGAAATGACATTTCCATCCAAGTCAAGAATTTTAGAAGTTGAATAGATGTGGTTTTACCACAGTCCTGTGCACTCTTCAACTCACTTGGCAAGTAAGAATACTCAAACAGGTGTTTTGCACACAGTGAGACACAAGAGCCATCTATCTACCCATTTTCCTTACTTTACTTCATAACTAACAGATTATTTTGTGTAATAGAAATTCTGTCTTTATGTGCAACTCCTTAATAAAATATGTACCAAAATACACAACTGCATAATTTCTACATATACTGGCAAGTATGCACTCTGTAATCCATAGCCATTGCTGATGCAGGTATCCAAATATGTCTGTATTCCCATTAGTATGGTGGGGTGTGGGGAGAAAGAGCAGGAAAAGAACATTGGTTTTCAAGTCCTATTCTGTAGAAATTAGGTAAATATGGTCTATAAAATTAGATCATAACGTGTAGCAATTCTGATGCTCCACTTGTGATCAAGTAGACCTTTCCTTTCCTATATGCATTATTACAACAACCAGGAGGCAATTACAGCTAAAACTTTCAGGAGAAAACAATTTTTGTAAAAGAAACTCAACAGTGCAGAAATCAAAAAAGTCAGAATCATGAATCTTGGATCTTACTAAATGATGAACCAAAAGCCTACCACCATACAACACATTTCAGTTTAAAGCTGTGTCTCAGAAACTGAATTAAAAAACAGAACTCTGTAAGCTAATTGCAGGAATGTTGGTTTATTACCCACCGTAGCTTCTGGTTATACTGCTTGACTTTTTCTAGTGAGGCAGCATTAATCTGAGCTTGAAATTCTTCCACTGAGACACTGTCTCTGTAATAGTATCCTTCCATGCTCTCCAAAGCTGTGAAATGAGAAAGGAGAGTGGAAAAGAGAAAGATCAGTATTAAATATTTAATAATTGCCTTCTTTGTAGTTTTGTTCTCACACAAGTGAATTACTTTTTAACCCTGAGGCTGTGACCCTACTGTGAATTGCTGAGCTGTTTTCATATGTCATCAAATTCATACAGATCTCTCTTAAAAACTTCATTTACAAGAAAAATTAAATCTCTTGCCCTGTGGAAAATATAAAGGAGAGCACTAATTTGAGTTCCTTTGCTCTAATTAAAGTATTCCTGCCTTTTGAATGCAAATGTGGGGTTTAAATCTGATATATCCTGGAAGAAAACAGTAGAATGAGCTGGGGTAGAGGAGATAAAAGATCAATGTAACCTTCACAGAGGGAGATCTAATAACTTCTCATGAAGCCTGATTTTGGGAGATATGGAGCACCTCAGCGATGTGCTCATTACCTAGAGGTTTCCCTAGTTATACCCACTGATAATTTGAATACTTTCTTCTAGATCTGTAAAGCAAATTTTGCTGGATCTCTGAAAATGGCCTAGAAGTTCCTTTTCAAGGTAAGTGAAGTGAAATACTTGTCTGTGTCCAGCTTTGCTGTATTCATTTCACCAAACCAAGGACGAATATTGCTACAAGAACTCGGGAGCTAAACAGAAAATTCACTGAAAGGGTTCTCATTAAAATTTGGACTGGAAGTATTAAGATCTTCACATTAACAGGTCAACCACATCATAACATAAACCCCAACTCTTAGTGAAATATGATTTTTTTTTTTTTTTTTTGGTGGAGAAGCATTAAAGGCTTTACAATTAGGAACATTGCCACTTTAGTAATCCAAACACATTCTAAGAACTCATCACCCTATCAGAAAATGCAAGCCATAAGCAGAGTTTTCATGGAAACAAGCCTTACAGCTTCAGCTGCACACAGAATATTAATTCTGCTTGTATTGCTTAATATGACCAGTTAATAAATAATTCATTCATTGTGAAAGAACATGCAAATTGCACTCCCCTTCTGTGCTTTCACAGTTTGTAATTCTACTTCTGTGCAAAAAATATTAAGTTCCTACAGTCAGACTTGATTCTTCTTTGGTTCTAATTCACACCAGAAAGCTCAAACAAAAATATCCACTGAACTCCATTTATAACAGCATGTTAACACAAACAGAATTGATAATCCCTACTGCTTATTTTACTGGCAGGAAGTTGGTTTTATTCAATTAGATAAAACCAAGTTTTTTAGATCAATTAGATATCAATTAGATATCAATTAGATAAAACCAACCGGGAAACTCAGTCATCTGTGAGGACTGGCAGGAGCACAGAGTTCTGCCTCTCTGGGGCCACGCTCACAGGTGCAGGCAGGGACTCCCATGCTGTGTGCTTTGTCCCTGTGCTCTCTGAATGGTTCAGCTTTCCTCTACCCAGTATATTAGAAAGTTGTTTTGTAAGGAAACTTTCCTTACAAAAAGGTCTTCTATGGTATTCTTCAATTCAAGATAGGATATTATGGCATAGAAGGCATAGAATAAGTGATCAAGACAGCAACTTGGAAGAATGGGTGGAATCAATAGGTAGTAGCTAATGGGACAAGGTCTGCCCAGGGGCCCACTTCAAGCAGAGCATCACAGGTTCACTGTTGTTCAGTGTCTTTATCACTGACATGGATGAGGTAAGACAAGTTTGCAGCTGATACCAAACTGGGACAAGCAGTGGATTGCACCCAAATGCAGGGTCACAAAGAGCCATGCTCTTCACAATGGTACAAGCTGAAAATTCACACAAATTGAAGTAAGAGATGTTTCAGCTCAATAGAAAGAAAAACTTTTTCACCACTAGAGTGGTCAAGCAGAGTAACAGGCTGCCCAAGAGGCTGTACAGTTTCTGTCCCTGAGCGCTTGCAAGATGCTATTTTGTTGTATCAGCCTTTACACTACTTGTTAGACACTCAAGCCACAGCTGCTGCTCTTACGAGTGGGAGGTTGGAATAGAGGTCTCCTGAGGTCCCTCCCAATGTGAATTATTCTAACACTCCATGAAGAACTAAAAATAAATTTAAAACTATACATCGTTAAGACACTATGTAACAATTTTAAAGAAAAAGAATTTTCATTTTAAATAGTGTCTTTAAATTTACTGCCGAGATCTTAAGTGTAATGTAGGAAATAGAGAAATCTAAATGCCAATAGCAATATCTCAACAGCCCCAGCCACAGTCCTGCAAATCAGGACCCTTTTGAATGTGTACACACTTGAGTATGTGGTTGATCAAAACTGTTTTTTAGAAATGGAGAGATAGATAATACAGCCTGGGTAAACAACAAAAAACTTCAAAAAAATATTATAGTGCCAATCATGTAAATATGTTGACTTGTAATTTTAGGCATGGAGCTATGACACTCAGAATAAAGAAACACAGAGCTAAACAGTCTGATGTGCACTGACCCGTGCCTTTGACAAAGAATTCCAAAAATTTGATTTTCTAAATGTTCTATTTGAAAATAACATCAACCATTGTATTTTAGGCAGGAAACAACTTACCTATGTTTAGATTGGGGGAGCAAAAATTCATAAAGAAACTTAAATAAGATTTCTACATTAGTTGCTAATAAATTTCAGTTACATATGGGAATCTACTGAGTTAATTTGATGGCAGGTCAGCCAAACCTCATAGGAAAGAAGTGAAAAATAGAATCCCAATCCACTCATTAATGAGGTAAAAAAAATCTCAAAATAATGATTTTTACACTAGGATTTAAAGACTTATCCAGGACTTCTAATTCTTGGAGTCCAATGGATTATTTTAGAGGATGATCCTTGAAGATGAAAGAAATTTGATATGATAAAGAAAAAAGAAACTTTCCATTCTACTGAAAAATATTAAGCAAATGTAAACACTTGGATGGTTCTATATCCTTTTCCTTTAGCTGACTACAGATATGCTTATCCTAAGAACCAAAATTTTTTGGCTATTGGAAACAGAAGTGGAAAAACTTTTGTTAAATAAATCCCGAAGTACATTGAATCCCCTCTCCAGTCTAAAAAAACACCAGTATTTCCAGGAATTCAGCTGAACCAAGGTATTTTCTGTTCTCTCTCAAGTGCTTTTTTTGTCTGCTCTACTGAAATTTGCCTCCTGCTCAGTGTTCTCATTTCTCCCTATGACTGAAATCAATCTATTCATAAGAAAACCACTGAAGTCTTCATTAGTTTGTTTAAAAATCCAGCTCCAGGGGTTTCATTTTTTTTTTTAATTGTGTGTTTTAACTATATACTAAGTTTGGCTATTTATTTATGCTTCTGTCCACTATTTCCTTTTACATCCTCCTTGTCTATCAGAGACCAAGCTCCCCTCTAAAACTTCATTTGTATGCCTGACTTCTGCCTATTCCACACAGACCCAGGAAGCCTTTCACAAGGTGTGGAGTATTTTCAGCTCCCTGTGAAATCAAAGGCAGCTCAAAGCAATCAGCAGCTCACATTCACCATTTCAGTGGAGCAAACTTCACGCTCCTGATGACTCTAATGACACTGGAGCTAATGCAGGCTGCCTGGAATTTATGAACAGTCTGAGCATCAGCGCCACCATTCCTCACTTTGTAATGTTTGCACAGCAATAACTACATAAGCCTGAAAATACTATTTAACTCTTCCTAACATTTCAGGAGACAGAATTCTCAGGGGGATAACAATTTAGTCCTCAAATATGAAGTAATGGGAAAAGATTACGATAGCATTTGAAAAGCAAAATACTTCTAAGGGCAAGTTTCATGGTCTGACTATTGTCCATTAGTGGCTAAAAAGAACAAAAAAATATTGATAAATGAAGATTCACTCTTTGTGGTTGAAATCATGTAACTGGCATAAACTTAGAAATTTATAACCATGCCTCTATTTTTTATTACAGACATCAGAATTTCTTCAATTTATATTTTAATTCCAAGTCCTCAATAAACACCCACATTAAACAACATCTAAATATAAGCATTGTACCCTTATGACTACAGAGGATTCAAATCACAGTAAATAAGTGGGAGTTTAAAGAGAGTTAGCTATTATGTGAAAAAAAAAGCAGGGTAGGGTGAATTTAACCTCAAGTTACCTTGTGAAAAAAGTACTGGGTGGATTTTAAATCCTCCTCCATTCTTCAGCCTTTGTGGAAGCTGTTCAAAATGGTAACCATCAAGGTAGAAGTAAACCTTCAGTGTTTGCCTGCTTCCTTCTGCCTGGTATGTGATTGGTACATCTAAAAATACAGTCAGTATTACAATTTGATTGTAAGCAATGACACATTCTTTTCCAGAAACTGCTGCACACAAAATTCATGCAGTTAGATAAAAAAAATCACTTCAGACACAACATTCAGTATTTTTCATTATACATTTGTTTCCATAGGTAAGTCTCCAAGTTGAAAACAGTAACATAGTGACTTGCATTAGTATTATTATTATTACATAGATTTTTTTTACTGTGAGCATAAATCACGTTGTACCTAAATGCTAAAGATTCCAAAGGAACATTTTCACTACTTAAGGTAATAAGAAAATACTTATTTTCTTTTATTGATTATGCAGAATCATAAATGAAAAAAAAAAAATTTTGCCCGTTCTTGGGTTACTGTAAACATAGAGTGACTGTGGTGGCAGCACTTAAACCGAAAGAAAATACAGAATTCATTACAATCCTTGAACATGTGGTGTTCCTGTTTATTAGCACAGACACCTCAGTTGAAAGATCCTGCAAGATGAACAGTTCATGACATAGGTACAGCATTAACTCCACATTAGGAGCCTCTTCTGGAACTGCATTTCCATGTTGTTACTGGATTTAGCAGGGCTTCTTTAGAAAACACTCTGAGCAGGGGCTGTACTTGAATCAAACCAAAATAACTGTGGTCTTACACAGGCTAAATCCTACCTATCAGCCCTGTGCTACTGAATTCTCCCAAGCAGAGGCAGCTTTGTGGAGTAGCTTTTTGTCTTCTAGTTTTGGTTATTGCAGAAGTTCTCTCCAGTGTGGTCTTAATCCAGCAAAGGAATTGTTTCAGAAGGGCTTGATGTGAAGCAGACATGCTTTCCTCCCTTCCCAGGGGACTTACAAGACAGGAAAAAAATGAGGCCCTTTTGCTCACTAAACAAAGTTCACTGCAGGACAATATCTACTGGCTGAACATACATTAATAAAGGAATGGCTGAAAATGAACAAAGTGTATGAACAGCAGACTGCAAAGACAGTCCTTTCCTGCTGAGTTGGGCAAGTTTTGTGAGGAAGGGTTCTGGACCCTGATCATCTGCAACAGCAGGTCTCACAGAAATCTTCCTGCCCAATTTAAAGTGATACTAATAGTGCCTGTCTTGTCCTCTCAAGGAACTCTTCAAAGAGTCATTTATTTTTCACACAAAAAAATGAAATGTAGTTTATGCTTCTTCATCTCATATCAGTTGCGTTTCCTTACCAAGACCTTCAAGCTATTTTTACACATTTCTTCAACAACAGCTGGGTCTTCCAGGGACTTTCCTGATGCAGTCACATACTCCCAATGTTCATACTCCCATAATTCAGCTAAGCAAACAATTTTTCCCCCAGGGTTACTGACATTGCCAGATAATGATTCTGCAGCGTCACTGATGATAGCTGTATTTCAGTACATTTACAAGTATCACGAGAGCTATACATCTACTTATTCTCCATAATTCTAAGTTGTATAAGATTCCCTGTGGGAGGTGATGTTCTAGGAACAAAAAATGTTACAAAACAAGTAAAACCCAGATATTAATTACTCACTTGCAACTAGTGGTTCTGGCTCTGATTGTCTGAAGTAGAAAGTAACTTTTTCCAAGTCAAACAATGCAACCAATGTGTCTTCTAGCATAGCTTGTTCATCAGCCTAAAAAAGGCAAAATAAAAATTGGAAAGGTCATCTCAGCCAGATGTTTTCCCTACCAGAAATAATACAAGAGAGCAGGACATAAAATTAACTGCAGAGTGTTACACAACATTTCACTGCTGCAGTGTATAACCAATTTAACTCCTAGATGAGGTAAATATCTTTGTTTCTGCTGGCATTTTCCCCTTTATTACTAGTTCAGGATTATTAAAATTAATTTTCTTCACATCATACAGTAAATTAACAGGTAATTTATAGCTACCCTTATTTCTTATGTCTTTTAATTGAGTCATTCTGTCATTATTCTGTAAGATACCAGATTTTAGCACCTTGTCTTGCCACCAGGTCTATCTTGTAAAGCAACAGAAGGTAAATGTGAAAACTATCATTTTTTTAGCAATTTTCTTCTAAAATTTCCATAACTTTAGGATTTCACTTATGAACAACATATAAGAGCTTACTGTGTCCACTCTAAGCACCAATATTTGAACAAAAAGCTCAGAGAATTTACAGCTCAGGGTGACTTGCACTTCACCTACAAAACTCTAGGCACAAATCAAATACATAGATGTGCCAATATTCTGATTGCACCTATAGTTCACTCTGTGTACGCCTGAGCTAAAAAGATAGTTAAAGAGATCCAAGATATCTCAAGACACTTAACTGAACCTTTAAAAAAGAAAACAGTAATCTACAATTATGTTTACCTTGAGTTAACTATACAGACCAATTATAGCTTAAATCAATATCACTTAAAATAATTCTATTCCTTATACAGCCCTCCCCTGGCTCTTTAGATTAGCAAGAGCCAAAAGGAAATTGGAATCATGCATTTTTCCCCCTCGAAGAACTGATACAGTAGGATGGCAAAGAAAAATAACTAGCTGTCCATAAACTGACAATAAATCATAGTTTACAGAATGTAAAGCAAGTGCCAGAAGAAAAACCTCCATTCTTTTCCCTGATCTATATAGTGAAATAGCATTCCCCCTTGTACTTATGAAAAAGCAAATCTGCTAGAAATATCTTGTCTTCTGGTTCAATTTATGAAGTCTATGGGCAGAGTGATTTTGTCAGCAGAATAGTCTGAATACCATAGAGCAGCGTGGGAAAGTCTTGCACAACTGCTCATTCTTTACTGAACTCTGGCCATAATGAGTGCAATTTCCTTCAAATACCCTTGTTTAAAATAACACAGATCATTTGTAGGCCAAATAGTGCTGAGAAGGTATTGAAAAAGTTGCCTTTAAATACAATTCCCTTGGTTAAGAACTGTTAGGCAGAAAAGACTGAACTTTATTTTCAATTGGACAATGCATACTGCAGATATCTGATTATGAGAAAATAGTTGAGTAGCACACATTTTCACTACAAAGGAAATCACTGCAATCTTGAAAGAAAAAATATCATTATTCAGAGCTGTAAAGACAGCAGTTGCTTTGTCATAACACAACAACAAAGCACATGGAAAAACATTAGACAGGCACCAATGGAATTTACTCTTGAACTCTAAGTATTACACCACCTCTTGGTGCTACACATTGTCAAAAAGCATCCAGGACTCAAAACTTGAGTCCAAGCTTCCCAGACAGTGTTCCTCATGTGGATAAAGAGTTCCCCTGTTCCTCTGAGGCCCTGATTATATCTGTTTATAAGCTGCACACACGCATGCAAACCCACGTACCACAGCTTCTTGTGACGTAGTTGGTCACACTGGCTCTCCAACAATAGCATGGACTGAGACTTTATGACTGTGATTTAGAAATACCTTTATTTGTATTGGTTTCTCCTGCTTCTAAAGTTTTTTATGTCAACTTGTCAGCAATTTGCTGCCAAGACAGACAAGGAGAGGGAAGAACATCTTTGATACTATGAACATCATCTAAGAACATTTTTGATCAAAAATGGAGTTTTATTTTTACTGAGCAACTCCAGAGGTAGAGAAGACTGTCATGGAGCAGGCAATGCAGACTATTTCAGTTCCTCTGGTTAGCAGGAACCAGTCTACTGTGAGAAGCATCTTAAATAGCTAAAGAAGCACTTTGGATAACTGAGGATTAAGGGACTACAAAGCCGTGTCCCATTTTTAATTGTTTCTTAAGCCATGGCTCTTTGCCAAGCCTTGTGAAGAAACAATTTCCAATTACTCTGACAGGCTACAAGGATTTTCCATATGACAGGAGCAAACAGAGCAGCATGTTTACTCCTTCAACTACTTTACACCTCTAGTTTTTTAGGGCAAAGGGTGATAAAATTACCTAAACCAGGTATATTATTTATCTTGTATTGTTGCTTATTGCAAAATGAACTTCTGCTTATCACTAATACTGCATTCAATCCCAGGGAACAGCTACAACAGCAGTGGGAAGTCAAGGGTAAACTCACTATCTGCTAACTCAAAGCAAACAGAATACTGTCTTTGTGGAAAACTTATTTCCCATATCATAACCAAGCTGTAATTATCTATATCAGATCCCAAATCTGTAATTATCAGAATTGTAACTTTCCCAAATAGCAGCTAAGTACCAAGATTAGCAAAAAGGACACAGAAAATCAGGTTTACATCTGAGACTATTTAACCATGTCCCTGGTTCAGGGAATGAAAAGGGGCCCCGACCAAGCAGGAGACATGAGGAGTCTTACCAGGTTTGGAGAGAGCAGGGACTGGAAATGAAGGAGAAGACCCGCACTGGCTATCTGTTCCAACCACCTTCTGCTGGCCTCCAGAGTCTCCATTTCATATTCTTTGTTGTTGTCAAACATCTGATTTAAGGCCACCATCAGTTGCTCTGAAAACGCACAGACTGTGGCCACCAGGCTCTGACAGAAGACCATGTCTCGCCTCAGTTGTATCTCACTATCTGTGAGGCGTAAAAGCCAAAAGCAAAATTAAACAGGAGATTAGTTAACAGCAAAGAAACTAGGCTGGAATTCCTTATCTAAAAAACACATATTTGTATGTCAAGCAATTTACAAGTTTACAGCCTAATGTTATCTCTAGTTAATAGTACTCCATGACCTAATTTTCCATTTTCCTCATTAAAATATTATGTTATAATTCTAAAATTGCATATGAGTGTATTTAAAATCTGGAACTTAAAGTATTTATTTGTAAACAATGTATGTTTCTCTCATAGATTTTAATGTACATGCCATAAATTCTATGTACTTTTAATGTCACAGGACAACAAAGGCAAGTCAGATCTCCTTGCTGCAATATGAGAGCAAGCTGGGCCCACAAACATTTACTTTCCACCAGAAAGCAAGGGCAGTGAGAAGCTCTTAACATGACTGCATCATCTGGCCTTCTCCACAGCTACCAGCTGGGGAGGGCAGATGAAGGCTGTCTGCTGGAAAGCACAGTATTGCTACCAGAACATGACCTATCCAAATAAAATTTATATGAATGTGAATCTATAAAATAAGTACAGAGCAGCATCACATAGCCAGGAAACAGCAGAGATTTATGGTGCCAAGAAAGTCCAGAAAAGGTCTGTAGGTAGATAGCTATGGAACATTAGCAGGTGATTTAAATTAGGGACTAGCTAACCTACTAATTTATTCTGAAGGGCATAGGTATTAGATTAGCTAAAAGTCAAAAGAATTAGAAAGGGAAACATATCTTCAATAAAGAACAAAACTGTGATGATAAATATTCAGTGCTTCTTTCTTGTCCTCTTTTCTGAAGGTCTTCAAGTAATTTTATCATTATAAGCTGTTAGGCAAACATCAATCACAATGGTACAGGTAGACTTAATCTTTCTCAGAGCAAGAGAAGCAGATCAGGTGATACAGAGGTCTTTCTGAAGCCTAAAATATTTGTCTTTGCTACTAGATTGCTCTTCCCCTGAGAAGCTTAGGTCTTTTTCCAACTTTTCTGTGGAGCTGACAAGAATTCTGATGACTGGATAAGTCAGCAGAAATTATTCGGTACTCACAAAGTTACTACCAAATTTAAAAATGTGCTTTTTGGACTCCAAATATTTCTCAAAGTAACCTCATTCTGTCTACTTTTTTCTGAGATCTTCTGCAATCTTTTCCTCAGCTATTGATAATAGTGAACACTCTTTTGCTATGATTTCTATTCTATTTGACAGCTTCTCAGAACCTTGGGAATATTTTCCATAAATGGCCAAATCACTACTGTTTATGCACAGTGACTCAATGTTTGCTGTAGTTGTTTTGTTTGGTTTTTGTTTTGTTTTGTTTTTTTGATTGTTCAAATCAACCTCTCTGATTCTCTCAAACTGTGCAAATCCAGAACAGAGAGAATTTTTATCTTTAAAAAGTACACACATCTCCAGCTTCAAAAATCCCACTGGCTTCTCCACAGTCAAAAACTTTTCAATGTTCCAATTGTGCTCAGGATTTGAGCCCAACAGACATTGTTTCCTCACTTTGCTGAATTTTATCTCTTTCTTTCTAACAGCAGCTGGCTTCCTCTGTATTTCCTGCTTCTGAAGCAGCCCTCCAAACACATTTCTGAATCTCATTTAATACTACTTGAACATCAGATACTGAATATAAGAACACTTTGGGGTCCTTTTACAAAAATATTTTTATACTAAATAAACTACAGAGTTTACCAACTTATAAAACAACATAAATAGGGAAAACTACTTCTAAAAAATCAAGTCTAGGACATTTTATCAACTCACTTCTTATTTTAGGATAAATGAGGAATTACTAAAAACTTTTCTAATATATTGAAGAAATCTGACAACAAAGAAAGATTCTAATCCCCCTTATAAAATTGTTCTTGTGTGTCATAACAAAAATAATTAAATCATGCATTCATGTAGCGCTGTAAGATGGTCAAAATAATGAACTTTTACAGTTAAATTGGACTACCTACTTGAACATGTAGGCACCTAAAAACTGTAGGGAAACTTGTGCCATAGATTTTATTATTTTTTTAAATACCAATTCAGTGACATTAATTTTGCAAACACACATCTCTATTTTGTGTATTTTAAGCTGTATGCTGTATGGCATGATAGTAGAATTAATACAGAGAAAAATCAGAGTCCTTCCAGAAAGGTGGATCTTAAATATTCTCTAAAAATAGATAAAAGGAAGGGTATGGGTTAAAATAGCAATATAAATCTGGAAACAGATGGGAATGAAAAGAAAAACAGCAAATAAGAAAACGCCCAAAGAAGAAAGACAGCTGAGACACTATGCAAAAGCTGGGTGTTTAGTTCTTATTTTATCTGCCAAGATCTGGAGTAAATGACCAGATAAGGTATTTTGCATTGAAAGGGAAAAAAAAAAAAAAAAAAAAAAAAAGAATGTGCAGTGTTTGTTAAAAAGCTCTGAAACTGTGTTCTTCAGGAATCCTTACTCTAAACAGTGGGATGAAGTTGCTGATTATCAGGTTTTATCATATCTGAGATTTTCCCCCTTAATGTAAACACAGTATTTCTGTTCAACATCAAAAATTATCACAAACCATCCACATTCACTTCCCTCCCTCCTAAAACAAGCAAAATTACCTGTATATTCTAGAAGTGCCAAGAGTATTCGTGCCTTCACCTCTTAAAGAAAAAGAAGACAATATTTTGAGGTAATGGTTAAAAGTGCTTTCCTCAACATAATATTGCATTTACAGTTTCTCATTTCATACCAGCTTAACTTCAGCTTCTTTTTAGGCAATGCTGATTCATACCTACAAAACAGTAATGAGTCTCAACTTCACTTAGTTGCACATATGGCTTGATAAAAACTGATAATAATCAAAAGCACCATCACTGAGAAGGACACATGAAAAGGCAGCTGCTATCTCAGAGCACATGTCTAGGAGCTGGCCAGAGCAAATCCATACATTAAGAATTCCAGTCCCAAAACTTTGAAAAACAAGACCAGTTTTCACTGATTCCCACATTATCCTAATTCTTTCTTCTCCTCCTCTTGTACTCTTTTGTTCACACCCAAAAATCTCAAATGATCCCTATTTTAAAGTGTACCAAAGCATTTAGGAAAAATGCAACAGCATTTTCATTTTACTTCCAGCCTTCAGATTTTATTTTGCTTCAAAAATGTCTTTTCACTAAACAATCTATGAGATAAAAAAGTACAAATTAAAAAAAATCTTAACTTACACAGGCAAAAATGCACAGGTTTATCGCTCTTTACACTTCCCCCCCCCACACACTTTTATGTTTTCCTTGGAGGGAGCTGCTTTTCAAAGGCTGCAGGCAGGCTGAAGGAAGTGCATTTTATGTACCAGAGCACAAATTTAAATACGTTAACTAGTGCTGCAAGATACAGGCAGATTAAAATCTGCCATAACCTTAGAGAGTGCCAAACCTTCAGCACATCAGTTGTCCTACAGGTACTACTTGGAGGAACACAACACTACTTCACATGCTTTCACATCTTTCCAAACCTTCTTTCCCACACCCAAGTTTCTCTGCAGTGCTATTCAAAGCCCTGTTCAGTGCACAAGCAGGGCTGAAACTGGCTATATAAACAATAATAGAATTTGGTAATTAATTTCCCCTACACTGTTACTGCCACAGTACCTCAAATACAAACACCCAAACATTAAAAATTACTAGTTATTCCTGACAATTCCTGGTTCTAGGTTGTTTCCTTAGCCTTCTGTCTTTCAAAAAAAGAAAACACAACCTCTAATAGAGATTAACAACCTGGCATCTTGGAGTCTGAACATAACTTAGTAACTGAAAAGAGAGTGTAGGGAAATGCAGCTTTTATCTGAATGACTTAGATACACTGAGGCTATTACTTGCAGCTTGTTTTAGATAAGATTTGTTTAATTCTTTGAATTCAAAAGAATTTGAGGTATCTATAAATAATGATTTCCTGCTTATGGGGAAATCACAGGACACTGCAACTCTCTTTTATCATTGCTATAAGTCTTCTGTGCTTCAAAATATTCCCACAGGCAAAAGAGCATTTTTAGATCATTTGTCTACTTACCTGGGGTTAGAGGTGAACCTTGGATGTCAATCATTTGCTTTTCAACAAATATCAAATGCTATGAACTCTTTCTTGCTAAATGTTGTATGGAAAGGACTAACTCCCTAGCAGTTTCTCTTAGATTCTGATTTGTAATGCAAGATGACTTCAGTTTCTTTTCTTTTTAAATATTCTTTTGTACTTTATTTGAAAAAAAAAAAGCATGTTATTCTGCTATTCTGATCTTTGCTAGGTAAGGCTAGATTTTAGATTTATTTTTCTTCACACCTGAAAATATTTCAAAAAGACAGATTTTACACTGCATGGCTTATTATTTAAATTGAAATACATTTTTTTATACCTTCAATAACCAAAAGGCTCCGTCACATCTCACTCCTAATTTAAAATAGCTGAGAACTTTCTCAATTGCATCATATTTCCTGTTTAAACTTAAAATTACAGTGCTAGAAAAATAACTGCACTTCCTCATGTAGTTGCCTAACTAGCTGTCGAGAAATCTGGCTTGCTCCAGAACACCTCTTCTTTTGATCAAAAATCTTACCTATTTTTTCTGCAGGAAAAAGCAATTACAGAAATGTTTCCTTCTCTTTATTTTGTTTACACCCTTCTGTTATTTAGTCCCTTTCTTTCCATCCATCTTATTCATTTTCCTGGTTCCTACTCCAGTCTTTTCCTCCTGTGCTTTCCAATACTTATGTTACATATCTCACAAAGATTCACAATCAAGTACCTACATTATTCTTCCTCTATTTGGTGGCTGCCCAATTCCTGCCCTGACTACTGCCCTCTCCACCAAAATCAAGTACTTCACCTTCAAAGATCTGCCTGTGCCAACAACTTATCTTTAGCTTTATTGGTTTAACAATTAATTAGGCCCAGTCAATCCAAGAAATAAATTCATTCTTTTATTTAGTGACTTAGCTCCAGATAAATCTGCACAATACTTCAGAGAACTCTTCAATGCTAGCAACTAGATTAGCCTTCTAGGCTGGCCTTTACTGTAACTATTGAATTTTTTTTCTTTCTCTAATGATATGACAAGGCAAATGAAATGAGACAAAGCAACGTCCAGCTATATTTTAATTTTACTGTTAAGGAAGGTTCTGTTGGTTTTTTTCTGTTTTCTTTTTTTTTTTTTTTCAATCTTTGCACAGCTTCATGGATTTTTTTAATAGTTCTCCCAATCCCAACACTAATAAACAGAAAACTGACAGACCAGAGCAATCATCCTCAAGGCATTCTGAGTTTTCCCATTTCATCATATTTATTAAACAAAGTAAATAAAAGGAATCTTATTATCTAGGACTTAAAACATTTCATCTTTGTGAGGCTCCCATGTCTCCTGCTTTAATGCACTAATCAATCTAATCTAATAGATTCTGCAATGCAACAGAACAATGAATAAAAAACTAAAATATCCTGTGATACTTTTATAAAAAGAAAAATTAGTCAGTTTTCAATAAGGAGATGAATTTATTGTATTCATCCTTACTTTAGCATTGAGCAGTAGTGGTTAAGTATAACAAATGAAAGTTTTAATTACATTTTTTTTTTGTCCACTGTGAGTGAAGTTGTATCCATGATCTCCTTTGACTACTTCCTCTTAGAAGAGAAAAATGTATCAGCTTCCCTCAATTACTGAAATATTGTCTTTTATTCAGAAACAAACAGGAAGATTCTTCTAAAATCCCAAGACGCTGTTCAACTTGGTCTCACAAGCCCAACTAAACAGTCATATTAGGTGGCACCTTTTGGGTTTTTTCCTAAATCAAGTGAATAAGAGGGGAATTGTGCCATATGTTAGGTTTTCAGCCATAAATAGCTCAGGGCAGTACTGGTGGTTCTCCTGGGTATCCAGACCAGCTGTGAACACAATGTATGATGGCAAGACAGGAAGGAAGAAATCAAGAAATGAAGACACAAAGGGAAAATTTAGCTGTTAAAAACATTATTAGCTCTGCTTCTTGTTCATCTGATTTCAGTTAAATCCAGCTGCTAGTTGTTTCTCAGTACTGAGTATAGTAAAAAATAACTTTTATAGTACAAAGGGGCAGTAAATCACTTGGACTTTGATGAACTCTCCCACAAAATTTTGAATAATCTCAGCTCAATATTGAGGGTATATGACCACTGTTAAAATGGGTTAGGTCTACTAATTCTATTCATGGGCAAGCAAGTTATGTGAAAATGGTTTGGTAATCTTAGCTTCTGAAAGGGATAAGGAAGGTTCATAACACATTTCCATTCCTCCTTGACTTTGAAAGAATGATTAATACTTGGAAATAATTTGTTTTAAGCTGAAGAAGGACCCACAGAAAAAAAAAAAAAGGAATTCAAAACTATTTATTAATTTTTCACTCAATGACAGCCACCATTAAACTAAAAGGATTGTTCTTAGTATTGGAGAGTCAACTCACTGCGATTGACTTCAAAAAACAGACATTTATGTGTTGTTTTTATAATTTTCTAACCCAGTGTCTGAAAATATGATGTATCTCAAATCAGAAATGCCAAGTCAGAGAGGGAAGAGTTTGTTTGGTTTGGCTGGTTGTTTTTTGAAATTTTATAATAATAAGACTTATCACAAAGTTCTTTCCCATTGGTCTGATATTTAACAGTTTCTTTAAGGGACACTGTATAAACTAGCCCAGAAACAGAAGAAGCTAAACACACACAAATAATTTAAATCTAGTCCTAAGTTTTTGTTCCCACACAGAATCTTAGCACAGGCATTTTTATAAAAATAATTTTACTCTTTATTTCTGTTTCTTTATCAAGCAGCACAGGAAATAAAGCAGGAATTAAAGGCAAGAGACTCTGGAAGGAAAAGGCCAGTTACTTTCTTATGAAGACAGGGGAGAAAGCCTAAACCTTAGCTCACTGTCACTGGGTGGTAAAGAGGAGCAGAGTACTTGGTAACTTCTATACAGTGGTGGAAGGGAGGCAGAGGAGGAGTCCATCCATTAGTTGGGATGGATTAAATGAAAACCATGGCTTTATAGCAGAAGGAGTGATAATGGCTCCAGAAAAGCACAGAGAAGACCAAGGTACAGGACAAAAGCTGCAGAGACTTTATCTCTCCAGTTAAGACAGTGGAAAAAATAGTTTAATTTTAATAAAAGCCTCATTTTGATGTATCAGTCGCATGAAGTTCTGTGACAAATCAGTCAAGCCCATTGGACTTCAGTAGCAACTGCAAAACCTACCACATACAACATATGGTTCCTTTGTTCTCATTTGCCAGAAGACTACTTTCTCTTCAGAAGACTATTTTCTCCTCAGCATCTAAAGCCAACAGGGTAAGTACAAGACAGCTGACATAAACTCCAGTAACCTTGTTATTGAGAGTACAACCTATCTATAGGCTACACTGTGTTCCACAAATCTTGCCTAGAAGCAGCAGGAAGCAGCTGTACCTCTCCCCTTCCCTTCCTTCTGTATCATTAATGAAGGGCATATTTATGATCAAGTTGTTCTCACTAACCTTCAACAAATTTTCTGATATTCTGGGCAAGGCCCCGGACACTGCTGGGGAGGTTCCAAGGGTCTTGCTTGATGTGGAGTCGTAGCCTCTTTGGACAGCTGAGCTTTGGTTCCATTTCTTGCTGAAACTCTAAGCAAGGACAAAAATAGTATTTTTCTGTTTAAGCCTCCTGGGAAAGTCACAGCAAGATATTTTTTTTCTTAAATGTTTTCACTGCTCAAGGAGTTGGCAACTTATTTAACTGTAGTTAAAGCTATGGTGACAGATCTAACAGTCATCCAAACTCCCTGCTTAAGTCTAATGAGAGAGTGAGCAGCATCCCCAGATATGATTCTTTCTGAAGCAGGTACATAACAAGGTGCATAGTAAGTGGGACCCTGGAACTTCTAGAGGCAAAATTGTTTCAATCAGAAAATTAAATTTAAACCAAAATTACTTACTTACAAAAAGAAAAAAAAAAAAAAAACAAACAAACCCCAAACGAACAAAAAAAAAAAAAAAACCAAAAAAAAAAACCACCAAAAAAGAAAGAAAAAGAAAGAAAAAAAAAAGGAAGTTATGTACTCGTGTACTCTTTCATGCAAATTCATTTAACAGGTAGCAATTCAGGCTTTGTAAAACCTCATAATTGGGGTAAAAAACACCCTCTGGCCACTAAACCCAGTATTCTTTGCTAAAAGACATGTGTAGGGTCAATACACCTTGCTACTGATATTAATAAAACAATCATTTTCCCACTGAACTTTTTTTTTAAACTCAGTCTACTGAAAGAAGTTTCTATTTTTCTTCTCTTTTCTATTTTTATATTTTTCATCATTTATGACCACCACCAGACGCTTATTTATACCTTTAGACTTAAGCAACCATACAAGTGGTAGTAGAGTGTCTGAATTTACATACAGGATATTTCTTTTTAATCAATCAGTAATACTTACATAAGTATATATTTGGCATAAATATTGCTGTGACTATAAATTGCAAATTTTTTATAAATCAACTTCAAACATAATATAGCTACAAAAATAATAAAAATATGGCATTAGCAATAAAGTAGATCAGGAATGGCTTCAGTAGTTGCGACAAAAATGTATTAAAAACACCTGAAATATAATAACACTGCTTCTTGCTCCAAAAACCTCAGCAATACGACAGTTCAGAGTCTAAAATTCAGTTAAATTTGAGATTTTTTCCACATTATGCAATAAAATATAAGGAGTCAGTTTTCAACTAAGAATTAATATCTATTTTAAATGAACTTCAACAATCAATTATTGCAGAATATACCAAGATTAAGCAAAATCAGTCCTTTAACACCAGCTCAAGGAGAGGACAGCCATTGCCATGTACTCTTCAAGCTATCTTTTCATTCTCATAGCTAGAATGAAATGTTACCTTGGAGGCCTCGACCTGGTGTAAAGTACTTTGTCTGCTCAAAGGCCCTCATCACAGCTGGTCCTTTCAAAAGATTGACGATTGAATCGACCTGTTGGGATCAAGGTTCTGTGAGAAAGATGCTTTTTTCAGCAACAATTAGAAATTCTTTCTGTAAGAAACGTGGACTACTGACAAGCAGCTTTGGATTTTTTCTTACCTAATGGCTCTAGTTAAAGTAACAAACTGAAGAATGTTAGACTAAATTTAAGGGTCTGTTTAATTTACAGTTTTGGACTATTTACAGAAAGCTGAGGGAAAATGAGTAAATACATACCATCTCAGTAAACAGTGGGAAGAAAAATTAAAAAGAAGAAGTATTTTCTAAAGACATCTTAGCTCAATCACAGGCATCAATATCAAAGCCAAGAAAAATAATCTCATACTTGACCAAAAAGATGCTCCAAGCAGCTATGGAGCTTGTCCTGTTTATCATGGGAGATTCGAACACTTATGGGAAGCTCATCACCTGAAAAATATTTTAAAATGAGAAACTGTTTAGAAGCTTCAGCATGTTTTCCAAAATCTTTGCAGCTTAGATAATCTGCTTTGCACACAGACTGGTGCTTATATTGTCAGGACTATAGTAACTATGTAGGGAGACTATGATCTCTCCTATGTAGGGAGACTACGTTCTCACTACATATTTTTAATTTATTAGTTACTCGATAATACAGAAATAGCTCTTAAAGAAAGGACCATATTCAAAACCCAACTGGTCATGGTTCTTGAAGACTTGCTCTAGATGAGGGGGAGACTAGACCCCTCAAAAGGTGCCTTGAAACCTCAACTGTTCTGTGACCAGAACACACAATTCTTCTCTTCTGGAGAACATACTAGAACTAGAACTCCATACTAAATAGCCAAGTAGTGTGAACCCAACATAGCAGACCACAAAGTCACTGAAATGCATTCAGTGTGAAGTTTTTATAAGGACTGTACAGAATTCACAGTCCTAATGTTCTTACTAACTGAATGGTTCTGAGATTTTAGTAATTCAGCAAAAATACAGTACCCAAATTATTTTATATGAAGCTTTTAGCAGCACATACCACATCATTTTCTAAGAAAGTGCAAAGGAGAAGGACTCTTTTAGGTCACTGTCTTGTCACTTGCTCTTTCAGACAACAGGCGATATACTTTGAACTCTTTCAAAAAATGTTGAAAAATTGAGCTTAAAACTGGTTTTCCTCCTTGATGTTGGTTACAGACAAGAATTAGCCCCTTGATAATTTATGATCCAAATTTATTCAAGGTTAATCTAGACTCATTTTTCTTATTGACAGCAGTTTTCTGTCCTTGATATTTTTTTTTAGCTCCTTCAGTCCTTACAACACTTACAACAATTATACCTCTTCACAGGATTTTAATTGCAACAGAGCACAGTGCCCAAGACCCCTGATCTGGAGTTAGCCAGGTTAACTTTGGAACCAGCTGAAAATTAGGCCAGCAGAGAGTGTGAGTTTCCCTGAGCAGCAGTATTTGTGATCAAAAGCACTGTATCTGTGCTTGGCTAGAAAAGACATGTTCTTTTAGGCACCTGAGCTGGTACTTCAGCTTGATGCTGCACAAGAGTATATCAGCTCATTCTTATCTTGAGTCGAGTTGAAGATACAGACCGTGGGTCTCCTCTTTTATTAACAATTCATTATGTTCTTCATCCTTTACTCTGTATTAGCTTAGCTGTGTAAGTATGTATCATTCCTGGAAATGAAATTCTGTCTTATTCACATTACTCTGCATAATTCACAAGGTATCTCAGATACCTTACATAATGTCTTAATACTTTCCTGTTGCAACTGAAAATATCATTCCTGGTACAATGAACAATAAAAGTTATGGCCAGGCCTCACTGGTGGGTCATATTCAACTAATATGCTCAGTTTTTTCTTTTCCTAAATCAATCCCAAATAATAAACTCCCAGCTTAGAGCAAATATTTTTTTATTATTAGTCCCCAAGTATATGACCTCCTTCTCCATGCAGTTAAATTCCACCCCATTCCTATTAGCAGCTGCAATTACTTAAATCCAATTTGTCATGGCACAAACAAGAATGTGCTTCTATGTGGTCTCACATTCCTTCCTATAAACACACACAGCCATATCCTGTTCTCTAGGTGCTGACACTGGCTAGGAGAGTGCTCCACACTCACCTAAAATGTTCCTCACTCTGTGCAACACAATGCACTGTCAAGACATGAAAGACATGAAAAGCACTGACTCCAGGAGCTCTAATACAGTCTATTCACAGAGATAATGGAATGTTGGCTCTCTTTTACAGAAGAATTCCTAAGTGCAGCACTAGCTAGGCAGAAGAAAAATTATGAACTTCTATTACTAAGGAGGATGCAATTTTTAAAACAAAAAGAATAAAACTGCCAGGCAAATGAAAAAAATAAAATTAAATAAAAGGCACAGAAGACAGATTCATAGATGACTTTTCTAAACATACCTGAATCCATTTCATCACTGTGAAAATAAGAACTGCACTGACTGCTACATATGCTGGTGAAAGAGGCAATGGAGTTCCTATTGCTGTTGCAGTCACTTGAAAACAAAACACAAAACACAAAAAAGAAATAAAGCTATGTCCTTTAACACAAGCTCTGTTAAAAAAAGTTATGGAAATTCTTCCCTTTTCCCATCCTAAATTTAATGATGAGATGGTCTGTGTAATTCTTTATACACAATAAATTTCCCTGTTCTTAGGCTTTCATTTAATTTGCAGTCCTGGTAAGAGTCAGAAGACCGGATTCCCAAAATAGATGCTTCAATTATCTCCCTTCCCCTTACCTGTGAACAAGTACTTGCAGAACAATAATACAGACTTTGAATGCAAAACAACCAACTTTTCTTGCATGAGTGGTAGTTTTTGAATCTGTGGCCTCAAATGTTTTAGTTACTTCACATTTTCTCCTGGTCCATAGCTAATACAAACACTGAGTCTTTACAACTTGCGTAACAGAGTCTCACTGTAGGTTTACAAGAGATTTGATTCGTTTGAATAGCACCAAAACTGAAATTACAAACTATTTTCCTTGTCAGCCAAAGCAGTTCATGATCCCATCTCTTCCAGGTGTTCCTTTTTTTAGAGATGTATAGACATTTACATCTGTGGCTTCAGTCAAAACTTCAATGCATACGAAATTTCACCCACATTGATCTAATAGGAAGATTTTGGGATTAAAATCTGTACATTTTTTTCTGCTCTTTTCTCCCAAAAGCAATGTGTTCTGTACAGAAAATACATGGAGATATACCTACTCCTGCAGCAAAACCAGAATAAAGCATAGACTTTTGTACTAAAAAGCCTATGAATATATATTTGAATTCAAAGTCTTCAGAGTTGTTTAGCCATATGAAAAATCATTTAGTTTCAATGCAGGAAATGCTTAAGTGATTATCCAGCAGAGGGAGTCTTCAAAAACCCAAGTGAATGTGAGATAATGTAAAAGTGTACCTAAGGGAGGTTTATACATAATGATATGGGTCTTATTTAATGATTTGGGTGTACCCATTCACCAAGATTAACATATCCTTTTGTAAAATAACACTGCAGTTATACATGTGCTCCCTATTTGTTTTCTTCATTTGTGTAGATACAGAAGTGACTTTTCAATAATTTAGGGAGAGTGACTTATATTTCCTGGCTAACGTACGTGTTTTGGACCTGTTGTCAACAAGGTAAGTGAATGAGTTAAACTTTTAAATGAAGCAATATGATGTAATTACAATCATAACCATTAAGTAGATGAAAAGACATCAGTAACAACATGTTCCTAATAGTGGATGAACAGTCCCAAGGAGTATTAAAAATTTCTGGCTGGATATTAAGAAATGTTTTCTAGCTAACTCTATTCACTTATTAAAGTCTCCAAAGGGGAGATGAAGGTTAATTAAAACTGGGTTGTGCAAAGCATGAGAAAATAAAACACAGGAAAATGAGAAACAGATTAGATGCATTTGCTGTATCATTCTGCATGATTTTTGTGTTGTATTGTAAGGTTTAGAAGGAGACCCTATACAAATGAGAGCATTATAATAGTTAAAATTAGCCAAACCTTTTCAATAATAACCACGGCGGCATTATGAGAGCTGGAGATTTTAAGTATTGACTAATAGAATTATTTAAGCAAAGAAAAAAACATTCTAATCTCACTGCAACACTTGTCCTTAATGCACAAATGTTATGATTATTCTGCATATGGAGCCCTAGGTTTTATTATTCCTACACAGCCAGAATAGGCTATAAAGGACAGGAATCAGAATAAAGAAAATGTTTTGAACAAAGAGATGCTGATGTCCTGGGTCACACCTTCTTTCTCCACATACAAATCCTGTGCCAGCTGGGAAACTTCGCGACAGGAGCAAGCACACATCACTGGAGCAGCTTATGAACGGTCAGTTGGACACACGAACATGCAGGAAACTCTAAAAGTGCTTATGCTGGACCAAGAACTTTGCCTGTGTGTTCATCATGGTAAGACCAAAATGAACTTAATCTGTTTACATCTGTGTAAACACAGAGATAGTTTGATATGAACTCTTTCTACTATGATGAAGATTTCATATCAACCAGGCTGCAGTAATCAAATATAGCTTAGGAAAGACTTCTCAGCAACATAGAGTTCTGTACAAAAATGATGAACCTACTGAGACATAGACTTCTGTACAAAAATGATGAACCTACTGAGAGCCTAATTTCTGAGCATGATAATGAACTATGATACTGAAAAAATAACGAACCCTCATTTTACTTGCAGCTAAAATTTAAATTTAGTTTTTATATCATGTAGTTAGCCAACTTTCTCTAAGCAAGAGAGTATAACCTATATAAGAATTATACTTGCTATAATTACTCCTTCCTTTTCAAAATTCTTTGTATTCTCATTCACAGTATGCATTACAAATTCTAGAGGTGAGTTGATGCTACAGTATTTAGAGTGAAAGAAGGTGAGAAATACGTGTTGATAAACAGTATATTTTCTTTAGATCCAGAAGAATGGTGGCTCTATCACCTTGCTTTCCATGACAGATATTTGGTTTGTTCTTGGAGACATAATAACCAGTTATTTCTAGTTTTTGTAAGACAGGTAACCTAAAGTAAAGTTTTACATCTTTGGTTGTGATAGCCTATCCAGATTTGGGCGACCAAGATATAATAGGCTAGTTACTCTTCCATTAGTCATGTCAGAATCATATTCTAACAGTCTCCATAACCACTTGATACTTTACAAACTTCCATATTTGATTCAGTGGAAAACTAAAAATAATATTAATAAATTTACCTGTAAGAATCCCGGTTACTGATGGTATCATGACCAGAATCTTCTTGTTCATCACCTGTTACACTGAAACAGACTTTCTTCCCATTCCTTTCACCCTTTTCATTATCACTGTCTGCTGGTATTAAAGGCTCGGGCGTTTTACGTTCTGATTTGGGAGAATATGTTATTGAAGAAAGAAGGCTGTGAAAAACACAAAAATAAAGGCAAATTCATGTTTTTCAAAAGTGAGCTAGCAAGAGGATAACATTTCTCATCACCATCCTCCAATTATTATTCTATAATATGTGAAGGGAATATCTTAATTCAGTCAATATCTATTTGAAACAAGGAAAGGAAGTGACACATTCAGTTGTCAAAAAGTCTAACAGTGAAACCCCTTAACCTTACCGAATACTTAATCGTGTATGAAAGCAACGATTCCAGCTGGAGAAGAAATACAGCACATTCTTGGACTCTTGGGGTCAAACTGCATATTAACATAACTATTTTTAAATATGAATTCTGCACTTCTTAGCAAGTCAACAAATCAAGAAAACAAACGAAAGTAACTGTATGTCTGTGAAAAGCATGTATTTTCCCAAATGTCAGTGTGCACCACAAACTATTCTACTAGGGTATTTTAAAGATCTTTATTAACATCTCTGTGTACTTTGCGACATTCAAAGTGTCTAAGCCATTATCACTAGTAAAACTGATGATTAATATACAAGCGTCTGTGACAAGCACAAAAGTGACATCCAGCCAAGAAGAGAGAACAGTGCAGACTGCTACTTTTAGAACATGCAGAAATCCTGGCAGTGAAAAATTCATATTCTTGGATGATTAATTCATACTGAGATGCTCTAATTTACTTTCAAGATCAGAACAGCAATAATGGGCAATTGTCCTTTAATTCCTATTGCTCAAAGACTCTATTAAAATCACACTTTCTAATTAATATTTGGATTTCAAAAGCAGCATTTTTCTTGCAAAAACTACTTTCTAACTACCTGAAATCAGAGGACACTGAACTAAACTTTTTTTCTCCCATTGAATTACTTAGAAATAGTAGCAGGGTTTTATTGAAGGAGCTGTCAGGATGGTCAGCTGGCAAACTTTCTACCAAGTACATGGTAGGATTCAAAATTAGGTTAGATCTTACATGAAATTCTTGCTACTGATGGGAACAGACAGATTTTATCCCACATATAGTTAAAGATACTGAACTGAACTAGAATACAGAAAAATTATAATAAAGGCATAATTTCACTAGAATTTAAACTCACCCCTCCACTAGACTGATATCTTTTGGGCTACATTACGCCTTAACACTTCGTATCAGTAGGAAATCACAACTCAATTCTTTCCAATCAGTGGCAAGCATAATTCCATGAGTACAGGAAGAGAGATGGGACCCATATTTTACATCAGTGATCAGTGTCGATCTCATGCTAGAGCATATTTGGTTTTTGAACTTGTCCTAAAATGAATGTGTTATGGAAGCAGAAACCCTAGGAAATCAGTTCTTCATACCTGTATAACTTATTTTCTTAGTAAGAAATATCTAAGGGGTTCAAAAAAAGATTAGAAAAATTCATGGCAGAACATTCTAACACTGCTCTTAAACCAAAAGGTCCATTCTGAAAAGACCATCTAGTTCTGCCTGCTGAAAGATGAGAAAAGGACAAAAATAAATCTATATTTTTGCTTGTTCTTGTGTTCCCACTCTCATCCACTTAAAAATCAAAGTTCATCCTAGTAACTTCTTGGGGATTTTGTTGTTACAAGAAAATAATCAAGAGTAAGAAACAAGCATAATGAACTGCAATTTCAGCTCCAGAAAATATCTTCCCCTGAGTAATTATTTGTCAAGACACAGACAGACTATTATATCCCCTTCTTTTATGTGACTGTTTAGTCACTGCTGCCAAGAGCTCAGTAAAAGACTGATTAAGGTAGCTGGATCTTATCCTAAGGGGGCTTTTTCATTTCTCTCAGCGGGCAGGCTCTTTTCTAAGGAAAATTTTTTTGCTGAACTACCATGAATGAAAGATGGAACTTTGGATTACCAAGTTCTGGAGCAAAAAGTTACTGAAGTTACTATTGTGCTCTTAAAAACTCGGTCCAGGGTGTTGAAAATAAAAACCTGGATACATCCCTTCCCCAATAATCATGCTTAAATATACTTCTGTTTTTCATCTTAAATATGACACATGCACAATACATTTTCTCCAGAGATGGGCCTACCCCAAACAAGATTACCTTAGATATCCAGCTCTCAAAGGAGAAATGCACACGTGAATAGTAACTAACAGCTGGACAGTCTCTATGAAGAATATTTCAATGACACAAAGAAATTAGTAACTTAAAAAAAAAAATCTTCACCTGTGGAATTACTCTTATGTGCAACCCAAGTCAACACAACCCTGACAAACAAAACCTGCTATGGTTAGTCAAAGAATTAAAAATGGCAGTAACAAAAACCGTTGCTGCCTTTTTCTCACTCCACAGAGTATGTTCCCAAAAGACATCTTTCCAAAAAAGAGCTGAGATGGTGGGAGAGCACTGAGTGCATGAGAACCAAGAACTCAGCAGAGTCACCATATAGAAAACAATTTGAAAAAGGACTTATTTCTGTGTAACACCTAGCAGCAACATGGGGTATCTGCAGCATCACTAAAGAACTATTGAGATACCATTAAATTATTTCAATGTGAGCGCAGTGGAGCCTTGAGAGGCTCTCTCTGTCTGTCAGTACTACATCACTTATCCTACCGAAACCCATCAGCAAACAGTCTCATAAACTTTTATGGAGACCATATTAGGAGTACAAAATCTTCTCTTAAACCTTCCCTTGCCATAATCTCTCACAGACCTGCTCTTCAGATGAAACACTCATTTTTAAATTCACTGACAGACAGGAGAGGTTGAGCAGATAACACTGCCCCAAGATTTTGTGAGCTGAAATACAGACCAGTACTGACCTCAATACAGAGCAGAGACCTCTAGTAACATGCATGAGCAAGTTTTCCAACAGTAAGTATAAAGAGTAACAGACAGTCATTCAGTAGTCCAATTTTTCTGTCACACAATATCAACATAAATTAAAAACTGTGATAGATACCATGTTCATATTATCCATCCTGAGAATATTAAAATAATGAGGATTGCTTAGGATAATGATCAATTCAATAAAAAAAGACATCAATTTTATTGTTACTATGCCACAACAGAAAAAATAAATTCTACTGTCTTTATAAAAAACACAAAACCAAGCATTTCCTCCCAGCTGTTTAAGTATGAAAATTTCTAATTAAAGCATGGCTGTTGAATTATCTATTGTGTCACTCTATCTTTTGTTTCTCCAGTCCTAAATCTCAAGAGTTAATTAGCATCTGTAACCATGTTCTAATATACTATGTTCCTCTGAACTGCTCACTCTTCCCTGTTCAGCACTTTTAAATAGGTCTCTTAGCTATCCTGTTTCCTCTATAGAACTGCTTTCCTCTACAGTAATTACTCACTGGCAGTCCACGCAATGTCCATGAGGAATAAAGCATGAAAAGTCTCAGTTTTCCAATCAGCCAAAGGTAACATTTACTAAATACATCTGTGTACCTTGTACAAGATCAGCTACAAGGTCAGTGTACAGAAAATTAAGGAATGAAAAAAAGTGAACCCTTGAGTTTGTACACAATTTTTCTGTGAGTGTGTGTATTTATATATACATTTATACAAAAGAAAGGTTCACAATTTCCTGTGCTTTTGCATCACAAGCTCAAGGGAGTGGAAAGGAAAGGTGTGGCATACTGGCAATTGGAACTTCCTGAAATATTGACTAAAATTCCATATATAATTTTCTGACTTCCATGAGGAAGAGGGACAATATAGGCTTTACAGATAGTCATTTCTAAGAGCACCCAAGCACTGAAATTATCATGAATTTAATTAACTTACTTCATCTTCAGTGTGGTAATCAGCAGAACTATGTAAACGCACAAGAAACAACATTTCCTTAAAAATACTGAGTCAACTCCTGCTTTCATTCCCAATACAGTATATGATACATTACTTATAATAATTACAATTACATACACAGCTATTACAACTAGAGAACAGTAAAAAAAAAGAAATCCCACCTTAAGTATACATGAAAGGACAAATCACACTACAGTCTTCAAGATAACATGAGAAACAATGGCACATGTCTTATCTAAACTGGAGATCGTGACAGATTGTCTTTTAAACTCAAATACTTTGCTGGTTTTGTTTTCAAAATTAATTTCTGATTTTGCATTACATATGGGAATCTTTCAAAACGTAAATACTTCTTAGCCTTCTTCATCAAATAGCCCAGGAGTCAACTCACTTACTTTGCATAAGAAAAAGCAAGTTATAAATCCTTGTCCTGAATTAGGACTAACTGTGATGAGACCCTGAGTCTCCCACATTCAAGCCAAATGTCCTAATCACTCAAGGGTGGCTCTCCCTAAATCCATAGCTCTTCCTTCAAGGTCAATTTTGTTTTGAAAAATTTCTAACAAATTAATGCTCTCCCCGTAGGTGAGTAATGTCTTAACCAAAAATTCACCTGTGAGACTATTCAGCAATACCTGAAGAGTTCAATAAAGGTCATTTTTATACCTCTGCCCTTTGTTTCCATTCCTAGTGAAATCGTAGGTTATATTGTGTGCCGCATATTTTCCTCACTTCAAATTAATTAACTTTGCCACATTCTAACGAAAATCTACAAACTGGAAAAAACCCACAAACTGTGGGGAAAAAAGTGAGGCACACTGCAAAAAAGATCAAAATACAACATCACCTGCACTTAAATTTTTTACTTTACTTCAATTCTGTCTGAAGTCAGCATTGACTCCTATGCTATACAAAAGCATTGCCCAGATTTATCATTATCTATGGAAAAATTAAAGGCAAGTCCAGATGGTAACATTTACTTACTCATCTATTTGGCAGACACATGTTTCCACCTCTTTCAGTGCAGCTTGTAATTTGAACAGCAATTTTTGATAGACATCTTGTGTTTCTAAGTCTTCTTCTTTTAAGAGGTACCTCAGACCATGGCCCTCTTGCTGGCCAAGAGATTGTCCTGAAGGGGCAGCCATAGTAGTAATGGTATGTTGGACATAAATCATGGGATTCAGTTTACCTGGGAATAATTCAAAGGGATTTCATCACTATCTATTTTCAACATACATTTTGAGGTTAGTAAAATACCTAAAAGACATTGAAATACTTTTCTGTTTAAAATTTATGTACTTATTTAATTTTGCATTTTATTTGCATTTCAAAGTCAAGCTATTTAAGAGAAGGTTATTGTGAAATTATGACTATCCATTATAATGCTGTGAAATAAAACTAAAAATCAAAAGAAGGGTGATTTCAGAAAGACTTGTCCTCAATTTTAATATTTGGGCTATAAACCTAATCTGATTACCTTTTAAGACCCTATATCAGAAGCAGTGGAAGCAGCTCTTTCAAACTCAATTGACTTACCTTGGTCGGTGTTTTTATTTTCCTTTTCATGGGAAGAATGTTTTCTGCTGTCTAACTGTACACCAAAGGCACTACCAAGGGAAGTTGAGGTCTTAGGGTAAGACACTTCCATCACATTTATATGGCAATTGGTGGGACAGAAATCACTGCTGTGAAGTGGTGAAATCTTTGACTTAGCTTGTTTGAAGGTAGGCCAAGCTCTGTTTTTTAATACTCTTGAAAACTAGAAGTAAGAAAGAAAACCAAATTTTGATTATGAGCTCTTCTTGTGTCTGCACGTAGCCAGCAATTCTTGTGTACCTAACTAGAAAATAAAAGCTGAAAATATTTCAATCATCCTTGACTTAAGGTGTCTTGACTTTGCAATTTGCATCTCTCTCTAAAAGGGAAAGAAAAAATATTTTTCATTTTACATTTTTAAGTGGGAATTTTGAAGCAAATGATATTTTAAGAAGTAAATAGCTTTGTAACAGAGATAGAATCTATTTCCCATGGAACATAATAAAAAATTAAGTGTCTTTCTGGGGAGCAAGTCTGAAACTGCTGTACTGCTCATGAAATTTATAAACACCTGCCGACATTTTCAAGCCAGTATTTTTCAAAAACTCATGAAATTTTTGTCTGAAGTTATAATGAAGACAAAATCAGAAAGTATGAATTCTGGATTTCCTGATCAAGAAGGAGAAGGTCCTCTTTAATTATATCTTATCCTCCTGCATTAGGAGAAGCATTGCCAGGAGTTGGAGGGAGGTGATCTTGTTCTCCTCAGCACCAGTGAGGCCTCCTTCGAGTCCTGGGTCCAAGTCTGGGCTTCACAGAAATAGACATGGGCATATTGGAGAGAGCCCAGTGGAGGTGAGCCCTCTGAGATCACTCAGGGACTGGAGCATCTCTCCTGTGAGGAAAGGCTGAGAGAGCTGGGACCCTTCAGCCCGGAGAAGAGAAAGCTCAGGGGTTAACACATCAATGTATATGAATACCTAAAGGAATGGTGCAAAGAGGACAAAGCCAGGCTCTTTGCAGCGCTGTCCAGTGCCAGGACCAGAGGCAATGGGCCCAAACTTAAGCACAAGAGTTTCCTCTGAATGTCAAGAAACACTTTTGCACTGTGAGAGTGATTGAGCACTGGCACAAGTTGCTCAGAGGGGTTCAGGAAAGAGAGGTAAGATCCCCCTCCTCAAAGAGGATCATCTCTAGATGGTCTGGGCGACCATTTCTAGGTGGCCCTGCTTAAGCAGGGTTGGCTGGACAAGACCTGCAGAGGCACATTCCAACCTCAACCAGTCTTCTATTTTGAGTGACATTAGGAAGCTGATGAGCACTAATAGATAAAAACTGCAAACACCCCATTTTACAGACTTTCCTAGCTCAGCACCCCTTCTCCCCCCTGTATATCAGCTCAGCAATGAGGAATGCTTTTTATGGTCTAATTTTAATACAGTGCTTAGCCACATCTCCTTGATTCTAACATCTTAAATTTTGTGCAGTGTCTTGAATAGGCTTAGAGTTATTTGGCTTTTACGATGAGAAGATGTCAACCCAAAATGGTGAGGACTGAACTGAACACTCAGCAACTACATCTATGTCAGAATCAAGTAATGAGATCAAGCTCTTCAACTGGGAAAGAAATTTGTAGGATTTTTGTCAATATGTGTCATTTCCAGTGCAGCTTGTGGTCAGGGAAGAGTTTGTTTCTGGAAAGATGCAATCAGTGTTTTAATCACAATATCTCTCCAGTCAAAATATTACAGCAACCTACGTCAGCTATGAACCGCTGCTCATGCATAAGAATATTTTCAAAGTTAACTTGCAAAGCTTCTTCTCCAATAAATGTCAGTAAAAATTTGAATCAGTCAACTTTTTACTAACACTTCAGTTGAATTAAGACACATTCCTTCTGCAAAATAAGATGTTTCTGTACAGGGACTTAAATTTCTATTTATTTTGGTGTCATATTACTTCAGTCTGATGAATGCTTTTTGGGATAATTACATTTAAATCTTTAGATCACAAGAAGATCTGGAGGGTTACAAGAAATCCAATTATGGAGTTGTTCAAAGGCTGAAGAATGTACGAATTGTTAAGAAGGATACTAAGGACATTCAATGATGAAAATGTTTCTGCAAGCAGTACATATTTCACATCTCAATCTCCCACACATCCTGCTCCAGAGAGACCAAATACTGGCTATGATTTAATCAGGTCATAAGTCAGGACCAAAATTCTTTTCATATATGTGTTGAGAAACATCTGGGACTCATGGCACTGAAATCGAGGTCTATTAGGAGCAAAATGTTCTGATAATAATAATAGTAGGAACTGCAGAAATCCACAAGATTTTTATTTATAGAATTCGAACTTTCACAGTAAAACCAGGAACCAAGCTGGGCTCATGCACTCCGAAAGTCTCCTGTAACTATGGTTACCTTTACCTTGCCAAGAGAGTGACACATCTATTCCTGAAATCCACTGCATTACTAATTGTCATTAAAAGCTATAACTGTGAAACTACTGATTTTTGAGCAGATGAGATTTAAAGTGCAGTCTGTATCAGGAATATCTGCTTCTAGACAGAGTAAGAACTATGAGAACTTCCCTGAGGCTGTTTGTTTCACATCCAGCAAGCACAACAAAATTTGACTTACTGTCTTGGCCTCCTCTGTAGAGGCTATATATCACAGTCAAAATTTTCAGCTACAGAAGACATATAAATCACCTGCATGTTACTTGAACTGTAACTGTTAATATGAAAACTAATTAGTTTAAAAAAAAAAAATTTGAATTTTAACCAAATTGGAAATATGGAGGTCTGTAATTCAGGCAAACAATGGAGGGGTCAGATTTTTGCTAAAACAGTATCAGGATTCTTTTGATGTCTCCATTGACACAACTCAGTTTATTCCATTTCTTTTTAGAGAGCACCTGGAGAAGTCTGACAAGCTGCTTTTTGGCCTTCGTCCTACTGACTACTGAGCTACAGGTATTCCTAACAGTTCTCCCTACTTTCTTTGAAAACTGAAAAATCATTATCTAGTCTTTTAAATGCAGCTTCTGCAAATGTGTGAAGCTTCTGTATTCACTTTCCTTTTCCTTTGCTTTTTTTTTTTCCCTTTTCAAATTTTTATGCCTAAACTCCCAGAACAGACCAGTTTCTAAATGTCTCAACTCAGATCCCCAAATGAGGTAAGACAGGGCAAACCCATTTTTTTGCAGCCATTTTGAGCCAACTTCAAAGTAATTCACCTCCCCACAATTAGGTTCCATGAAAGAGGAACTAGGAGTCTGGATTAGAAAATGAGTTTGCATTAAAAAAATGGCAAATGGTTGATTCATTTACACCCTGCTTAGTTAAACAACTATAGCAAAATTCACTGACAGCAGCTAGAGGTCATAGCTTGGGCTATTTATTCGTTCACATATCATTAATTTAGATCTGAAGCATATGAAAGTCAGTGCCTTCTCTATTTTTCCATGCTATTATGTTTTATTAAACCAAGTGACGTTAATAATTTACAGAGATGGTACTATTAACAGATATGCTAGGGCCTAAAAGTTGAATAAAAGGGTTACAATTTGGTATTTGAGTTGCAGTAGAAAGGAAAAAAACAACTCTGTTGTTTTTGCTACATTTTTGGTTAACATCTGCAAATTCACTAGAGTATTGGTTTAAGGCATTTACAAGAATGACGGCTCTTTTGCAGAAATATGCAGTTGATTGTCTCTACAACTGAACACAGCAAACAAGAAAGAATACAAACTACCCAAAGTCTAAAAAAGGGATAAGAAAGAGAATGGCTTGAAAACAATTGATGCAATTACTCAATTAAGGCATTCATGCTTCATAATAGCTAAACTTTCAGTCACATTTTTGCCACTGCCATAGACACTCTGAAGACTTATTCAAACTATACCATAGTCCCCCGTTTCTTCCTTAAAAGACAAATACAATCAAGCTTAAGACATACAGGTCATACCTTTTTATAGCTAGAGATTCTTCTGTAGATATGCTCAATTTTCTCACTGCAAATGACGCTGAATTTACTTTGAAGTTCAGTGGGGATCACATCATTTAAGGAATTGAGGCTGTTGCAATTCTGCACAAAATTTTCATCGCTTTTTGCCAATGCTTCAAGAATCTAAGACAATAAAAACAAGAGAAGTATGTTATGAGATTAAGTTTACTAAAATATCCCCTTACTAATCATAATTAAATCTTTTAACTAAAGCTGAAAAGTCTGATAACATTACAGAAAATGGTGCATAGCAACAATGAATGAAGCTTGGGATGCAAAGAGGTTTTCTTAAATCTATTCCCTGCTAAGTTATACCCATAAGTATTTTTTGCTTGGCTTCTCATGATATTATCTGATAATGGATTTACTGCTAATTTCCTACTAATGTAACCACTGTGGCTCCTCTGAAATACATTATCTGCTGTATTTACTTGATCAGCACATATTATACAGATCTGCTGAATTAATTCACTCATTACTCCTAGAAAACCTTTGGTTTGGAAGAATACTAACACATTGAAAAAGCATAAAAGAAAAGTGAGTGGTATCCTCTTGTATATTCTGCATAAAAAGCCCAGGAAATAGGGCACAGAATAAGCTGTACTGCTCAGTAAAGACTGAAGCCTTGCTATAATGGTGAGAAAAAACTAATTAAAAGGCATGTTGAAGAGATGAGGGTAGTATATAGCATTTATAGATATTTCAATGGATCTTGGACTTTCTTTCAAGTCTTATTTGATAATTTAGAAATAAGGGAGTGGAAGACTTTGAAGATCTTTTAACATTTTTTTTAGATTTAAAGGCTCAATTTACAATGACAGCATAACTCTTTTTGCCTCCTGAGCACACAATCATCCTCCAAAACATCAGAGAGATAAAGGTGACCAATTATAAGGTATCAAATCAAAGACATATAAGAGTTAAAAAAGACACAAGTTTCTCCATTGGTATTAAACACAATAAGCATCAACATACAAAAAATGCTTCACACCTTTGCAGTCAAACTGAAAAATCCCTTTGGTTCAATCATTTTTTCCAAGACATGGCACTTTATTCCAGCTGTGCTGTCATACTCATAAACCACTCCATACTCCAGATGAACATTGTCAACAGTCAGACTCACATGATCTTTCTTCCCATCAATTATTGCCATGGTGTTAAATTTGTCAATTACCTCTAGAATAAATAAAGTAACACAAATCAGTTGACAAGTCCTGGCCATTAAATGAACAATAAATGACATAGGCAAACATTTTAGAAAGAGGTGTGTTCTGATCATTCTACTTAAAAACATTAATTAAAAAACCTGGCTGAACAATATAAATATCAGAACACCGGTAGATTTATAGATGTTAAAACACTGGACTGCAAAACAGGCAGTACTCTTTCTTTATGAGCAGTTATTGAAGGGGGCTAATTCCATTTCATTTATAATCCAGAGACATTAAGAACAACCCAAAAAAGGGAAAACTGAGTATTTCTAAATAAAGTAGAAGAAAATCACTATGAAAACTGCCAACATTCAGAAATGAAACCACAATATCTGCATTTATGAATGCACAGTTCAAGTATCAACTGTCTCCTTAATTACAAGTTGCAGATGAATGCACTTTCATCTAAACTTTAATTGCCTGAAAATAATCTGAAGGATAGTTGTGTTCTTATTTCCCATGCAGTAATGACTAATGTATCTAGTTTGACATAATGATTACTAGTGGTGAAAATAAATCAGGTAATGCCTAGGTTTTTGTTTCTTACAAATGAAAATAAACAGATTTTCTCCTAAGTGTTCACGGAAGTATTTTCTCTAAATGGGAAAGATACTAGTTTTCAAGGAATAGCATGTTAAATTTATATGTTTAGAATATATAAGAAAACAAATCCCTATGTAAATCACATCTTATGATCTGCTCAAAATTTCCTCTCTGCAAACAAACCCACTGCCTACATTTTTCTTGTATTATAATAGCATTCTCAGCAACAAGAAGATCAAACAAGCATCAGTACCTTCCACTTTACAGTCAAAGGCATCACCTCCATCATCTCCAGAGGGTTTGGTGTTTGTTTTCTGAAGATCTTCCTGTGCACTTTCAATGCTGTTGTAAACCCACTGTATAGAATCTTGCTAGAAAAACAACAAAAAATAGACAGCTAGAAAAAGCTTTGCAAGTGCAACTGATAGCAACTATTTCACTATTTTTAAGGCCTAAGTTAAAAAAAAAATAATCCAGAGAATTTTGGATTTTATAAAACCATTCAAAGAATTTTGGCAGGTTATTTTTTATTTCAGCATATATTGTCATGAGACAGTATGAAGTCTGTGACAGCATGACATCTATCATTTTTATGTCATTTCCAAAAATAATTTAAGACATTTCAAATCAAATTGCAGATTGAAAAATATTTTTCCCCAAGAAATCATGGGGAAAAAAACAATTTTTGCTTTGCTAAGTCTGAGGTGCATCCATAAATCTGGCGGCAAAAGTTATGGAATATCAACCAAAGACAGAGAATGTCCAGTTAATTCATCACCTTGTGTCACTGGCACAAAGAACCTATACTACAGCCTTCATTACTTACATTTGCCTGTATTACAAATATTTTACTAGTGTAGTAATATTTTTTTTTCCCCACAGATTAACACCCCCTGCAGCCCCCCCAAACAAAAGAACCACAGGCTCCAAAAATCCACCATCTTCTGTGGCTGAGTGACACACGAGCACAGCAATGGTGGCTTACATGTGTCATACAACCTTTGAAGAAGCCACGTGTATGTCTTACATCTTCTTCCCAGTCTGTAACTCAGCCACATGTCCATCATACCCTTGTGAAAGGTCCTATCAAGCATGGCATCCCCAGATTACTCTTTGTTCCTTACACTTCAAAACAAGCTTGACAAGTTAGTTAATCACTCCTTCTGCAACAGCTACAGCAGAAAAAATGACATGATTATGACAAATCTGAATTCAAAAATAAGTTCACAGAAGAATTTGACGTTAAGCAAGGACAGCAAACATTTAGGCTGTTAAAATCTTCATGCAAAGTGCCAAATATATCCAGTTATCCTTTGCGAAAATACATCAGCTTCTATCTTTATCCCATCGGTATGGTTTCCCTAGGTTTCCTAGATTCATCTATGCCTTGCTTTTCACTCAACAGCATAAAATATTTTAATAAGAAAGCTTAACTTTCAGAGCTCTGTGTTGATTGTTGGAACACACCTGTGCAGAAAATGATCAAGAAGAATGCTTCTGAAATCCACATTTCACCTCAAAGCTTGGTGCTTCGTTATGGACTCTTACGGACTTGCTTGGCAGCATTGAGACTGCCACACCAATATCTAATAGGAAATACTAACTACTTAACCTGGAAGTCCCTTTTCCAAAAGTTAACAACCAATCTAATGCAATATGACTCAGAGCAATGTTCTTCAAAATCATTACAGGAGAACCAACTAAGCATAAATCATGATTAGTATCACTGCAAAGAAACTGTAATTCCAAGAAGCAAAATCTGATCTCAATTTTCTTTATTCAGACAAGACAGAAGATAAACACTGTCCAACAGAAATTATGCAGTTATTGACCAAAGGAATCTGAAATGAAGCTTCATGCTCCAGGCAATTAGGAAGACTTCTTACCCTGAGAAGTAAAAGATATAAAAACCAGAAAAATATTCCCTTTCAATTATGCAATTGGGAACCACAGGATAGACTGCAATGTTCTGGGTAATTAAATGATAGGCTGTGTGCACTGTACTTACAAAATAGGAGAAATCCATAGTCATCTTCCAAATAATAATTTTAAAAACCCACCAAATTTCTGAATAAGGAGTTAAATTTTAGCTGTCTTTTCACCAAATGGGAATACTACCATTTACTTCAGTCTAGACAATTCTCCCATAGTTTTGGATAATACTGCATCCTAAATGAAGTTTTTCTTGTCTGTCTGAGGAACTTCAGTTATCTGTGATTTGCTGAATTATGACCAACTACTTTTTAAAACTGAAATAAATACTATATATAGGAAAAAACTTCACGGTATTATACAAGTTGATTAAAATACCCAAAGTAATTTTTTAATGTCAAGGCATTCACACCAGCCAACATTAATCAATGGTCTTTGGATGTCACTAATATCCATAGGAAGTCTACACTTATACACAGAGAGAACAAAACTGCTGTAATGAATTTAATTTATCTTTTCACAGAATCACAGAATCACAGAATAATGAGGTTGGAAGAGACCTCTAAGATCATCAAGTCCAACCTATGCCTTAACACCTCAAATAGACTATAGCACCAAGTGCCATGTCCAGTCTTTTTTTAAACACATCCAGAGATGGTGATTCAACCACCTCCCTGGGAAGACAATTCCAGTACTTTATTATTCTTTCGGTGAAATTTTTTTTCCTAATATCCAACCTATACCTTCCCTGACGTAGCTTGAGACTGCGTCCTCTTGTTCCATCAGTTGCTGCCCGGTGGAAGAGACCAACCCCCACCTGACTACAACCTCCTTTCAGGAAGTTGTAGAGAGCAATAAGGTCACCTCTAAGCCTCCTCTTCTCCAGGCTAAACAACCCCAGTTCCTTCAAATGTTGCTCACAGGCCTTGTGTTCCAAGCCCCTCACCAGCCTTGTTGCCCTCCTCTGGACGCACTCAAGCGCCTCAATGTCCTCCCTGAACTGAGGGCCCAGAACTGGACACAGCACTCAAGATGTGGTCTCACCAGCGCCAAGTACAGGGGAAGAATGACCTCCCTGCTCCTGCTGGTCACACAATTCCTAATGCAGGCCAGGATGCCATTGGCCTTCTTGGCCACCAAGGCACATTGCTGGCTCATATCCAACTGGCTGTCGACCAGCACCCCCAGGTCCCTTTCTGCCTGAACACTGTCCAGTCACGCTGTCCCCAGCCTGTAATGTTGTAGGGGATTTTTGTGGCCAAAATGTAGAACTCGGCACTTAGACTTATTAAACTTCATGCTGTTGGATTCTGCCCATCCATCCAACCGATCTAAGTCTCTCTGCAGAGCCCTCCTTCCTTCCAGTAGATCAACACAAGCTCCCAGCTTAGTGTCGTCTGCAAATTTACTAATGAAGGACTCAATGTCCTCATCCATGTCGTCTATAAAAATATTAAATAGAACTGGTCCCCGCACAGACTCCTGAGGGACACCACTGGTGACTGGCCCCAACTGGATGCAGCACCGTTCACCACCACTCTCTGGACCTGGCCATCCAGCCAGTTCCTAACCCAGCAAAGAGTGCTCCTGTCCAAGCCGTGGGGTGCCAGCTTCTCCAGGAGTGTGCTGTGGGAGACAGTGCCAAAGGCCTTGCTGAAGTCTAAATAGACAACATCCACAGCCTTTCCTGCATCCACCAGAGGAGTCACCTGGTCACAGAAGGAGACCAGGTTGGTCAGACATGACCTACCCTTTGTAAACCCATGCTGACTAGGTCTGATAGCCTGGCCATCCTTTAAGTGCTGTGTGATAGCACTCAGTATGAACTGCTCCATTATCTTACCTGGTACTGAGGTCAGGCTAACTGGCCTGTAATTACCAGGATCCTCCTTCCTACCTTTTTTATAAATGGGTGTCACATTGGCAAGTTTCCAATCATCTGGAACCTCACCAGCGAGCCACGACTCTTGATACATGATGGAGAGTGGCTTTGCAAGCTCATCTGCCAGCTCCCTCATCACCCTGGGGTGGATCCCATCTGGTCCCATTGATTTATAAATATCCAGGTGTCCCAGCAGTTCTCTGACTGCCTCTTCTTGGATAACAAAAGGACGATTCTGCTCCCTGGCACCACCTACCAACCCCTGAGGACAGTTGTCTTGAGGACAAGCTGTCTTACCACTAAAGACTGAGGCAAAGAAGGCATTAAGCATTTCTGCCTTTTTCTCATCTTTAGTTACTAGGTTGCCTGCCTCATCCAATAAGGAACAGAGGTCGGTTATACCCTTCCTTTTACCATTAATATATTTGTAAAATCTTTCTCTTATCATTTTTAACAGTAGTTGCCAAGTTCAAACTGAACTTTACCCTCCCTAATTTTTTTTCTACATGCCCTAGCATCTCCCTTAAATACTTCCTGAGAAGCATATATTTTATTCTAGCCGGTTTTGCTACTAGGGAACAGGACATTTTCTTTTTAGTAGAGTGCATCTTCCTTTAAAGCATAGGTGAGTTTGATCTCGGTATGCCATGTAAGAATTTCAATTCTGTATTATCATTTAAACACAAATATCCCAAGAACATTTTCATAAAGACTGTATTTATGTGACCCAGTTCTTACTATATAATTCTTATAACTATGCCGTAGGTGTGGGAGAAGGATTCAACTCTTGATTTTAATTGGATTTTCCTCCTCAGTAAACACATACTTGAAGAGTTTGTTTGTGAAGTTAATTAATAATATTGGTTCCAGTTTACTAAAAACTTGCAGATAATTGGAAAATTACATTATACAATCCAGCTTGGTTTGGTTTTCTTCCTAAATTTGTATCTTGGAAGCCTGAGATTTTCTCTTTAACTACCATGACAAAGATAACAAAATTTGAATGCATTTTAAAAAAAGGAAATTTTGAGTCCTTGAATATATACTTATTCTTAAGACTGGAATGCAATGGAAACTCTGACTTCTATGGATGGAACTGCACTCTGCTCTCTGTGTACTGAAGTGTAACAAAATTCTGGAAGATCAGTTTTATGCATTTCATCCTCCTGCTGCTGAGCAGGCAGAAAGCTGTGTGATTCCCTCTCCATCAAGATGAGGATACACCTCAAAATTCTTTCTGCATAAGACTGCAGAAATGCTTGAAATAGATAATAAAAATTGTCAATGATATTTATTTCAGTGCAGAAACTAAGCAGATTTTGAACATCACCATTGAGCAATCTTCAGCTTTTATACCTCAATTGGCTTCCCTTCAGTTTTATTCACCACATCTTTCCTCTCACCCCACTCAAACACAGCAGATATGTGCATAGAGATTAACACTACATTGTTTACTTTGACCAAAAATAGAAATCTAGGGGAAAATGTGCAAGGGCACCAAATGAGACATACCTGCATTGGCCTCCTGTACTTCCTGCAGGCCGTGACATGAGCAATAACACTTGCATGAGTCTCTTTGCTGACATTAATTCCATTCACTTTGATTATGCACTGGCCAGGGTGGAGACCTGCCGCAGCTGCCACTGTTCCTATTAATAAAACCCACATAGTTAGCAGACTTCTTTTTCTAAACATCTCCTTTCAAGATTAAAGTCCAAAAAATCTTTTTTTAAAAATCAGAACCTGCTCTGACTGATCCTTACATACTTCCCTTGACCACAGAGTACTTCTGTAGACGGGTTGGATGCCAAGAAAATGGAGTTTGCCAGCAGATGTTTCCATAAAAGAGACCAGACAATTTCCTAAAGGCTGCTTTATAAAACAACAAACATTGACTAGCAATATGAAAACGTAGAAAATTCACCTCAAAGAAAAGGACTTTAAAAGGATAAAATGGCTCTAGCTTGAAAGTCACTAATTACAACTTAGCTCTGTTATATGTCCCAAGCTTATGAGCTTCTTGTTTAATTCAGGTGTTTCAATTTCACAAACAAAACAGAAGTTTTCTGGCAATACATAAAGTACAAGATAAGACTAGTATAAGATACTAGAGTATCATGTTAATCATGAAGTGAAATATCTAAATTCCAAAGATATTTTCAAAGATGTTGCTCTTTTTCTCATCTTCCCTACCAATGCAATTATAGCAGAGGGCCTTAGACCTTTAAATCAAAATCTCAAAGATAATTAAGTAGAATATCTCAAATTAAATTATCAGAGGGTGGGACAGGGGGACACACACAATATGACACCAAAACACAATATTCTCCTTAAGCAATATAAAATATTTGGTTCAGTGACTTATTTTCACAATTGAATAACCACGTTGGGAAAATCTAGTGACTGAATAGGCATTACAAAAAGAGCTGTTGTCCCCAGTTTTTTTCAGTGCAATTCAAACTCACTCCTGAAAGACAGCCTGTTGGAGTATGACCTTAGTTCCAGCTACCTGAACATTCACCTCCAAATGTCTCTTGATACTGCCACAGAGGTGCCAAGGAAGTTAAAAATCTACAGCCTAGAGACTGCCAGACTGGGTTGCAGAAGCTAGGGGCTGTGAAAGAAAAGGGTAGACTGAATTTGCAGGGCTGACAAATAGAAAGCTTGTCACAACTTCAGGACTTGCCAGTTGAGCATATTTGACAAGGAAATAACTTATATACATGATCTTCCCTCATTTTAGGAATTATCACTATTAGGTTAAAGCTGCATTTAAAATCTAATATAAAATAAATTCCTTGGAAATTACAATATTACCAGCTATCGCAATCTCCCCTCCCCCCAAAAAGACATACAAATAAACATATAAATAGATCCTATTTCGTATCTCTCAAAAAAAAAAAAAAAAAAATCTCTCTTCAGAAAACCTCAAGGTCCCAATTCAGCAAAATAAGCACATGCTTAAAATCTTCAAGATTTACCAAATCACACAGGCGAGCACTTGCATATTGTTGAGGCTAATCAGAATAAAATATGTGCTTAATAAATAATGATAGGCAGCTGAATTGAGATCCAGGTGCAGAAATAATTATGACATCAGCTACTAAGTTTATTAGTCTTACTTTTGAAAATCTAATTTCTGGTACCACAGCCTAGAACAAAATGTCATCAAACTCTGTTTAAATCTCGCTGTATTGCAGATCACGTCACTTTTCATGCCTCAGTTACAAAGGCAGGAAGGGGGAAAGAGACACAACTGTCCCACAGTAACTGAAAATACAGTTAGTTTGCTCCACCATAAGCAACATGAGGCAGCAAGAAATAATGCTTCAACTTCTTTTAGCACAAGTGCGCTGCTCAAAAACATCAGGTTAGGATAGCAAGCATCTGAAAATCACATCCCAAAATAGTATTTATGTGAACCATCTGCAATTACTAAGACAAAGCCACTAACACTCTTGAAAAGATTTGTAAAAAGCACATTTCCTTGCAAAATGTTTTCAGAACATTGCAGAACCACACAGCCACCTAACAAATTAACACACAGGTTCCCAACAGCCACTCATTGGACAAAGTTGTATTGCATCCTTCAGCTACTCCTTAATCTGTAAAGAATGCACAGCTTTAACTTAACTTTGCTACTTTGGTATAAATACATTTAAAATAAAGAGTTGGAAGATGTATTCATGTGTACAGGGTATAAATACACAAAACTTATATATTTGAGTTTATTTAATATAGTTTGTTACTTTGGGAAAAATAAAAAAATCTAAGATGGATTACTGGACCTAATTTTGACTTATCTCAACCAAGTCATTTAGATATTAAACGCATATTTACCAGTACCATTGACAGCTCTTATGGCTTACCTCTCCCAACAGCATGGACAACAGATGGGCCAAAACCTCGGATTTGGAATCCAAGTCCATCTGCAGAGTCAGGAATCTTCACTGTCCTGATACAAACAAAGATTTAACATGAATGGAGCAAAAGGTAGCATTTTGCTATTCAGCAGTATGTAGGTTACAAGGGTGTAAAACTCCACACTTTTATTCAAATCAGTTTTCAGATTTTGTAGCATTCATATTCCAAATACCATGCACCACTGGCATCAGAAATAAGAGCAAGCTGAAATAGCACAAAAAATCTATTTCACAGGGAAATTCAATATGCTGATTATAATCAAAACACTACCATAGATTTAAAATTCCTCCCAAATGGACTGATCTTTAGGTAAGTTGCTGTAGCACAGAAACACTGAAAGCCCTGGGAAGGTAGGCAGTCTCTCCCAGCCAAGAGGACAGAGCCTGAGGACCAGGGATCACAGCAGGTCTGATCAGAGAAGCTGCAGAAGTCTGCAGAACTCAGATCCAGATTACATTTTAACAGAATCACAGAATGTGCTGAGCTGGAAGGGACCCACAAGGATCATCAAAGTCTGACTCCTGGCCTTGCACAGACACCCCAAGAGTCACATCATGTGCCCAAGAGCACTGTCCAAACACTTCTTGAACTCTGTCAGGCTGATGCTGTGACCACTTCCCTGGGGAGCCTGTTCCAGTGCCCAACCACCCTCTGGGTGAAGAGCTTTTTTATAATATCCAACCTAAACCTCCCCTGACAGAATTACAGGCCTTTCCCTCGGGTCCTGTCACTGGTCACCACAGAGAAAAGATCAGTGTCTACCCCTCCTTTTCTGCTCCCGAGGAAGTTGCAGACTGCAGTGAGGTATCCTGTCATAAAAGGAAATTTTTTTTGACAAGCAGGACTTTCCTCTCATGAAGCCATGCTGATCAATGACTGTGTTGTCTCTCAGGTGTTTTTCAATACCTCCCAGAATAATCTTCTCCATAACTTTACCAGACACAGAAGTGAGACTGACAAGCCTGTAGTTTCTCAGGTCCTCTTTCTTGCCCTTCTTGAAAACTGGGACAACGTTTGCCAGCTTTCAGTCAGCTAGTACCTCTTCAGATTCCTAAGACAACTCAAAAATCATCAAGAGAGTCTTTACAATGACAGCAGCTAACCCTCTGAGGATTCTTGGGCTCATGAGACCCCATAGATTTGTAGAGTTCCAACTGAAGCATCAGATCTCACACTATTTCAGGGTTGTCTGAGAGTTGATCATTCTCACAGTCATGGTCCTCCAGCTCAGGGCACTGAGACCCCCTTTGGACCACCACCCATGTCAAAGATGGAGGTGAAAAATAAATTAAACACCTCTGCATTGTCCCTGTCCCCATCTGTGAGGTGACCATCCTGTAACAGGTCAACGTTGTTTTTACATTACCTATTGCCATTAATATACTTGAAAAACTCTTTATTGTCCCCCATATTTCCAGCCAGCTTCACCTCCAGTTGACCTTTGGCCACATGAATTTTCTCCCAGCAGTGGTGAGCAGCATCTCTGTATTCTTCCAACACCACTTGACCTTGCTTCCATTGGGCATACACTTTCCTTTTTAGCTTTATTTCCAGAGAAGATCCCAGTTTGACAAAGCCGATCTTCTGCCTCACCTGCTTGACTTACAACATTTGGGAATTGCCTGCTCCTGTGCCCTTAGGAGGTGATGTTTAAAAAATGACCAGTACTGATGGACCCCAACAACTGCAAAGACATTTTCACTCTGAAATAATGAATCCCATCAGGTGTGAGTAGACAAGGTGTTGAGTAGATCATCCCATGGTCAACAAACCCAAAATTTTTCTGCTGCCACCAACCTTGGAGCCATGCATTGACCTGATGGATCTGCCTAATCTTATTGATATTATTCCTTGTTACTGGAAGAATCAATGAAATCAACTACCATGCTCCTGATCCCTCTACCAATCATCCCAGGGCACTGAAGTCTGTTTTGATTGCCCTTGGACTTCCCTGTTTTATTTTATTGCCAGTTTGAACAACCAATAGTGGATAGTAATCAGAGGGCCCTAGTAGACTGGAGAATTTTCCAGTAATGTCCCTTATCCGAGCCCCTAGGAGACAGCAGACTTCCCTGTGAGCTGGGTCAGGTCTGCCTATCAGCCCTTCCATTCCCCTTAGAAGGGAGTCTCCTATCACAACTATCCTTCTTTTCCTATTAATGGAGGAGGTCCTGGTGCAGGGTGCAGGTGGTGTTGTTTCAGGAGGCCCCACCATCCCAGAAGGATTCACATATCTCATCAGTTATTCGGCCTTCTAGCTCCAGAGTCCCACACCTGTTGTAAAAGGTACCAATCCTACTTGCCAAATTCAGAGAAAGAGGAACCTTCTTGCTGGTACGTGCTGTGATGTGCCTCCAGCCTTCATCTTTAACAGACCCCTGGCTAATTTAACAGTCCTTTGACTAATTCCCCTGCAGGGCTCTGGGTCCATCTGCTTCTTCACCATAATGGAGGTTCAAGACTCCTGGGAGTCTGAGACTGTAGCATTGCTGAAAATGATCTCTCTTTTGTTCGTTCACTCAAACACTGCATAGCCACTTGACTTCTTGCTGTAGCTCCACCTGCAATACAGCTCCTCAAACACAGCACACTTTCTGCAAAATAGCTCTTTGTAGTCCCCAGCCTTGCAAAGAGGCATCAGGCTCTCCCAGCAGCTTGTGCCTCTCCTTGCTGAGTTTTCTTGAAATAATGTTTCATTGCAGTTTTTCTGAGCAGCTACAGAAAGTACTGAGTTTTGTAAAGTAAGAATTATCCAGTGCTGTTTGTATGACTTGTAAGCACACTGTGCTGTGATCCTGCTTGGTCTAAGAACAAGAGTAATAATCCTACCAACAAAAACACAATTCTGAGAATCAATATTCACATCTACTCCTTAAAATAAAGCCCTGAGTTCACCCAAAGTAAGCTAGCATACCCTCATGATATCAGCTCAGGGTCTACAAAAAGCAACACAGCTGCATTAGCCCTTATCAGACCTAGTTAGGTCATGCATAACAGTGCACTGATTTAACTTTGCAGCCATTCCATCTAGAGCCAGCTCTGTTATTATTTCAGAGATCTTTGCCCCAAGCTCCATTTCCCATTGCAAAAGTAAACAAATTCAAATCAATGCGGAAAAGAGATTTTAAAATACATTTGGACTGTAGCAAACTTGATTTACAGGCAGTTTTGAATAAGACAATTGCATCATTTCTTGCACTTCTTTTTTTTTTCCTAGTATACATAATGTTAGGCATTTGGAGATGATTATCATCAGAGGTGAGATCCAAACTTCATTGATGTCTATATTTTTAAAAATATAATATTATATAGAGAGCATTAAATTTTCACTTGAAACATTTTGTAAGTATAACATCATTTAATATACTCATATATTAATTATTGATACCATCTATTTGATTGCATTCTGAAATTGCTTTGAGAACATGCTAATAACTATGAAAGACCATCACTGGCAGTTTAGGCTAAGAATTCAGGAGAGAACTGTCTTCTGTGAACTAGCTGTGCTAGCAGCATTTGCTGACAAAAAGCAGGGAACAGTGAGAAACAAATTTGACTTCTGTGAACTCTACATTCACTAGACCATCTCTCTCAACCTTGAAATTCACCCACAAGTTGAGTCAGAAATTAAACCAACATTTGTATTAAAGAAAGGTTAAGATATGCCTTTTATGCTTTCTACAGTCCTGTGGTCTGGGGGATTTTTTGGTGGTTTTTTTTTTTTGGGGGGGGGGGGGGGGGGTGGGAACACGTGTTATAGTATCAGTCCAGATAAGCATCTTTATGCCTTATTTATTTTTCTTAGCTCTTTTTTTCCTGTTCTGGGTGCCATTTTACTTCTCAAGACACCTTTGCTTATTAAGAGGAGAAATAGATCTTCAGTCTGCCACTTAACCAGAGCCATTCCTGAGCAAGGCACTCTGTATGCTGTGTGGTAACAGAGGATAGCACCTCTTTATTCTGCAAATTTCAAATAAAAAATTACTCCTGACTAGTTTTTCTTAGTCTTCTTCTTTTTCTTTGTTATGTATAACCTAGAAAAAAACTGCATTAACTTTATATACTAATATGCTCATTTACATATTTACTGAACCTACCTATTAAGCCTCACTCTGTATTTCTTTTACATAACAAAACTTGTGTTTAGGTAGGAATGGGCAAAACTGTGTACAAAAATGCATCTGTTTCATAAAGATGAGGAGCTGTTTATTTCCTCCTGCTGTTTACACAACCAGCACACAAGCTGAAGGGGTCCATGAGACCACAGTCTGACAATGCCAAACCAGTAACTAATCCCCAGACACAGGAATTTGTTTAATACACACAGTGAGAAGTAAGTGATCAAAACTGTCCATATAGTCAATGAAATTTCATTTGAACTTGCAGTACCTGCATGTATTTACAGTGGCAGAGCTGAAGATCTAAAGTACTCATGTGATTCTCCTGCTGACTCACAAATAGGATAAAACAAAATCAAAGCAAATCAAATTGCTTGACTTCACAAAGTCAGATCAGATACAGCATTTAAAAATCCTTTACAGTAGTGCTCTCTGAAGCTCCACTAGTCTGAAAATTCACTTCAATTGTTGTTTGTAAAATTTCCCAGAGGAATGGTAACTTACTCTCGAGGTTTGGTGCTCACAAGAACCCGCAGGGGCTTTCTGCTGTTTAAACAGGCTTTCAGGAAGCAATCCACTTCACTGAAGGGTCGCAGAAAAACCAGGTCACCATTAATGGCAAAGATTTTCTTCCCAACTTCCAAACCTGCCATCTAGAAAATAACAACACTTGTGTACATGTTCGCTTTTTATAACCACTAACATGTTTTCTTCTGCTGGCATGTAGACCAATAGAAAAAATGACATTCACATTTTCTTTACATTCTTTATGACTCCTTCACATACCATGCACAGGGGACTTACACCACAAAATGTTTCTAAAACTGGTTAAATTCATGTGAAGGGTAAACACTCATTCTGAAGAGAGCTAAATACAAGACCTAGTATTAAGCAAGATTTTGTGACAGTATTACAGTATCAATTCGTTTTTTAGTAATTAACACAACAGCTTTGATTGAGCCATTTATTTTATGACAGTACTTAATTTTTCATCCACCATTTTCCAAAGGAACTAAAGCTTCTTTTCATAAAGAGAGACGCAATTAATACTTTAGTAAGTGAATATTTGCTAAGTTCCAAAACAGAGTTTTTAAACTTTTTCTAACATGAAAAGCACCATTACAGTAGAACTACAGGAGTACAAAGAGTGGCTCAAGGTATGGGCAAAGCCCTAGTGCCATCTGAGAATATGGCAGAACCTGACTGCTAGAAATCACCTCATTTAGCTCTGTGGCTGAATTATATTATTCGTTTGCTCTTTCTACTTATAATTTAAATTTGTAGTCTGCCATGAGATTTGGAAAGCCTTGAAATCTAAGTCCAAGTTTTTCTCTCATGAAAGAGCCAAACAGGAAGGCTGTAATTTATCCATTCAGGGTCTCAAATTCCAGATTTTATCTAAAGTTTGATACATCCTTTACTATGAAATATATCAACTGCAACTCACAAACTAGCTCTATACCCATTTCATATTCTACCAATAATGTTTATTTCAGTTATGGTTAAAGTCATCACTGGAATATTGTAAAATGCATAAAAATATAATTACAAGTTTTATATCATCAATCAATATGACAATTTAGCTGAGCAGAAAAATAAGTGTCAAAACTATGGTCAAAAGAATATTTTAAATAAAACAAAAAACTAAAAAGAAAACAAACAAACAAACCGAAACCAACAACAGCAACAACAACAAAAGGGAAAAGAGAAAAAGATTCATAGGCACAGCTTTCTTGGTTAATGCTCACTGTCGCCTTCTACTACTATAGACTCTCCTACATGATGTACAAAACATACATTTGTGATCAAGTAAATACAACAGGAAAGATAATTTATATTATTTCATACCTCAGCATTTGATCCTTTCTCCACCACTTTTATAATTGGCACCTTATTTTTATCTTCTAAACCAAAACCATAGGTTCCTTCATTAGATTTAATCTGTAAAAAAAAAAAAATTTAAATATTGTTCAGAAAGGCATTAATGAAAACTGAAGTATGTCTTCATTAAATAACAATAAACTCCTAATGTCCTAATACATTGTCACTATGACCAATTTTTTTATTCATCAACACACACAGTGATGGTGTTTCACTCACCAGTAATGACTTGGCTATGACATTTTCCACTACTTTCAGATCATGTTTCATGAGTCTGTGCTTCATATTTGATCCTTCCATTTCTTCATCCGCATAAAAGCGGAACAGCAGTGGTTCATCTTTAAATTCACTTTTCTCTAACACTGTGTATGACAGAAACCCACACATATTAATCTTTATTTTCTTTTTAACTTTTGAATATCATGTCTTTCATGAACCATTAAATACTGAACATGCATTCACCTATTGAATGCTAGCAAAATATTTTTGTGTGTGTATGTAGTGAAATCTTTTAACATAGACAACTATTGTTATTTGGATTCATTACAGAATTACAGATTCATTACAGAGAGATAGGTATCACTAATCACATTTTTTCAACTACAACATCTGGATTCCACCAAGCTGAGAAAGATGTATTAGCCTGAAATAGTTTTAGTGAAAGTACTAAGCACAAGGGTTCTTACTAAAAGGGATTTTAAAACATGATTTTGAAAAGTTCTGCTGGACAGCTGCAGAAGATGCTCACCACCAAGTTGTGGCACTCTCCAGATGGTGAAGCATGCTGGGTTTAGAATTAGAAGCAGGTTTGCTGGGGATGTGGAAGCAAGCAGAACAGACAATGGATGCAGTTTTTGTGTTCAAAAGCCAAAGGAAAAAGAATGAACAATACTGGAGAGTATGTTCTCAACTCCTTGTCTAAACAAACTGATAAAAAATATTTCTTCCTCTTTTCATTTCAGTAAATGACCTACTACTTCAATCCTTTCACTGAAATCTTCCCTCTGATAGTCTTAAATGAGTCCTTGTTCACCTTAATTTTGGTGTTGCACTTATGTCTGGTCTCCTCTCCCTTCTTTGTTCTTTGCTATCCTTATGATTTTCTCATTTTTTCCAAACCACTTTCTCCCATTTTCACCACTTTTTTGAAGTCCTGCTCCTTGATACTTTATTAATTGCCCCCAAAAATTCACAATTCTTTCCTATGTTATTTTTATTGTCTCATCAGTGCCAACATGCATTACTTTCTTAAGACATTTCTTGCAAAGTGATGAATAAACCTGCCCCCACTAAATCCTTTAGTGGATTAATTCCTCAGCACTTGCTATAAAATTTGATATAATTTTCAGAGTACACAATAGATATTTTTTTCCTTGAAGACTGTAGCATCAATCTCATTAGTGATACAATAGAAGAACTTTCCATCTGTTCTGTAATATCTTTATCAGCCTCTGCATTTCCTTCCAACTGTGCAGATAACATTAAACAGAAAGTAAGCATAGCTTGTACAGAATGTATTTACTTACCATGGTGCATAAACCCATTATCACAAAGAGCTACACCAAATATCATAGCTTCCTCCCTTGTCCGGCAATCTCCCTGTGAAAACACAGTACATTTTTAAAATGTATTTAAAAATATTAACAAAATGGAAACTGTGCACAATGGCATAATCTCGCAGGGATGGCAATTGCTGTAGATTACATTTGCCACCATCACCTTTATGTATACAATTCTAGCATATATATATATATATATATATATATATATATATATATATATATATATATGAACCAGTATATACATGTTTATCATAGAATCAGATAGTAGTTTGGGTTGAAAGGGACCTTTATATGCCATAATGCTCTACAATTACAAATAAATAGGAAAATACTTGAGTAAGGCTGCATTCTCCATAAAAATTGAACATAACAGAACCTATAAGCATCAAGGTTTTAAACTTATTTTATGGAACTAGTGCATGTTGACGAAGTGAACAGGATACCATGCTGTTTTTTCTCATTCATTTAAAAGGAAACAGAATTGATGGCAGCAAATTTGCGCATCTAGTTAGTAATTTAGAGTTTCTCATTTCATTTTAAGCTATGGACAGTGTTATATGCTGAATCACAAAGCTAAGTGTCATCAAAACATTTCAATTTCATTTCAGATAAGGAAGATAAGCACAATAGGGATGAAAAGCATAGCTGATGACAGCTGATTTCTGTTACTTTACAGGTTTAAGAAGATTACACAAAGTGTTTGTATGTTGTTCTCGATATAGCACTAGCTTTCAAATCAGAATTTAAATGCAAAATATACATAAATCCAAAGGTGTCTACTTGCCTGGGCAATCAACCAATCTATGAATTTGTTAGCCATAACCACAGATTTGTAGGTTCTCAAGTGATAGTCTTTATCCCTGTCCAAAATAACACAAAACAATTTTTCAAAATCAAACAAAAGCTCAGAAGAAAGAGAAAAATAATTGTAGTTTATAAGCAAGTTAGTGCAAGCATGAATTGAGCACTTAATAATGGTTGAGAAGTTTTCTCTGGAGGAAAAAAATAGCAAATTAAGTCTTTCTTGTAGACAGAAAGGAGGAGGCTGATCACAACTTATTTGAGTGATATTGTCACTGGAGTATAAAGGCAGGTGTGCTGTTCTGGGACTATTCAAATGAGATCATGGTGTCTTAGTAAAGGAGTGCACTAATGTATACAGTAAGCATATAAGCATATCCATCAGGACGTAGGAGGCTCTAGAAGTCCATTTAAAAAGTTATAGTGAACAGAGTTGGCAGCCACTTAGTGGTTCAGTTATGCTTTTTGTCTTGACAGCATTTCAATTTTATCCAATTACTCTCAAAAGACCAATCTTGAAAGGATGGGTTAGGTTCCTACATTCAAACACAGTATCTTCAGATCATGTACTTCTTCCAAATGACTCCCTCAGGATTTTCCAGTTGGACTCACCTAATTACTGGGGTGAAGAGACTGTGAAGGCGACAGTACAGTCGTACACCCTGTTAAAGAGAAAGAGGTGGTGAGTTAACCACACATTCACATCAAAGACAAGAGGCAGGGACATAGTAAGGAAGCCTGAATGTTGCCAGTGGATTTAATTTACATAGTAAAAAGATCTGTTCAAATGCCTATGTATTTTCATGTGCCAAAACAATGTTTCCTGATAACAATATTAATGAATAAATTATGAGAACAAAAACATTTCAAATCTAACCTAAGCTTACTGAGACACATGCAAAACAGATTAGCTTTAAGGTAGCATTAAAAAAATTCTGAATGTTTGAAATACTTAGAAATAAAAGATAAATCAATGTTTCCATGCATTAAGGTTGTCCCAAACCCTGGTTGCTATTCTACACACAACTGAGTAATTAAAGTAAAAAACACTGCATTTCATTATATGCATCAATACTTTGCTTATAAATTAGAATAATAACTAATCAATTTTTAAAATGCAAAAAGATTCAAAGATTAGAAATGTTTTCTATTAAAAGCAAATAAATGATACATCTGGAGTAGTTTAAGAAACTAATACTATCAGAAAATTGTATTTTAAAAGAAGAAAAACACATTAGTATTATTTAGGAAACTATCAAAAAGCAATTATGTTTACAATATGCAAGTATAATGAATAAAACTTGTGTCAAATTAGATTCCATCCTACTTTGCTCTGCCTGGGAGTTCAGTATTGTAGATTCCTCTAGATGCACTTTATATTAACAAGTGGAGCAAAAATTAAATTATGCTGCAGTGTAATACCCAAATGCAGACATTTTCTACTGACTCCAAATCATGACAAATTTGAATATTAATGAGTTTCAAGGAAACTTTGATCAATCTTTTCATTGTTATCAGTAACATAGGTGGGTAGTATAACCTATTATGTCTAAACATCTATGTGACTTTAGATTTACCACCTAGATTGGACACTAATAAAGGACACATATTTTAGAGAAATTTGAAAGCAGTTTCCTACATATATCTTTGTATCTATGAGAAGGGACTAAAAAATACAATAGACTGAACCTCAGCTTGAGGATTACCCAGAAACACAAGCAATGCATCCTGCATATGAAACCACTGAATAGCAACTATAACTATATAATAGCAAACTGTCATTTTGTATTTAAAATGTGTAAAAATTAACCAAAAGCTTAGAAATGGAAAACTGAATTTGATTCACATAAATATAGAGTGGTAACTGTGAGGGGATGTTGTTTATCCCAGTAAATCTTATATTACTTTTCAAGCAGAATCTCAATTTCTCATGTGTTCTTCCTAATAATAGCAACTATTTTATTGTGTACCTTGGAGATCACATCCTGCATCTCATTTCTGGGATAGTATGTTCCATCATCATATCGGAATCTGTACAGCATGTGTTCAGGTTTGAATTGGTGCTTATCTGTAACTAAATTAAAAAAAAAAAAAAAAAAAAAAAAAAAGCAACTTTGTTAGATGACTTTCTAAAGAAACCAAGGAGAGAGAAAGAGGTCAGCATCATTTCTTCTAATAAGAGCCCTAAACACAGCAATAGGTAAATTTCAAAAGGGGGGCCAGGAAGCCCAATTAGATCATCTGCCCTAAGCTCCTTTATGCCACTGGTGACAATATTTCTTACAACGTTTAAGTAGTACAGAAGAAAACAAACAGTTTCAAGTCACAGGGCAAAGGATAAGGAAGACAGGCAGGGGACAGCATGAAAAATTAGGCACTCAAATCTTTTTAGTCTTCAGTGTTTTTGCAGAGCTTATCAAGCAAATAGTCAAATAAGACTTATTTTGCAACTATTCATATTATTCTTCCACATTATTTTCTGTCCTCATTCTTGATGAGGCCAATCTCAGATGATTCAGTAAATATACAAACAGTTCACAACACATTTGAAGAGTCTTGCAGTGGGAACAAAGGAGAGAGGAACATCTCCCTCTATATACAGCCACCTTATTATGAAAATGCTGATAATCTATTTCCCCGAGGACCTGGGAAAAAGGATCTTAACAGCTGGACTTCCAGAGTTTCACAAGCTTCCAGCAACAAACCTCACAACTTCAAGTGTTTTATCAAAACAGGTCATATGATAGGATACAAAGGTTCTCCTGGAAATGCACTGCTACAGATCTTTCTGAAAAACAGCTGATCCTTTCGATGGTTGAGGACAGGCTTAGGAATTATCACCATCCTAAGATAACTACTTTATTCATTACAGCTTTACTTGCAGTTGTACACTTTAATTTTGGAAGTCAATTTACATGTCATCAACTGATAAAGGAAGGTACTGTAATGCCTTTATTTATCAGAGTAACACACCTGAGCGAGTTAGGTAATTCTGTGCATGCCTTCCTATAGCAAGTGATTAAGCCATCATACATAATTCTCTTCCAAAAATTTAGTTAGGCATCATAAACTTTGTATAGTGAGATGCCTTCCATCTATATCGTTTTTCATGCCTCTTCAAGCTCTTTAGTATTTCCATACATCATCTGATACATAGACATAAAAACTGAACTTCATATATTAAGTGTCATGTGCAAGAGCAAAATAACATCTCTACCTGTATTTGATATATCTACTAACAGTAAAGCCCAGGACACTATTCCAATTGAACTGATGGTTATTCAAAATAATTCCTAAGGTCTTTCATGTATCCTTGCCTCTAAATACTTGAGATACAGACTGAAAAATTTTCACTTATAATGCCTAACCTAAGTACCTATGTGAATTTTAATGGAATATGACCATTTAACTAAGAAAAAAGATGTCTTCTAGCTCTATAATTAAAAAATATTCCTACTGTTGAAGAAAAAATAATGTATTCCAATAGATTAATTAATAAAAAGTGTTCTTTATAACCAGTAAGTTCCAAAAATAAAAAAAAAAAAAACAACACCATCAAGATAGTTTTGCCTAAAGCCAAATTATTCCTCACTCTTACAGGGTTGTGCTGGGAGGGAACCAGGATGACAAAGCACCTTTCCTTTCTTGCATGCCCTTGACAGACAGAGCAGGCTATGCCCTCTAAGGAACACAAGTACCACTTTGTCTCTGCAGCCCCAACTTACCACAGTGCACCAGAAACTAAGGGAGTAGCTCCACAGAGCTGAGACATAATGGGTTTCAAACACTTAAGCTCACAAAAAGCTGCATTACCACTAAAATAAGAAAGGCCAAGTTGTTTTGTGTATCATTTCCAACACTGTACCCACATTTATATTGGGATAGGTATTTATATGGCATATGCTACAAAAAGGGAGCCGATCAAGGTTTAAACTGGTTTTTTAATTTTTTTTGCCAAGGTAATTTTAAATCAGATCATTACATCAGTCCAAGAAACCTCACAGCCACATAAATACCTCTTCATTTTAAAACTATCTGATATTCAGTTTACTTTTGTAACTACAAAGCTCCTTAATCCATTGAGACAAGGCTTCCATCTCTAATCAGCTGCAGTGAGTGGACAAAGTACCTCATACCATTGACTGGTATCAGTCATTTCAAATATCAGAAAATTCCACCAGGTAGCTTTAAAATAGCAGCATACAAACAGATTTTCCCCCTTATATAAAAGTAGAGGGGAAAAAAAGGAAAAATGTAACTTTTCTGCTTGCTAGAGTTCACACATCAGGAAGTACAACAATGTCCATCACGACATGGTTCTGTCATTGCTAGAATGAACTCCAGCACAATGACAATAATGACCAGCCTACTGAATATGCAAGTTCTCAACAAAGGACTCTACAATATTTGCAATGTAAATAACAGCCAAACATTCTTCCTCCCTTGCTCCCTCTGTGAAAACAGATGGTTCATTCAGCTTTATTTTAGGAATGCTATTTTCAGTGAACTACAGCTGGATTCACTATTCAAAGTAGCATGTCTGGCTCACATTTCTATGCTCTAATATAATTACCCTTTTATCTCATGAAGTTACACAATATTCATTTAACTTTACATTGAGAAAATCTATGGGTGTATTTAGGATATGAATTACAAGATCAGGAGAAGAATCTCTGGCAACAGAATTATTCTATTGAAAACAGTTCAGTGTGTGTAGTAAACATAATAGCATCTGACATTTGAATAATGGTGGAAGAAAACCATGTAGACTGACATTAAAGAAATGACAACTACATGACTACTGATGAATAACCTTAATATTTTTCCTCCTACTCCGCATATGTTTAAAACACGCCCAGCTCAGTGGCACTATGTTTCTCCCACTTTCTTTCCAGTCAAGGACACTAAAATCATTGCAAAGAAATTAAGTATTAAATTAATTGCTGGCTGGAGTACAGAAGTATTAAAATGTATATTGTCAAAGATTCCATCTAAATTTACACCCTGGATCTATGATGGCATGGTAACTAACTTGACAGCTTTGTTTTGAGTGACTGTACCTATCATATTCTGTAAAACATGGCTTCAAAACCAGAAGTTTCTTCAGTTTACTTATATGGTCCTGTTAGACTATACCTTGTAATAACAGCAGAGATACGGACATGCTCTTGTAAGAGAAAAATGTTGCCAAAGCAAATTACCTGCAGAAATCAAATCTTCTTACTGGCTAAAAAATTGAACCCTTTCAGTGATACTTCTCTCCACAATAAGCTAAATGCAGAGAGTTGAATGCAAATTTCAGCGTCAAAATATCAATTTTAGTAACTACACAATGTAGTGAAGAGAAGGCCTAAAAATTCAAAAGATTAAACTGTTGAGTTACAGATTCATCAGCTCCACTTGTAACATCTAACAGATGAGCAGGCACATTTATCAAAACAGCCAGATGTGACTCACTGTCATGTAAAATTCCTAGTTGAACACTTTTCCTAAAATGCCTGGCCTTAATAAAGGTTAGAATCCTTAGAAGTAGTGTACTATTCTGTGTTTCCCCAGAATTTCTTTTTGCTTACAAAAGAATAGCAGTGTTTCTCTAGATGTTTTTTTCTGATGTTGTGATCCCATCAGCATAGAGAAAATCTGATTAAATCAGTGGAGCCTTTCCCAGTAAATCTGCTATGGACATGGACAATGGCCCCATGAGACCCCTGGAAGGATATCGTGCAGATTCTACAACCTGTCTTGTGTTAACAAGACCATCTTTTTGTCAAACAAAATTAAGTCCATTCTAGTTAGAGCAATTATCTTGAAAACAAGTCAGATAAAATGAACTCTATTTACCGTGGTGAATAATGCCATTCTCGAGTAAAGCTTGGCCAAGATGAACACCTTCTTCAGATTTGTGTATCTCTCCGATTTCCAATAGCCAGGACACAAATTCACTGAAAAAACAGATACAAAAAACAAATTTTACATCTCATACCAGATCTACTGCATGTCCTTCTCCATTACTAGTGTTTCTTACTAGTCTTGTAAATGATTCTTTAGCCTAATGATCCTCAAAATGTCATACCACCTTTAAAAAACTCATGCTTTACAGCTTTTCTATTATTTTGACATAGCCACATATGGTTTCCTATGAGATGTCTTTTCTGCTCAGAAATTTTCCATGCATGAAGTTAACCTGGTGCATAGTAAAGATTTTCCATGTTTTCTGGGATATCCTCAACTAGCATAGCTGCATTTGATCAGACAGACCAATATAAGGCAATCCTAGGCATTCCTACTGCACCTGCCCGGGGCAGGTATGCCAGGATGGCAGAACACAACCACAGTATAAACAGTAGGCTAGTTACTTCCAAGGTGTGTCAAACATATTGACATCCAGAGCATATATACCAAGTATATATTCATGTGCAGAAAATGCCTGGCTTCTACCAAAGCAAAGGTGATGTAGTTCAGAGACATTGGATCTACACCACATAAGATGTGCGTATCACAAATCAAAAGTGCAATGAGGTAGTGCAACCTTCACATTCATGGGTTTTAATTGGTGACCCTGGGACCAGCAGAAGCATTCTTCAATGCAGTTCACTCCAAAGATAGCACTGAAAAGAAGCCATTTGATGGTTGATTTAAATGGCTCCTCACCATGAGTGTGTTCTTCACCTGCATCCAACAACTTTACTGAGGAAACATGATTCTACCATAACGGAATCATTAATCTTAATCCCGATTTCACGTCTCTCCAACCTTGTCACTATTGACAGCCCATAAGACTCCACCAAGTTTTATTTCCCCTTTTGAACCCAGTGGTATCTTCTCAACAACTTTTTTGTGCAAAACACTCTATTTTATAAAAATGCTTTTTACACTTAACTTGTGGTCATAAGTTTTCATACTTATCTTATGGCCAAATAAGTGATAACCCTTCTGTCTCCCAAATGATTCTTTTTTCATATACACATTTTAAGGGCATCTATTTCTTTTTCAGTCTTCTCAAGCCATAGGCATAATAAGGCTTTATAAAGATCCTCCTGATAATTTAAACACGTAAACCTTATTTTCTAACTCTATTTCCTGACCTTCAAGCAAGAGGAGGACAGAAGCTGTTTTTAAAAAAAAAGATTACTTAAGTGGAATAAATAAAATTTTGCACTCCAAACTAGTCATTCCAGATACAAAATGCATTTAAAAGTTGGGAATTATCTCTTGAGAGAAACTGATTCACTTGATGCATTTCCATATTTTCATCATGCCCTTAGCAGCCTTGTCTCTTTAATAGAGCTACTTTGCAAAACAAGTACACATTCATAAATTTCAGGCAGACCATTTTATATACTGGCTAAATTCTGTGAGGCAAATAGGCCTAACAGACATTACAAATGAAGTGTGGTTTCTACAGAATCCCAAAGCAGATTTAAAATGTGGGTTTAAATGGTAAGAATTCAGGCTATCAAATGCATATAATACCTTCCAAGAAAGCATTTGGGGAAAGTAGTTAATTTCCTCTTCCTGTCTTTGATGAGATTCCCTTGTTTGCACATCATTTTGTACAATCTTTCTCCTTGCTCAGAGATCATCACCCAAGTGTCCTGTTCCATGCCCAATTTTAAACCTGCCAAAAATGCATTAACATTTTATGTAGTTATATTGCCATTATATTTCAGTATCTTCCCTGAAACAGAAAAGCAATACTGGTATTTTACATATGAAAAAAAGTTAAAGAACTGATTTTCATTTTCTCATGATCAAGTTAAACCATGAACATCTGATCTTCATAAAGCATAACTAAAAGATGGTTTTCTCACAGAGAATTTAATTTGTTAGTCTATCTACATCACTATTTATTTTATAGTAATAACTGACACCAGTATATGAACATTTGCAAAGGAATAGTCATGTGTTCACAAGTGTAAAATAAGGAGCCTTGGTTTTGCACTTATCATGTGATAATAAAGAGATCTTCACTGAAAGGAATATTTTTCAAATTTCCAGTTAATAGTAGTAACATAGATAATTCACCCCTTTTCCACAAAAGCATTCAGGCTTGGCAGGGGAGCTGGGACTTGGAGATCTTTATGGTCCCCTTCAACCCAAGTCATTCTATGATATTCCATCTGAGTACGGGTCTGGTACGTCTTTAGTTCTGAAAATACAGCCTGAAGAAATGTGTCTGTCATGAGAAGCTAACAGTGGTACTAGGAACAGAACAAGGATTGTCTCTCACCATCCGTGAACCAGATAGCAGTGATGTCACACGAACAAATAAAACTTGCAGTACTCCAGGAAAAAGAAAACTGAACTAATATACTACTTCTGGAGCTTATAGGATGTTGATGCTGTTATTTGTATTGACATTTCAAGTAAGGTCATCATGGCATCATCAATCCACCACCTTTGAAATAAATCTCTAACTTGCTGAATGCCTCAGGGGTTTACAGGAAAGCCAACAAACTGACAGAAAATTTCTGCAAGAAGTTTCCAATACATCTTGATTTCCTCTAGCAAGCAAATACAATCCACAAAGTGGTCCTAGTTTATAATCTTATTACAAAAGCTGAAAACTCTGCTAAATCACTTAATTCAAAGCATTTGTTCAGCTCCTTTTTGTTCAGCTTCTGCTACATGGATTCCAAGTAAAAGTAGAGGTTTAGCTCTCTCAGTCCATTGAATCTCTAAGTCTTCCAACTCATTTGGTTTTTGACAATTCTGTGTTGCAATCTGAATCTATGTGTGTCTTGTCTCCTCCTCGCTTCATGGTTTTCTCCTTTGTGGCAAACCCACTGAGAACATCAGGACCTGAAAGCTTCTACAAATTATAGGATGCTAAAATCCTAAGACATGCATTGGCTTCGGGATGGCTACCTCAGACCTCCAGCTCGCCAAAGTTTAGCTCCCGCTCATTTCTATTACCAGCTGCTCAGTTGATTAGTGTGAAATAGTAAGAATTCATCAACACAAAATACTACTACTTACTCTTTGTATTTCTTGCCTAAAGCATCAAGAGCCTAAGGGAGACATGAAACTTAACAGAGGAGTAAGATTTACTGAAAACGCTTTAGTCAGTTCCGAACAAGGTCTTATACAGAAGCAGAAAAATCTGGGTTTTTTTGCATTTGACACCATGTCTACCACATTGCTTTTTTATTTTTTAAACATTTTTAATATTTTAAAAGTGTTGAGAGTTTAGACCTCTAAAGCATCTTTTTAGATTTTCTGCTGATTAGCCAGTGCTGAGACACTCTATTTGAAACTCTGGTCCTACAACAGATTTTAGAACATCCAGTATTCAACTTTAAAAGACCAAAGAAAATATTGTTAGTGTCTGTGTACAACAGAGGCACAAACCAACAGTTACTGCAACAGACAATGGAAAATCTACAAAAATCAGGAAAAGAATCTAAATACAATAATATTTTCTTTCAATATCAAGGCTCCAAATAGCATTAATAATTAGGATATTTGGGCTTTCAAATGAAATTAGCTCCAGAAAATGATGATGCATCATCTTTCCCTGCTTCTACTTTGTGCTGGGTTCGCCTTGTAAACGTGAGGTAATTCATGGTCACATTTGAGATCAGGATTATATTTCATCCAAGTATTCTTCCACCTTAATTCAGTTATTCAGAAAGATAGTGGTTTTCCAAATATGATTGGAAATGGTGATTACTTTCTTGGGTAGGAGGCAATACATGTAAGATGGAGTTGTGAATGTGTTTTGTGCCATTTCAGTTTGGATAATCCACATTAAGATCCAACACAAAAAGCCTGCTCATTTCAGTGACTGCAATGGCCAGTCACAAAGGAAATCAGTGCATACAAATCCCTTGAGCCATTTAGGATAGACCCTCAGATACCACAAACCACAAAAATACACAGGTCTCAATGAATTTATGACAATTTATACTGGTTGAGGATAAGCTGTAAAATCACAGATTAAATCATCTCCCCATTCCTCAAACAGATTTACTACCAGCATGTACGATTCAAGACATTATGCCCTTCCCAGTACAAGTTTGATTCATTTTTCCCAGGCTGGTATCCATAAATCTTCAGCTGAACCTGACAAGACAAGTTTGCCTACCAGCTGGTTTTGCTTTATATCTCAACATAAAAATACAGTATGGCTTTCTGGCAGAGCAACACAAGGAAGTTTATCGACCTACCTTTTCTTCTCTCTCGCTCTTTCAAAATAGCTTCCAGCCATTCTTGCTTCTCTTCAGGGGTTTTTGCCATGCATACAAACCATTTATTCTTTGCTGTGTTGTGGATCTTCCAGCCATTAATAACAGTGTGGCCACTGCTGTGGTAGTCAGCTGGGAATAGATAAAATTGCTTAAAGAGCACCAACTCTTAAAGAAAGCAATAGCAGTAGTTGCCACAATTACTAAAAACTTATCACCACACATAAAAGCCCAGAAAATACAGAAGAATAAAAATTAATTTAAAGTTATCTGTGCGGCTGTGAACTATGGTATAACTTAATAAACTATAGTTTTAATCTTAGTAAATAGTGTTCTTTGTAAAGTGTAACAGATTTGCTTAGCATATGAAAGAAGGTATAAAGTCGACACTAAAACAGGCAGAGTCCTATTAAAAGAAAAGACAGCGGTACTTTGGAGTACTTTTGCCTTAAACTGTAATAAATAATTCCTTAAACAAGCAGCATTGTGCTTTTGCCCCTTAAATGACTGAGTTACTGTGCTGATTATCTGATTTACTATTAAGTGTAAAAAACGACTAAATTTGCAGGGGGGGAAATATAATTTCAATTTCACAAGTAATCAAAGCACAGATATTTGGTGAATTTTTACTGGTTACCTGAATAAGCAAATATCTACTCTTATTAGTTTAAACAAACTGGAATATAATAAACATGTTTCTGATCTAAAACTAAATGCATAATTCCTGAAATATATTCCTAACAGCCTCATGTTTGGTGGGCACATTATGAGAGGTAAGGGTTGCTGATGTTCTTAGATAACTAGAACTCCTGACACGTAACATGTAAAAATATCTATGCTATAGAAATCAAATTATTTACTATTTATTACTCTTTATTTACTTCTATAGCAATTGAATTTACCATGCTAGTTCATAAATCTCATGCAGACATTCCAAAACTAATCCTCTAACTATCCTTCACTAGGATTACGTTAATTTCCTGGTGGAAAAATTGTGAAGGATAAATGCCTTACGATAAATAATGTTTTTTTCATAAAACACAGACTAAAAAACTAGAGCTATCAACTACAATACAAAACACTAAGAAAAATCAAAGGTCAATATTTTCTCACCACAAACTTTCATTAAGCAGCAAAAAAGTCCTAAGGCCAACCCTGAACTAGTGCAATAACTACGCAGCTTTTCATTTAGTAAATACTTTTTTAGCCCTATTTTTTATGATGAGATGAGATTTTCTGAAACTGAAACCCTTGCTGATATGCTTGCTAAGATTTATCATAAATCTCAGCAGACATGCTAGTATCCTTTCAATAACTTTGCATTTTAATTAGATGGAAAGCAGCCAATCTTTGCATACTGGGCTGGGAAATGTCAGGAACTACTAGAAAATCATGAGACTGATGGCTAATTTCTAAACCAACAAAACTTTCTAGTACTCAAAGCATGTAAAAAAGTGCAAGCAAGTCTATGACAGGGGAAAATATGAAGTTATTTTTCCAACATCATGTTTATACCACTCAGCTATTTATCATATTTTTATTTGCATAGCATACACAGTATCCTTTGTTTCTTTAAAAACATTGTTTCTTGAAAATTACCCATCATACTATTCATACACACTTACAAAATCAGACCCAAAAGTCACGGACAAGAAATAAGTCTCAGACAGAAACTCTCAACTGACAGACAGCAGACCCTCGGGGATCAGAGGCAGAAGCACTACTGGAGGAAGTAAAGTTAAGGTTCCTTTGTTTATTTATTAAGTTAGAGGTGAATACATGTAAAAATACAGGGTCATAATTTTCCTGTGGTCTTTGTTACTGTATGTCTATCATCACAAGACACGTTGTGTAGGGAAATGATTACTGGTTCATTGAACCACAGCACTTATAGTAGTGGCCAAAAAAAATCAAAAATGAGGGCTCAGACTCATAAATGGATTCAGATTGCCTCACTTTGGACAAAAATTTGGTGTCAACTTAGTAGCTTAATTCAGAAATAAAAATGGTGTGCCCAGACACTTGAATCTCTCAACGTAGAGATGATTTTTTAAATTTGTGGTTTCCTTGGCATCTGAGGATTTGTAACTGCAGGGCCAGGAGCGCTTCGGCTGTTTGACCACACACACCTCATTCCACCACAAACTCACAGAATTCTGGGAAAGGCCCAATCACCAAGCTAGGTATTATGGCTGCCTAATGCATACAGAGGGCACTGAACTCAGGTGGATGAAAATGTACAGCAGTTGTCCAGCTTTGCTATAGTAATGCACTGCTGTGATGCCCACTTGGACTTCAGCCTCTGTCTCCAACTGCAACACATCTGCTTTCTCCTTTGCTCTTCACGCTCCCCATGAAGGGGAGCAATTCCTACAATTCTTCAAGGCTCCCATGAGCGATTTGCTCTCTCCAATACACCCAAAGTCCATAGTCAAGGGCAGTTCAGCATTACACTGTCATCCCATATAAACTCCTACCTTCTTTGACACGGCTATTGGGCGAAATCTGGTCAAGAGCTGCTGGCCAGCCAGAAGGTGTGCATGTCCTGACTGCCCAGCTGCTCTGCACATCTGCACACTCCTCACACCAATGCAATCACAGGTGGCAGCCAGGCTAAACAAACAATTTGCAAACCTGACATAATGGTTACAGAAGGAAGAAGAGCACGAGACTGCTGTTTGCTCCATGCAAAGTCTGAACAAGCAGGATCAACAAATCATTAAACCTACAACTTCACTAGGAAAGGTGATGAAAGATGAGATCATCATTTAATGTGACTTAATTTGTAATTTGAACTGCAATATACTGTTCAAAATTCAAGATTCATATCTTTGAGTGATGCATAATAAGCAATTTGTTGCAGCCATATACAAAAGAATTTTCTTCTTCCCTTAAAAAAAACCCAAAAGTCTCTGTTCTGAAGTACTTTTACATTTCTTAGAGGTTCTTAGGAGCATGAATGCTCAGAAACATCATGGAAATAATTGCTGCATAGTATCAACTGCCACCCTCCATGTGTACTTTTTGATGGAGTTTCCAGCTACTTTTATCATGTTGTGTTTTTTCTATATCATGCCTCAGTTCAAGACTAGAGGACAGAACTACTATACTAGAAGCAAACATAAATCTGGTATTTCCTAAGTCTCAAGTGCTTTTCTTCATAAACTAAGTACCATTCATTTAATGGCTGATGAATGCCTTTAGAAATGTATTTTTCTCTCAAAAGTGAATTTTAGAAACTTAGGTACAGAAAAAAAATATGATTACCATATAGCCACCTTTCTAATACTTGCAAGTAGTTGTGAAGCCACATTATTTTAAGATTATAAATAGTTTGCCCTGATAAGTAATATGCATTCCACTTTAATCAGTGCAATCAAGAAAAGCAGAGTGCTTCATGGTGCTGAAATAAAAAAAGAAAGCTGACACCAACTGTACTGCTCAGCCAAGGCCTAATTTCATCAAAGAAAAATTGCTTCTCAGAAAAAGCTTTGTTAATTTCTGTAAGCATGTCATTAGCATGATAATAAACCACACTGGGAATCTGTTGTGCTATTTCTAAGCTTCTACCCACAAACAACAAAGATTACATTCCTATATCTATCAATGCTGAGAGCAAACACTCTCAGTTGCCCCATTCCCTGGAGCTCCATGGTTCCTTATATAAGGTGAACAGGGGATCCCAAAATCTGCAGTAAAGAACTGTGGAAATATCATCCGGACTCAATAGTCTTTAATGTTTTTAAAGAGAGCCATCTGGAGTGCATGACAAAGAGTCCTGCACAGATATGAAAATATAAGCACTCTGCACCCAGAGCTTCCAGTCTAAATTAGGAATTACAGAAATTGATAGGTAATAGATGATTAAAGAGAATAAAATAATGCAATACCAAAAAAAAAGCACATGCAAAGCTAATTTGAGTGACACTAGGATATTACTCCTCTTGGGAACGCAATGAGACAAAAAGAAAACAGCAGAATAGTACTGGGTTACAGCTCAAACACGGATGACTATAGGGGATGAGAAACAAGACATCTGGGTGTAACAAATGAGAACAGTAGAGAAAGCAGGGCAGACAAAGGTTAAAGAAGGACATCATGATCTGAGTGAAAGGAAAAATATCTGTGTGAAGAGGGGGAACACAGAAGTCTCACAAGGAAGGAAAAGGGCAGGTAGAGTTAAACAAAAAAAAGGGGAGGGTGACAAGAAAAAGGCAGAAAGATGTCACAGGCCAGGGAATTAAGATAGAAATTTCCACATTTCAAAGAGAACCACAGAAAGGAGGGATGAAATAGCAGTAATTACAAGGAAAAATAAATCTTAGGATATTGGATACACTGAAATGGGAAAAGCAGAAAATGTGGTGATAAGGAAAAAATGCAGTTAAAAAGAATCATAACACAGTTTGGGTTGGAAATAGCCTGCAACAAGCAGGGACATTTTCAGCTAGATCAGGTTGCTCAGAGCTCCATCCAACCTAATCTCGAATGCTTCCAGGGACTGAGCATCCACCAAATCTAATAAGTTAGAAATCAGACTAACCAAACTATTAATGATGTCGCAGAAGTGTGGAAAGAAGTATGGATTCTGGAAATAATGTGTATATAAATGTGACAAGAACTGATATGGCTCAGGAGAGCAAGGGGGTAGGAAACATGAGCCCTCCAGGACTGGGTACAAGGCTATAGGAAATTAGGACAGTAGCAAAATTTCCTGGGGCTGAAGGACATTAGACAACTGGTGTCTGCATAGAGGAAGACTATTTGCGCTTAGCCACATTATAATTGAGGATTCATTGAGGAAGAAAACAAACAGGCAGGAAGGAAAACGAACAGTGTGAAAAAGACCAAGGACTGAATAGCTAGAACAAGTAAATGAAGAAAGGTAGGACAGATAGAGGATCTAAGAAACATTTCCTAAAGCCAACACTAAATGCATAACAATATGTGGGCAGGAGTCAGTTAAAGATGAATAGGTACAGAATTATTGGAATATTCATCAGGAAGAAGATGGGGGGTATAATCCTCTGAACACAGTAATGTTAACACTTAGAAGCAAAGAGATGCTGTCTCAGAAAGTGCCATGATGCAAACAGGGAAACTGCCTTTTCTTTCTAAAGCACATTAAGGAAGATGAAAGAAAATAAATTAAAGGAAGTCAAACAGTACATGACAGGAAAGATTGAAATAATCAAATCTCTTTTTTGCATAAACAAAACCTGAGCTTTTATACAAATAAAGCTAAAAGTTGGGCAGTGATGTAGGCTGGAAAAGGGGAATAGCAGGGTAAAGAATATTGAATAAAATATATTCAACTCAAAGAGGCTTGAAGAAATTCACTGCAGTGTACCCATAGATAGCTTGAAATCACTAACTAAATCAGTGGGCCTGGTGAAGGACATAACCCAAAACAGATGTCAAGGAGTTCTTACAAAAAATGTCTGGTAAGCAAAGACAATAAATCAAGTGTGACACCACAGTGCTCTACCTTATGTTCAGCATTTTTCACCATTTTTATCAATAGCTTAAATGGTTCAGTGGTAACATTGTCCATGAAACCAAGTCAAGTAGCATTGCAAGAGCTTTGGGGAACAAGATGTGAATTCTGAATATTTAACAAATTGTACAAATGGTAAGATAAAAGTCAGTACAGAAAAGAGAATAATTATCAGTCCTACTCTTAGACATTAATACAGTATAAAATAAAATGGGATAGGCACCAGTATTGCACAAAATACTCCGCTCTGGTTTTCTGGAACATAAATGAGAAGACTGAAAAATAATGCTCTCAGAAAAGCCAAACAATCCTGGGATTAGTAGCAGACATCCCACGCTGCAGCATTACAGTAATTATTCTGGCACTGGTAAAATTTCAGCTCTAGACACTTCAGTCATTAATTCCGAGCATTTATTAACGTAATTTTTTTATTTAATTGAATATGAATGACAAAAGACAGAAGCAAACTGATCAAAAAACAAAATCCAAAGGACAAAAATAAAATTATAAAATAAGAAATAATAAAATAAAAACACAACACATTAATAAAAGTAGAAAGACTGTAAAATATGAGATGGAGGAAAGAGACAACAGTCTTCCAATAAACTACTCTGTTGCAATAAGAACAATAGCTGATTGTGCATCCAAGTCAATTCTACTGTCTACTCTGTAAAACAAGAAGTGAGCAAACTATTTTGAACACAAGGAACTCAAGAATATATTAAAAAATCAATTTTAATGAAATATTCAATTACTATGAAGTTTACTTAGAAGTAAATACATTGTTATTAATGCTCAATTCTAGAAAAAAATTACACTGAGAAATGCTTGGAATCCATAGTAGAGGACAAACCTAACATTTTTAAAATATCAGGAGAAGCAATATATTACTCACAGAAATTCCCACCAGACTTACATATTTGCAATGCCACTGCAAGTTTCACATATCACTTTTTTTCAGCTTTACATTAAAAAAGCCCAAAATATTTTAATTGCAAGAAAAAGTAATTATTGTTAAGCTCAAAGGTTAAACTCAAGTTTCTAAAACAAAAATTGACATGTCTAGGAATACTTTGGGTTTTCACTTTGCTAATATATGTCAGGAAGATTTCAAGTAATCTTATGGATTATATCCCTAAAGATGTTTTTAAAAATCCTTCCTTATGTTACAATTTCAGCATTTATAGTGTTTCATCCCAACAGAGGTAGGTTTTCCACTTGCTGTTATAAATATACCATGTACCTAGGGATAAGTTCTTTAAGAGTGCTGGAATGCTGTAAAGTGAGGTTAAATATGTAATGTCAGTTGAGCAATAAATGTCACCTTATTTTATCACTTTGTTCATGTAAGCATAAAATACTCATCTATGGCTGCCCAGCTTATAATGGATGAAAGCAATGATGTGTCACAGAAACAGAATTTTGATATTAACAGATAGTGCTTTTAAAGTAGTGTCTTCCTCTTTCCTTCTAAATATAAGGAGCATCCTCCATTCTAAACGAAATCATGGAGCTACATTTGATTTCACCACCTCAAAAGACAGCTCTGAAAATGAGCCACACAAATATACTCACCTGTTCCATCATCTACGTTCTCCACTTCCATCACTTCCGTGTTTATTCTGCCCCGGAAAAGGTAACGGTGGCCGTCTGTAGATGCTTTGCTGTTCTTCAATCTCCTGAAAAAAGAAAGCGCAGAAGAGCACACCATCCACTCCCTTCTTCTATGTTTCTACACTGCTACCTGTACGTGCAGCATTTAGAGACCACTGTAAGGATCACAACACCTTAATACCTGTGCAATTGAGCTGTGGAAACCACTGCTGAGTGGGATGCTGCTGATGGAAATGCAAAGATGCTACGGCTGGTAAGAGTCAGCTGCAAATTCCTGCCTGAATGAGAGCTCATCGGGAAAGTCTCACCTGTAAAAGCTCTGCTCCAACACTTTGGTACCTATACGCTGCTGTCTGCTTGCAAAGACAAAAAAAGGAGAACCTTTCCTCCTAGATGATGATGCGGTCTCCCTGTTAATCTAGAAATTCAGCATGGGGGTAGTGTGACTGAAAATAATTAAACGAGAACATCTTTAGATAGAAATCTTGACCTACGTATGTTAGCATTATAAGTGGGATTTATGTAGGGAAGAATGAAGACATCTTTCCTCCCTAATGTAAGGGTTAACCAAGAATTGTAATTAAGGATTGCCAAAGTTCGTGGCAGTTTCACTGCATTATGTTCCAAAGCATTTTGCATTGCTGTAACTGTTCCCAGTGAAGCCAATGCCTTTGGAGAACCCCAGTTCTAGACAGCTTTTCACACATCCCTTAGATAAGCCAGGGATCATTGTCTACCCATTTTTGCCTATGATGATAACTAATACTGTATATCAAACAAAGGTCAGCTCCTAAGAATTAAGGATCTCCTGAATTTTGACCTTCATTCACTCCAAAGAGGTACTAATTTTCATAAAATTACCTGCCTCTCAATCACTACTTTATTACTGTCTTATGTGTAACTCTACTACACCTAAATTTATTATTCAAAAACTGAGTAATACATTAAAAAGACAAAAAAAAAAGCATAAAAGCAAAACCAGCATACAGTTTCAGTATTACATGTTTTTTCTTTCCAAACTGGGTAAATCCAATAGCTCTACTGAGTTTTAAAACTGTAAATCCAAATATAGCATTCCATGGTTACACAGCTCTGCCACAAAAGGATGGTTAAAAATTACATAAAGTATCTCATACCATAAAGGCAAGGCAATTTTTGTAAAATTAACAAAATACAATTTCTCTCTTTACATACTTGCCAACTGATATTTAAAGTCTCTTGCTGGAAATAATCAATTAATTTCTCATCTTAAACTTTGAAATTATATTCTAAATTGAGTTAATCCTATATCTGCAGAGATGCCACCATGGTACCAGCCAGGGACATGATTGTTCGAAACTAAAGAAACCACAGACAACCTTTCATGCATTTTGAGATGTTCATCCAATAGTGCATTTTAATGAGAACATGGCTACAAAAATATGCAGCTTAGTGGAGGACAGCTGAAAAGATACTATGTAACCAGCAATTCATTTGTAATTGCTGGACAATAAACTACAACAAATATCAGAATTTTTTAAAAGATGTATCACGTATCCAGGAATCTCTCAAATATCTACCCAGTAACATGTATTTAGTGGCTACTCTAAAACAATTTCTGGATTAAAGAGACAAATTTGAGCATCAAGAGGGATATATGTACATAGGAGAAGCCTTATTTCTCACAACATTATCTACAGAAGCTTGTTGCTGAACTAAGGAATTGCTCTTTGGAATGCATCAAGCAGCAGCTTTCTGGCTGTTTTTCCTGATTACAAATATAAGGCATGAAACTCTTGAATCTGTAGAGACTTATTTTATTGCACAAGCTACAATACTAATCTCTTTGAATGAAAAATTCAGGCTGTTTACACTTCCTAGAAGAGAGTGAGGCCATCACACATAACCTGCTGTAGAAGGCTGACAAAACAGATTCTTTTCCCCCACATTTCACCACTAGGATTATGCATCCATATAATTTTTTTCCAATTGTTTCAATTAAATAATTCTCTTTGATTGATAAGTTTCTTCTAAAAATGATAACTTTTATGCTGTGGTTCTTACAGAACAACATACTCATGATTAGCTCTACTGTGAGAAAGACACATTATTTTTGAAAGTAATAATTTACCTGTGCTTTTTTTTGCAGTAGACCAGAAGATTATCAAAAAGAAAAAATATCCTCTCTTGGATATTTCCTGCTGAAATTTTCAGTAGTAGTCCACTTCGCAGCATTTCTGTACACGTGTCTGTGATGTTGGACCCCTAAAATTGAGTGGAAAGAGATTACTCTTTTAGTGAGAACTGAAGTACTTTGCATCAACTAAGGAAAAGCTTCTTATACAAACTCACAAGTATAACAATTCTCTGGAAAGAAGTCATGGTAATTTATTGCATTGTAATTATGTAATAATCTGTAATGATGTTTAACACTAGCTTTGTGAATAGATACAGTTTAATCACTAAAAGTTTCCAAATTACATTACTTTTGTGCAAAGACCTCTCCTGAAAACCAGGCCAACTTTATCCAATAACTCCTATCCTCAGTAACTTTATTCAGAAATGTCTGAAAATTGGGCTTTACAAGACATAATCTATACCATGATGTAACTGGAAGCTGAAGCAACCTGGAACTTGAACATCACTAAGGGTGGATGATTCTACACTAGATTAGGCTAAGTACAGAAACAAAAATTGAAAACCAACAAGATATAAAACTTGGGCAAAGCTAAGAGTGGTATGTACAGCTAGGACTGTCTAGTATACTTCCTCCTAACCTACTCCAAAGACATCAGAATTTTGGTAAGGTTTAAATGTTTGGGATTAAACTTCCCATGCCTCATTTTTGCTTCAAGACAGATCATTCATGTGAAAAGGTCGTCAGGTATTTTAATAAAATTTAATGAAAGAGAAGCAACTTTAACAAAGGAAAATATTAAAAAAAAAAAAAAAAAAAAAAAAAAAAAAAAGAAAAAGAAAAATTCATGGTACTTCTGTCTTGCAAAGAGAAATTTACCTCTCAAGGAAGCCTACCTTGAATTCTGAGGTGCATTTTGCTAGTCTGAAAAATCATGCTCCTGTGGGAGAGAGCTGCTGTCCATGTGCATGTCCATCCAGACATGCAATCCTATTGATAATTTTATTATCTATTGTGTTGGCTGCATCAAGCATACACACAGTTTGAAGAGTTTCCTGACTTGAGTGAGTCAAAGCCAGCTTGGAAAACCTGCAAAAGCCAGGACCCTCCTGTCATCTACACATGTTCTGAATGGTTTAGGCATGTGATAGCTGCAGTTACTTCCTCTTCTTGATCTAACCACAGTAGTCCAAAGAAAAAATGATTCAGTTAAGAGCCAAGAAGTGATCATGCATTCTGCTGTCACAGTTCTTCATCCTACTGTCCATCCTTTGTATGTCACAGCTGTGAATATTGAGCAAGAGCTCAGACTGTCCTAAGGAGAATGCAGTCTGTTTACAGAGATAAGTGAGATTGCACAACCACCACACTGGAACACAATCCAGGTCTCTAAGCAAAGCCACTTCAGGATCTGTATTAACTAACCACTACTCTTTCCATTCAGGATCAAGTGATCAAACAAGCCAAAGATGAATGTCACCTATAGCCACTACAGCATATTTCCCTTCCTAACACAGCATCAGTACCAGCATGCTAATTTTACAGTTTTATTCAAAATCAAACACTGAAACATTTTAAAAGCACACTCAGTGATATAAATTAGGCATAAATTAGGGCTGTGTGTAATGCTTGTTGACTATAATTACAGAAAAACAGGTCACTTTTTTCCATTCCATTTAATTGCTTTTGTGTATTAAAGAGTAAACAATACCTTATTCTGTGTTTCAAATTTGCTGGAATAGTACTTACTAAAAATTTGCATTTTAAAAGGTTGGATACTTTCTAAAGAGTCTTGGTTTGTTTTTACACAAAACTTCAACTTGGCAGAAAAATAGTCGTTTTTTGTATGGAAGCCAAAAAATATCAGCTTAAGGCTTCAAAATTATACAAGAAGTTTAGATTTCTAAAAAAGGATGGTTTTTTTTTCATAGAAAGGATTTTATAAAAAATTTTGTCTTTTCTTATTGAAGAATTTCATTTTCAGTATAGAAAAACACAACCTTTTCCCAACAGTTCTAACAAGATCTGCTACTGTGCCAGCATCTTGTCATAAAATAACACATTTAATACATATTTTAAGTATCTATAATTCAAGCTACCTGACTTATTTACAATCACCTCATTCATGATTCAAGTTTAATGTGACAGTAGGGGGTTGTCTGTCCCACATTACTACCCTTTATTATCCTCCTAATTTTCTTCCCTTTGTAAAATACACTGTTAGGTGATGAAAACAAGAGATACTTTTTTCCCTCTGAGACATTTCATCCAAAGACTGAACAGTGTTAATGTCACTTCTCTGATACCTTCTGACAAGATCACAACCCATGCTGGTGTGATCACAGGTCAGTGAATTTTGTTAGGACTGTTTTATTTGCTGAAGTCCAAGGGAATAAGAAAACAGGATCATGAGTCACATCTTCTTGTCCTGCTTAACATTGCTAGTGCAGAAAAATTCCCTGTCACTCCCCTGCCTATGTAATACTTAGGATTTGCCTGTTCCTAGACTTTGGGTGGGCATGGAGAAAAAATGGAAGGGCATATTATATGAAAGCACTGCTGCTTCTACATCTGGGGTGAGCATTGCTCTCCACCACATCCCTTAAAGATGAAAAACGTGCCTGAGGAAGGATGAAGCAGAGAGCACACACAAGCACTGCCATGTCTACAATGCAATTCAAAGGGCTGACAACCATAACAAGTTTTCATAAAGGGTGGAAATGCACCTTAACCCTCCCATGAGTTCCCAACGGGAACACCAAGCTACAGTTGATATCCAGCCCAGTAGGACAATTCACTTATCCAGCTTCAAGCTCTCCCTTTCATGGGGGAAGGGTCAAGGCTGCAGTAACATATGAGGGGTCACTCTCATCCCAGAAGCAGGTGAGACTTTCTGCTGCACAGCTAAAACTGAACTACACTACCTACAATATCTTTGGAACAAGTATTATCAAAACCTTCTGACACAAATGTGTTTTCATTAAGTGTTTGCATTGAAACTATCACAGGAATTTCAAATATGAGCAGCTTGAACTTCCAAAGCAATTTGCTATTTTGAAGTTTTCACAGACATTTAAACTCAGTGCTTGTAAGAGGAGATGATAGAGTTGCTCAACCTAAATGTAAAATCACTACTACTATGCTATTCATGCTTCTGTATATTTAAAGTACCTGCAAGTAGAAATCATGGGCTATTTTCAGTGAAACCAGTGTTTTTGTAATCTATCAATTTGAAAATGCCATGTATTGTAGAAACAAACACATTTTAACCATCTTCCAACAAATCATATAAATAATTCAATTGGGGGAAAAAATGACCTGCAAAGCAGGCTTATATTGTGAATCTAGACTAATTTTACCTCCATCTGTCCTACTGGGTCACTAAAGACTGTACAGCAATCCTCTTCTGTGGGTAGCACCCCAACCAAATATTCTGTGCCCTTTGAGGATAGCTGGTATGGAAATTAAAAGCCCATAAAATCTTGGAGCCTGCAGGCTATTTAGGTATAACTGGCTTCTGATAACCTTTGGCTGTCAGTCAGATACTTATGATTCTAACTAAGGAAACAGCTCAGGTGAGAGGTCTGAAATGTGGGCTATCATGACCATATGAAAAATAAAAAGCACTGGAAGGAGAGAGACTATATCTCAGGTAAAATATTACTTGATGATATGGAATCACATCAATGAGTAATATTTGGAATGGAAAGGAACAGAATACCCCATGCTATTGTCACTAAGTTGGCCTATGACTCATATTGGGTTGTTCAGCTTCCAGCTTTCAACAAATGCAACAATTTTGTTTTTTCTTCTCTCACTGAAACATCCACGCAAACTTTACTGAGAGACTCCTTGAGCTGCTGAGCCATTCTCCAACTGAGTCAGCCACCTACACAAGTTCTGAATTCAGGCCAATAAATTAAACCACTTAGGAAATTAAGTGAGAAAGTTATTATATTCAAAATCATCTTTCTTGAAACAGATGTTCCATTTTTTCCATGAATCTGTATTTTTATCATAATAAACACAAGCTTCATTTCATGACAATTAAGTATAGGAATTCAAGTCATGCTTTGATCAGATTCTAAAAATAGTCTTTATTTTTTTTTTTTTCCCTGTTCCTTCTAGTTGGGGCCAAGCAATGTGCTAAGCATTTCCTTCTGGAAGGAAATCTCCAACAAGTTTGCCTCTTTATTTTCAGCATTGCAGAAAACCAGATGTTTATTTAATTAAATCCATTCTCAAACATTGCATTCAGGAACTTTTTTTTTTTTTTCTTTGTAGTTGTTTTTGAGAATCCTTCAAAATACTCTTAGCTCATATGCATGCTCTGGAATCCTTACCATTTCAAGGACTAACCTTATACTATGTCTGAAAAAGATGCACATCTTAAGATCAAGGCAATTTTGCCAGCTTGTGCACCCTGTGGTTGCCATATGATATCAAACCTGATCAGCTAAAATACAATAAACACTGCATAACTCTACTGGAAACTATTTTAAGACAACAGCACTTTTTCAGAGTTCAAGCACAGGTGAAATCCTAAAATGAAATCTAGGAAGAGGGGAGGTGGAAAAAATAAAACAAAAAACTGAAAAAACAACCCACCCAGTCTGGTAGGAAATTACTTTGTTACAGAATAGAGAATACATTCTGCGCACAGGGAGAATAAGTCTGTTTCAAATGCTTATGTCCATATTGTTACCATTCCTTTTTTATTGTTACCTTTTCTCATTATCACATTTCCAAATGTAACCATATTTCCTACCAGATGTTTCACCTAGAATTCAGAAGAAACTTAATGCAGGAAGTGGATTCCCTGTTCAGGGGTAGAGGTTTGAGAACAGTAAGTTCTTAACCAACTTATATGACTAATAATGCATTGAGTTAATAATACTGTAACTTTATACTTGAGTGTGTTCATTAAGAAGGATTTGACAAATATCTATGACTCAGACATTGAAAGCAAGCAGAAGAATTTTAATCACTGTAGAGCAGTAGAAAATTTAATTGAAAAGTTAAAAATAATGGAAGGAATAAAGTGGTGATAGACTATAAGGATTACTTAGCAAATTTCCTTGCCATAAAGTATTGAGCACTTAACTCGCTATTGCTCCTATCATGACGTTATCAAACATTCAAACGTTCAGATATACTAACCTTCCAAAGTTACTGCTGATGTAGCAACTTCAAGTTAATTACAAGAAGTAACACATATTCACTGAGTCTAAAGACAGAGCTGTTAAGTGACAGCAACTAGATTTCCTCTCAGTTGGAACACTTAGAATTTTACTTTATATTAGTCCTCTCTTTTTCAAAATCCTACAAACAATAGAATGGCATTTGTTTTGAATTATGGTATTTTATTTCAGATAGAAGGTTACAAATAAGTGCAGAAAGTTTTGTCTGAATATGGATCAGCAATTATATCACTTTTTTACTTGCTAAAATTCCTTCTCATGATGTGCAGTGAATTTTAGTGGTGTTTCATAGTGACTATCCTGTACCAAAATATTACAGTGCACTGAGATCCAGCATGAGATGATTTGCCAGAAATGGAAAAGTAGATCTTGAAAATGCCTCTACAGAAGGAAAAAAATACCTGAAGTGAAACATTTCAAATCATACAATGCACTGAAGAAACATGAAGAATTTTGATTAAAGTAAAATTATTCACTTAATCCACATTTACAATGAACCAAATCTTCCTACACTACTCAATTAACAACAAACCAAAGGTTTGCAAAAGTCCACTGATCAGGAGATTTCACATGGAGCATACAGGAAACAATTACGTGGTGTCATGAGTAGTATTTTGGTGGAGGGGTCTTTGTTCAGATCTATGCTCCTTTCAGAGAGTGACTTATTCTGCTGAATCCTTCTGGATGACAGGGGGAAGCTAAATCCACTCTGCAGAACCAGAGCACATCCTTAGGCACAGCAAAGTTCAAGAAACAGCAGGTACAGTAAAATCAGGAGGTGTAGGGAGGGAACAGAGCCATGCACAAGCTATTTCTTATTTCTGTGGTTTTACCTATTACTATAAATATACACTTAAAAGTTGTCTATTCAAGTCAACATTCCAATTGTTATTTGTCAGAGTTTGTGGGGAACTCTCCCAGTAAAAGTTCAGACAGGTCTGTCTCGAGGCTTTCTATGCTTCAGTGTCCCATCTGCGTCCCATCCACATCCCTAACCCTTCCTTTCCTAGGCACCATACAAAGGAAATTTCCCACTATATAGACTGAGATTTTCCAGTACCGGACTAATGTGTAACAAACACATTTTTCTTGCTACATTTCCCAGTCTGCAAGCCTTCCACAAAGCTTGAAGAGATAAAACATCTTCCTTCAGTTCTTAAGCAGCTTTCTCAGGAAGAGTAATACTATATTCAAGCAAAGTATTCAAAAAAAGCAAAGGACTACTTCCATGTTGAAATCTGCCTCTTAGTTTTTTAAGTCAGTTTTGAATATGGTTACACTGTTTGCTTTATATTTCTTTCATTGAAATTTCATTTGTGTTTGCCTTCCATCCCAGTGCAGTCAGCTCAGACACGTCAATACAAAACAAGCAAGGGAATTTAAAGATACTCTTATCTGCACCTGTCTTTCCATATGAACTAATCATAGTGCTCAGAATAATTCAAAAGGAAGATTTTGGTGCTACAACTACTTGATCTTGTTTTCTTGAGGAAAGGGTGGCTCTTCTGGTTGCTACTTAAAATTCTAACTCAGAACCAGTTCTATGGTTACTTCACAAATCTTGGTTGGAGCACTAAAGTTCTTCCATTTGCAAACCATTAAAAAGCCCCACAAATCTCACACAGATTCCATTGAATATGTTTAAATTACTTTACCTCACCCAATATTAGGAGACTACCAACAAGCTGACAAAAAACTTAAAGGCTCAATGTTTAATCAATAATAAACAATAAACAAACTATTTTTCAACCAGACAAAGAGCTGCTAGGCCAGCATAGACAGCAGTAAAATAAATTCAGCAATTAAATTAGGATTTATAAATGTGTCTGTGTGTACAGATACATCTAAATACAAACGCTAAATAACCATGCTTCCTTGAAGTCTGCTATTTCCTACAGCATTGCTCAGTCATGGACAACTTAATTTATTGAGTAGATCTCAAAAGCTGTGACTTCACAGAACTGTGGACTGGACAGAACCTCGGGATGACAAAAACAGTGCAACACATACTTGTGGAAAACTGTTACTCCCTCTTCAACACAGAAAGCAAAAAATCTTATGACAGTACCTCCCATCCTTCAACGTGAGACTGCCATTCTTCCAAAAATTCTAATTTTTCCATTTGTCTCTTGGCCTCATTTATGTTGGAACAGACAGCTTTCATGGCCTGGAGAGCTTCCATTAGGGCCGCATAGTCACTGTGCTTCCTTGGAGTCCGCTTCAGTAATTCCTATTTAGACATAGAAAAAGGGCAAAGAAAAGGAAAGAAAGAAAAGAAAAGAAAGAAAGAAAGAAAGAAAACAGCCTTTGATCTCTAAAGGTCCATTACAGGACCAAACCAGCATACAAAAAGAAAGTAGCCAGTCTTCTCTTTTACTAAGTAAAAAAGTAGTAACCCTTCTAAAATGATCCTAGTAGGACACTAAAACTCAAAGGGTAACTAATTATTAACAATGAATAATCATCATGATTTAGGAAGAAGTTTGCATTTCAGCTACTTTCTCCTCCAACAATGTTTCTCCATCTTGAGCTTTGGGGTTTGGGTTTGTTTGTTTGTTTTTTATATTCTGCAGGATACAACTGTTCAATAGCAAGGATAACAATGCTTTAAAAAACAGTTGTTCACTCATGTCAAAATTAGCACCTGCCTTTCCTGCAACTCAGGGCAGAAAACACATTCCTTTAGCTCCACACTATTGTTTAACCTCATGCAATGCAGCAAAGCAGCGAACAATAGCTTAGGTGAGTCACTGATTTCAGATGTACTGGCAGCCATGCTGATAAGCAAAAGTGGAGTCACCAGCATTTGTTCGAGATTTCCCATCTCAAACTACTAACTCCCCATTTACAGCTGGGCTGACTGAGAACAGCCTTCAGCAAAGCCCTAACCCCACTGCCACCACACCCTGTATTTAAATTTTCTTAATATAGTAGTTTCATTGCTCTAGAGTAATTCATTAGTCATTTTTCCCTGTTTTATCTGTATGTTTTTCAAAAATAGAATAGAAAAATAATTTCAAAATAGACCAAGGGAACTGTAAAGCCACAGCTATCTCGGATGACTCACACCTCATTGTAATGATTATATTTTTAATCTGTTTTAAAAACTTTTTTATTCTAACCTGTTTCTTACTAGATTTTTTATGTGATATGCCTCACAACTGGCAATTTTGCAGATCAAAACTCACACATGCATTGTGAAAAATACTGTCCAATAGTCATTTTTCAGGTAGCGTTTAGAGTAGAATCTGCTCTGGTTTTTCTCTCAGAGTTTGGAACTATAAGCAATACAAGATCTTAATTTGTTAAGCAACAATTTGCTTAAAATACTTACTTTCTTGTATTTTATTTCCTAACATGGTAAATGACAAATTCAGAGATATGACTATCTAATGTTTTTCACCACACTAACATTTTCCATTTATTTAAGCTGTCACAATATGATAAGAATAAACACATAATTGTACATAAAACCATTTACAGCACCTTACTGTTACTTCACAGTTTTTCTTGTGAAAAAAATCCATTAATATTTTTCATTTTCAGTTTGTTGACGGTAAATTAGCATCATCAAAATATGTCACCAACAAACTCTGTTATCCCAAGCATTTTAAGCAAGGGCATGATTGAACCCAGATGAAATTAGTCTCATTAAACTCTCCCAAATGGCTATCCTGTCCAACAATGGAGAGGGAACTTTACAACTACAAGCAGAACAGAGCTAATCATCCTGATCCAGCCAAGCTCCTCAGTTCTTTTAATACTAATGCCAGAAGACTGGCCACCAGCTTTAATGGGAGCAAGGCTGGGTCCAATATCTTAATAAAGAGATAATTCACTGCATAGAAAGATTGTTCCTGGAGTTAGGAAACCTGCTTAGCAACCAGTTTTATACAGGAAGTATAAAGTCCTCAATAAAAATCTTGTGAGTACCTTCAAAAGAAGGGGATACTTGCATATTCTCTGTATTGGTGTCACTAGATATCCCTCCAGGGGTACATCTGTGTTCTTGCGTCCTCCAAGGAGCATGCAGTTCTGGAGTGGGAACAGTTCACAAATTATTGAAAAACCCCAAGGAAACAAAGACAAGGGCATAGGTATACAGCAGTCTTTGGCTAAAGCATACACAAACTGTATATATATATATATATAAGGAGGGAGGTTTACAAGACTGTCAAAAGCACAGACTTGAACTCATGCACAGGCTATCACACATGACAAGGAAGTCAAAAAGGCAGAATGCAGGCTTCTCGCCTCAGTACTTTCTTCATCCAGTCTGATGAAGAGGCCTTTTTCTTGAAGTTTGAAACTAAAAGACAGTAAAAAAAAAGCTCAAAATATGCTTTCAGACTTCAACAAACAAAAATAAAAATATTTCAGAGTGACCACTATAGCTATTGTGGTTTCTAAAAAGAGTTTGCAGTATTAAGTAGTATCAAAGATGGTTTGAATGTTTGAACATGGCCATCCTAATACACACCTCAAAAAAAAAACATGCTCTGTTTTCATGCTTCTATACTTAAATTTGATGTGCAATGAACAAAACATCCTGAAGTCATGGGCAAAAGGCTATAAAAAGTTTCAACAAGACATTTGATTATGGAAGCAGAGAGTAAATTAAACATTGGGTGGAAATACCCAATAAAAGCAGCTAAGAGAGAGAAAAGAATAAGGGCTTTTGGGGATAAGAAAACACACAAAGGACACCACAGCAAATATTTGGAATTGTTGGAATTAAAGTGTAAGTACATAAAGACCTGAAGTAATGATGACAATTATTTTATGGAGAGATCAGAAGGAATTGTATGCAATGGCATGAGATAATATCAGCTTCAAAGAACAAGTTGTCTAAACTGAGGACACTGAACAAAAGCAGTTTAAGACAGCCAGATGAGATATTGACACAGGCCGTGGATCTGGATGCTGACACGTTGTTGATGTAACAGAGGCTGCACAACTGGGTGGCCACCCAACACACACCTATCCTACAACCAGTGCTGCTAGAGGATCTCCACACCCACTCTTGTACTCATGCTTAACCAGCTTCTGTCTTATCCTAAAGGATGCTTTAGCCTAAAGGATTTCACTTCCAAACACAAAAGCTTTACTGATAAAGACCAAGTAAGATAATGGCCATGCAGACTATAGTTATTACAACGACTGCCTCTATACTCAAAGCCTCAAAAGTTCTGGTTTTAGCTCCCAGTAATTTATAGATAACCACAACTCCAATGAGCCAAACCCTTTGGTGTGTCCAGAAGGCTTTGACTGTGCTTTCAAATCATGCCCTAGATCTATGAGGAACCCAACCCAGATGAGAAAGACCTCTGCATGAGAAAGACCTGGATCACCTAAAACGACACACCGTGCACTGCCACAATGGCACGCTTGGCTTCCTTTGTCACAAAACAAGCTCTTTGCAATCTTTCTCCAGAGTATTTTGCTTTTTGCCTCTGTAGTCAGCATTCACCCTTTCTTCTTGAGATTGGCCATGCTGCTCCCAATACAAGAACCCCGTGTATGAAGCTCCCCAGTCTGGGGCAAAGTGAAATATATTGTGTCAACCACTGAGGAAAAATAGGACAACTTGGAAGCAGTTTTTAACTGTGAATAATCATTTCTGTGTAAGAGATTCTTAGCAAAAAGGCAGATGGTGCCTCATGTCACACAATATCTCCCACAATAAGGAAATTCCCACACTGCTTATTAACTTGGCTGTAAGTAAGTGCAGCTGGGGAGACAGATCTGGTATCTTTCAAAGCATCAGTAAGCTGCCATAGGACTTTACCAAGAACTCTGTCAACAGCAGTAGTGAAACCCTACTGCATGCTAAAACTAATTAATAAAATTAATTAAAGTCTTGTGATACTGTCAGCATTGGCAGAATCTTTTTTTCTCAAACACATCTGTGATGCTTTGCTGATAGGGTCATTTGCTCTCCAGTTCCAAAACACAGTGATCAAATCTGTTCACTCCAAAGTTTATAGCATATCCATGGACACTTGCTCAGGTATTTCAGTTCCAATATAGTAGGCTACTCATTTCAAAGCTGACCGCTTTACCACAGGACACCATGGAGGAAACACAAAAATCATTCTATATTGAATCCTGCTTTTAACAACTAAAGTCAACTATTAGCAAACCCAATGTTTACATGGAAAATGGTTTTGCTGTTGAAAAACCATGAGGACTATCACACTTAATATTATCAAACCCTTCCTTACTTGTCTTATGAAATGAAAGACTGCTTGTGGAGCTGTTTCTTTCACCTAGGATTAAGGCAGCATCTAAGATTAGAATGGCTACTCTATGATCCATAACAAAAGATTTTTCTGTCTGCAACAGTGCTGGCTACAGTACCAGAACGTGGGTCTCCCCTTTAGAAGTTCTGCTGAGTTCTCCAGCTCCTTTCTATAATTCCTTTGCCTATCCCTCCTCATCTATTTTATCCTATCCTTTGTCCTTTCTAGATATTCAGACCCTTGTCTCCTGGCCAGTATGTTCAAGGCACACTGCCTAATTCTGTATTATCCACAGGTCCAAGCACAGCAGTGAAAATATGATTTACCCACCTCCTTCCTCTGGAAACACCACCCCCAGCTAAAACTGTCTGCTAACCACTTGCAGGTGTGCTTGTACTTGTTACATGGTGGAGGTGTCAGTGCTAATGATTCACTGGCTCATCAAAAAATATGAAGTTATAACACCAGTTCAAAGTTTATTTACCAAAAGAAACGTCCGCACTGTTCTTATTTTGTTCAGGTCAAGAAGAACTTTCTGTGCCTTCTCATGGTTACTACAGTACTCATCATAGATGCGGAATTTCTCTTTCTGAAACAAAAAGAAACAAAAAGAGACATTGTTTTTCACTTGTTATTTTGATTTTTTTTTTTTTTTTAGCTATGCAAAGCTGCATAGTTAAATAGCCTTCATTCTAGAATGTCAGTTCTTCTTCATACATTTATTATTTGAGGTCTAGCCTCAAATTATGAACAGTCTGGAAGCACCACTTGGGAATTTCAAACACAGATTCATAGAAAACAAGGTTGAAAGGGACCTCAAGGATCATCTGGTCCAACCTTTCTTGGCAAGAGCATGGTCTAGACAAGATGGCCCAGGACCCTGTCCAGTGGAATCTTAAATGTGTCCAATATTGACAAATCCACCACTTCCCTGGGGAGATTATTCCAATGGCTGATTATTCTCACTGTGAAAAATTTTTCTCTGGTGTCCAGCTGGAATTTCCCCAGGAGAAACTTGTACCCATTACCCCTCCTATTATCCATATGATTCTGTAAAATGGGAGTCTCCACCTTTGTAGCCACTTTTTAAACATGTTTTCGTGTTTTTATCACTGAAACAGTGATAAAATCTCATTTAAGCCTTCTTTTCTCAAGTCAGTTCTCTCAGGCAGCCATATGGAACACTTCCCATGGTCATCCTTGTGGCTCTTCTCTTAAACCTGTCCAGATTGTCCACATCTCTTTTGTACAGCAGGGACCACAACTGAACACAGAATCCCAGCTGTGGCCTAACAAGCACTGAGCAGACAGTGATAATGATTTCTTTATCTCTGCTGGTTGCAACCTTACTGTTGCAACCCAGCATGCTCTTGCCTTTAACTTTTTTGTCACAGCAGCACACTATTCACTCATATTGAGATGGTCCACCAGGACATTGAGGTCCTTTTCCACAGAGCTGAGCCCCAGCTAGGTAGATCTCAGCCTGTGCTGCACTCCCGGATTATGTTTTCCCTGATGACAGACATTACATTTGTCTTCAATGAACTTCATAAGGTTTTGCTGAAATATTTCAGAGCTTGAACTACCACAAATACACAGGATAAAAACATACATGTATAAAATGCAAAATGAGTGGCTAATTTGTTGACATTATTACCCAATTTGTCTGCTAACACTTCTTTTCCAATATGATCCATTTTTCTGCAGAGCTAAAAACTGATGTTATTCAACTTCTGTAAAATTGTTTCCACTAAACATTAATGGATTTCTCCTGCCACAATGAATAATTAAAGACTTAACAAACAAATGGGACTCTAACCAGAGATAACAATGAAACCTGGACTTTTTGTTAGGTCTGCAACTGAAAGTAAACTAATTTGTTCTCATTTTGCAAAGCTCTGTAACAGTAACATCCTTGTTTTGCTCCAACAGGAAAAATTATACTCCTAGAAACCAATAGAAACAGGACATACAAACACACTTGTGGAGGTACTGCAATTGTTGGAAATAAAATATCTTCACAATCCAGAACCATGGAGGCATTTGATCCAGTATATACAAGTCTTTCCAAAATAGTCACATTTTTACATAGCACTAAGTGGGAATAAAAACATAGTACTACTCTTGCTGCATGTAACCTTGTACCTCCATCTAACACACAGGAAGAGCTTTGCCCAAGTTGCAGGGATCAGTTTGTCAGCCTGAGCTGAACTGGTGAATACAAAAATGATGAAACACCAGAAGTGTCATTTAATATGTTCTTTCTTCACAGTCCTCCCATCTCCTTTTTTTTTCTCCTTTGGACATGACAGTAACCAAGAGATGACTTCAAAGTACTCTTCATTACACAATCAGGTCATATTTAGGCTTCATGACTATGTACACTTATCATCATGACAGTAATTAATAAAGGCAAAAAAAAAAGATGTGAAAAAAAGGCTGAAATAAAAGATAACATACATAATTTAGAAAGCAGGTTCCAACTTCATGCTGTGCATTAGGTTCTGGCTGTAAACAATCCTCCACAAGGGACAGGAAGTTTTTGTGAACTGCAAGAATATCTTCAATATTTGAAAACAACATCTGCAAAAGAATAAAACATACATAAGTGAAACATCAGACACAAAACAGAAGAAGAAATGCAATTAGGAGACTAACCTTAACTGTTTCTTCTGTGACATTTTTATCCACTTTGGCTGCAGCACATTGGATCATTCGGTGAAGAAAAGCCTGCATGAAACAAGACAAATAAGGAAAAAGTTATTTCAGGAAGACTTGAACAACTTCTGGCATGTTATGCTTTCATTTGTTTCCCAAACTGGATATAGAGCCACATCAAAACATTATTCAGAATCTAAAACAAGCTCTTTATTTATAAATAATTTAGTAGTTCTGTTATTCTAACATGTTAGAAAGACCTATCTACATAGTGTTAAAAAGAGTAAAATATTAATGAAGTTGAGAAACTGAACATTCTCTGAAGTACCACTTTCATCCTGCATTCATATTACAATCAAGCAAGAGAAAAATGTATTAATTTTCAAAATCTCACTCTACTGCTTTACAAACAAGACAAGCCAAAGTAAGATGCTAATTTCCAAATTAAACTAATCAGGAGATACTATTATGTCATGTAAATTTTACCATAGCAACCAAAAGTCAGACATATTAATAACCAAACTTATTGTAAAGTAAATTGGCTTAAACAACAGTCAGCTGCACTTGGTTTTGCTTACTGATAACTCTTCCTTCTTCCCTCCCCAAGAACCTAACCCCCAGCGATCAAATTAGCAGTTACTAATACCACAAATGAAATACCAAAATTGTAAGTTTTCTTTTATTCTACATTCAAGAACTGGACACAAAAAGAAGATATGTACAGTAAGCAATTCCTAAAGAAATAAATATCTCAAGTACAAAGAGCAGAATTAAATTTTATTAATTCATTTCATTACAAAGATATTGGTATGTCCTAAAAAGTATCTACAAACTGTAGACTAAAATCTTACACTGATAATTCTTCACACAGACAAGCATATTCTTCACTCATTAAAACCTGGCACAATGAGTGCACAAATGTCATGTCTTTCATAACCATTTAGCTCCGAGTCACTGTGCATTGTACACTGTACATGAGCTCATCTAAATTCTGGCATGGTGCAAATTCCATAAAAGAGGCAATAAATAACCCCTGTGTGGAAAGATAGCAGTCACAGCAGCCCTTTTTGCCCTCTGCTGAGACTTAAATATTTTCATTCCCAAGCGATGCTCCTTTCTCTGCTGAAGAGGACTATGTAACTGGCATTACACATTTTTATTACTGAAGAGTCAAATCTAGTTATCCAGGACATAAACTGAATTAAGTTTGAAATACTGCCAGCACACTGTATGTTTCCTATCGTTCTGTACAACGATGTAGATTTTCTAGTTCATTAAACCCGTCTTTTTCCTGACTATTTGTGCTTTCTTTTTAATGTTTTACTGGTGCTAAAAAAAATGCCATTAACTCATTTGCAGCAGTTAACTGATGGTGGATGACAGCCCTTTACATCATTCCTTGCTAAGAATATCCCCAGGGGCTATGGCAAATTTGCTGCATGTATTATCTGTACAACCAATCCCACAAAGAGTGAAAGCCTGCATGACTCTTATTTAAATTTTGGAAGTTTTCACTAAACCATGCAACATCGTTGAACATGCTTTAGAATCAAAGAGGAAAAAAGAATTATAAGAACTACATCTGAAACTCACATCTATTTTTACTATCTGTAATTTTTCTCTGTTCACATTATTTCCCCATAGACCAAACATACTGCTCATCTGCACTTACATTATCTAAGATCTTCATTTCCTGTAACTGTGAAGGAAGGTGAACATTAAGTTGGCTGATGGTGAAACTAAGAAGGAGCTGAGAGCTGAGGCATTATTTATTCCCAAGTGATTCAAGACACTAGATGGGAGTCATGAGGTCAAGAAGAGAATATATCAGTTGCAATAAACAGTTGTCCAAGCAGCACTGTCCCAGACATCACATCTGCAGAGGTTATCAGAAAATAAATCCAGGAAAATCCAAACTTTTGCAGAGCCCCGGCACAAATCACTAATTAAGGTAAAGAGGCCTGGGACAACTTCAGTCCCTTCCTGCAATTTCTTATAAGCCCCTGTAATACCTTTGCTGTTCTCATTCTGCAGGAATAATGTAGTCATGAGGCCAGTTTTTTCCCTAAGATTTGCCTCCTGTTCATAGTATCATGAAATCATAGAACAGCCTATGGGTTGGAAGGGACCTTAAAAACCATCTAGTCCCAGTCCCCCTGCCCTGGGCAGCGATACCTTCCACTAGACCAGTTTGCTCAGCACTCCATTGCTCTCCCTATCAATGCAGATTTGCTTCCTGAAAAAAATCATTATGCTGTGTCTCAAAAATCAATGCATGTGACTATTTGAATTTGTCAAGTACTTACATGAAGTTCTACAAACTGCACATATTGCAAAATAATTGGAATAATTCATATTTCCTAGAAGTATAGTGTTAAGAGAATTCAGGGGAGCACAGGTAGGGATGGATGTGTCTACCTCCAAGGCCGATCCCTGGCGGACTTCACCCGTTGCGGAGTGAATAATGCAAAGCATTGATGAAACCCAGGTTTCCAGGACATAAATCCCCTTATCAACTCCCTTCCTGAAGCACAGAGACACCACAGACTCCACACACATAACACCTCTGCACTAGTACTTTGCCAGTAAGAATGGACAGCAATCATCAGGCAGGAGGATGGAGAAGTAATTCATTTTTTGGCAGCGTAAAATAACCCAAATCCAGCACTGCAACTATGAAAAGACAAATGTCTCTGAACTCACATAAACACACAGGTCTCAGAGAGGGCTGACTACTCAAAAAATCTCCAGAATTATTTAAGCATCAACCAAGGACAACCATAAGCATTTCTGCAAAAAATTAGTAGACAGAGAAAAAGCAGGTAATTTGCATACACAACTGTAAGGAGGACGCCAGCACAGAAATTACAGATTTTAAAAGGAAAATACATAAGGATGGACAGAAACTACTCAGGAGCTGTCAGTTCTTCAGTTAATGGGAAGAAATAATTTTATAACCTTTTGAAAACACACCGCATAAACTTTAATTAACCATAGAAAAAACATACCTGTAAAAAATATAAAAGTAGAATGGACACCTCAGCCAATTTACAATTCACTAAAGAAATGGACACATAAAAAAAAAATATAAAACAAAAGACATCAGGAACTCCTCTGAAATAGCACTGAGTTCCTTCTAAAACTTTTACCATTACTTCAAGTATGAGACTCAAAGTCCACACTCATTACTGAGCACCACATTAAATGAAGGAGCAAAGCAATTACAAATTGCAAGGAAACAATAAGATAGATCCTGTTCCTGGACTGACCAAACAGCTGTAGGAATCAATTGTCACACATGATTCCCATGCTTACAAAAAAGCAAAAAACCAACAAAAATCAAAGTGAAAAATCAATTCAAACCTAATACAATTTCATCAAACATACATGTCAGTAAATCATGATTCATCTGTGTTTACTGGAGTATACACTACACCTTGCTGGAGTATACATTACATTTGCTTCAATATTCATCTACATTAGTGTAGAAATTTCATAGCACTACATCAAATACAGAGAATAACAAATATCTCTGTGTACTCCAGGATCACAGACCAATGTCACATAGACAGGGATCCTCAGCTTTCCCGAAGCATTTCAAGCAGATTCCAGAGTTTCCCTTAGCTTCCTTTCAGTTAATTTTCTCAAATAACAGCAAAAACATATGGTATAAAACAGAATGTAATTCTAGATTTTCACCTTGTGCCACCAGCATTCTATCTACCTTGCTATAGTATAGGGATTCAACCCTGCAGCACAGCAAACAGCGATTCCTGGCACTCTCTGCCAGCCAGACTATTGGCGATTTCTCTTTTAAGAGATCTCCACACAACATTTCAGAGCAGCAACTTGGCTGGGTACCATAAGGAGCAATCTAAATTTCAAAGACCAGATGAAAAGCAAATATAAAGGAGGACGCTTGTTACCCACATTAAAAAAACAACACCCAGTTTTGTTTGTCAGTTTTTAGAACTGTTTATGGAAAACCGTGTCACTCTAGGAATATTCTTGAGTCACTCAGAGTGCCACAACTCCTGCCTCCACAAAGCTTGTCATTCAAACCTAAACTTTCTAAAGCATCCTTCCAAAAACTTCATTAACACAATATGGCATCTGCATGATCAGTGCATATCTGCTTTGAAGAAGAAATGCCCCAAAATGCTGATAAAATTCCAAATATGGAGGGTCACATGGTAAGAAGTTTTATGATCTTTACAAGTCTGACAAACTTGCAGACATGGGGGTCCAACTAAGTCCTTTGGAATAGGGGAGCAACTAGATAGGAAATATATAAGATAACAGTTTAGTGCTAAAGTTCCCTGACTCCATTCAGGTCCTATTGGTAACATAAAAATGCCACTCTTTTTGGCTGTGACTCAGGGTCCCTGTACCATGGTGGTGTAGAAAAGAGTAATTCCCCTCTACCTTTGAGAAATGTGATAAATAATAGTTTGGAGATCATTCCATGCTAATAATAGCAATGTAGCTAATTACACACTTTGTTCATCTTACCTGCAAACTGTTACATACTTTCTGTACTATTCCCTCATCCAATTCTTTTACCCTTTGCCTGGCATTGCAGTAACACAATACAAGAAGCAATGGGCATGAAAATTAAACCATAGAACATTGAAAATCCAAATTCAAAGAATTATAAAAGAATTTGTTCATTATGACAAGTAAACACTAAATTTTCTGCCTGTCTGCTGATCAGCTGCCATTTTGTGAGGCAGCATTTTTTTAATAGAAACACACACTGGGTTCCTGTTATGGGGATTTTGACTTCTGGTCTTATCAAAAGAAGAGTTGCATTGTTTGTTGTTTGGTGGGGCTTTTTCTTGATGGTTGCTCTGTGTTTTGTTGAAAAAAAAAAAAACAAAAAAAAAAAAAAAAACCAAAACAAAACAAAAAAAAAAAAACCAAAACAAAAACCTACCACTGCTACAGATAGCACAAGGAGCTGCCAACAGCACAAATTACTTCCCTGACATCTGGAATGAAATCAGGGAAAACAAAGAAGTCTGCCTGCAGAAGACTCCCAGGGCATGAAGAGTTTTCGCCTTCTTTACAGATAAAAAGTCCAGAAATTATGTCAGAGCTCCTGGATCACAAAAGATATATAACTATCTTTCTGAAAGTAATAATCCTACTTTGGACTAAGCCTATAAATAAATATTGGGTTTTATCAGAAAAAATAAAAATTAAATAGTTACTCATTTTTTCTTCTCAGAATTCTTTTAACAGTGTTTCTATCTTTAAATCTACACTGCCACAAACAAAACCAAGGTGAACTGCAAAAAACACATGTATTTTTAATATGGTAATTTCCTGCACATCTTCACTTTAGGAAAACCAGTTCAAGTGAAATGCCCAACCTATCATAAAGCCTTCTGAATAAAGCTAGCTAGCTGTTATGGATTAAAATTGAATACAATTTTATTTTGCACAGTGTCAAAGACAAAATCATTTAAAGGGACCCACTATAAGGAAATGTTTATATTTTTATACAACTTTTCTGTGTCTATGATAATAACCTCATCTTCACAAATTTAGAAACACAAATATGAAATATTTGTAGTTTCTGTGTTCTCTCTTTACATTCTTAGTGCAACTATAGGCATCTGGATGATAGAAAATATTTTTGCCTTTTCACAATATTCCAAATGATCCTAGAGAAAACATGAAGATCTATACTTGTGAAAAAAACCTGCTCTTTATCATAGCTGACTAGCCTAATTCAGTTCACAGGCATTGAGGTAGTATTTAGCACAGCAGTTTTGCACACTATAATTAATGCACATCAGATTCCAAGTCCCAGAAGAACACCAAGCCAGTTTTGTTGAAGCACTTTTGTTTGATTTCACCACAAGGAGGAAAAACACAAAAATCAATAGAGAAGACTCCAGCAGCAGTAGCAGCTGTGGCAAACACTGTGTTCCTACCCTCCTCTTCCCATTAACCTGTGCCAGCAGCAGTGGCAGTAGCTGCTCGGGCTGGCTTCTGCTACTGAACAAAAGACTCTTCTTCTCTCTCCAGTGATTCACCAGCTGAGGCACCACCTGTTCCTCCCATCTTGCCTGCAGGACTGGATGAATCACAAACAGCAGTGAGAGCATCAGCCAAGGTCAGATACATTCTTTCTCCCTGCTGTACCTAGAGCTACTTTCAAAGCTGGCATCATATTCCAATGCCTGTAAGTACAGAGGAAATAGATGGGCAACATCTGCAATGTTTTCTGTTCCAGCAATAATTTCTTTTCACAACCTACCAAACAATCCACTTCTCCATTCATCTGATCCTAAGGGGCAGCAGTCTGTCTGAAAGAGCATCCCTGACTTAAAGTAAACATGAATTCATAAGTACACACAAAACTAAAGCAATTAATGCTTTGAAAAAATATGTATCTTCATAATATTCTCATACATTATTAATATGATGACACATTTTGGGATAATCAGCCCATTCTCCATCATATATCTTTTTTTTTTTTCTCTATCATATCAGAAAACTTCTAAGAGTAGAGAAAAAAAACCTTTCCTCATCCTTCTTCAACCCTCAATCACCATTTCTGCATTTTATTGTCACTGACGATATTTTTCAACATTTTACTGGACATATTGTTCTTTCATGCCATTTGAGACTTTTAAGTCAATTCCCTTCTTTGACGGGAAACTCGTGTCCTCTAAACTCATGTTCCCCACCTCTAAAATCACCTGAGCTTTCACTTTTGATCCCTTCCTTCCTTTCAGTTCCATTGCAGATGAAAGTAAGAGATTTATAGTTAAAGTCCAGTTCCACACAGCCAGGCAGGATGTCCGACGTCTCCACCCTCTTCCTTGCACTGAAGCCATTCTCAAAAAGATTTAGTACAACCTTTTCCTGGCCCAGTTCAGAAGACATCTATTCCTTTTCTTCCCAGATGTAAAGAATTCTGCCACTAAAATAAGGATATCTAGTATCCTCATTTTGGGAACCTGCTCTTCTGAGGACTAGCTGAGCTCTTGCTGGTCAACAGAAGTTTGGTTGATGAGTAACAATGGAGGTACTCGCACACTTGCAGCTGAGATCATTCCAAATCTCGCCAAATCAGAGGCTGGATGTCTGGCTGGCTCACACATGCTGCTGATGCCACATACAGCAAATGTCTATAAGATCACCTAAATTTTTGCTTAATTAAAATGTAGCTTAACCAGAGCTTTAGTAAAAGGCCATATACTGGCATATGTGATGTGCCCCCACCTACAAGATAAGCAGAAGGCAGTTTTATGTAACATGGGTTGCTGCTAACCAAGCCTTTATCCCATTAAAAATACAAACAGGTTACATTCCAATCACAAAAAGAGGTTCTGGAAGGCAAAAAAAAGTGATTGGCCTGACCCCTGTGAATTTCTGAACAGTCTGTTGGGATTGCAACAAACTGACCAAACAAGAGGCATCCATATCAATAAACAAAATGCTTCCAGCATGCCAAGATTCCTCTTAATTACATTTTGAACATTTTCTTGACTAAAAAGATACTCTGTACTAAAAAACATTCACATTACATCTACCATTACAGCTTACCTCTCATAAAAGTCAGCTGTTTCCTGAATTTATAGAACATTAGGTTCTTGTTAGGAAATCTCAGGGAATTCAGCTGTGTCCACTACTAGCAAACCAAAACAAGAATTGAGGAAACCTCAGAACAAGTGTACATCTGGAAGTAACAGTATGTTCCTGTTACATTGCAACCATAATTAGAAAAGAATTTGTATGTTTGAAACCTTTATAATTCATACTACAGTTTCTGCTTTTTTTATGCAATCATATCTTATTCTGTTCCATTTGGGAAAAAAAATCTTGAATTTTTAGTCAACTTTTACTTGCAAAATTAGGATTTTCCTAAATTATTTTTTTTAGTAGGAGAAGGCCAATTAGGAAGAATTCAACAGTCCTAGAATATTTTTGAGACAACTCTTTTCTTTAATTCTCCATCAAATTTTATTTCTTTAAGCAAATCAGTAATTTCAGGAAGTGTAAAAGATGAGAAATACACAAGAGGACAAGATGAGAAACACATTTGGCAAAAATGACCCATACAAAAGAATTATTTAGATTTTCTGATTCAATTTGAGAAATAATAGTTTGAAATCTCAAAAATATTACAAGAAAGTCATCCTCTGTACATCTCCTATATTCTTCTAAAGTCCATTAACATGTTTGAAGGCCAGTGTGAGTCTTTTCTGACACAAAAATATCCACGAGAATTAAGCAAGTCATGATCTTTGTCACTGATTATGAGGAGTAAACCTGAAATAACATATTACATCTCCACTTTCAGAATTTAAATTTAAGTATTAATTCCTATTGCACCTGAATAAGGGAGGAAAGTTCACTCAGCACCAATGAAAACAAATTATTTGGTCCTTCATGATTAATTCAGCTTATTAAAAAAACAAACAAATAAACATTTTTACCTATAAACTGAGAAAACTTGAAAATACTGACAGGCAATCACAATCGAAGCCCACCAACCCCTTTTTACATGCTCAGTTTTCAACACAACATTTTTTTTCTAATATTGGGATGCACAGTCCTTAATTATGATGTTACGTAATGTTTAATATGGCTAGATGCTAATTAGGAATTAGAATGCTTGAGAGAGCTAAAATTTTTATTTTCAGAGTTCTATAAATAAAACATACTCCCAAACTCTGTTCATTGCCAATTCTGGCTGCCATTTGCATTTGCACACACGTGCCAAGAAAAACACGAAGGAAGGAAGAATATGAAACAGCAGTTTTCTTCCCCAATTTCAATTCTTTGCAAAGCCTGCAGGGAAGCTTTAGTGAATATAGGACTTCTAGAAAGTACTCACTCCCGATCACAGAAAAAACCTGAAACATCTCATATAAGTTCTTTCCCAATCAGTAGTAATCAGAACACTTCCCTACAACATGTCTTAGATAATTCCTATTACTTGCCATTTAAACAGGTCCACATTTGCATAGACTCATATGCAACAATGCCTCAGTTCATGCAACCATCATTTAATTAATGCTGTAGTATAAGTATTTAATGGTTTTCAATTTGAACCAGATCTTTTATTTATTATACAAATAATAAAATAAATAAAGGAGAAAACTACTGGTTTCTGAAAAACAGATGCAAATGTTAGTTGTCTTAACTACATTACAAAAAGAATACAATAATGTAAAAAATTTTATTATTTTACACACAGCTTCATACAAACAAAAAATTGTTATAGGTCTCTATTCCCTACCCTGAGCTGGTCTCATGAATTTCCATCTGCCTATATGGTTTTGAACCAATTTCCATGAAAAAGCAATAATTAATAATATTTTTTTAGACTGTATTTGATTCATAGGATACTTCAACTGTGCAAATTCTAATAATAGTTCATATTTTATTTCTTTATTGGTTTGATAACTATTAAAAAGAGTAGATGATTAAAAAATAGCTCTCTTTTTCCTTTATACTATACATAAAGCAAATGTCTACACATCTACACATCTGCTGCACATTATATCACAGGATATTTACATGTTAATCACCATTTACATCCATCAAAGAGTTTTCATATCTTGAAGGATACAATGATCACTGAGTACATGATTTTAGAAAACAAAATGGAGCATCTTAACATCCAAAATAGAGCTGTAGGTGTAAAGCCACACCATTTGAATTTATCCACATTAGCTGGATTGTCTTACTGTCAAATAAATTCCTAATTTCAAGGAATATGGACCAGGATTGTACATGAATGCTAGGGAGAAATAACTCCTTGCTCATTCACAGACTATCCTTCTCTCAATGGTCCTTTCTTTTCTCCTTTTGCTATTCAAGCACAGGCTCGTTTTTTTGTCTTATGTAGGTTTATGGCCTGTCTTTGGCTTTGATGGGTTCCCAGCATAATTGCACAACACAGTGCCCTGTCTGTGAAGCATGTGTTCCTCAGGAACACAGACTGCATGGCTGTTCTTGCCCTTTTCAATCATTTTTATAGGGAAACAGAAAACAAAACCTGATTGCAATATCATTTGCTTTGCCTTCTTAATGAAATTTTTGTTCAAATATTGGGACCCTAAGATGACACAGTTTATTATTAACTTTTCCTGAAATAAGAGCATCATTCTTTTAGGCTGTAATCAAAAGTTTTAAACCATCCTCTGGTTCAAGCAGAGAGAAGTAGGGAATTTTTTTAGATATTGAACCTGTGAAAATAGACTGTCACACTCAGTCAGTCGATGGGAACAGTCTGAAGGGCCACTATTTAAATTAAAATGAGAATATTCAGTAGTCACAGCATCAAGCAAACCACCCTCCTCACCAGACGACTTCCACCATAACTGCAGACAAGTACAAACAGAACACACTGGTGGCAGATGCAATCTGTAAATACTCAACCAGAGTTTGACAGCACTGAATACTACTCATACCAGGACACACTGCTGCTTACCAAAACACCCACGTTGATTCCACAGACAGAAGTTCTCACTAAGTCTGTCTACATAAGGTTACATAAGGAAATTGAACTTTTTTTAATTTGTATTTTTTACTTCATGCATTAATTTGCTGTGAGCAACATCCTTTCAGTTCCCATTCTCCAAAGTAAAAAAAAAAGAATTGTCTAAACCATTCAAAGCTCCAGATACCAGATTTCTAAGAACAACACAAGGGAACAATGGTGTTAGTGGGACCAGGAAATCAAGAAACCATAAATAAATATCAAATATTGTTTTCCAGCATCTTCAATAGTTCTGGATCCTGCAGTCCATGCTTCCTCTGGATGAGGAAATGACGCCTCTGCAGGTTTTCCTTGTTTCCATAATAGACTACTATAATTTGCCAAATGGACCAGCCAAAGGCATTGCACTTGCACACTGAGCCATGCAGAGGCTCATCTGTTGGGCGATAATAAAAGCTACTGTGATCACAGTCTCATTTCTGGACTACAAGGTGTTGCTTCTCCACTCAGAAGCCTGACTTATCCTTTTAAGGAACAGGTTATGGGTGGTACAGGTTATGGATGGCACAACTCATCCAAGCCGTGGGACTACCTGAATGTATTGGTAGAGACGGCTTGGGAATGAAGATAAAATAGCTTCAGGAGCAGATCCACAGCTATGGAATAGCTTTAAGAAGAGACCTGATATCAAGATCAAGTTTGAAAGTCTTCAGTCTCTACATCATCCTGACAGAAACACCTTCACCTTCCTTCTTCCCTTAGATCCTGCATGTAGGAATGAGAGGGAGGCAAGCAAGCAGTGAGGTCCGGGCAAGATGCTCTTTTTATTAACACTATTCCAGGTGTTCAGTTTTCATAATTATATCAAAAATTAAGGAAGAAAAAATTGCAGGAAGATGGGTTCACCTTAAATTATGAAATGCAAGCCCAGAAGAGTAACTAATACTTCACATATACAAATGAAGCAGACACTACACTAACTAATTCTGTCAGAAGGAAGACGAAAGAAAAGCAGCTTGCTTAGTCTTTCAGGCTTTATCTCATTTTCTTCAAACTGCCTGTTAAAAATTACTAATTGCTGAACTTTTTTTTTTTCCAGCAACATGTGAAAGAAACTGGGATAAGAAGAGAGGGAGGTTGCCAAATCCACAGTTAGAAACTTTCCACAGGCTTTTTTTTTTTTTAGAAAAAAACAGAGTTTAATTTCAAAATATTTTTCTATCATCTTCTACTGTGAAGATTGCAGTGCAATAATTTACAGAATGGATGCTATCTCTATAGATAAACAAAACCATCATTCACAAGAGATTTGACCTTAACCTTCTGTCCTAAAATAGTATGGCCAATTACATAGCAGCAGCAGCCCACATCCTTAAAATATCTTTGACTGAATTATGGAACTAAGTTCTAGTCTTGACTTCTCAAGTTTGCTACAGACTGCAACTAACTAAAATAATAAAATATACAGCTAAAACAAACAGCTATGTTTGTTAGAAAATAAATTCCAGCAACTAAATGGTGAAGCAGAACTATGCACTCTTGAATTCATTGCTCTTGTTAAAAAGAAGAGCTCGAAAAAATGCACAAACTGAACTTATCATTACATCAACTTAAGCAATAAACTAAAAGCTTCCAGGAAATTTATCATCCTGTTTGCTGACTATAATTTGGCTTGTTTTGTTTGGATACCATGTTCCTGTTCCTTCCACTCATGTCCCCCAAATCAGGCGAAAGCACTGGAACCTCACTGCCTATACTCCAAACACTTACCCAGCCCATATATTTTATGTTATAGGGCAGAAAGAGCTCCCTACCTTCCATCAGATCTGAGGGAAAGAGCAAAGCTGTGGCTCATTTGTCTAGAGAGGGGTAACAAAAACATATGTCAAAAGGTATCCTAAACATACTGGGCATTTACCGACCAAAGCCAGTGCAAACATTTAGGTAACAGGATGTTAGTTTGATACATTTTCATTTAAAGAGAAAATCACTGTGGGCCCAACAAACAAGAAGATTTAATGTTTACAAAAAGACCACCATTTGTCGGATGTTATGATATATTTTAATCCTATTTTTAGCATCATTTTTATGGAATTTCCTTTCCATTAATACTCTACTTCACCAGAATTGCCAGCAGCAAATGTGTAGAAGAGCATAAACCCAAAATACAGTGTCAGCACTAATATTGTCACTATCATTTCTGTGACAATAATAACTCATTGATGACCAACATGGGATACTGCTCACTACATAACTGATATTTTCCGGTAACCTAAGTGTTGTTTTTAAAAATCTCTTTTAAGTCTGGAATAGTGGGGTTGTATCTATCACACAAAACAACAGAAAAACGTAAATCTTACCCATGATTTTATAAGCCCTCTCTCAATGACCATGTCATAGTAACAACTTTTGAAATACAATAGTCAAAGAAAATTGCACTCTCTTTTCTAATTGATAAATCAGCTGAACAACATGAGTTCAAACATTAGCATGAGACAAAAACTAGTTTGGTATTAGGGAACATTTCCTCTTCTCCTTTGCAGTCTCTGCCATTATCTACAAAGCACAGTAAGCACACTTCACATTTTACTCTCTGTGTAACAAAACTCAGCATCCAGGACTAATATGAGTGAACAGAAGTTTGATAACATGAAAATATTGCACAGAACCCTTTTGATCCCTGAGTGGATAGGTATCCATATAAAACAGAAATACAACAACCATTGCAACAGAAAAGCCTTCTAGAGGTGCCTTCAGTCAGTGTTAAAGACATTATGACAAGGCCTTAGAGCAGAGAACTGTCCCACCTGAGGGTGGAAACTTCCAGATGCAAAAAGTTCCAAGGAGGAACACGGGTCACAGGATCCCTTCTGAAAGCACCATAAAGCTCGTCTCATTTTCCAAAAGGATGGCTGACATCCAGATATTGTTTTTCAACTATCCTTTCAGACAGCAAGGACGTTTCTTTTTCACTGTCATTCAAAGAAATAAACCAAAGGAAAAGAGCACAATTTCCTGTCTATTTTTAAAAATCAGAGTTCACCTAAGGAACAAAGGTGGGTGGAGGCCTCAACATGACTGTGTCCTTCTGGACAAGAGTAAGTGCATGGAAGTAGGCAAGATTTAGAGCAACCAGATCATGCTCAAATAAATAAGCCTGACAGAAAATTAAAAAAAAAAAATTAAAAAGTAAGTCTCCATGTGCAGAAAAGGTGGGCCAAACTGAAACCAAATCCCCAGTGAAGAAAGAGCTGCTCTTAGCTAAGCTATGCCTTAGGACCTCAATACATCGACACATTTTGTGAGGCCAGTGCAAGGAGTATTTGAAGGATTTAATGGCCAAAGAGGTTTTCCTGGTCATGTTGTATTATAAAGTTTTGGTGTACTTTTAAACAGAAAGGGGTCTTAGCCATTGGCCTTTTTCAGAAGCTAAGGCATGAAAAGGATCAGATCAGCAGCAAGATCAGACTTAGAAGTCAACTAGAAATACATACCCTGTCTGTCACATAGCCTGCATGTAAATGGCTAAAAGTGAATGGCATGGCTTTATTCAAATACCTACCTGTGCAACAAACTATGTTCAAGGAAGCAGGACTTAGTCATTCTCTAAATACCCCACAATAGTCTGTATTTTTATTTTCATTTCCCAAACTGGACATGAATTTGAAAAGATTTCATAACATGCTCCCTTTCAGCAAATGTATAAGTATATTAGAACTGCAGTGTCTCTTTTTGTCAAATTTCTTCTGCACATGAAAAATTTCCGCAGCAAAATTCTGGATTACGGTATACTATGAAAACAGAATGTTTCTGAATATACCTTTCACAAGTCTCAGTGTAGTGTTGTCAGTCTGGCAGCTATTCCAAAGCTACTTAACATTCTTCATTTAAGCAGAATGCAAAGATCTGGAAATTTCTCAGACCAAGGAACAAGCAAAATTGTCAACAGACATGAACCTCCTGCTCCTTCCCAATCAGATTCTTACATGGTCACCTCAGACTATCATACCAGGGAATTTTATGAGAACAAATAATAAAACAAATCTCCCTTCTTCCTGAAGTGTTCAGCACTCATTGGAATTAAATGTGTGCTTTCCTTTCCCTCACAGCAAAGGAGAAAAATAAAAGACCTGATTGCTTATTGCATTTGCTCTGTTCTGTTAATTTCTTTGTTCATGTAGGAACTGAGGTAAAGTTTTGCTCTTATGTCTGAAAGAACGAGAATTCCATGATCTAGGTCTAACTCTTAAAGTTCACATCTTGTGTCCCACAGCCTCCTTTTTAGGAACAAACCAGACTACTGTTTTTCCAAGGGATGATACAATATAGTAGAGGACAGGCAGATTTGTCCTCCTGAGGTCCCAAACCTCTTCTGTACTCAGTGGGAAGTCATTACATAAGGCTGCTCCTGGTAATTCATAGTCTGTGAGCTTGCTGAGCTATGGGCTATTTAAAACTTTTTTTAGATTAGGCAGTAGAATTTTGTAATTCTGATAAATTGAGTCTGAATGAGCTTGACGGCAGTACTGAACCAGTGGGTTCAATGTTCATGTGAAAAGTCCTGTGATCTCCAGAAGAAAACTTATCAGCAGTTCCTTTAGGTTATTCGGTCTCAAAATTTCCAGTGCTGTAAAATCTGCCCAAAGGTCTGATGTGGCTAGTTTTTGAAATTCCTGAGCACGAGAGACAAGCCAAGTAGACACAATCCTTCCAGCTCCTATGTTTAGACTATATATGTGCTTTTCAATCCCCATGAACGCCAATGGATTAATTTCTGACCACAGGAAAACATCCGCAGCTTTACTGTTTGTGTCTGTTTGGAGCGAGTGCTGCAACAGCTTTGATAGGCAGGAGGACCTACATGTCTGCTTTTGCCTTATTTCCATGAAGCAAGTCCTGCTCTCAGCAAGGAACTGCATGCCTAGTCACTGATTTTTGGCAAAAAATTGACTTTGCAAACTGATAACGGTCTTTTCAATGTTTATCCTGCAAAAAATTTTGTTTATTGACCACTTTATGAATAAATCAAATCAGATGTTGCTAAAGCTGACTTTTCACTGTGTGTATGAATACAGGATTACCACAGTAAAGGGCTCTGTCAGCAGTCTGCACATTCATAGGAGCTGATAAAGAGCCAAATACATTGACTGTTATCAGATCCACTACCATGTTAAATAAAATCAACACTCTTTAACTACAAAATAACAACAGGACTTCTAGCAATTTAAAAGTGACCTGGAACTTCCAAGAAAGACAAATACCTGGGTCACAACAACAAAGACTTCAGAAGCCCAGAGCAGACTTCCTACTTAGTGAGATATTTAAGTCTAAAAAATAATAATAATTAAGCACTTTCTTTAGAATTCCCTTATACAACACATAAAGACTTCTTCATCAATCAGTTTGAATAAACCTTCCAAAGAAGTAAATAGTACAAGGAGGCAGGGGAAATGCCTACAGATGGGACATTAGTATAATACCCTCTCTTACAAAACCCAAAATACCAAAATATGCAAAGTGGAATATTTTCTCACTGGCTAAACCTAACCTATATGGAGGCTAGAATGTCAGATTATATGGATTACAAATGCACTGTTTCAAATGAGGAGGCCCTATAGGAAAAACTAGAAAGGCTATGATTTAACTGATGCATAACTAGGAGGGTATTTTGTTCCAGGTTTTTGATTTTCTAGCACTGTCACCATTGTATATAAAAGGTTTGTGTCCTTTTTTGGCCTTCCTAACAAATTACATATTCATCTGCATGGTTCAGTCCTGCTTCTGTAGATCTCATGCTATCAGATGAACCTCAAGTGAAAATGACTGAATTCAGCCACATATTTTCAATAAATGTCATGTTAGCCATTTCAAGTATGTTATCTGTATGATGTTCCATCAGACTATTGTAAACAAAAAGTGTCAGTACTAGATTTTGTAAGAATATTGACACTCTGTCACAAATGAACAGAACAGTAATGCTTTTTTGGAATTTGGTTTAAATGGCTATGATAATTTTAGAACATATTTTAAATTTTCTTTACATGATTCCAAGTACCTGACTGGGTTCTTACTGGGTTTGAACTTCATGATCAAGCTGCTTTGCTAATTTGGTATACTGGTAATTCACTTCTAGAAATGATAGACTCTCTTACTGAAATATACTCTTCAAATGTGAACTGTCAGCCAAGTTTGCAAGGCAAAATCCAGCATCAATATTTTACTCTTTTTCCTTATCCATAGGACTGTATGCTAAAGATATCAGATTCGAGTCTCCAAAGCTCATAAAATTTCTGGTTAATTAGATATTTGGGATGCACAAAGCACAGCTTTTTCCGTATAATTTAGTGTAGTATTCTGGAAATAGAGTAACCCTCAGTAGAGTATATTAATCTAACTAGCATGTTCCTACCTTTTCCCCCCCATCAAAACAATTAGACTGTATAAACTTTCAAGGTCCAACACTTTCTTCTACACTGTATAAAAACAAAACCCTGACAAATGTTCCGCTTGATTTCACTCACAGGGTTAAAAGAAAAAAAAAAAAAAAAAAAAAAAAGACCTGGAGAAAGCAGCCAGAACAATAAGGATGTGCTGATGCAGGCAGGAACTCAACCCCTTTTATCCATGTTAGAAGAACAAGAACACTCCTCTCAAAGAGGCTTTAGGTCAGAGACCTCAAAAGCAAGAGGCTGGTAGCTAACACTCCTGGCTGAAACAATGTCAAGGGCACACTAGAACACACCCAATGTTTGTGACACAATGTCGGGGAAGTAGTATTTCTATCGCCTTTTACGCATTAGTCAATTATGTTTGCAGTTTGAAAACAATGTAGAGATCCAGATTAAATTTTATAGATTTTCCAGGTTACATCTTAAAAGTAAAATACCAAGTCATGGGAAAAAGAAAAAGCAATCCTTAAATCATTTAAGGCTTCCAAGCCATGCTTTTAGAAGCATGTGCAAAGCCCCAGAGGGCTAAACTTTAGATGGTGCTTTTCCTGGTTTCTGCTTGCCCCTCCTTTTTTTGGTTGTTGGGAAAGGGGGTGGTGGGGGGGAATGTAGTTTTTGTTTGTTTTGGGATTTGCTTTTTTTAGGTTTATCGGCAATACGAGTGCAAAAACCATCAGCTTCTGAGTAACTGCAGACCAATAAATACGCCTCTCATCCAGGCGTACTGAGGCACATTAGTAACAACACAATGAGCTTCCACAACTTCTTTGTGACATTCAGTAACTTTTTCTACATATTGTATCTGTAGAAGCTAGACGTGAAAAGAGGGTGCTACCACACATTTGTGGAAAAGGCACAACTGTATATGTAAAATCAACTGGCTTTCTTTGCAAAGAAAAGTGGGTTCTTCTGCAAAGACACAATTAAAAGGCTTAATTTTCCATGAAGGGGAATCAAAACTGAGAGGACTAAAGCCACAAAATCATCAAATCCACTTATGTGGGCTTATGTTCATCTGGAATACTTATTAAGGCCCATATTCCTGTAACAGACTCACAAAAAGGTAAATATACACTGGTATGAAGCCCTTGGTGCCTAATAATTCCAGACTGTGCAGAACACAGACACAGATTTGCAGCGAAATAAACTGGAAACATCACATGTATTCACCTTCTCTACAGAATTTCATATGGCTTTACAAAATCACACAGACAGGGCCTTGATGCTGTAACAGATTGTTAAACTTCAGTGCAATGGTTACATTGGACATTTCTGCTCCCTAAGCTCCACACAGCTCTCTGCAAGTAATGACCTTAAAAATTCATATTTTTAAAAAAAGCCAAAACATAACAAACAAACAAAAAATATTAGTGCATAGTCAGTGGTTGTACAAGCATTTCCTGATGTTCTTGCAGGAAATAAGGCACATTGCTGTCTCGGCTACCTTCCGCCTCAAGTGCAGAGCCCATTCTTTAATTTTGTCATGCCTTAAAAAAACAAAGCAAAAAGATTATTTAAACAAAACAACAAAACAAAATAAACAAAAAAAAAAACAAAAAAAAAAAAAAAAAAAAACAAAAAAAAAAAAACAAAAAAAAAAAAAAAAAAAAAAAAAACAAAAAAAACAAAAAAAACCCAAACCCTTCCTGAAGAAAACATCAACTGCACATGGTTTCCCCTCCTGCAGGAAAAATGAAAAAGCAAAAACCATATGATAACTATTAGTATTATCACTTATGTAAATGGAAGAAAATCATCATAATGTCCACAATGCAAGAATTTACTTGGGGCTAGAAACTTGACAGCACTCTTAACTATCCTACATGAATAATTTTTAGCGAACTCTTTTAAAACCCATGCACAGTTGAATTTCCTTTAGTGCCCAAGTTTTTCAGAAGCATACAACTTGGAAACCTTCTTTTTACATTTCTGTTTCAGTGTGCCTGCATTTGGTGCAGGAAAAAGCCCATTATGGAAATTAGTTAATTCATGCATCAGGATTAAGTTACTTGTATGTATTTTCTTTTACAAAATTTGCAACAAGTCTGAACTGCAGAACTTGCCAGTCTACTTCTTACCAAATGTAATTTTTTTCCTTTAAATTGCATGAAATACACAAAAGATGAAGTATCACACATTTCTCATAGATACTTCTGTGAAGCTTTGAAGAGAATTTTATATGACGCTTTTGCTTTAGAAAATAAGTGATCATTAAGCAAGGTTTTGAGATATGGCAATTCTTATGTCATTATGCAATTATGTCATTCTATTAACTTGGAAATATCATGTGTTTCCTTTTTTTTTTGTTTAATAACTACTACAAATTTACAATAAAAAATAGGTCAGACTCATGAACCTGTATCACAGTACCAATTAACTGCTTCCACAGAACAGCGGGAGCACTGGCTAGAATGGTAGGCCATTCCTAAATTTACAGATCACAATCCTATAGACACCAGACCATTCTGGGTTACGTTTAGCATATCACATAGCAGAAAGAGATGCTCTGTAAATCTAAAAAAAAAAAATAACCATGGTAATAATTTTCTCCCAGTTACAACACAGGCTCATGGAATCATAAAGTTTGGAAAAGATCTCCCAGGTCATCGAGTCCAACCTTTGAGTAAACATCACCATGTCAATTAACCACACCACTAACTGCCACATCCAGCTGTCTCTTGAACACTTCCTGGAATGGTGACTCCAGCATTCACCTGGGCAACACATTTCAATACTTAAACATCCCTTTAGTGAAGAAATTCTTCCTGAGAAAAGCACATTGATCTAACAAGATATGTAATGTCCTTCCGTTTTTCTCCATGCATTGCCAGTCTCAAGAATTAAGGATCAATAAGGCTGTGAAATAAAACTTTTTGGTGATAATAACTGTGAGAAGCCATTTTGAGAGTACTTCTGAATCTTACTGTCTTTCTAAGAACAATTCACTCAAAGTCCCCAGGAAAAATATCATCTATTGCAAAAGCAAATGAAATTGAGGATATGAAGGTTTTCTTCAAGACAGTTAAAAATCCAGAACAGAGTACATCTATTCATCCTACAAACAACTCCCCAGGTCAGAACATACAGGAAAGAGCTGCCTTTGCAATGGGAAGATTTATCATTTGCCTTTTTCTACAATAGAGAAATGAGAAAAAAATTAGTTTAGGCTTGAAATGACCACTCACAGCAGCTCTATGATCACATCCAGAGAGCATCAGTTCAGACACATGATTTATATAAAAATCAGGGGAATTCTATAGTGGATTATTACTGCTTGTATCTTCTTTTTTATTTCACTTTTAAAACGTCAGTAGGCATGAAATGAGATTTCTTCACAAGTAAGAACTTGCTTTCTATGACCTTCTTAACCAGTACAGAGCTGTATTTCTAAGAGCAATGTAAAATGATGACTACAATCCTCATCTGTCCTATAAAGAGCCAGTATTTGAGAATTCTCTCAATCTGCTTCACGGAAGATTTGACCTGCATACACCAATCCCTTCAACAGATGATCTCTCAAATCTGAAGCTGTGTTTGTTTTCTCAAGAAATGCCTATCTTTGACTTTTTATACCATTTGTTAATATATTCTCAAGTACTAATAGTTCCTACTTCCTTCTGATAATAATAGGATCCCTTGCTAGATGGTATTATCTCACAAAGACTCCTTTGCAGGAGAACTCACAGGTTGACACAGGAAGATACTGCTGCCAAGAGATACATACACACATATATATGTATATAATTGTGTGTGTGTGTGTGAAGGGGGATTGGTATAGCAAATGAAGGAGTTGAAGGTATATTACTGTTGCTTGCTTATAAGATCAGTAAGAGAAATTGCCATTACTTTCCTTATAAAAAATAATTTTATGCTCCCTTGCAAGCTAAAGAAGAAAAATCATTATAAATTATTACCACCTCAGAACCAAGACAATTTGTAGCAGATTTGTTCAAAGAGCATTTTTATCAATATCTATTATGTAAACACCTTAAATCCTAAGGTCACCATCATCTGCAATACCTACAGTTCATTTTTAATTAGTAAGCACATACAAACCAGATATTTCAGAGTTAGAAATATATTGCATTCCTAGAAACGGGTTCTATCAGTAATCAAATCACTCAATTTAATGAACTATGTGAAGGGATTTACCCACTGAGCAATATATTTAAGTGTGCTTTTAGTCAACAAGACTAAGAGAAATTACAGAAAGGTTAGGAGAGGAAATACATACTTAAAAATGCTAATAATCTGTCTATGGACCAAATTTCAAAGACATTAAGTTTAAGCATAGATTTAGACTTCCTTCCTTTACTGTAGCATGAACTGTATCCCAGCCCTCTAAGGTTTGGTGCTTGTGAAGACCATGATGATCAAGAACAGACAGCATTCCTCATTACCTGCAGAGCACAGGAATTCTGTGCTGGAGACATTTGTTAACAGCTTTCTTTGGATAAGACACATACACCTGAAAGTCTGTCTGTTGGCAATGCCTGACACACATGGGTCTTATCTCTAAATCACACTGAATTTTAAAGACATAGTCTTCAGACTTTCTGGACCATCTTAAAAAACCCAAGGCTTCATTCAAAAGCAATGAAACTAAGTTTGGGGAATTAAAATATTCCTTTAATGAAATTGTGTCATCATCAATAAAAAGCAATATATTCTTTCTCTCAAATTCTTGGGTGGTACATTGAAAAAGAGTTTAAGAGGTTGAAAAATTTCAAAAATATGAAACTAGAAAATTTTGTTCCCAAACCTATAGGTACAAAACTAGGTAGTCCATGTAGTACTGCAAGGAGTTACAACTTTTTGAAGCATCAAGAGAAAAAACAATGTTGCATCTGAATTTGTCTTTTACTTTACATTTATAACTATCAAACCATATAGCAATGAAACAAAGAAAATAAATAATTTTTCAATGAAGAAATATAAAAAAGATCCCCGAACAATTCTGGATATACAGAGCCTAATTTTTTGAAAATGAAAAAAAGTGGTGAAATTCTGTAAATGCTGTTGGATTTTGTGGGAACAAAAAAATTCAGGTAATTTTACTATCACATTGAGCTTCATAAATTAATGTACATGGTTCCAAAAATCTCTGACGTTCAATTCAAGACTCATGGCATATGAGGCGCAACACATTGCATTTCAAAGGTATTAATATGTTTGAGACAACTTTAATGCATCGCACCTGGGGAAAAAAAAAAAAAAAACAACAAACCTAAAAAAAAAAAATCCTCCTAAACTCAAATAAAAACCCTCCTGAACTTTAAGGGAGAGAATGGAGAACCACTACAGCCCAAATTGTATTAGAAAGGAAAATGCCAGAGCATAATTATTTTTAATTAGGTTCCACTAACAATGAGAACACTTCTTACCACTTGAAAAACCACAAAAAATAATACTCTAATCATCATGGCTCAGGGCACTGTCGTAAGCACTGCTTTGTTTTCATACACTTTTTGGGGTCTTCTTTCCTAAGTATCTTTTCTATTGGTTGCAAATAATTTAAATACCACCTCTTAATTGTGCTTTAATACAGTTGAGTATCTTCAAGGACTAAACAAAACAGCTACACAAATATTTTAATTATGAAGGCTTGTTTCCATTTTTAAGCGTCATAAGAAACTGCAGACAGCTTAGTGCAACAGAGGGGAAGAAGAATGTCCTCAGACAGCAATAATAAACAAACACCCTTTTATTCTGGTCAGACCTAGTACCTCAGTACTTAGCTCATCCTATGAATTTAGATCACTAAGATCTTTTCTTCTAATTCATCATCATCTTTAATTCCTTGAAATACTTCATTTTTTCTCATGCACTGAAACCATAACTATGTCACCCCCTTGAATGTTTCCAACTGCAGTTTGGAAGAACTTTTGGGACCCTTTACCTACCAGCCAGTGGGATGTCAGGCTCAGAAGATAAAAATGAATCTTTTGTGGCTTTAATTTCATTTTACAAAATTACTGAGACCTAAATTAACCCAGCATTTGACTGTATACATCACTGTGATCATGCAAAACAAGCCACAATACTAGAGAAGAGCAGCATTTCAAAAGAGACTTACACATCTAAGTAGAGAAAAAATCTGCTCACTTTCCTACCTCTACAAAACCTATTCAATCCCAGCAAGGCAATGAGAGTACAGGAGAGGATTATTTGCTCCACATATATAAAGATCTGGTAAGCAAATTCATTTTCTAAGTCATACAGACTACTTTCATCTTTGTAGCATTAATAGCTAGAAAGTGGGAAGGCCTTCTGTAATATTTTCAACTACCAACAGAACTCTCTCCTTACCGGAAACAGTTGTCTTCCAATTAAGTTTTCAGTAATTAACATAATTCAGAGTGGGAGAAACCAGCCAGCCCACAAATTAAAAATTTCACAGTTCTAATTAGAGATGGACACAAAAATGTTACATGTGAAAACAGGTATGGATAGTTTTCAAGGTTAAGAAAACCTTGACAAAAAGCTGATTACAGTCACGCCGATCATTATAGCTTTATTCTAAACCTTGCACAGTTTTTTCTTTACAGAAACAACAGCCACACAGCCCATACTTCAAACTGAAATCACGTTAATTAGCTAGGCAGCAAAGTTTCAAAGCATACCAAATGCTTACTAGAGCCCACTCTGCTATTGTGTTTAGCTTTGCAAACAAGTCATGATGAGGGAAATCTACATGATAAGCATACTTCAGCTACAGCAAAAAGGTTTTAGTCTGCCTAGAAATTGGCAACCACTGGCTGTGTTTTCTATACTTTATGTTATGTTTCTCTGCTCGCTGGAACGAATTGGCTGCTATGAATGAAAAGAAACTTTGCATCTAATCAGTGGCATGAATTTAGACTGAAAGCTGCTGTGCAGGACTTCTATGAAAAGTCTGGGCCCTCTGCCATCCTTGTGCTTGTGAATGAAGCGGCGTGAGCCACATGCCCTGCTCCTCCTCCCCCCCAGCTGGGGCCTTCGCCCTTCCCTTTGCTGGGGGGACTGGGGAACCAGCTCTTCACTGGTGAAACAACCATGACCCAGAAAGGCATTCAGTGCCATCAATGCACTGCTTGAGAGATCTCAGCTGCGCTTTCCATCCTGCCGCTTTCACTCCTGGTTTCTAAATCAACTCATGAACCAACCGTGAGGGAGCCCGCCATGCTCATTCCCTTGATAAATGGGCCCCTAAACTGATCTCTGACCTCCCTGCATACTTTTCCTAAGTTACTGCTGACCCCAGAGGCTCTGCAGTGCACTGTCCTTAAAGGTTTGACTTTGCGTTTGTGTCAGGACATACTGATCAAGAAGAAAAAACAAACCCATGACTTTATTACCATACAATTACTCTAACAGCAAAATCCCATACAATTACTCTTAGCCCTCTAGGAGCAAAATCCCCATTCTTCTATTCATTCATAAGGACTACCATATGCTTTTGATTAAAGTACTACATGCAGTGAGTTTTCAGGACATACAAAACAACACAAAGTCTATTAGGGTAAATAAAATTTCACATTTTCTTCAAAATTATTAATAGATGTCCTACTTAACAAAAAAAGTTCATAACACATTATATTTTGCATATTAACCACTACCGCTATTAAGTAATTAATTTAATTACCTTCAAAGCTGAGTCAGACTTGGAATACGTGCTACTAAAAATTTCAAAGAACAATCACAATGTCTGTTTCAGATGTGTATTTATTTAGTTCTCTTCTACAGTCTCTATGTTCAAATAGCGCTTAGATTGACTTCAATAATGCACCTCTCAAAAGAGTCTTAAATACGCATTTAAGACAATAGAACTGCAAAATAACTTTTTTTTTCCTGTGGAATACTATGTTGATGGTTTTCTTCCATTTAAAACATTAATATACTAAGGCGCCTAGCACATAATTCAAGCTTATCACTTCAGTTTTCAGAAACTTCTCTATATAATATCCATGAACTGTTCCCATTCCAGAACTGTTCTTTGTATATGACTATCCAAAGAATTTATCCAGATATGTTCCCATTCAAACTGTAAATATAATTAAGCCCCTGGGCTTTTACATTTCTCATTAATGAACATTTATTTTCTGCTAAAATACTTTCTAAAACATCCTGTTTTATTAAACAAAATATACCATTGTGCATCTCAAGTAACCTACAGCTACATGAAGACCTGAACAGATCAATCCCAAACTGTGAAGAAAGCTTCTGACTTAGAGCAAGAGGAAGGTTACTGATGTCTACTTCATACGAGGAACCTTTCCCAAGCAGGGGACCAGTAGGACTCCAGAAGCAGCTTCCCTCATCATCTCTCTCCAAACAAACACACATGGCATCTCTTTGTCCCATAGTCAAAGATGCATTAGACAGCAAAACTACAGATGAAGTGTGAAATGCTTTGCCAAAAGCTGAGAGAGGATACACTGGAAAAGCAATGGACTTCTAGTGTGATCACTCCCATTCCACATCACATGACAGGTCGTCAGTAAAACATATTCCCTGGCTGTTGCAAAAAAATGGGGCTGGTCAAGCACAGACAATCATGGAAGGAAGCAGAGTGAAGATTAGTATATTGGTTAACTGAAAGAACAGGGACTGGCCATGTTGTCCCTGATCTCATAACACGGTTGCACAAATTATGTCTTTATCTACAACACTGAGTAGATAGTCTACAGTGAAAAAACTATACATACGATGACAATGAAAGCACCCAAGAGGAGTAACAGAGTTAGCAGAAATTCAAGAGATACCAGTCCCTGGCACTGCAATGAAGACTAATCTTTCCCTGCTCTTCTCTGTCCAAGAGAACTGCACTAACATGAGCAGTGACGTACAACTCCAGTAATTGTGTTTAAGCTGGAAAACATACATTCTGAGTTGTAAATTGATACTCACCTCTGCATAAGTCATCAGCCTTTACATTCAAAGCAGAAGTCTCTACTGCTTCAGAGCAGCTGGTAGTAGTAATAGATTAAGTAAATCTTGGAGTTTACCAGAACAAGGAATTTCACTTTCCTAGTATTTCATGACTACTTCTAAACAACCAGGAACAAACAAGAAGACCTAGAAACCCAAAATTTCAGTGCAAACTTTTTATGCAGAGTGCACTCAAGTGTTTTTATTGATTTCTGCTTACAATTCATTGGCTTTTTTTGCCTGTTCTCGCTTGGTCGCCATTTCCACTGCTATCATCCACTCCCAGCTCATAATTCTGTTGCTTTATGCTATTATACCCTTTTTCCCTGATCCTGCATTTATGAACATATTCATTATGTGGTAAAAGAGTCTAATTCTTTCCCAATCCAACTTTAAGCTTTGGTACTGAAAGGGTGCAAGCTATCAGAGATACAACTGCTTCAAAAATCCTGCTCAAGTCAGTGGCTCTGGACTGGAACAGGCACAGGGGCTGTAGCAGATGAAGAGTGAAATCAGTGCAGCGGTGTGCAGGGTGCCAAGAATACTGAGTGCAAGCAGATTCTGTGGGTAGTGATGGTGGAGGCTTCTAATTAGCCTCCACTGAGTGCTTCCGAGCTTTTCACTTGGTTGAGCTGACTGGATTTGCACACAAGAGTAAAAGCCTGACACTAGGAAAATAGCCCCACTGCATCCTCCACTTTGCCTCTCCCTCATGTTTAATGAAATTCTATGAAATATGAAGGGGCCTGTTTCCTGATCAAACACACAGAAAACTCTATTCTTGTATTGCATCTGTTTGTTAAAAGCAAATGTACTGTGCTTTACTGACTTGGCCATAAAAGAGAGAAGATAAACATTTCATTTGTGCTAAGTGCTTAAATACATGCAGAACGATGTTAACACCTGGTGTGCTGAACAAAATCAACATTACTGTGTTTTCTCAATATTATAAAATTATTAAAATATAGAACTTTAAAAATCACTTTTAGCCTTAAAAACTTTAACTGCTATACCATGAGATCAAATGGGATTTTTATAAATTAAATCAATTATGCACTATCTAGGTGCCCCTCACTAACATAGAGCACACGCATATCTCTGAAAGGCACCAGTTTATATTTAAAATATTGTTAACACCTGAAGCACTGTGCTTTCTTGTATCACATAGTTATGTTTTCCCTGCAATATCTTAAAATTAACCAGACCTCTCCTTCACCTGTTTCAAAAAACAATTATCTCTTCCAGATCTTCAAAGCCAGTTCCTCTTTCCTCCCCACCAGTGCTGCTAGTTACTTTTAATACCACTGATCCTGCTCAACTGAATAGTGGGGCAGCCTTTTATATCATGTTTTCTTGCACTATGGCAGCCCAATCTATGTTAGAAAGAACTAGCTAGAAGTTCAGACATGTCACTAAGAGACAACTAAATTTACTCCTCATGCTATTTCCCTAACCAAATCTAGGACACCCATAGAAAGCCTCCAGCATTTTTAAGTACACACTCAAACCTTGTTATCCATAATTTTTAAAATGCTTGGGCCAAGAAAATAAAATTCTAGACACTCAAGTCTCCTATTTTGCAATTTGCTATTGGCAGGGCTAGGAGCTTTTGTAGCATTCCTCAATGTCTGCCTCTTCTCCCTCCCACCTTTGACTCCAGATGCCAATTGTCAGAATACCCACCTCACAGCAAGTGGCACCTCTGACAGGAACAGTATGGATTGAGTTCCAGTTGTTCCAAATAATGCAAGTCTGAATGCACCATAAACAACAGGCAAATCTCAGAATAAACTCTGGCATTTTGAGAATGCTTATCCATTATGTGTTATCCAGCACTATTATCAGAATACACAATCTACAATACACATTAAGAGTCTTCTTAGCTAATGTAAATTTGGACATTCAAAGTAAATATTTATTTAAACTAAGACAAAGCACTTCCATTATGACACTAGAGTTCCAGGATAATGTTAACTTCTTTTTGCTTTTTTGAGCATATACAGTAGCTTCAGTAAAAGCCTTTACAAACACAAACATTAAGTATGCTTCTGGAAAAAAGTATTTTATTCATGGTCACTTAATGAATTCATTTTTTGGTTACCAAAGAGAGGTGACAAAAGCTGTCATCTTTTATTCATACAAGAAGCAGGCAGAAAAGACTGAAAGTAAAAAAAATGAATATGAATAAAGGAATTTCTCACAGCATAAGGAACAGTATTCAATGGAAATCTAAAGCGGAAAATTTATAGATAAATCCAATGGAAATCTTCTGAAGTAACAGGAAATCGGGAAAGAATGCCGGGAGGCCTGCATGGATGAACGAGTAGCTGTTGGACAAACTTAAACACAAACAGGTAGCTTAAAAAGGGTGGAAGCAGGGAAAGGTAGCCAAGGTAGCCAAGAAGAATACAGAGAAATTATCCAAACAGCCAGAGAGATGGTTAGGAAAGTTAAAGTAGTGGCAGAAGTAAATCTGGCCAAGGACATCAAGGGTAACAAAATGAGCTTCCTTAGGTACATCAGCAACAGAAGACTAGGGAAAATGTGGGTCCACCCAGGAAGGATACTGGTAACCTGGTTACCAGGACATGGAGAAAGCTGAGGCACTCAATGCCATTTTTTACCTCCATCTTCACCAGCAAGTATCCCAACCACATTACCCAAGCTGCAAAAGGTGAAAGCAGGAACTGGGAGAGTGAAGAACTACTCACTGTAGGAGACTGGGTTTGAGATCTAACAAACTTCATACTGGAACAGGTTGCCCAGAGAAGTTTTAGACTCCACCCATTGAAGGCGGACTAAATGAGGCTTTGAGCAACCTGATCTAGTGAAAGGTTCCCTGCTCATGGCAGGGGCGGGTGGAGATAGATTATTTTTAACATTAATTCCAATCCAAACCATTCTATGATAACACCAATAAAGAAACAAGGAACAAATCTATTAGTCAGCTTTTAGGAAGGGTATTTAACTTAATTCAGTATCTGAGCAAAAAAGGAAAGACACAAAGCCTCCTACCCAAGTTTGGTTTCATCCATTAGCTAGCTAGATAAACAGCTCCTGACACAGGCATCTCTAGTAAATGCCTCAGGTTAGGACTGACCCCCAACTACTTTCTTATATATATATATTGCACAGCCGTAATTATATTATTATCCATATTTAGCACGGCTTTATTTGTCTCTAAAACAAACCTGAAAATAAAATTGGTATTAGAATGTCATCAGCAGCCCATTCCCTTCCTTGCCCTATAATCTAAGTTTTTTTTTTTTTTACCCCCAAAATTTCCATTTAAATGGACACACATAAGTAAGTATGAGCATACAAATTTAGAAGTCTGTTGTGTAAAAGTTTGCTTACAGAAAATTTGGAACAATCTAAATGTATTTGCATTCTTCATTTATCAAAGTACTTATCACTGAAGACATTCTCTCTCATTAAGGGAAATAGCAGATATAGATTTTTAATTTAAAAAAAATCAAAGCCTCTGTTGGGCAGGAGCAGCAGTATCTAATTCCCCAAGGCCAGGTGGCAAAGTCCTGAGTACTAATTATTAAAAGAGCAGTAAAAAAGGTATGAAGTCAAAGTGTATGCAACAAAGTGCCTTACCTAAGTCCTCTGCCCACATGAAGGGTGGGGTAGAAGAGTGCTGGGACCTGAACTGTTTTCACTCTTCACGAGAAGCACTGGAGATCTGGGGAGAATCTGGAATATAACCAGCAGTCTGGTTCCTCAGGTCTTTATCTTAGCCTGAGCACAGAATCAGGCTACCCCATAATTTATGTTAACCATATCCACATCTTAGGTCTGTTCATGACTCATCATGGCTTTAAATCCATGTAATATTTAGTGTATGCATGTAAATCAGAATCAAAGATACCCTAGGAACAGAGGCCTAGATATATCTGCATATGACAATCTGCTGAAGTAGAAACTAATTTATAAAGTGATGGGACAAGTCTTTACATAGAAAGGCAGTATTTGACAGCACCTGATACAGCCACTTTTCCTAAATGTGAAAATTTGTGAAAGCAGTAGTCCCCTAAATATTGGTGTTTATTGTAGTAGCAGAAGCTTTCAAAAGGCCAAAAATATTATTTTAAGATGCTTCATTTTCTCTTAAAACCTTAGAAGTGGAATTTGGTTGCATGTGGAAAATTTGCAGTTCTTGTACATTTTTCATTAACCAGAAAAAAAAACTTAAATCTTTCACTGTACAAGACATTATACCACAATAAGGATATTTAATATGCCAATATTTGTTTCTCCTCTGTAGTGTCAATAGTGCACTGCCCTATTGACAATGAATGCTGCACCTATCTCAAGTCCAGTTATCTATAATAACCATCCAACATCTCCTGCAAGACAAAACCAAGAAAATAAATTTGCAGAAATGGAAGAGTAAAGGGTCAGCAACCAGAATTGCTGCGATATATTGGTAAATTCCTTTTGGAATTCTGTGGCAAAACTGTAGTAAATGCTTTATTTGTTGCTACTAGTCAGAATATGAGAAACATTTAGTCTTATTAAAAACTAATTAAAAGGTTTTTTAATTTAAATTTTTTAATAAAAAGTGAAATTTAAGGTTTTAGAAATAAATAGGAAAGTTAGAGCATTGTATTATCTCAGAGCTGTTTGGTGGTTGGAAAACAACAGGAAAAGGACTGGAATAGCCATTACAGCCTTTACTGCCATGGTACATTAAGAAAGACAACAGTATACAAAGAACAAACATTTTAGACACAAAATAACATTTTGCCAAAGCCCTGTTTTACATCTAACAGTTCTCACAGTCAAAAGCCAAATTGCACTTGGCAAGTAAATATGGGGAATTTTTCATTACAAAATATACAATATGCAACTGCATAATGGTTATCATGGTGGTCATATTTTTTTTTTTTTATTATTTTATTTTAATAAGAATACCTCATTTGGTCCAAACACCAAGCTTTTTTATTAGCAAAATCTACAAGTGCAAAAAAAGTTACTTTCTGTGCTGGATGCTGCTGTAATAGAGAAGAAAACTAATTAATCCAGTGTATTTCCAGTACACATTTGTCACAAGATACCCAAATAAACTTCAGTTGGTCCTTCATTTTTCATGACACAGCAACTGCTACCATCACTTGCTCACAAATACTGTATGGTAATCTACATAAAATCTGTTTAAATATCAGGACAACTGAATATTTTATGTAATACTGCATTGATAACAATTTTAAAGTGGCATTTGTATACCAAATAAATTTGACAGAGAAACAACAGAATCTTTGTTAACCAATTCACCTGAAAATTTTTACTCAGACTCAAAAAACTGTGTGAAGGAATCAAAAATATTTCTCAGAAAAGAAGTACCCTGCAAATTAATTTGGAAAACCTATGTTTTAATGGATTGTATGTGTTGAAAAGCACATTAATAAATCAAACTTAAGAAATTAATGAGATTGAATTGTAACTAGTCAACTTAATTACTTAAAAATTGACAGTCTAACAGATGATAAACTACTGTAATTATCAAGTCCAATTTTACTTTTTAAAAAAACATTTTTTAACTTGGAAGAAGTTGGTCTACTGAATGAAATTTTGAAGTAATTCTACAGTAGTACAGCTCTCGTTCAAATATATCTTCACGTATTCCAATTAAAATAATCTTTAATCATGGCTGATGGTCATCTCCCACAACTCATGGGAATGTTCTATAACACAAGTATGTGAAATTTAAAGACAAGCAACCTCTTTGGAACTTACAGGCTGAATATTGACTAAAAAGATTTTCACAGTATTCTTGGAGGGCCAGTCAGAGCTTTTGTCTTTCCCTACCTATGGAAAAACACAGCTTATATTGTACCAGTATCAGCATAATTTATCCTCAGCTTCACATGAAAATTTCAGAGTGTTTGCCGAGACGCTGATTTACCAGCCTTCTCCAGTTTTGTCCTGGGACAGTAGACTAAAAACAAAGCATGTTTCCTTTTTGCAGTTCAGATCCTTATTATTATGAAAAGCTTCCAAGTCTACTATATTTGTATTCTGCTCTGCTTTCCTTTTGAGGATATCAGACAGGCCCAAGCTTTATTTCATCACCTATCTAAAACTATTCTAAACACAGCATAATATATGAGTGTTTATAAAGAGGCAACTTGAAGCATTCCCTGCTGTCAATTCGCTATTTCTAAGTGCAAATACTGAGCTGTAATTGAGACAGATAGAATGGACAGTGAATTGCGTTAAAACATTTAAGAGTGAAGCATTGTGTTTCAAGAGAGATGACAGCATCTTCATACAGTCATGACAATCAGTTCTCTGTGCAGCCACAGTGGGACTGAAGATCTTCCTTGGTAAGGGTCAAAGACAACTTCAATATCTGCAGAAAACAGGAAACTTTCCTTCCCATTGTTTCTGTCTGGTCTGACTATTGGAACAGTTCAGTACTGGGAACTAAACATGAGAAAAAGTCCCTTTATTTCCTGTGAGGACAACCTTGTAGCATATGGGAAGAAATTAACACACTCATACAGAATATAACTGCCAACTTCCAGGCATTATTCTTAATAAACAGGATCTCATGCAGTGTCAAAGAGATAAATGAACCCTTAAGTAAATGAAAAGTTATTGCTATCAGCTCTTCACTCTTCTGCCCCTGCCCACATAAAGAATCCTTCCAGGTGTATTACAAGATATTTAAATATGGTCTGCAACCAATTAATTTTGTAATTTCTATTCATTATTTTCAGTATTATTATTAATGGTGTTTATGTGTTGCTCTGTGTAACTGAACTACAGAACAAACATCTTAATAGAAAATAAACCTTTCCACTTAGGGAAAACAACAGACACAATCCTTGTAACTAATATGTCTCCATTGTAACTCTAAGCCACAGAGAGATCTCAACTCTGCCATATTTCCAACATTATGGAAGCAATCTACATCTTAGCACTTATGAAATGTTCAACCAGTCACACCTTTCTGAAAACCTGGAGGTTTCTTTTACTGATAAAAGAGATTAACTAAAGACAGCTCACATGCTGCTTTCACCAATAAAAAGTTCTCAATTATCTCTTGATAATTATTGAAATTTCATATTTTATCATAAAAGCAAAGTAGCACACAATAACCAAATTCAAAGATAATGGTATTTTCACACTTCAAGCTGACTGTATTTGAAGATGTCTAAGAAACACTGCACTTGTACTGCTCCACACTCACAGCAAACATCCAATAACACAGTTAACTTCTGGGACCATGAGCAGCATCTAATTTGACACTGCAAAACCAGTGAGTGATGTCTGCCTTATTAACACACAAACTACAGTATGAGGAAATCTCATCACATACTTGCCATGTTTCAAAGAGGATTTTTGTGTGAGTTTTCATTTTTAGAACTAATTTTAGTAACTCTTTCCTCCTCCTTTTCAACCTTGCTTGTGTATTTTTCTTTTATATTTTCTCCTTCCTATTTCCAGAGCACAGATATGTAATCTCATAACTCTCACTGTTCCTATTTACTCCTGGTTGGATACTTAATCCTCTACTGAGACCTCTTTCTAGATCTTTTCCCCATTCACACAGCAAAACAGAATTGTAAGAAAAAGCAAATGGCAGCTACAAGTCATACTTCAAGAATCCTGCCCAATCTCTAAAAATATCAATTTTGATATTTAAAGGTAAGTAAAGAGGTGAAAAAAGGACCTAAGTAAGGTGCTAACTACACATTGCAAAAGGATAAACAGAATTCTAACATCTTTCAGTCAAGAAAGACATTATTATGACAAGTATGAGGTACTGAATTATGACAAGAAAAGTCATCATTCAGTACCTCAAACATCTATTACATACATTTGGGGATGTTAGTTTTTGCCCTCTGAAAACTGCAAGAGACTTAGAACAAAACTAGGCAGAAGATCAAGGACACTGACACCAGAAGAATTCATCAAAAAGGAATTTGAAAGATGACTGAAAGTATGAAAGGGGTTTCATAAAAAGAATAATTAGATTTCCAACAAGAAAAATAGTGATGTAAGTACTTAGCACACTTTTTAGACACGGTACTTAAAATACACAAAAGGAATTATTTTATGGGACACACATTCAGAAGTTACAGATGCCAAAAAAGTACACAAATACAAAAATAATCAAACTCAGAAATCACTTAGTTTGCAATGAGGTACTACACCTACACTCTTTAGGAGAGACAGCCCCCAGTCACGAAGCACAGACTCTCTAAGTAATGCTGCTACTTACTATTACCAAAAAAAACTACTGTGTGTTGTAGTTCAGTGATGGTATTCCCCAGTTTAGTGCTCCCACTGAAACTACACATCACATTGTTGACTCACTCAGGCCCTGCTCCCCCCTCCCCTTTTGGTGGGCTGGAGAGGAAAATTTGAGGCACAAAAGGTAAAGATCACAGGCTGAGATAAGAACAATTTACTGGAAACAACAATGAGATAAGAAAATCAACAGCAAAAGCAACATTGCTAATGGCAGAGGGCAAAGAAAGAGGCAAATGATTCAGATGGAAACAGCAGTACCTGACCATGCCACCCTGACCAGAATGGACCCCTTTCTCCCCAAGAGATTCCCCTGCCCCCGCTCCCACTGATGATTTGAGATGGTACAGAATAATCTCCATGTCCTAGCCATGCTCCCTCCTGTCTGCTGGAAAAATTAACCCTGTCTTGGCCAGAATCATGGCAGTGGGATAGACCTTTTCTTAAATCTGTCACAGCAATTCACAGGTTCCTTCCAGCATGTCTCATTTTAGGTCTTTATCATATTCTGCAAGTTCATTTTTAGAGTAGTATTTTATCATACCTTTCATGAACAAAAACCAACAGACATTAGAAGGAAGGAAGCAGCTCTCATTATAAATGTAGGGTGGCCATTTTTACAAAGGCATTCTATGAATTGGGACTTATTTATTGCCTTCCTGCTTCCTATGCCTTCTGCAAAATAGCTCTCCCTCCCAGACAACAAAAATATAAATACAAACTATTCAGCCACAAATATTTTACAAGTGACACAACACTAACTCTAGAGATGTGTGCTGCTTTTTCTTCCTTCTACCTTGTCAGGCTGTATCTTTTTAAAGAAAGTGGTGCTTATACACTGCAGAGCTTCAGCCACATCTGGTTAAGTCTCAAATGCCTCTGTGACTCTTAGAGCAAAGACCACACTCACACTACAGAGTCAGAAGACATTGTCTCAAAGCATGCAATTGCAGACTATTTCTTCTAGGAATCCAGATAACCTTACCCAATGAATTTAAGGATATGGTGTAACTTCGCACATACTAAGAAATAAAATGAAGAGGTTTTCCAGCCTTGTTGCACAAATTCATAGCATCCCAGACATCAATCACTCTGTCACAACATATTTGATTTAGATATAAAGAGACTGGGATTGTTAAGCCAACACGTAAGAACACATTTATTCCTCACTCTAGGAATGACTCCTTTTAAACAGCCTTAGAAAATTAAAAATTTATTTCAGAGGTCAAATTATGAAATACAGTTTTAATGTAAATTCACCATCATATTAATTGATACTGGTCACTTGCTCTAGTTATTATAATAGGCAAAAATATATTTAGAAAGTAAACATGCCAATACACATAATGTATTTAAAATTCAGGCACAAGTATCAGCAGCCACAGACAAATGTCATTTTGAAGTGAGAATTCATATAAAACTGGCCTAGGAAGGTCAAGGATTAGAATATTTATTCTACCTCTCTCATCAAGATATAATCAATTTGTCAAGGGGTCTGCATCATACAAATTAAACTGAAATAAAGAAAGCCACCTTACTACAATGTATTACTGTTTTTTCCAATACTCACTTCAGTTCTGTTTCTCCTACACATTCCCTTCATGTTCTTCAGCCTTGAACTTGAAAGCTCATCAGAGATGCCAGATGACTTGGCAAAACTTCCAAAAACACAAAGGACAGTCTGGAGGTTTCATGGGATGGAAAATAAGTGTCAACCCCTAATTTCTCAGTTCTGTCCCTACAACAGGATAAATTCAACTATGAGCAGCCTATGAGACAATCCCAGGAGCAATCAAGCTTGCACAAAATGAAGCTGGCTTTGAACAGTTGTCCTTGCAGCTTCTCAGACATTTTAAGTAGACAACCATTCTTTTAGCATCAATTATATATGAAGGGAAAGGGTTGCTTTGCTGTCAGAGTAGTGAACTGGGAATCAAGACATCAGATTATATTTCTGGTTCTGGCACAAACTTCCACAAGGAGCCAAAAATCAAGATCTAAGTTTCCCATTTGTAGAACTACACAGGTTTGATTTATTAATGAAAGCAATGCACTGAGACATCTCTGAATAGAAAATAGCACAAAAGTGCCAGATGATCTGTTTCCTGAGCAAAAATAATACAGCTGAAATTAAAAAAAAAAAAAAAAAAACAAAAAAAACAAAAAACCAAAAACATGTACCTGAGTTTTCTCTTAAATTTTGAATAACTGCTTTCTGAACAGTACAGCCTGGCCATTTGCACTGCAGTTTCAGAGTATAAAGGAAACAGAGTAGAGATGCAACCCTGAAAACTCTGTTCTCCTGAAACTGGCTGAAACTTCAAGGCAGTCAGCCTATTTTTTCTGTCATAGCAATAAATTGCAAACTGATGAGTCATGGAGGTTGGAAAGGAGGTCATCTAGTCCAATTGCTTGAACAGAGCAGTGTCAACTAGAACAGGTAGTCCAGTCTTGCCGAGATGACCTTTAAGCAAAATTTTTAAAAAGCCTCTGAGCATCTTTTACCCATTTTCGACCAGTTTTATTGTAAGCAATATTTTTTTCCTTCACACTGTGCTGGAGTTCCCATCTTCCATGGCCTCTCCTTCTTCCACTGTGCATCTCTGAGAGGAATCTATCCATTGGGGAGCTGTAGACAACAATAAAAATTCCACCCAGCCTTCTCAAGGCCAACCTCTTTGCAGCAATATGCTCTTTGCAGCAATATGCTCCTGGCCCCTCCTCACCTTGCTGGTCAGCCCCAGCACCAGATTTGTGTCAGTAGATGAAACTATTTCCTCAATTAGGGAGCCAAAAATTTGACTCTAAGAAACCTCACAGATGTAGAGCAGAGGGTAAAGAATCACCTCCCTTCACCTACTGACAACACCCTTGCTAGAACAGTCCCAGGATTCTGATTCTTTTCTGCACTGCAAGGATGCAGTGCTGACTCATATTCCAGTTCTTGTCCAGAATTACTCCCAGAGTAACCTCTGTAAAGTTGCTTTCTAGCCCCCAGCCTGTACAGGTGAACAGGGTTATTCCTTCCCAGGAACAGGATTCTACCACAAAAACATATCACCCAGCATCAGATTCAGAACACCTTGAACACTCCCAGGAGTGGTGACTCCACTTCACTCTCTTCATTCTTGCATTCCTCCTGAGTAGCCAATCCCACACCAATCCACATGGTCACCAATGACAGTGATAATTCTGCTCAATCCCAAACAGAAAACTGAATCAATAGACATGTAGTTGAGTCCTAAAGCAAAAACAGTCAGACAACATTTCTGAAAAAGGTTGTGCATGAGTATGTGGGTACAAGAAGTTCTTCAAGACACTTGTATAAAAAGGTAGTCTTAAATAAAATTCATTATCTTGCTCAAATCTGTATTTCAAATTAATGGGTAATCCAATTCATTTCCAAACAGGGACATAGACTTTACTTAGAGATACATGGTTATAGCCTTCTACAGATTAGCAAATTATTCCAACCAGTACCTTAGGTCAACTACAGCCAGTTTGGATTTATTTTGGCCAAAGGACAGTACCCTTTGGTTTCCAATGTAAAGAACTTTTCAGTTTCTTACATGTTGTAATACTGTTACAATGACTTCAACATTGTCTAATTGACAAAATTGCTCTTCATGCTAACCTTACCAAATAAATACAAACCAACCTTGGGATAGCTGGTTTTAAAGCTTGCTTTTTATAAGATGGTGACAAAAATTACTACAAAAAGGGGTTGAAAAATATGTCTCTATAAATATTTGAAATCACTGCAAACAACATACTATTCAACAGCATTAGGCTGCACAGAATAACTTAAAACTGGACGTTTTGATGGATGGTGCCTTCCATCTTTAGCCTCTTCTAAACTAGCAGCTCACACTACAAATTTCTGAAATACATGCGTCAGGAGAGTTAGGACTGAGCTAAGGCAGAGCAAAGAAATATCTGGAACACTGCAAATATTATCCATAAATATAAATAAATCATGAAGTTGTACAACACTTCTAAGCATATTATAGTCTTCAAAAGATCAAGTCTTAGTCTACAATAAATCTTAAGAACAGATAAGTTTCTTAAATGCTATGGAACAAAGATTTCTCCTTTCAGTATTCTAAACTTCTCACTGAACAGCTCAACAAACCACCTTTCTTCCTAAAGAAGAGTTCTTCACAATACAAAGTGCCTCTCAGAGTAGTAAGAGAAAATACATTGAAAACTATGAAACATTTGTCATTGTCTAGCATAAATCCCTCCAATTCCAAACAAGATAAGATATGTACTTGAAAATTCTTTGGAAAATACTCTGCTTTTTGCCATTGTCCTACATTGCAAGAAATCTGTGTTCACCTAGTGAAGACACTCACATAAAAAAAAAATCTTTCTTGCTAATCCACTCCATAAAGCAGAGTGTTCAGCCTTGGGGCAGGTGTTACAAAGAAATAAACAGCTTTTAAGCAGTTGCCCCTTTCTCTGATAGGGACCACAGGTGGTGCCATTGATACAGATAAGCAAAGTCAAATAAAAATAGAATGCCACACTCACATTTTTTGTTAACACTTAAGCAAGTTAAAAACAGAAATTGGAAGTGAATGGAAAATATATTGACTTTCTATGGTAATTGTGTTTGCACTTCCTTTTGACTTTTTATGATGAAGTAGCCATAGAATGTTGTTTTTCTTTTCCTGAAGAGAAAGGAAATCACATAGCCTTATCAAAAAATGCAGCCAGCTAAAACCCTTCCCTTCCATTCATTTAAATCCCTTTTATAAAATATAAATGCAATTATGAAAAGCACTATGAAGCCACTAATCATCTCTGTAACTGAGATATACATATAACATATTCAGTGAGCGGGACTAGATGATGTTTATGGGACCCTTCCAAATTAAGATATTCTGTGATATATACACACATGCACACAAAAACAACACACACAGACACATTGTTTATGTATCAAACCACAGACATAAAAGATCATTGATAAATTGTTCTTTTTTGTGGAAACCCCAACATCTAACTTTATTATATAGCATAACCATTTGAGGAGTTCTCATCCAGGACATAAATCCTCTATTGCTAGCCAGGGTTAGTAACACTGAATTTGACTATAAAGGTTACCTAAGTCTCAATTGCTGTAATCACTTCTCCAAACAATTAGTCTGCTCAACAATCAGAGAAATATGTATTGAGCCAAGAGACAGGGAATGTTTAGTAGGAGAACACAGAAGCTGAGGAGTCACACAGACACTGAAAAGGCTGCACAACAAGCCTTATAAACAACATGTCTTTATACCAGTTGAAAAGCAAGGATTCAGCTTCCCTTAACAGGGCACATTTAAAGAAAACAAACCATTTTTCCACTTTAGTGCAAGCAGAAGACAGTACAATAGGATGTAATAAAATCAAATTGATACTTGAGAGTTAACTGGCAGAAACATATATATTCACTGAGAGACTCTGTAAACCATACTACAGTCTACATAATAAACTAGCTTTGTTTTTTTCCCCCAGCTGCTTCAAGATCTAACTAGCCACCCCAGCTGAGGCCGTGGAGAAGGCTTACAGGAGTGCCAACATCTGCTTCTATTCCCATCAACGTCAAATTTGTCAGAACACAAAACTGTGCCAGAGAAACAATCTCTGCCATAGGAAATTAAACTCTACTTACATGGATATCCCCTGAAGTACCAAGTGTAGCAGATCAATTACATTTCCAATTTCTATTCCAAAATAAGGTTTCTTTCCAAAAAATATACAAGTACATTTTATGTGTGCATATGCATATACGTACATGCATCCTAAAATTCTTTATGGCCAGTCAATTAGCGTAAATCACAAATATAAAAACTAAGCTTTACTTCAGGTAATAAGGTGACAAATTAAACTAGCCACTTTTTAGCAACTCTTTATGATTAAATGTCTCATCAACTTCTACCCACAGTTTTACTGGTCTCTTTACTACTGCTATGTTGAGGATTCAAGTGAGCACCCTGATTATACAGTAAACTAAACCCCTCATGAAAACATTCAGCAAATTACAAAAAAAAAAAAAAACAAAAACCTATTTTTTTAAAACTCTCATTAAAAATCGTATCTTCCCCAGCATAAAATCACAGACCAATGAATCTTAGAAAAGTTTATGCAGTTTTGCTCTAGTTAGCTAGTCATAGAAAAGAATCATTAATGTTGGAAAAGACCTCCAAGATCATCAGGTTCAAACAGTAACCCAGCACTGCCATGTTCTCCACTAAACCATGTCCCCAGGTGCCACATCTGCATGTTTTTTGAACACTTCCAGGGATGGTGATTCCACCACTTCCCTGGGCAGCCTATTCCAAGGCCTGAACACCCATCCAGTGAATCAATTTTCCCTAATATCCAATCTACACCTCCCACAGCGCAGCCTGGGGCCATTTCCTCTTGTCCTGGCACTTGACAGCTGGGGAAAAAAGACTGATTCTTACCTCACTACAGCTTCCTTTCAGGTAGTTGTAAAGAGTGATAAAGCTTTCCCTCAGTCTCCTCTTCTCCAGGCTAATTGTGCTTACAAGGCAACATAGGAAATTTTCCTTATGTTTACACAGATCACAATAAATATGGACATTTGGTCATTTGCTATAAAGAATGAAAGAGATAAGGTACATATTGATAATGTCACAATTTTTTAAGCATCTTTACCATAAGTACTGGAGGTAATTATTAATTATTCAGTCACACAGTTGGATGACATGGAATTATTTTAGATGGTGCAAATATTCACCAAGTCTTACTTTCTGTCCCCTCCACAAAGTGCATTTTGATAAGAAAAAAAGATTTTCCTCTTTTCTTGCAAGTAAAGCTTCTCTTTCATTGGAAAACAAAGATTTTGCCACAGGAAAATCTTATGAAAAGGTATGATCACCAGCAAGATCATCCAGAAGCAGAAAAAGTCCAATTGCTAATTTAGCCAATAAAGTATCAATTATTCATAACAGAAACTTAATATTGTAGCTTAGTAAAAATAAAAACCTCTGTCTACAGCTATCACTGTAAAAGGAGTTTTAGTGTCTTTAGTAAATCCTTCCATCACTTGTTACTTTTAAGAAATGCTAGAAGGAACAAAAACTCTGGTATTGCAATGACACTCTAAATGTTATAATAAAATGTCTGAAGTATAAGCATTTATTCATAATTTCCTGTGCATGCCTCCTCCCTCCAACATTGTTACAACTACTGGGTGACTTAAGTTTATCCTCCTCACGTATGTTTACATATCTCACTGCAATTGGCCCAAAATTGTTATTGTTCTGTACCACTGAAATCTTAACACTACTACAGTTTATTACTGGAAGATTCAGGGGATACAAAAGAATAATATTAATACAACCAGACCTTTTCACTGAGATTTGTTTTGTGATGAATGCAGATGTAAAATAATATGCTGTATTTACACAGCATAAAGCCAAAAAAGATGAGGTTAATGAATTCACATGGGAATAACTACTCAGCTACTTCTATCTAATAAAGTTACAAGTATATCAAATCTTCTGCTTTGCACTTTACAGTGTTACAGACTTTTGGCAGAACATACAAGCCAAGCTACTTTTCACTCCACTGATAAGTGGAGGATGAGCAATCAGAGTAGGAGGGGAAAAAAGACTTTAAATAACCAAACAGAAATCTGTTGTGGGCAATACTCTTTAATTACAATGTAAACAAAAGAACCTAAATAAATCTAGCATATAGTAGGTATGTTTCCAGTGTAGGGAAACCAGCAAAGCATTTCCCGTGTTGACACAGACCAGCAAGTCACTTCCTCCTTATAACCTCTTCATTCTCTAGCCATGTGCAGAGGTTTTTTCATTTATCTAAGTGAATACTCTATTTCCTATTAACAACAGTGAAAACTGCAGGTTCTCTGAGAAAACTCTCAGGGAGACCATAACTGGCTTCAGCATCTCAGTCATAAAGGAAACGTGGTTTCCACCACAATGAGCTCCACTGACGACACTGAGATGACCTGGAAGCCTAACTGTCAGCTTTGACTGGAACACAAACCCCTCACTCAATGATGGTTTTGATGGCTTACGTAAAATCAATGTGATGGTCTCCAAAGTGGCCCTAGTCCAGTGGCCCTCATAAATCCACCACCACAGCTGATCTCAACAGTAGTCCCAGCAGGAAGACCAAAGGAAAGCTCAGAAGTTGTTTCCTCAAACAAAACTGAGGTATAATTAGAACATATGACATTTCTCTGTGAAGGATTTACATCTCTGAACAGTTACTTGAACCCTGCCCACAATCGTTAATGAATCTGAGAAGTTGATGTAGAACCAAGTATTTAACACCAACCCTTCTCCCTTTCTCCACATGATTTATTTAGATCATCTTGATTCAAACTGCAAAAAGACTTACTACTGAATTCAGCGTCTGGATAGACCTTGAAACACGTACAGATTCTGATCCTTGGGAGAATTTGAGCACTTACTGCTTGAACTCAAATATCTTAAGTCTAAAACCTTAGAATTCAAAATTAAAGATATTACAAATTCTTCAAATTTGCTGAAATCCAAGACTCTGGCATACACCAAATTTGTGGCTTAAGGTAAAATATGGAAGAACATTGCCTTAGAATAGTTTTTTTAAAAGTAGGTAAAACCTGACCATTAAATGGAAACAAGTAAAATAATCACACAGCCTCTTTTGCAAACATACATCCTAAACTAAAAAAAAAAAAAAGCAACCCCAACACATTGGACCATTTACCATTTTTCATGGTGCTGCTGAGGATAAACATATGGAGAAAATAAGCTACTCTGTAGATCTTATTTCACTCCAATGTCTGTGCTTTTATTCTCCCTGTCACAGCCAACTTAAGAATTTCCTCTTTCATGGTAATAAGCAGAAAGTCCACAATTCTCAAGGCAGCAAAGCAGGAAGTTTGCAGTTGGAAGGATTTCCCCTCTTCAATGGGACAGGAGGAGAGAAATGTATGATGGGGCTACTGTGAATACTTTTATAATCTGAAGCAGCTTATTTGAACATATTTATCACATCAGAGCCCTAAAGTGATGCTACCAAGATCAGGCACAAATGAAACACTGGCCACAGCTGTTCTGCAATAATTTGTCCCTTTGGCTTTTTTAGTGAGAACTCCTGCCTTTCTGACTAGGGTATTAGCCGGCACCAATAATCCTATCAACAGTGAGAGTCAAAGGTAGAAGGAAGCACAAACTGTCACAACACAGCTCAGCAGAATGCACTACCTTCCCAGCTGACCCTATATCACAAGACAGGAGTGAATGCCACATGTGGCTTTAATGCCAAGCAGCTGCTGCACACCAGCACCCCCCGTCCTGCTCCTTCCCCCCTGCACCGCTGGGTTTCCAAGACTATCCCAAGTAGAGGAATACACTACGGCACTCTAAAATGAACACAAGCCCCTTCACCCGTTCGGTTTGGGGGAACCCAAACCCATCACCCCCATCCTCTTCCACGCGCGGAGACGCGAGTTCATCAATGCCAAAGTGCGGCCGGGGGACTGGAGGTGGGTGCGAGCGGGGGAGGGAAGAACGCACGACCCCTCTTCGGCTATCTCAAAACCTGTTACTCTCCCTCCCTTTTACGCAAAGGCTCGGGGTAAAGTCCTTTCCCGTCCGGGAGTCCCGCGGCTGCCGCGCTCCCAGCGCGCCGGGCGCCGCCTGCCCCGCGCAGCTGCGGAGCGGCCGCGGGCCCCCAGCCCCGCCGCTCACCGACACCAGGAACTCCAGCGTGCCCACGTAGTCCCGCTCCGTCTTGAGCAGCTCGTTGAGGACGCACACGCGTAAGCGAAGCTGCTTCTCCAAGTCCTTCCCGCTTTCCCCCCTGCCTTCCCCCTTGCTTTCTTCTGTCATGGTGCAGCGAGGAGGATCGGTGCTCCCAGCCCGGCGCCTTCCCCTGAGCGCCCCGGCGCTGCGCTGCGGACAAGGACAACAAAAGACCCCGCCAAGTTACACAGCGGGGCCGGGCTCCGGCCGGTCCCCAGCCGCGCTGCAGCCGCAGCCCCCGCTCGCCCCGAGGTCCGGAGGCGACGAGCCACCCCAGAGCGCGCTCCTTTCCCGTCAGGAAGGGGACACAGCCTGGAGGAAACGAGCGGTCACTGGTTCCCAGCTCGCCCTGCTAGCTGAGAGGTTGGAAAGCCTCCGCAGCAGCAGAGACTTGGACATTAATCAAAAGCTTTGTATCCATGTGACTCCAACCCCTTCCCCCCCTTCGCTAAATCTCAGGAAAAAGGAAAGGAAACAACTTCAGGGTGGATTGCGTGCCAGCAGCTGCCTGTTTCACACACAAGCTGCGATCTCCAGTTTGAGGCTAATTGGAGTCCTCCAACAACAGAGTAAAAGAATTATAAAAATGTCCCAGCAAGCTGGCTGGCGAGGGAATCGGCAGTTGTTTTTGTTTTGATTTTATCATCAGCAAAGAGCCATTTCAACTTCCACGCCTTCCCACGAGATGTATATTACAATGTGTATTATAAATATGAGCCTGTGACATTCTCCCGAACAAACATACACAGCTAAGCATGTGCTGAGCAGGTACTGAGAAGTTCTTTGAAGATAGTGAGGGGGTTTAGGTCGGCTGGTTTGTTTGTTTACTGAAACAAAGTGCTATAAACTCTCCAGGTTATACAGTTTTCCTATCTGCCTATCAGATTTGCATGACACATTAAAAGGATAAAAAATAATTCAGTAGGTATTTCAAACAGCTAACAAAAAGTATACATCTACTTTAGACGAGAGGAACTGATTTCTTGAAGACTGAAATATGTCGGGACACTACCAAGTGAATTTTAAGACCACTGATGAAAGCTGAAGTTTTCTCTGGCTAGCTCTTCAGTTTGTGACTGGAAAGAAAATACAGGTCTTCAAACTTACATATTCCATATCAACAATATTTCTAAACCTGCAACATCCTAAAGGGACAGAATAAAATGAAAACCTGAGAGTAAAACTCTTCTACAGCTGCAGAACAAGTTGAGGTGGTGAGAGGAGTCCTTTAGCGGGAGAGAATAAGCAAAGACATTTGTGTTCTGATAACTAGCCATCATCAGGCTGTCTGCCTCAGAAATCTTTTGTGAAACAGAGGATACACTTCCCACAAGACATTTCCCAAGGAGCAGAGGAAAAAAAAAAAAAGCCTATTTCTTTGAATGTGACCTACTTCCTTGCATCCTCCCCTTCCCAAACACAAACAGCTCCTGTGCATAAAGCCAAGGCAAGGAGCAGCAGTTGCTCAGATAAATTCTGCCATGTGAATCCTGCTCAGCCATTTATACATGTGCAGATATGCCTGGAACTTGCCTGCTGACCTCAACATAGCTCCTTCCTCAATGTGGGGCTAGTCCATTTCAAAAACAGATACTAATTTTCACGAAAATCAAAACTTTGTGATTTTAGTACCTCATGGCCCTGCTAAATTTGGTTCAAATGGACTGATGGGTTGAAAAGCCAAACACAGCTCACTGAAGCCTCTCTCTTTAGAAAACCTGTTTAAAATAGACAACATGTCTGATGATTAGATCAAAACTTTCACCCTCTTGCTGTGCTTCATCAGTGAGACACTGTCCCAAAGTCCTGAGGTTCTGTGGCATCTGCCCCGATCCTGTGGAGGAGATTAGGTATTTCACAATTGCTTGCATTAGCATCAAAAAGGCTTCTTCTAATCACCCACCGAACCCCATGATGAAGTTCTCAGGTGATAACCAGAAAAAAAGAACCAAAGCCACTGGAGCAGAACATGCTATTGTTTCACACTCCCAAATGCATATGGGTGCCCTTCAGAGGCACCCTACCCTCAGTCATAGCCTAACACCTCAAATTTGTTAAATTTCCCATCAAAAAGCACCCTCTTTCTTTTAGGAAAGCAGAAAAAACATTTCTATATTTTTTGGTTTCAGACATTCCCCGGTGCTCTTGGCTTCAGCCGTGTGCCATTGGTGGTCACAATCCCCATGCACACACACAGACCAAGGTGACAGCTAAAAGAGGCAGGAGCAGCAGCTTAATCTTTCTTTCCTGTCATTGATAGAAGTAAAAATAAAGAATCCCTTCCTTTGTATCTCTCTGCCAGGAGACCTTAGAGCCAAAGTGATTCTTGTCCTAGTTTACACTCCTGCTGCCCTCACACAATGCTCCTTCATTGAAGCAAACAGCTCCAGCTATCTGGGCCAGCAAAAGCATTAGGGACAATGCACAAGAAATTTTTATGACTCATCTAAAGCCACTGAACCCAGAAAAACCCACAGCAGATGTGCAATGATAGGAGAAGTCACTCTAAGTTCCAGACACAATCTATGGAAAACATACGCGCCTACAGGCTCAGCCAATTTTCCTGACAACCTGCTTGAAGTAATAAAGACATTGGGCAAATTACTCTTTTCCCCTAGTTTCAGGAAAAAGCTAAATTGCTCCAATTGTAGTTTTCACTACACCAAAACTGAGTAAAAATAAAAGGATGAAAGAGAAGAAAGGTAAAATATAGAGACAAATGATTAAAAAAAATTAGCCTGAACAAGACATTTTAAGCACCCAAACAGCTGATTTTACACTGTGATGTACTAGGAAACTTGACTAGTAGATAACTTGTTTTTGTATTTTAGACAGGTAGTGCTATGTAAAACAGGGTCTTGATTATTCTAGCATGTGGGGGCAGCAATCCTTGCTCCCTATGTGGAAAGACACTGATTTGGAGAAACTGGAAAAATCATACTGTTCCCATGAAATGTTACAACTCTGGAAAGCAAGAAGAACTGGTTTGGTCCAAGAGTATTTGAGGCCCAAGTTGGATTTCTACTTAGAGTCCTGTCAAAAAAAAAAAAAATGGCAACACGTTTGGCCTATACACATAACTGAGGATGGATGTGACCTCTTCAGATCTAGTCCAACCCTCGTGCAGCAGAGTGCCCAGGGCAATAGGACAGGTGGTCCAGCCAGGTTTTGAGTAACTCCACAGTATCTATGGAAAGCATGTGCTAGTGTTTGACTAGTATTCTACAGCACAAAAAAAAAAAAAAAAAAAAAAAAAAAAGTCTTGTGTTCAATCAGAATTTCATGGTTTTTAATGTGTACCCATTGCTTCTCACCCAGCCAGCTGGCCCTACTGAGAAAAATCTGATTCCCGCTTCATTATTCTGTCCCATCAAGCATTTAGAAACTAGGATAAGATTGCCCATGAACCTTCTCCCTTCCAGGCTGAATAGTCCCATTTCCGTCAGTCTCTCCATGTATGTGAAATCCTCCATTTCCTTAGTCATCCTTGTGGTCCTATCTGATAATCTGGACCAAGATTCCTTATTAAATATCTTATGCACGACAGATGAAAGCAATTAAACTTCAATGATCTGCCATGACACTAATGGCCTCTATGGGAAAACCCCATGGATTTGTTTCTGCGTTGCCACTGAATGATGGATATCAATGCAAGACAGCTCCAGCATCACACAAGAATGAAGTCAAGTGTTCTGCAGGGCACATTATCTTGTATTACAGCACTGTAAAGCATTCCTCAGTCCAGCTGGGAATTTAAAATTGTCTTCTTTTCAGAGAGAGCTGAAACAAATTTTTATATTAAAAAAAAAAGACAAACAAAAACTCCTTAGGAATTACTTAGAGTCCCATGCAAAAAAATGTGATAAGACTAAAAAAGCTCACCAGAATAAAAACAGTTTCTTTACGGGTGGGTCTAGTACCATACTATGCAATCAAAAGGTTAATATGTATGGGACTAGCTGTAAAGTGGAGAGCAAATAAACTACAAAGTTCACTTTTGACACTTTTGAATCTGTTCTTTCACCACAGAATTTACATCAAACCAACTTTTCAACCACAAGTTTTAAAGAAAAGTCATTATACATACAGAATGAACCAAAATAATCAGTTCTATAATCTTCCTTTATGGCATTTTAGAAGATGGAAGTACTTTAATCACAAAGACATTTAAATGGTCCAAAGCATATTAAGTTACATAAAATAATTGTAAATAAAATAAATGCATTGTAAAATAATCATCAACATGAGTGAGCCCATATAATCAAAAGCTTTCTGCAGGTATTCTGAATATATGCTGTTGTCCTTCCCAAAACCAGACTCTTTTACCCCAAGCTGCTACAACATTGCTCTCCCAAGTATGATTGCAGAGGACTTCACCACAAAGCTTTTCCAAGAGCCTCTTATGATGGTGTGTCTATCCACAAGACTTTTAATAATTTTATTCCCACCAGCACAAGGGACACAGCAAACATCTGTAGCAAACAAAACCTTAACATTCAGCTTTACTTAGCATGGAAAGAACAACTGATGCATGATCCACACCTGACTTATCAAAAAATAAAGCTAAAATTACATATAGGGATTATAGCTCTTAATAAAAAGGGTGATTTGCATTTCACTTAAATGAATGTATTTAACTTTCCTTGTGGGGATAAACTGTACCTTTAAGAAATCCTGCAGTAAAAGCCACCCAAGTCCTAAAATGACAAGTGATCGCTACAGATGGTTTTTCTTCAGAAGGCTATCTAGCATGAGCCAGCACACACACAGAATCCCAACACAGAAGCAGAATAGTCCAGTATCTTTTGACTTTAAATTTGTATTAAATGACTATGTAAAAATGCATGACAAGATTTCCTCAAGAATCTCTAATTAGTTCAGGAAGAAATTGCCCTTACCTGAAGCCACCATTACAAAATAAAAACACTCTCCACAAGGTTCAACCCAAACTTAGGCAGCCTGATGAAAGCTATTTAAACTAAAACCTCATCTTGTGTAATGTCTAAGCAGAAGAACAGAAAGAACAACCGCAGACAATTATTCAATTATTTCACCTCAATTTGAGGACATCTGATTACAGCTTCTTCACATTAGCTTTTTAGCAACCTTTTTAAAGCTGGCAGGAAGTTGAAATAAAATTCATTATAAACCATGCAAGCTGAAATAAGAAGAATATTGTTTATACAAATAATGTCAAAAAATCCATCTTGGTAAGAAATACAAGGTCTTTTATGCTGCTATCCACCTTTATATCACTATGGGTTCTACATGGGAAAGAAGCCATAGCTGATAAATTAGAACACCTCTTTTGATCTGCACATGGGATCTCTGCAGAGCAACCAAAGAGTGATTGAGCAACAGGGATTATTTATGTGGAAACAAGGACAGAAAAATAACTCGGTAACACTTCTTTGGCTTTCAGCTAAGAGACAAATAAAAAAAGTATGATACAAAGAAAAGTGTAATGAATTTCCATTTGGTTTACTTTAGGGTAAAAATAAAAGCAATCTTATAATAAGAAGAAACTAATTAAGAGCTTTCAGGAATAATGTTAGCTGATGTACAAAAAGTTCTCTAAAGAGCGTAGCACATTTATTTGCTTATATTTAAGATATCAATAAGATTCCAACACTAGTTGTTGAACTGTTATATAAATGTGTGCAACTATTTTGAAGGACTTAGAAGGTGGAAAGAATATCAGATTCATCAGCTGGTACAAGCTATAAGACAGATCTGTATCTGACTTTTACAGGCTTCCATTATATTTTAGCAAGTACATTAAGTCTAGACCCACTTGAAGGCTCTCTTTCAGCTTGAAATACCTTTGATACAAGAGGTATTTTTATCACATCTTAGCAAGGAACTTTTGTCCCTCAGAGTGCAAAAACTTACTATTGCCATTCAGAGGCTAATACATTAAATATTTTATTTAACAAAAATCTTTGTTCTGATGTTCAAAAAGGTGTGGTTTTTTTTTTTTTTTTTCTCAAGTATTTTAATATTCTTACTCTTGGACAATTACTTAGGTATTTTTTCATCTCTTTTTGAAGTGTAAAATTGATCAGTAATCTCTCTAGTCACTGCAGTGTAAGATACTGTCAATATTTGTTGAAAATCTTAAATAAATCTTTAACTAAACAAGGCTTCTAATTTGGTTTTAAAACTTTGTATTTTGCTGTAATTGCTGCATTGAGTGATACAGGATCCTTAAATATCAATTAACTTTAAGCTCAATCCCAAAAAACCTACTCACTTCAATTCATACATTGTCAGAAATTATTTTTGTGCTCTCAAATATGTGTTTGAGAGAGAGGGTGGGGAGCAGGCAAGGAGAGGTAACATAAAGCAGATGTCCAGACATGCACATAGGCAGAAAACAAGTCACACTGGCCATGCCAGCACAAAACAAAAAGCATTTGATTGGTCTCAAGATTTCCATTTTCCTTTAAGTAACCAATACTTGCACCATCTCTCTGGCAAACCAGGAGTAAATACATAGTGTTCAAGTTATGATGTGCTATAGGGTACGTGACAGCTAAGATCCTCTTTTCTCCGAGTTCCTTTTGCCATGCAGCAACTTCCACAGATAATAAAAAACAGCTGAGATACAGAGGTCATTGGTTAAAGTTGAAAGTACAGAACAAACTGCTATTATACTCCAGAGATTTAATGCTGATGATACCCAAAGCAGATATTTGCATCTCCAACCCTTCAGAGTACAAGACCAGAGAAAGAAATATTTTGAAACTATTCCAAACTAAGGGCTCTAGCAAGAACCTATCAATCAAGAAAAGACAACTTTAAGCTGAAAAATTAATTTGGATTTTATTATGGTTGATGCATTTTCATTATTAAAGAGCTGAAACAATGATAACTACTACAGAAAAATCTGATTTTTTTTCTTCCCTAGGTAGGATTGCTGCTGCCAAAATGAAGGCTTTAAAAACTTAGAGCTTATCAGCAGAAAAGCAGAGTAAGAGTGGACATTCCCAGAGATGAAGGCCAAGTACAGCAGAATGTTCCAGTATTGATTTGCTAGATTTTTATATGAAGAACCAAAACCTTCTGTTTTTAAAATAAGAATTTAACAAAAAAAAAAAAAAAAAAAAATCTGAATGGTAGGTTTACCACAGTGGCAACTTATTATTTTATAGTAAGATAGTTCACAGACAAACTATGATTTGTATGTTAGGATGTTCTTTGTTCATTTGTCCAAACAAGGAACAAGACAAGGCTCCTCAGGCCAAGCCATGTGCTTCAACCACAAAACAACAAGATACAGGGTTAGATCATCAGCTGACATAAATCACCAAAACTCCATTAGCTTCACTGACCATTAAAGACTCAGATGAAATATGGACTAATAGTGTAACCCTACTTGAACTATCATCCATCTATTTTGCTGTGTATGAGAAAAAGACATTTTACTGCATGTTTGAATGTATTTTTCTTCCTGAGAAAGGTAGAAAAAGGAAAGAAAATATTAAAAACAAAATAAAAAATCACTGCTGCCAAAAAATCTATTAACTAAACAAAACCACACAGATTCCTTTGTAAATATACTTAGTTTGTTAACTGTACAATAATTACACATTGATACTGTTTGTAGAACACTATTCCCTTTCACTTCTTCCTATCATGATAACATATACGACTTTCAGTTCTACCTATCATGATAACATATATTACTTTATTAATTTATTCACATAGGTTGTCCCCAGTGAACTATGAAATGTCAACCCTAGTAGTACAAATTTCTTTCAGGCAGGACTGATTGTGCAAGGATGTGGAAGTTTTTTTGTTTTTTTTTAAAAAAAGACAAACTTATTCATTCAGCTCCTCTAACTTCCAGGATTTCATTTCCATAACACAATCACTTTGATATATCAATTTTAAAAATAGCCTTATCTTTGTGGTATGATCCAAGTAACTACCATTCAAGCATTAAGCAACACAAGTGGGACCTGGTATATGTTTATTATCTTACCCTTCCTATAATGAAAAAGGCCTATGATGTTAAGTGCTAAGGTTAGGATTTAAAAAATACACTGCTATTTTTGTTACTAGCTAATTGCTATTTATAATGGAAGAAAGACAGTCAAAGCAACAGTCCTTGCACTTCAGGTAGAAACTGTTCAAGACAACATTCCCCTATTTTGGGGCAAGCTGACTGCAGCCCTTTGAGACTATGAGAAAGTTCCTTTATTTCACTTGTACAAATACTAATGCAAGTGATTAAAAATACTTTGCCTAGGTAAATCTAGATTTAGAGGCTATGTCTTATTTCCCTGCACTGTGGGACCAGATAATAATTCTGAATCCAGACAAGTCAATCAGATAGGATTTGTCTAATCGGTGTGGGTTTATCTGTAGTTGTAAAATACTTTTTCCTGACCCCTATAGAGGAGTTTGTAGGGCAGTGAAGAATTATTACAGTAACATATATCAAAAAAATCATATAAATGACAAGGATCTCTAGCACTCCTAGATTAAAAATCCTGCTCAAAGCAAGTGTAATGAGAGAAAGCTACCCAGCTGAGTTTGTAGTATCTACTACTCTGGGAACCTATTCCAGCGTTCTACTGCGCCTGTGGGGTTTTTTTCCCCATGTACCATCAACATTTTCCATATTCTTACTTGTATCTGTTGCCTATCATCCTTCCACTGTATAACTCTGAGAAGATTCTGGCTTAATCTCTCCATAATTTAGAGAGTCATAGAGAGCAGCACCACCTCTGCCTGTTCTTCTACAGGTTGAACAAACCTATCTGGTTCTCTCAGCCACTTCTTGTACCCTATAAGCTTGGATTCATTCCAACATTTCAATGTCTGTCTGGTACCAAGGAGCCCAAAATTGAGTATTGTGCTCCAGCAGCAGTCTCAGGGAAGAATTACTTCCCTCAACCTGCTCCACTGTTGTTCTTAGACTCAGCCTGGTATGACATCCATCACTGAGTAACTTCTCCGTATGAATGGAACGCACAACTTGCCAACTATGCTGATTTTGAAACACTTTTGTTCTGCCAAGAAGCAATGAAACCTGAGAAGAAGCCAAGTAGTGTCTCAATATTAGTCTCTTCTTTGTAATTACCTAAGTTAAGCATCACTCTGTGCCTAATAGAACTGCTTATGTTCAGCAGCACTCTAATGCTGCTCTAAGAAAAAAGCTTGCTAGATGCAGGATATAAATATGTCTGCCAGTGACAGCACACTGATTTATGAGTGCTGAAAAATCAGTAATTTGAGTACAAGTTAGGTGTGGATCAGCAACCATTTATGGCCATCTATAAAGGCCATGTAGCAATAACTGCATTATGGTAGCTAGGGGAATAGGTGATTAGGAATTTCCTGTGGAAGTAGCATTTTTATTTTCCACAGTAAGAATTCCCACTTAGCTGCTATGACATTGTTTGGACTCTAGAGAGTTTCCTGCACAGGTGCTCCATGACCACTGGAAGGAACTGCAGAAATATTTGTGCAGCTAAAAAGAACACAAAACATGTTCTGTCAACAATACGAAATCGTAATTTAAAAAATGTTTCACTATACATGATGAAGACACATGGCCAGAAAACAGTAACCTAATAACTGAATCTGGAGTTTGCTACTAATTTGTTGTGCAAGCACCATTAAGCCATTTCACTACATGCACCTCTGGGTATGTACCACCTGTTAGCTCCATTTACACACTTGACTACCACTAACCTGTAAATCAATAGAGGCTTTTTTTTTTTTTTTTTTTTCCTGGCAGCTTTTATGTTTTCATGGGCCTTCAAAATTCACACTTCCTTGCTCACATAATGTCAAAAATACCTGGCAGTGTTTCCACAAAGTACCTCCTACTGAAAAGAGACAAAATTTGCTGCTGTTGTAAATCAGAATTATCAGTAAAGGGCAGCAATCCTACACTGGCAGGAATTTCACCATAGGAGACTAAACAGTAACACCTATGCTAATCTGTGTAATTTGTAATATCTGATAGGCTTTCCCATCTCAGACAACAGAATTTATTCTGTTACAGTAATAATGTTGCCTCAATGATTATCTTTTCTGTTGCTTTTCAAATTACTGCAATAAAAAAGATTTTATTTTTTCATTACAAAGGAGGTAATACATAACACAGCTGTAAGACCTGCTGTCCCAGAGAGTTATTGCAGATTTGCACACCACTTGCTAGTGCAGTTTGGCTTCCCTGTGAGACAGTAATGTTACAGCTCTGATACTTCATTCTATAAAAAAAATGCCTGGTGAAAAAAAGGAAATTGATGGAATAAATTCCATAAATAATGCCAGATGCAAAATTTGGATTTCCAGGAAGAACTGGTAAACTGAGGTTTATCAAGCAAATAAAAGGAATTATTGCACTAAGATTTAGAATACTAAGCCTTGGATGATCATATTGCCTGGATGAAGAAATTGAGCCACTTCTGAAGTACAACTCCAAATTCCAAGGCCTGCATTCCTTTTGGTAGAAAATATCCTTTTTATTGTGTCATTCTTTGATAAAGACAAAAACAATGACACATTTTGTAATAGAGGAACTTGATCTGGTATCATTACTATATAAATCTGGGTCAGTTTAGCTTAGGCTGAGGCTCTGTAGCCTGGGGAAGAGGAGGTTCTGGACAGGGAAAGGGTTGGATCTCATCCATATACACATACACTAGAAGGGAGGTAGTAAATGGGCTAAGCAGGTCCAGCAAAGGGCAGGGCTTGTGAAGGGACTAGAGAATGTGTCTTATGAGAAATATCTGAGGGAGCTGGGTTTGTATAGTCTCAAGAAGAGGAGGTTCAGGTTCATCACTCTTGACAACTCCCTGAGGTTTTGGTGAGGTAGAGGCTGGTCCCTTCTACTGTGCCTGCAGTGAGAGGACCAGAGGAAACAGACTTAAGCTGAGACAGCAGAGATTCAGATGAGATATAAGAACTTTTTTTTTCGTTGTTCAGGTGGTCAAGCATTGGAATAGATTCCATATGGAGGTGGTGGAACCACCATTCCCGGAGATGTCCAAGAGCTGTCTGAATCTGGATGATGGTTTAATGGTGTAGGGGTTACAGTGGTAGTGCTGGGTTCATGGTTGGACTTCATGATCTTAAAGGTCTCTTTCAACCTAGATAATTCTATTCTAAAGCAGAGAGAACTGGCTCTTTTCAGTGGCACCCAGTGCCAGGACCAGATCCAGTGGGCACAAACTGAAACACAGGAGGTTGCTTCTGAACATCAGGAAACACTTTTTCACTTTGAGCTTAACCTAGCACTGGCACACCTTACCCAGAGAGATATCCATCCTTAGAGATATTCAAGACTCATCTGAACATGGTCCTGGGCAACTGGCTCTTGGTGGCCCTATCTGAGCCCCCTTGAGGGGGGTGGAACACATGACCTCCAGAGACCCCTTCCCATATCAGTCATTCTGTGGTTCTTTGAACTGCCAGGCTCACAGAGTTTTGATCAGTGACACAAAGTCTGGGTGGAGGTGAGTTTATAGGGATATATGTGGGAGCTGGTACTGGATCTAATACTGTTCATCCACTTCATTAATAATTTGGATTATGGGATAGAGTGCATCCTCAGCAAGTTTTCATAAGATATTAAACCAGGACGAGTAGTGGATACATAAGATCATTGTGCTGGTATTCAGAGGCACCTCAACAAAAAAAAGAACCCATGAAGTTCCCACAAGAGAGAATGTGAAGTCCTGCACCATGGAAGCATCAGCAAGCACCGGCAGCCAACAAGATAGAAAGCAGTTTTGCAGGGAAGGACCTGGGGGTCCTGCAGGACAACATTAACATGAGCCAACAATATGCCATAGTTCCATGGATAAGAGCAGCACAGAGCAATGGAAAAATGTAAGAGGCAGCAAAAGAAAAGAAGTAAGGAGCAGCAGAAGAAAACTGCTACACACTGATCCAAACTAGTTCTGCCATCCATAACCTCACAAAAGGGACTGCAAGTAACCCTCAGTGAACACTCCACAAGCCTGCCCTTGACATTTCTCCCTGCATGCATAAACACAGCAGCTGCACCCAGAGACATAGGAGTCTCACCACACTGTTTCTTGCAGATCCTCAAAACTTCCCTTCATCTGCACCCAAACTGCACCAGCATCCCAACAGTAATGAATCCACCACAAATCTATGGTCAGCAGTGGCCCCAGTATCAAATACTATCCAAGTCTCTCTAGTCAGAAGTGTTTGCATGTAGAATCCTTACATCTGGAATTTACTCTCAGATTGTTGTTCAAGAGGGTAAAGGTTGCTTTCTTATCTCTGCCTTCGTTCACCCCAGTGCTGCCATATTAGCTGGTGTGGCCTGTCCTGCATTTAGCTCCGTAGAGCTGGAGCAGATTACAGCTCCTTCACTGTGTGATCCTCCCTGTTTTCTCAACCTCCCACAAAAGAAAGCAGAATCAATAAGATGACATCTGCAAACTACCAAATGCTAAATATACCTGCTCTGATTTTAACCTAGAATTTAGCCATGAAAACAGCTGTACTTATGCAAGCCAAAACCTACAGGTTCTGCTCAGGTATTGGCACAGTAACCTGAAAAACTAAAAACAGGACATCTGCTGAGTGATTAAACAGTATGTCACCTAACTGAACAATTCCTCAATCTAAAGCAACCAGAGAAAGAAAATTTTATGAAGCAACTTTACAATGAAAGAAATCATCAGCCTTTAGAATGAAGTATAATGTCTGGTGCTTTCCCCTGGAATTACATGTGCAGAAGAACAGCTGTGTTGAAGATCTAAAGAAGAAAAATATATGTGAGATCTAACTTATTTCACAGAAAAAAAATCCATTATGTATACAGCAGTAAATCAGTAATCTGATAGAAATCAATTGGAGACTACATAGGAGTGTGACTGAAACAAGAAAATGTCTGAAACACAAAGTGCTGTCTAACTGCTTGAATACACCCCAGGTGGTTCCTTTAGTGAGCTCAGGATACCTGAGGCAAGACAAAAATCCATCCCATTTTCTTTCTAGAATCTCCTGCCAAAGATCAGATGCCTGGACAGAATCCTGGACAGCTGGCTCTGGGTTTTCCTGTCCAGGCAGACACTCTGGACCCAAGGCCATCCAGAAGTCCTTTCCCACCTCAGCCATTCTGTGATTCTATGGGATTGCCATTGCATCAACTCATAATGGTGACCAACCCTACTTTGCCATTTCAATCTTTAAAAACTCACAGGCAGAAACCTTTGGTTAAGAGTATTAAAATATGTAGACATGGCATGTCAAGAGTGAGTACAGAGGCATATATTTTTTTCAGGTCCCTTACCAGCCTTAGCAGCCATGCCATGACTCCCAGGGGCTCACTCCATGCTCCCCATTGGGCCAGGACCCCAGGTCATCCCCCAGGGCTCCCCTCACCCTGCTCCAGCTGTGCAACAGGAGGACTGGTCTCCAGCTTCCCCCAGCCCTGCTCTGCCTGGCCATGGGCTCCCCAGCCATGAATTGATGGCCCAGCCTGGCCTTTGCACAGTCCCATTGCCATGGCACTGCACAGCCACATCTGACCCTTCACATTTCATTCATCCACCTGTCACCATGTGTGTAAGTGCTTTCCTAAATACATTAAGTATTAAATTTATCCCCGAATGCATAATTAACATCACCAGAGTTAAAATTTAAGCATTTATTGAAGTGTTTACAGTCATCACCTTCAGGACAAGAACATGAAAATATATAACCTGTGTGAGAATAACTGAAGAGTATTTATTAGAATTAATAATTAGGGAGGTTTTAGGCATTAGTAAAATAAATTTTTGTAGCCATCTTAGGGTTCCAGAGATTTGGACATGAATTTTACCTATGTAACTCACATTTACATATCTTGAGGATATTTCTAGGGGAGAAGTAAAATCTAACTCCAACATTAAATTTTATTGGGTAATTTAAAACTAAATAAATTGGTCTATATAGTAGCATTAAAAAAGTGTGACCTATATTTTCACAGAGTTATTCTGAATATGTTCATTTTAAATTTGATGGAGATTTTGATTGGTTTGGATTTGGATTTTTGATTGTGTTGTGTGTGGAAGCAAATATATTTTCTTCCACAGACTCAGAGAATGGCTGAGGTGGGAAGAGAACTCTAGAGGTCATCTGATCCAACATTCCCACTTATACAGGGCCTCCTAAAGCTGATTTTCCAAGACCATACCCAGATGGCTTTTGAATATCTCCAAAGATGATGATTTCACAAACACCTTGGACACAACCTGTGCCAGTGTTCAGTCACTCTCACAGTGATTTTCCTATGATGAGTAGCAGAAGAATTATCTCTCTAACTGGGTACAGTTCTGGTGCAAAACATCCTTTTATTTATTTGCCCTGGTAATTTATCAGCTAACTGGCAAGCAGCACTTCTGAGAGTGCAATTATTTTTAAGCTTATTGAAAGATTTGAATATGACTCCCTTGTATGAAAAAAAAAAAAAAAAACTAGAAAAAAAGGCAGAAGCTGAGAGCTGCTAATGGCACCAGAGAGTGATAAAAAAGTAGCTTTGAAGCAGAAATTGTAATGATCACCACCATGGTTCACAAACCAAAAATACATGAGAACTATCAAAAATGTTCATGAGGAACATTTGAGTAAATCACAGAACAAGTTGAGTCATTTTGTAGGACACAACTGGAGGAACAAGGGATCATTGATATGCCACTGGAAAATATGTCTTAAATGTAGTCGATCCACTGCCAATCTTGAAATACTGTTGTAGCAACTGTAATTAGGACAGAATAACATTTAAGAGCATCTAAAGTATTAAAGCAAGTGAAGTGGTGATGGTGCCCCTCTCTGGTCATTAGTTATGTATCAGATGCTGTTTGATCACGTTTTTCTTAGCTTCCAGACTGATTTACATGTGTAGGAAATTAACCCATGTTTTAAATATCAATCATCACAGCTCTTCAAAATGTATTTTAATGTCATTTGATTTCCCAGTCGAGGAACAGACACATGCAGTGTATTTATAGGTCTTCCAGCACCGTCTAGTCTGGGAAATGAACCATCTATTTTAAAAATGTGTTTGTTTTGGTTATGTTTCCAAACTAATGACTAAAACATTTTAAATACCTAAATAACAATAAGCTTTTTTTTTTTTTTTAATTTTCTCCAAAAAAAGCAATCTCTGAGTTGTGTACAGATGCAAATTAATAGCAGCAAGAGTTGAAAAGCAAGTAAGGACAGACATGCAGATAAGAAATAAAAATTGCACGAATGTCATTTGCATATTCACCAGAGAATATGGATTTTTAACTGTGATATTGAATTAAGTTTTTAAGTCCACACTCTTCCTTACATATCGCAGTCATGTTTTCAACACAAATGCAAAATTAAATCTGAGATTACATGTTTTTCTCTAATTTATTTTCTTTTTAAATAATTAGGCCATAGAGTCCTTATTAAGCATGAAAATGCATGGGGGCTGCAGTGGCTGCTTTCAGACTCTACAGGGTGTGCAGGACCAGGCTGGCAATGGAGCTAATTAACAAACCAACATTTTAGCTATTGCTGAGCAGTGCTTGTACAGGATCAAGGCTTTCTCTGTTCCTCTCTCTGTCCAGGAGCAAGCAGGCTGGGGGTGGGCAAGATGTTGGGAGAGAACACAATCTGGGCAGAAAGGGCATTCCTTGCCATCTAATAATAATATTACGTGAAAAGTCTAAAAAAATTTGGGGTAGAGGGCTGGCAAGTATTCAATTTTCCATTACTAATAAAGGAGAAAATTGTATAATTCTCCAGTACTTTTGATTACCCTACCCCTTATAAGCATTTGATTAATCAGCTTTGGGGTTTGCTGATTAAAATTTCAAATAAGAAAAACTAGTAATATAAGTCTTATAAATGTATGCTTTCTAACAGTAATCTTTTGGTAGAGTAACACATCAAGAAAAAGAAAGAGAAGACTCCAAGGGAAACAAACCACTGAAAACAGAGAAAGCCAAACAACCTATTAAAAAACTGAGCTTTAATTGTAGGTGCCCACTATATTTAATAAGTTTTAATCCTCCTTTTCAACATGTACCTTTGATTATTTCAAAGGCACCAAGGAAAGAGAAAGGACACAAAGAGCAGTTCATTTTTGTACACTTAATTTAATCTACTCGCTCTTAAGACTGTTTACAAGAATAATAAAATCAACATTTCTTGGAAAAGGCTAGCATTTTACTGGCTGTTGGATCCCAATTTGTTTTTCTTTTTTTTTTTTTTTTTTTTTTTCCCCCTTTGAACTGTTTCCTTAGTATTCTGAAATTATCTCCTGGAAAAATTAAGAAACAATGAAGATTTATATCTAGCCAAATAGTGGTTTTTCCCATGTGCTAGCCATTAACAGTAAAAGGAGAATGCAGGGAATACAATGTATATGAAAAAGTTCTTTGATAGCCAAATCAAGGACTCTTTTACTTTCACATCTGTACCTAAAAGAAGCCTACAAGATATCTAAAGAGGAACTTTTCACAAGGGCATGTAGTGATAGGACAAAGGGGAATGGTCTTAAGCTAAAAGAGGGCAAGTTTAGATTAGATATTAGAAATAAATTGTTCACTGTGAGGGTGATGAGGCACTGGAACAGGTTGCCCAGAGAAGCCCTGGATGTCCATTCCCTGGAAGTGTTTGAGGACAGGCTGGATGTGGCATTGACCAGCCTGGTCTAGTGGAAGGGTAGGGAGTTGGAACTACATGATCCCAAAAGTCTCTTCCAACACAAGCCATTCTATGATTTGATGATTATGAGGCAAGGATTCATTCACCCCATGCCTATCATTTACCCATTACACCAACAAAATAATCAGACCTTATCCACAAAGTTATAAAACTCCAGACTGGGCACCTAGCAGCACTACTAGACTCAGCAACTTTATAGCCATTACATGCACCTGTAAGCATATAATGCTGTGTTACATGAGCTCTTACATAGTTTGATGGCTTCAGTGCTACTTTGAGTACATCTCTTAGCTCAACTGAAAGCAGTTCAAATTTACACCACAAATCACAATAGAACAGGCAGAGATTGATTTGTGATGCAGCTTTAAAACACTATTCACTTTCAGACACAGCAACAGAAAAAATCCTGATGCCCAGAAAGGCACACACACATATCTCTATAGGATAAAAGGCTCTGTTCAGAAAGCAAAACCATCCTTTCCCCCATAACTGCTGTAAGGATTTTTCACTTTTTCCAGTCATATCGGTGAGTCTAATCAAATATATTATCTTTCTCTTCAATCACTGCTTCATTATAGCCTTGGTAGTCATGAATGCAACAGTTATTAAGAGTATGGCATCACGAGGCTTTCCTGTTCTTGCTCCCAACTGTACAAACACAGGATTGGTCTTGGCTTCTTCTGGTTATTTTTCTGGTCTTTTCTCTTGCTCAATGTATCTCTTCCACATACAGAAACCATGAAAAATAAAACTGTCACCTCAACACATTCACCCCCAGATACTAATTTCTTTACTCAGTTCAAACAGGAATGACTTAGAAAAGTTTTTGGGTTTTTTGGAACATGTTCCATCCATTCTACTTATACTGTATCATGATTAGGAGAATGATTTCTACCAACAGTCCATAGATTAAAGTACATGTCTCAAACAATACAATATCCTATCACTTCTATTTTTATCTGATTTTCATAAAGACTTCTTATATTAACTTATTTCTCCTTATTTAATGCCACTTACTTAATATCACTTGAACAGTTATTGAGGAAAAAGGAAAAGAAATAAGTGTCATACATAATTTACAGTTTCTTTTGATTAATCATCTTCTGTTGGCAGAACTGTTCATCTTTCATGTAAATAGCTGGGGAACATTCAGAAGTTCTACTGGACTAACACTATATAAAAGCTACTGCTCAATTATTCATACACAGATTAAAATGAATTAGAACTGTAGTCTTGGAACATCAGGAAAATATTAAATTACCAAGAATTACTAATACAGAAACCTTCAAAGAAGTTACAGAAGTCAAATGCTCAGCTACAACTTACTGTAATCTTTTTGGTCCAAAAATCAAAGGAAAACTTTTCCTTTTTTTTTTTTTTTATATGGTCATTTATTTTTTCACAGTTTCAATTAATTGTGTCAAAGATTTAAGAGAATTTTGTTCTTACTAAAGGAGATAATTTTAAAGGATAAATTACAGGAGTAGTTCACAGTATTTATATTTTTTTTGGTGTCCTCAAGCCCTATGCAGTCCACTCATGACTAAAAGGGCAAGCTGGAGCTAAACACTTCCTTCCCTGCTCATGATGTCTACAAGCTGCAACATTAATGCCTTGAGATTTATCACCTATTTGGGAAAAAAAAAAAGGAAAAAAAAATGAACCTAGCATTGTGGAGCAATATCATTCTGCAATAAGAGTTCCAAAGACTTGTCAAAGAGTCCAATCATGCCTTTCTCAATAAATTTTGGCACTCATTTTGGGAAGGTCAGAGATATAACTCAGAAAACTCAGGTAATGGACAGCCAGTTTCTCCCCTGACACCTTGTTTTGATCAAAGAGTTGCTGGTCTGTTATGATCCCAGTAAGAAAGCACTTGGACTCTGTAAGGTATCATTTGAAATTCTACTTACTAGAGATAACACTATAATGAGAGAAAAATAAAGGTAATTTTATGTCCTGTTTTCTGCTGGCAACTCTGAATGTTCAGCATTGAATTATTCCCTGATGCACATGTAATGCATCCTGCAGACAACATCCACAGAATTTTGGTAACTTGGGCTATTATAGGATTTTATTGCAAGAAAAACAACTCCATTCATCACTTCTACCATCAAACAGAAAGGATGTTCACATGAGAACTTCTCACTGTGCCTTTAGATAAAGGCAAGGCCACACAGGTGGCATAATCTCTGCTACGTGGTGGGAGCTGCCTGCAGGCTCTTTTTTCACAGGGAGTGGGCTGAGTCTGTCCTGAAGCCAAGGGACAAAGGCAGCACAGCACCAGCCTGAAGGCAAAGCTGCATGTGCAGCCCAGCTCAGGTTGGCTTTTGTGGATCATTAACGATATAATGTGATCTTCTGGTCAGGATCACTACAAGCATCCTTCAGCCTGTTTCCCCTAGAACTGATTCTGTATTTTTCACAGAGGGACACTGAAAGGCATTTACTTTTCTCCCCAGAAGATTTACATACCCATCCTGAAAGCTCCCACTCTCACAACTGCTGTCCTATTGCAGAGAGAGCACAGGTCTCCTTATGAATCTCACATACAACTACCAAAAATTCTACTTCCACCATCCCTTCTTCTTTCCCGTAACTGTGTGCCATTAAATACCTCATGCAGAAATTAGCATGAAGTTAATCTAATTGCACAAGCACACAGCTAATTTTCCCCCATGTACTTGTCTACTTGCACTAAATGCTTACAGTTCCTGTGATTTTTGCTAATTTTTAATCTCTTCATGTGCTCCTTTCTCAAGGAGATCATGCTTCTTATTTCTGTCACACAGTTCTACTTGCATTCACCTCTGTTCATCCCAGCCATGAAGAAACAGTGGCTTGCATGCACACGCACTTCATGTGCTCACAGCCCCCTGTCTGAGCACCCATCCTTCTCTCCTTCTATATGCAAGACAAAACAGAGCAAGGGCATATGAGTGAGTGTGAGTAAGTGTGTCTATACCTGGCTGTGTGTGCTTTGGTGTTTATTTACCCAAAAGCATGCACATGTACACATGCACTGGGCTGGGTCCTGGAGTGGAAGAGGATGCAAGCAAGCTCAATGGGTCACAAACCCACATCCCTGCAGGAAGTGAAAGAAACAGAGTTATTTCTCTATCTGCAAGCAGTGGCATATAGGATCTTTATTATGCTGCTCTCAGGACTGAGCAGAGCTCAAATTCAAGGATAAATTATACCTTCAAACAGTATAATCAAACTCTGAAAATAAGGCTAAAGCCCTGCACCCAGAACTCCCCGTACTTGATTCCTGAAGAGCATGAATTTGATATCCTGCCTCTACAAGTCACTGCTTTCTTTAATAATATTCAAATTGTGGTGCACCAGAAGTAGACATAGAAGATAAACACTGTTCACCTCTATGCAGAGCACATATAAACATGGGGCCACATGGCAACTTGCTCTACAAGGGTCAAGCCATGCTGTCATCATGCCTAGTGTGGCATTCACAGGCAGGAGCCCAGCACACAGGTTAAACTGGCCACTGCACAGCGCAGATCATGGTCAGTGCACACGCTGATGTTGTTGCAAAGGCGAATGTTAGGAACCTCTGGTAGGCATCTATAGAAATGCTTGTTCTAACTGAAGGTAGACTTCAAGCCTAACATGTGACAAACGGGGTGCAACATCATCTACCATGGGAAAGAAAAGTGACAGGATCACACAAAAATACATACTACATCTGTGAAATGCTGAAATGACCATTTGCCACTTTGGCTTAAATCCTTAGTTTCATTAGTTCACTAGCTATGTAATATTTGGAACATCAACTTTTATTAGGAGAGAAAAATTTCAATTAATATGCAGAATTAAAATAATTCAATCAGAAAGATATGCTGAATTTTTATCCTACATCAGGTGCATCCTTTTCATCACCACTGCTTGCACAGCCAGTGTACAATTGTCACAAGCACAGGTGATTTAATCACTAATTAATGAAATGCTGCAATCAGAAATACAGCACAGCAAGCCTTTGGGTCTAAATGAGAAATTAAAACCAGATTTAAATAGTTCAGTTGTTCCAGTTACTGCAATGATCTTTGTATTCATGTTTTTTTAATAGTTTGAGACAATCCATGTCAAAAATGCTGTTACCCAAGTACAAAAGTGCTTGTACTGTAGGCACTTATCAGTAGTTGCCTAATTCTATCTTAAGTGTTGAAGCAGCCATTTGGTTTGTTTTGATAATTTATTATCACTAATTTTCACAGGTTTTAATTCACTGTATTTATCTGAGGTTTATGTCATTATGGCCACAGCACCTTTAGTATCATGATTTCTTTCTAAATCCAGTTTGCTTTGTATTTCAATATTTATACAGAACTTGTGAAAATAGGAAACAAATATAACAACGGATTTCAACATCAGAAGACAAAGTTCACCGAAAATTACAGTAAATATAATATTTTTTCCCGAATTAACTACAAATTATTTTTTTAAATATCAAAAGTGAATGATGCTGGGTACCAACCTATTTGGGTGCTGTTTTTCAGAAAGCTGCAGTAAAATGCATTTGCATTACTCTTACTGTTCACTGCCCTCTCGTGGATTCATCAGAGAAGAAACCCAGAAAAAGGAATAAGATTAAGAATATAGAGACACCCAGGGGATCGTTTTCCCAAGCCCTGTAAATCCTCTGTACATGCCTGACTTTGGTCACAGAAGTGGGTCCACAGGAATTCACACCCAGAAATATACATAAGCATTTACACAACTGATGTCTAATCAGGGAATACATATAATAAAAACACTTTGAGTTCAAATTACAGCTTCTCATGTCTTCAAAAAACCTATTTATGGTTTTTATATGAAAATAACTTACAGATTGGTATTTGATAGTTTTAGCTACAAAATTGTCTTTTTATATCAAAGATAATTGAAAAACGCTTTAATTAATGAAAGCCTTAAGCTGCTTTAGAATCAACCCAAGTGTTTTTAAATGAAGCCAAAGTCTACAACACTTTTAATAGGCATTTACAACTAATGTAAATAGTTTAGAACTCATGTAAATTTATGTTACACATATTTTCAGGTCAAGACTGGTAAAACACCCAGATTTTGACTACCAGAAGGAATATTTTATGCAAGCTCCAGAAAAGAGAAATACTTCAATACAGCTGGCACATTGAGCAAGACAGATCTGCAAGTATTCTCAAAAAAAATCTTTAGAGCATCAACACTGTTGTTTGCTCTGTGTGAAAATATGAGTTTCTCTGCAATTCAGTCTGGTCCTGAAATTCACAAATTCCTGGATATTTTTTTAGTCTTCAAAGCTGGGTATATAATTTATCTCTGAATGTGGGATAGTCTGCTGCTTTTTTTAATGGTAAAACTGGATTAATTCAAAGGCATGCCACAGGAAGGGTGCTTTAGTCTGTACAGTGTATAGCTAAAAGTCTGTGTCAATAACCTGATTCAACCCAGTCCAAAAAACCCACATTCCCTTCCACTTCCTTCCCTAATTAATTGATTTCAACTGATTTTGGGAGAAAAAGATCAGAAGCCTTCAATTGGCATGGTTTACTACAGCGTGATGAAACATGTTCTGCCACTGATCAAGGAACATAATATATCCATTGTTTCCATCATATTTTAAATTAAGACTTCAGAACGGGGTAAATTGTACTTTATTTCCTCTGTATCCAAAAGAGTGTGCATTTCAGAATGCTTTCACAAAAAGCAGATGGACATTTGACAGGATAATCAAATCCTGATAATCTAGGATTCTAATCCTTGTTGTCAACTCTGTTATCACTCAAATCAAGGTGTCTTGGACCACAACTTTGACAGGAAATAAAAGTATTGGAGATGAACTGTTACAATGCATGACCACGTCCAGACACAATAAGGAAAAGCACAGTTCTAAATTCAATCCTGTAGTGAAGCTGAAGGTTCAGCTCACAATCTGAATTCATTGCTGGCATGTAGGGGCAGATCAAGGATATAGATTTCTCCATGCCAACAGCATGGAAAAGCCTCCACCACAGCCCTTCTGCTGCCCAGCTGAGTCTGTGCTCATTTCTCCTGACTCCCAGGAACCAGAATATGCAGTGCTTTTCCCTTGCTTCATTCAGGATTTAGCTTCTGTGGTATCACCCATCTTTAAATACATGTTGGGGAACAGATGGATAGAATGACAAATTTTGCATGTCTATGCTATGTAATTCCTTATGGAACAAGCTGCCAGATTTCAGTATTTCTGGTTTACAAGAACGTTTTTATACCTTTTACCAGCATCAGATACTGCAGCTCACTTTCTGAAGCAGCTAGAAGTAAATAGCTATAGATTTTTAAATGGATAGAAGAGGAATGCACTTCAGGGAATTTTAAATTCAATAGAAGTCTATTTGAGTGTTCAGTTCTTTTATCTGGGCACCTTTTAGAGCCAAACGGGAACGCTACAGAATGAGCACAGGGAAGTTTTCCCTCTCTAGTCATCCAATCAAATTGAGTAGGTCAGCTTTAGAAAGGGAAGTGTTCTTCTATTTCCCTTTGAGACTCTTATTTGGGCATTGATGTGATATTCTGGTTTGTTCCTGTTCTCTGCTATTCTATTAATACAAGAGGACCCAGGCTCAAGAATACTGGTGGTTTTGTTTGATGTCTCTTGCAGTAGTAAAATCAGAGCAAAAGCAGGATTCAGGAGAAGAAAGAGTCCATAAAGAGCCTTAGAGACTTGTGAATTCCAGTGATTTCCATGGCAGTAGCAGCAAACAAGATTGGCCTTATTCAATTTTCTTTAGTGGTGCATTGCTTTGTTCCTATGGTAGATGTCACTAACAGTACTTAGTATCAAGTTTACCACTTTTCACCTAAAATTTTGATTTTTATTATGTAGAGTTTTGCCAAGTACCAGTAGTTTGCCCTTAGATTTTGTTTCCAGGCTAAGTATCATGTCAGCTTGAAATCTTTAGATTTTGTTTCCAGGCTAAGTATCATGTCAGCTTGAAATCTGGCGATGAGTGGGGACAAGAGAAGGAAGGGAACATATTTCAATTAAAGTACTTCAGCTGTGTAGTCAGAATTGGTTGAATCTTGTTTGCCTATGTTTTAAAAAAATGTAATCTTACTTTGCTGAAATTCTAGCAATTTGGTTTTCGAAGTAGGAACTTGAATTTCAGGTGCCCAAGGATGGGAAGCAGGGAGTGCCAACCAAGCACTGTATCAAGAATGTGGCTTTTTCATCCTTTTGAAATTCTAAGTCCCACCAAGGTGAAAATATGGCAGAGCAAAAATAACTTCATGAGTGCCAGTAAATCAGTACCTATGATAATCTGGGAAGTGAAAGGTGTTCAAAGGGGATATTCCACAAAAGTGGTGGAATACTAATGAGAATAGCATGTGGTGTTCCCAGGACGTTTGGGAAAAGCAGGCTGTGACAAAAATCTTGAGTGCTTTGTACAGATGAGAGCTCCAAGCAATTTGAAAAGTGACAACCAAAATATGGAAAACAGTCACCGAGTTATTTTATATGAAAAGAAAAAAAAATGTAAAGGAGAAATGAGATGAACAGATTCACTGAGGCTCTCTGCATTGCTGATCCTGTTTCATGTAATAGGCAGTTCTGTTCACTCTGCAATGTCAGCTGGAAGGTTATTTAGCAGCATTGCTAAATTATTATATCATACTGATGGCTTTTGAAAGCCAGGTAAACCATCTAAGTCATCTGCTGACAGGTTCACAGAATCACAGGATGGTTGACTTTGGAGGGACCTCTGGAGGGCATCGTGTCCAACCTCCCTGCTCAAGCAGCATCCCATAGTGCCCAGGACCATGTCCAGGAAGCTTTTGAATATGTCCAAGGATGAAGACCCACAACCTCCCTGGGCAACCTTGCCAGTCCTTGGTCACCATCACAGTGAAAAAGTGTTTCCTGGTGTTCAGAAAGTGTTCCTTGTGTTTCGGCTTGTGCCCATTGCCTCTGGTTGTGGCACTGGGCACCGCTGACTTCTGGGTTCTGTCCTCATTGCACCTTCCCTTGGGGTATTTTAATATTTCAGTTTTCCCCTGAGCCTTCTCTTGTCCAAGCTGAACAGTCACAGCCCTCCTAGCCTGTCCTCACAGGACAGACACTGCAGTCCCTTCATCCTCTTTGTGGCCCTTCACTCTCTCCAGTACATCCATGTCTCTCTCTATTTCTTTGGAGCCCAGAACTGGAACCAGGCCTCCCCAGTCCCAGGCCAACATCTCCATTGTCTCTTGGCTCAAGAGAGCCCCATGTCTCCCTGCCTGCTGCTACAGCTTAGCTGTGAAGCAGCCTGCATCCCCAGATTTGCCCAGCCATGCTGCATGTTATTCATCCAAACCTAGTTCAGTCATGCTGGTCTGCACCCCACAGGGACTACTGCTAAAGACAGCTGCCACAGATGCAAAGTCACAGAATGATTGAGGTAGCTGAATATAAGACAGCTAATACTTTAAGTTTCTTCCTAGTGTTGATAATTCATTTCTAAATCTTGGCAAAATTAGGGGGAGAGAACGAGAAAAAAAACTACATAAAAAGTTAGCTTTGTAGTTCAGCATCAGTTGAGAAAAGAAAAAATTATGATTACATGTCGGAACCCAAGGTGTCCCTCAGACACTCTTGGATGTTCTGGGCCCAGGGCAGAAGCCTCTGAGACCCTGGCAGGCGGCCAGGGACCCCTGTGGTCTTGAGCTTGACCCATGGAACAATTTACCAACCTTGCAGGAAGAACAAGAAATCACAAAAGTTTAGATATTATAATAGAAGTAGTCACAAGGTGAAAGGTAGGATTTTTGAGTGCTGTACAGGGGGGTTTTAGGCCTTGTACAGGGGGGTCTGAGGTTTGTACATGGGGGTCAGAGGTTCTAAGATGGAGGGATTTGGGCGTGCCCTGTCCTCCTTCTTTCTTCTTCCTATTCTCCATGTTCTTGGTGGTGTTGGCACTCACAGATTGGTTTAGAGTAGAAAGTCACTGTTCAACATAGGTAGTAGGCATTGGGAAAAAACTATAAACACCTAATACGTAATGTGTGATATAAAAGATGGCACCCTCCCTTCGGGGAGGAGAGACGGGGACAGCCAGAGACGGGGACAGACAGAGTCAGGGACAATGTCAGGGAGTCTGTGTGCCTTGAGATAATATGCAATAAACTGCCTTGAGACCGGACGACTGAAGACTACTGAGTCTTTCTTTGAAGGCACGGGTTGGAGGAGAGACTTTACCACCATCCGGAGTCACCCAAATCCGGGGAAGACTCCGGCAATTACAAATATTTTTATTCTTTTAACATTTTGAGCTGGGAGCACAAGTGAAACCTAGTGAGATAAGGAAATTCAAATTAAAAAACAGCATGATTTTTGCACATATTCTGTGGGGGATTTAGATCCTATACAACCAGAGATACCAGTGACTCAGCACAGAGTGTGAATTAAAAATAGGACTTTACCCAAAACAAATATATATTTGTTACAAAGATTACTGCACTTCAATACATACCTCACCTTTTACTGTACACTCCAGGCACTTAGGTCTACGAGGTCAATGATTTGTCTACATTGCCAGAAGCCTCCCTTGGGACAAGTCACCTTGTTGCCATAAGGTTATGAAACAAGAGCATTGACACTCTGTCAGATCTGTTGGAGTTTTTTTTCCTCTCTCTTCGTCTTTAGTCAAGTTAGAGCTACACAAAAGTGTGTGAATGACAGCCCTGGTGTGACTGTATTCTTTTGTAAAATCACAAAAGTGTTCAGCTTGAGCAGAACTG